>NC_072377.2:12849285-13485000 GCF_028885625.2 Pongo pygmaeus
TAAAAAAAACTTATGAAGTCTTTTAGCATTTGTGCTAGATGGTGCAAAATTATTATATATAATCTATAGTTATCATTATTCTGAAGATGGCATGCAAAAATGGATATGAAGATTTCCATTTGATAAGAAAAATATATTCTAAAATAATCAAGAGAATAGATACAACTTTTGGTCATGAGAATAAGATTCTGAATTTTTTACAGTTGGAGAGGTTGTAATGTACAAAAAGTCTGTGCTTCATATCCCTCAGGTATATTGTGACAAGTTAAAAATTATGTGACAATGGAAGATACACTTTATAAACTAGCAAGCTCGTAATCGTTAGAGTACTCATGCAGAGCTTAAATTCTTATGGACTTGTACTGTTGGGGAAATGAGTCCTAAAAATGTCTAAACTCTCATTTGAAGATATAATTTTGTGATTTTATGCCTATGCTAATGACTTCTCATTAGGTAGTATACATATAATTTTTATTTAAAATATAATGAAGTGTGATTTTATATCAGTTAAATAGTTAATATATAAGCAGGAACTAGTTTGGAATTGTGTAATAGAAAAGTCAACTGAAATTTTTGCAAGGATAATTGATTGGTTCATTAAATGAATTTTTTATATAAAATAGTTATTAGAAAGATTGAAAAGTGGCCAAAGGGCCTTTCTGATTCTACTTTGTAATATAAAGGATGGTTTCTTACTATGGTTGGTGTCCTTGCAGGAGTGGGAATATCATAGTAATATTCAACCCAACATGCTTCCTCATAAAGTCCAGTTAGATTTTAATGATGCTTTCTGAAGTTCTTCTAAAAACAAAAAATAATAACAAGGAACCTTCTTTCCCAAAAGATACAAACATGCCTATCCTCATGTATCACTGGCCTGAATGGACCATAGTCTTTTCTAGTAAAAGACTGCAGTAAGAGTTATGAAACTGTTATAAGACCAACAGGTTTGTAGGACTGCTGCACAGCAACAGATCAATACGCTGAGACAGCAGAGCTTGCAGCAAAGAAAGAGTTTAATGATCACAGGGCACTGAGCGAGGGATGGAAGGAGACCCTCAAATCCATCCTGTCTTCTGGTTTTGGGATTTTGAGGGGATAGTGGAGGGCAAGTAACTGGAAATTTGGGGTCATTGATTGGTATGGCTATTGGGATGTGGAAACTGCATTTTATAGTGAGTCAGCTATTTGTAGGATTTTTCAGACCCGCTAGCATGAGTAGTTTCACTGGTATGCAGAACCTAAAAGAATATCTAAAAAGGAAAAGTTAATATTTCTTAATATTCAAGTTGTTATCTATAGAGCAGTTAAGGCAATTATAGTCTTGTAACAGGGTCTATGTGATTCTGAGGCAATAAGCAACTATGAGGGAGTAAGTCAGAGAGTGTGTTAGTCTGTTCTCACACTGCCATAAAAAACTACCTGAGACTGGGTAATTTATGATGAAAACAGGTTTAATTGACTCACATTTCCATAGGCTGTACAGAAACCATGGCTAAGAAGCCTCAGGAAACTTACAATCAGGGAAGAAGGCAAAGGGGAAGCAAGCATGGCTTACCATAGTGAAGCAGGAGAGGAGAGCAAGGAGGGAATTGCCACACACCTTTAAACCATCAGATCTCACAAGAACTCATTTACTGTTATGACTGATAACAGCAAGGAGGAAGGGATCCCTCATGATCCAATCACTTCCCACCAGGTCCCTCTCCCAACACATGGGGATTGCAATTCAAGATGAGATATTGGTGGGGACACACAGCTAAACCATATCAGAGAGCAAGATGACCCAATGATTAATGCTTAATGTGCTGCAAGCTTGGTTTATTTTCATTTCTCCCCTCTCTTTTTTCCTGATTAATTTTATAAAGTTTATAGGGATGGTTTTGAATTTTTTCCAATTAGTTTCATCACACTTCAGTCATGAAATGAATGTGGAATCATGTGATCCTACAACTCATGTAGTGCATGAGGAAATAGTGGACATTTGAATAAACCAGGCTTCTGTTTCAAGGGATGAAAGAGAAAGGAAGAGTTGATTTTGGAAAAGTTACAAAAAAATTACATGGTGTAAAATAACAAAAAATATTAGCTTGTTTAAATAATGCATCTGACATAAAACATTTGCTGCACTTATGAGATACTGTTACTGTTAGAAATTTTAATGTGAAATATTATGAGTATCATTCATACTAATATAAAATACTTCAAAAAATTATAAAAATGATTACATTTTTGGATAGCCAAATTAGTGGTAGTCACCTCATTGTGAAGTTCTCCATAAATCTTGTCAAATCTTCTGACACATTTTGTAGATCATGTTAAACTACACCAAAAGTCATGGCTTCAGAAAAACTTCAAGGAAGGGAGCCCTACATACTTTAATGAACTGGTGAATTGAAAAAAATCTATTTCTAGCAGAGAAAACAGTTGAGATCATGCTGCAAGTCTTTGTGGGGAGCAAGAAGATGAAAACAAAGCACCAAAACAAAAGAAGCAAACAAGTAAAGCAACACAGAAACAAAAACCAAAACAAAGCATGTATGGACGAGAGAAGGTGACATTGAGGGCATAGAGTGCACAGACACAAGTGAGGTAGTCTTGGGCAGAAGATGCTTCTGAAGGAGAAGCAGGTGAAAGGGAAGCTGGAGGTGAACTTTGAAAGCAGGTGGCAAAGGAAAAAGACACAGAAAAGGAGAGCACAGGATCCTGAGAAACAAGACTTTGGCCAAGGGAATAGAGTGAGCCTTAAATATACTTCATTCTAGATCTAAGATTCCAATAAAACAGGAAAAAGGGTGAAAACTAAGATATAAATGTTGAACATACTGTCACAATAGAAATAATGCAACTAAAACCACAGGAGGGAAACAAAGTGGGGAAGAGAAACAGCACATTAATGATAGAAGCAGTAGATGGAAATCAAAAACATCATTGCCACTAACACAAGGATAATAAAAGGGTAAATATGGAAACAGGGGGTTAAGTGTTCCAAAAAACATATAAGCACAAAGGTAACCACTAGGACAAAAATATAAACATTTTTAAATTCCAAAAGAATTTACAAAGAACAAAAAAAGACAGCACCCAGTTCAAAAAATAAAGCAGGGCAAACATAATGTATTACACTTAGTAATAATTATAACAGAATAATAAGACAGAGAAGACATCAAACTGACCTATCCCATCAATAAAAAAATTATAAAATTATCTTAGCCACTTATTTCAAAAAATATTTTTAATTTAACTTACAAAGATTTGTTTACTGTGTATAAGACACAATGCATTAACACAAGGTAATTCAGGTAGCTAAAAATAAAGAGATTGACGAAAGAATACCAGATAAATGAAAATAAAAAGAAAGCAGAATTTGTGTTCTTAATAATAAACATCTTAAAATGCATGCCAAAATAACTGAAGGAGCCAAGGGAAGACTGCATTTCAATGTTAAATAATGAATCACAGTAAAGATATAAACCAGTATACACAAGCAGCAGATAAGACAGAAACTTTGTAAAGCAGAAACAATGGTAGATTAAAGGAACCATAGATAGAAATAAACTAATAAAAGTAATTTAAATAAATAAAAAGCCACCGCTGTCAGCATAATACTGATAAAACTGACAATATGCAAGACCTAACTGCATCATGAATAAAGTCATTGGTAAATACAGATATCAAATTATAGACCCTAATAATAGAGAATATAAATTATTTTTATGCACTTAGAACATTTATTTTTTAAATTTTATGAAGAGAACAGCAATAAATGCCATAGAGTAGAAATATTTTTTAAAGTTTCTAATAATAATACATTAAAACCAGATATCTGATAGTAATTGCAAAGCCAAAGGCCATTTTAACTGAAAATTAAATAGAAATATTATATTCAATACCTCTTGCTTAAAATTGGTATATAAGAAATGTAATAAAAGAATCATAATCATACCATATTACTATATGTTGTGTATCTAAAACAGTGAAATGCCTAGGTTTATGCCTGAAGCACATCTAATCAAAAATTTAAAAAGATTAAATCCAATCTCAACACAGCAAAAAAGTACAAGGATAGAAATCATAAATATAAAATCAGAAATTATAAGACCGAAAACAGAATGATGTAATTACTAATTATAAGTCCTCTTTTTGATTAAATACTAACAAAACAACCTACTATCTAACCTAATAAAAAAGATATGGAATAAAAATCTAGAAAAATTAAGATGTGACAGAAAGAAATAACTATTGCAACAAATTACATTAGCAAACAGATTTTGCAATTTTTATGTAAATAAATTGAAAACAAAAAACAAATAGAAGTATATAATTTATCAAGAAGTATATAATTTATCAAATTTGAGCCCATAAAGTCTAAAACTTCAAATATATCAATTTCTGTAGATGAAGAGAAATAGTTATTAACAGATTACACTGTATAAAAGCAATAATTCTGGCTAGTTTAATCTTCAAAAACCGCATAGGCTTAGTACTCAATGAATTATTCCAGAGCATATAGAATGAAGAAAAATGTCCAAATTATTTCTATGACTAAAGGGTAACGTTTATACCTAATTTTGAAATTTTAGCTTCCTAGAGCTGCTTTCATAAAATTCCATAACCTGAGGGACATAAAGAAGAGACATTTATTGTCTTACAGTTCTGGAGACTGGAAGTCCCAATTTAAGGACTCAGCAGGGCCATGCTCCCTCTGAAACCTTAGGGGAATTTTTCCTCGCATCATAAGAAAAGCAGTCATGGTACACTAAGGTGCAAGATACAAATAAAGACAATTTGCACTCATCAATTAAAGTTAATTCAAAAGAACATTCTGAATCATTTTATGTAATACATATTTATAATTAAATAATTCAAAAATACTTATTTAAAGAGTATCGATATAAAACATATTTGAAAGTTCTAAAGAGTATCGATATAAAACATATTTGAAAGTTCTATCAGGATTCTAACAGACTCTGCTTAGTTATAAATCAATCAAGCATTTTGAAAATATTCAATATGTAATTCAAGTACCAAGAAGATATAAGAAAAAATATTTCTATGGTTGTAGACTTATGATCAAATTTGTGGCAAAATATACATCTACTAAATGAGAAAATAACTTAGAGGACATAAATTTGAAAACTGATAACTATTTCAGTAAGTCAAATAAAAATATGTTTCTGATTTACCTAAAATGTAAAATTCAAAGCTTAGGATATGGTATATTGGGTTTTGTTTATCTTGAAATTTTGGAAAAAGCAGCATCTGAAATAATATATCAAAATTTATTATCAGTGTGCAATGGATTAAATATTGTATTTATGTATAGAGAGTGACCACAAAATGTGAGGTACAAAGTCTGGAGTTGTGGTCAAATACTTAGAAAAATTATGGAAAGTTATATTTACCTCTGTGTTAGTCTGTTTATCTGTACATGATTAAATAATAGATATAAATTAATTATCACATTATCTTATTGTTATATTGGAGATTTTGTAATCTTCATCAAAGAAGATAAGAAAGATTTTAATAATACATTTGAAAAGTTGCGACTTAAAATTATAAAACATAGACAGTATCTGTAGCTTGAATGGAAGTGTGTCTGGTATTTGGATACATAAATCAAGTTGACATTTTAGCAAGTCTCAGATATTCATTGTTACAGAAATAGAGATTTGAAACTATTTGGATATATGACAAAAAAGCCGTAAGTTTTATCTTAATATATTACATTATGACAGAGATGCAAATAGTCATTTAATGGTACAATAAATTAATATTTGTTTAATCCAAACTGGCAAATTTTTTGGAGCAAAAGAGTGATTCCATAATTTAGATTATGAGATATTGAATAAAAAATATATATATAATGAATAAGTATAATAGGCTAGTATGCATAAAGAGTTAAATTTCTTCTGATTTGAAGTATGTATAAAGCACCTAGTTAGCTATTTTTAGAGTAG
This sequence comes from Pongo pygmaeus, assembly GCF_028885625.2. Lineage (NCBI taxonomy): Eukaryota > Metazoa > Chordata > Mammalia > Primates > Hominidae > Pongo > Pongo pygmaeus. Next base: position 12,855,246 of record NC_072377.2, read on the forward strand.
CTCTAAGGTATTCAGGCATTACTAACTTTGCAGAGATGACATTAGAAGACAGAAAAAAAGAGCTGGTGTGATTTTCACTTAATAAGAAGCTTAATTATTCTTTGTAGCTCAAGCTTGAACAAATGGTTGTATTAGTTCTGCATAGCATATGATGAATTTTGATTGTGACCTTACTTACAAGTGAATACTTTTCTCTAATAGAGAATATAACTTATTTTATCTAAACATTGTATATTTATTATTCACTGTAAACTTTTGTGATAATGGAAATGCAAACAAAACACCCCCTGTAGAAGTCATTGATGTTGTACTTAGAAAAGTATAGTATGATATGTACTATTTGATTGGCCGTGTGATTTTATAATATATATTATATGCATATATATCTTGAATTCTTAATATTTTTGTTTTATCATCATACACGGACAGTACTATGCTTTATTTAAAAAACAATATTTAAGTGTATTTAAGTATTACATTTACAATAACTATTCGTTATCCCCTATAAATATAAGACTTTGTATTTATAAGATCTATATTGCATCATATAATAAAATAAATAATTAAAATGTATATACTAATGCATATATAAAAACATATACATATACATAAGCTAACGTATAAACATATCCTCATGACTAGATACACTCTATTGGAAGATTTTAAAATGGAAATTAAGTTTTTAAAAATTATTTTGAACTGAATCTCTCGGGGCAGAGGAGTCCGTACCCTCAGGCACAATTTATCCCTTGTGTTACAAACAATTCAATTACACTCTTATAATTATTTTAAAAGGCACAATTAAATTATTATTAACTATATTCACTTATTGTGCTATCAAATAGTAGGTCATTCTTTCTATTTTTTTAACCCATTAATCATCCCATTAATCATGAGTTTTGAGTTTTTGACATTGTGCTGTAAGCCCTTCCCACCCAAAGGCTTAAGTGTATTACATATATATTCCCCAACTTTTAAATTACCAAACATAGATAGATTTCCTCCATAGACATAGCCATTATTCTGACTTTTCTGGGTATAATTTCTTTGCTTTATTCAGAATTTCATAACCTGTCATATATTTATAGTTTGGGGAAAATGACCACAAATTTAGTGGCTTAAAATAACACCCCTTTATTATTTCTCAGTTCTGTTGACAAGAAGCAGGGCAAGATGTGCCTGAATTAGCTGCTTATGGTATATCACAAAGTTGAAATCAAGGTGCTGGCCAGGTTGAGTTCTGGTTCAGAAGCTCTAGGATAAAGTCTGCTTCCAAGATCATGTAGATTGTTGGTAGTATCTAGTTCCTTGCTGGTTGTCAGCTGGAAGTAGATCTCAGCTCTGAGAAGCTGTTCTGAGGTCCTTTTTGGCAACCTCCTCCATCTTCAAGCCAGCAACTGCTTGTGGAATTCTACTTATGTTTCACATTTTTCTGCCTTCCTTCCCTGCAACAAATCCTTTAAAATAAACTATGCTATTAAAGAGATAAATCCATTTAAAAGAAACTATGCTATAAAAGAGATAATGTTATTAGATTAGGATTATGCAAATAATCTTCCTATTTTAGGGTCAACTCTGCCCTTTAGCATAACCTAATCACAAAAGTGTTATACATCATATTCAGAGTTCCAGGTAATATGCAGTATGTGTATACCAAGTGGGGAGGAAAATCTTGTGGGCAGTCATAACATTTTGCCTGTCACATTGCTTATGTATTATTCTTCCCTAAATATTGCATAAAGTTTTCTGGTTTTGAGTTTTATATAAATTGTATCAAACTGAATTTATGCTGGTACTCACATTTTTCTTACAGTCTTAGGTTTGTGAGAATTCTTTTTGATACTGCAATTGAACTAGTTTATTAGCTATTGTTGCAGTATAATACTCAATGGTATAAAAATATCAAAAACTAATTTGTCCTTTCTCCTAGTGATAAAAATCTGGTTTGATTCCAATTTGGAGCAATTAAGTATAAAGCTAACATAATTAATTATGTATGCATATCTTGACATATATATATATACCAGAGTTCTTTAAGAATATACATTTAGAAGGAGTTTTTGGACCCCATTTTGTCACCTTTTCAAATTTCTTCATAATAACAAACCATTTTCAAAAGTGTTTCAGCCGATTTATACATCAAAAATCAGTTTATGAATTTTTGTTTTTTTACAACTCTGCCAACACGTGGTTGTGGTGGCCCTTCAAAAAAATGTGTTTGCTAGTTAGGTGAATATGTAAATGTATCTGTAATGGTCAATATCAAGTGTCAACTTGATTGGATTGAAAGATGAAAAGTATTTTTCCTGGGTGTGTCTATGAGGTGTTGCTAGAAGAGATTAACATTTGAGTCAGTGGACTGGGAGAGGCAGACCCACCCTCAGTGTGGGTGGGCACCATCCAATTGGTTACAGGTGCAGCTAGAAGAAGCAGGTGGAAGAAGGTGGTATAAGCTGGCTGGTTGAGTCTTATGGCTTTCATCTTTCTCTGGTGATGGATGCTTCCTGCCCTTGAGCATTAGACTTCAGGTTCTTTAGCTTTTGAACTATTGGACTTACACCAGTGGCTTGCCATGGGCCACAAACTGAAGGCTACACTATGGGCTTCCCTACTTTTGAGGTTTTGGGACTTGGACTGAGCCACTACTGATTTCCTTGCTCCTCAGCTTGCAGATGGCCTATCATGGGACTTCACCTTGTGATGATGTGAGTCAATTCTCCTTAATAAACTCCTTTTCATATATGTGTGTGTGTGTGTATATTTATATACACACATACCTATATGTATACACACACACACACACACATATACATATGTATATGTATTCGATTGGTTTTGTCCCTCTAGAGAACCCTGACTAATACAGTATCTCATTATGGTTTGAATTCACTATTCTATTATTAATAATGAGATTTTAAGTATCTTTAATTTTTTTGGTTGTCTGTCTTTACTAATTTTGAAGTTCTTGTATTTTACTTACTGATTTCTAAAATCTTTCACCTCCCCTACTGCACCCTCATCCCACTTATTCAAAATACACGTTGCAAATATTTACTCAAGCTTGTCTTTAATGTTTCTCCTTTTTAAGTCCTAAATTTGCATGGAATATATGGATAGAGATAGTAATAGAAATTCAATTTCATGATGTTTTCCACATAGGTACCAGTTTTACTCAAATAGCAACATGAAAGGAAAGAGAGAAAAATATAAAAGCATCTTAAGTAATTTCTATGACAAAAATAACAATAATCAAAACTACATATACATTAAAAAGTAATGAAGTGTCATCCGTATTATTGCAATTGAGATAAAAATGAGAGAGACATGTGAATATTGGGGTCAGAAAATTCATGTTACATATATTTTAAGTGTGTAAAGCAAGGATTAGCAAACTGTGGCCTCTGTGTCAAATGTTTCTGTACGTAAGATTTTATTGGAACATAGTCACATCCATCTACTCTTCTGTTGTCTATAGTTACTTTTATGTTGCAATGACAGAGTTAGGTAGTTGTAACAGAGAATGCATGGTTCCCAAAATCTAAAATATTTTCTATCTGCCACTTTACAAAAGAAGTTTGCCAATCCCTTGTCTAAAGAATAATGTAGAGTGCTATGAATAAGCACTACTTTTTGTGTATGAAATGTAAAATAAAAGATATTTTATATAAAGGATATATAAAAGTTATTTTGAAACATTTTATAGCCATAGGATAACTACTGAGCCTTCTACAGAATATGTATTACAAAGCCTGATTTATATACTCCTGCCATTTTTTATTGTTATGTAATAAAGTTACTCTTTAGTACCCACTAATCAAGTTTTAGGGTCAAAATCTATTCCTGTTAGGTCTATATGGTGTTCCACAAGCTCACAGGGTGAGTCCCTCCTTTACTAGCTTATGTGTTTGCCTGTTACACCTATTTTTATTCATTCTAAAGGATGGATCCTCTCCTTAAAAGACCAGAAACCATGATACTCGATGTATGAAATCTTTTCTTTTTAACCATCCTTTATGTCATTTCCCAAGTCATATACTTTTTATGTTCATTCCACTAATTTTTTCTTGTAAAAGGTTCATCTTGAATTGTTCACATTTTCATCACTTATGTGCCTGTGGATTAAACATAATCTCAATAGATTATGTTAGGCAACTGATTACTAAGCAGTTATTCAATAAACATCTTTGTTAAAGGCATTATGTGAATAACTGGTCACCTTTGTTAAAAGTATTATGTGAATAACTGGTCAAGCAAAAGATAGACTGTTACCTTTATTAAAGTCATCTTTGTTAAGGGCATTATGCGAATAACCAGTTAAGCAAAAAAAAAAAAAGACTACTCTAATTCTGTTTTCAAAACAGCCTGAATTTGCTCATGAGTGTTAACAGTTTCTTCATAGTTTTCCCTGGGTAAAGACAGGAACAATTGAATGTAATTTGGATTCCCTAAACCCAGCTTGGCTTAACAACTTTTTATTTTATGCTTTTAATTGACATATAATAATTGTACATATTTATGAGGTACATAGTGATGTTTTAAAAAATATATTATGATCAGATCATGGAAATTAGCATATCCATTTTCTCAAATATTTACCATGTTTTTGTATTGGGAACATTCAATATCTTCCTTGTAACTTTTTTAAAAAGGATTAAATCTATTATTACATACATTGTGTGATGGTTAATTTTATGTGTCAACTTGCCTGGGCTAAAGGATGTCCAGATAGCTGGTAAAACATTATTCTGGGTCTGTCTGTGGAGGTGTTTCCAGAAGGCATTAGAATTTAAAGCAGTAGACTGAGTAAAGAAGATAATCCCAACCAATGTAAGCAGGAATCATCCAATCTCTCAAGAGCCTGGTAGAACATAAAAGGGAGAAGAGTGAATTCTCTCTCCTTGTGCTGGGACATCCATCTTCTCCTTCCCTTGGACATCAGAGCTCCTAGTTCTCACACCTTTGGACGCCAGCGCTTACATCTGTGACTCCCAGGTTCTCAGACTTTCAACCTCAAACTGGGACTTAGATCATTGACTCTCCTGGTTCTCAGGCCTTTGAAGTTAAACTGAATTACAGCACTGGCTTAGCTGCTTCTCCAGCTTGCAGGAAGCAAATCATGGGACTTCTCAGCCTTCATAATTGTTGAGCCAATTTGCATAATAAATCTCTCTATATATATCCTATTAGTTCTATTTCTTTAAAGAACGTTAATACATATTGCGAAGCAATTGACAAAGATAAATAACCTATAATTATATTTGTTTTTGGTGATGGTTTTGATGTGCCATTAATTTGGAAATCTCTTCTATTGAATCTTACCTCTCTTTCATATGAAAAATTGCCATAGGACATCTATGTTTGTTGTTTGTGAACAGGAAAATATCAGTTCCTAAGGTGTTGGTGAACAAACTGACTAGACTTGTTCTCAAATACATTTTTAACTGTCTGAATTAAATATGTTTCTTTTAAATTTATTTTTCTTTTATCTTTAGGGACATGGTCTCCCTCTGCCACCCAGGCTAGAGTGCAATGGCGTGACCATAGCTCACTGCTGCCTCAAACACCTGGGCTCAAGTGATGCCCCTGCCTCAGCCTCTGAAGTGGTTAGAATCACAGGCTCATGCCACCATGCCTGGATAATTTTTAAAAACAATTGTCTGTAGAGATGTGGTCTCGCTATGTTTCTCAGGCTGATCTCCAACTTCTGGCCTCAAGCAATCCTCCTGCCTTAGCCTTCCAAAACACTGGGATTACAGACTTGACCCACCATGCCTGGCCTAAATTTGTTCTAATGAAATAATTATTTCCAAGCCCTTTTTAATTTACTATTTTCCCTTTATCTAAAGGTGTATTACCAGGTATCATAAAATTATCATCTGGTATAAAAGTTAAGCTTGATGAATAGATTATCTCAATGGCTTTGTAAGTGTAGATTAGTAGATTACCGTTTTTACAGCTTGTAAATCTCAAAACCATCCATGAAGCCAATATCTGTGGTAAGTGCTGCCTTTGCATGGTGTCTTTTAATCTTCATACCACCCTATGCCATCTGCATTACTCTTTTACCCATTTACTGCTAAGTAAACTCATAGAGGTTAAGTGATTACCTAACACCTACAGCTCACAGGTGGCAAAGTCCTCACCTGTGTCACAGATCACAGCCAGTCAGGCTGCAAAGCTAAGCACATACGGAGGAAACCCTGCCGTGGCCACACAACCTCCCTCACCATCCAACAAAATGGTAATGACTGAACAGTAATCACTGTTGGGATCATGTTGCTAAATATACTTTTTTGCTACAGAAATAAAACTGAAGCTTTTGAAATGAAAAAGGTAATTTTGTTACTAGTTAAAACATAGAATTTTCAGCAACTCCTGTTTCTTTTTGGGCAGTGATTAACAACTGAATATTCAAGAGTTTCTAAGTCATTGAAAGAGTCTGTAAGTATAATTAATATAAAAATATTGTTTAAAATATAATATTCATATGTAACCATATAAAAATGTCATTTTATCACTATCATTAGAGATTAACTTTTCAGAAACCTGTTTTTGAAAAATGACTCCCTCAGACAATGAAATAGAAATTTTTGCACATTAAAAAAATTTGATTAAAGTGAGAATAATTTTCAGTACTCATTAGAAGAAAGAATAAATGTAGGCAGAGAGAGAAATATCTCATGCTGAGGAAGTGAAAAAATGTGATCACATAAAAAGCTATTTGTTATTGCTTTTAATAAGTTATGAATTAATTTCTGTTTATATATTAATATATTTTATTTAAATTAAGTTTAAGTATTTGTTAATTTTGCTAACAATATGTTAGGGAAGGCAATGAAGGAAGAAAGTTAACTTCCATCATAAAGAGAAGTATGCAAGGATAATGTGATATAATGTGATATACAATCTATAAAAGCGAAAAATCACTCTGCAGGTATTTGAATGATGTATATACATTAAAAAAAAATGGGTAAGCTGAAAAGTTAGTGCCTGTAGTGACTGATAGATAGGATCACTGAAAAACAAGTCAGTAAACATTGAAGGCAGCCGTGACCATTTCAGCATTTATGTTACTTTGATAAATAAGATCCTTTCTCAGTTGCTAATTTTTTTCTTGCAAATTATTAAAATATCAATTTATAAAGTCTATAGTTACCACCAAAGTTCATTCAAACATATATTTATAGACCATAATTTGTCAGAGTATAACCCAAGGAACTTTGTTCTGCTATATAATTTTTAAAATAAAAGCAAAACAAAAACCAAATATCTAGGATCATGTATATTTGAAAATGAAAAATATGTCTTTTATGTAATGTTATAAATTTCTTTAGCATAGTACCAATTAAAAAAGTTCTTCAGTAGTACAATTCTTCCAAGCTTCTTAGAAAACTTATAAAGGAATACAGAACATTTCTTTCCTCGGACTAGTGGAAAAAGAATGCAGTATTCTGGAAATGAGCTTTCATATCTGCTTCCATTTCCCACTTGTAGATTCTCCATTTTGAATACACAGTTAAAATTTAGTTGCTTGTTTCAGTTTTGTTTTTCTCTATATCTTTAAAATGTGGAATCCTCTTCCTTCCTCCCTTCCTCCGTTCCTCCCTCCCTTTCTCCCTCCCTCCCTCCCTTCCTTCCCTTCCTTCCCTTCCTTCCTTCCTTCCTTCCTTCCTTTCCAGACAAGGTCTTGCTATGACACCCATACTGGTGTGCAGTGGTGAGGTCATAGTTCACTGTAGCCTTGAAATTCTGGCCTCAAGCAATCCTTCCACCTCAGCCTCCTAAGTAGCTGTGCCCACAGAAGTGTGCCACCATGCCTGGCTAATTTTTAAAAATTCTTTTTTAGAGATAGTATCTCTTTATGTTGCCCAGGCTGGTTTCAAATTCCTGGGCTCAAATGATTCTCCCACTTGGGCTTCCCAAAGTGCTAGGATTACAGCTGTGAGCCCCCGCACCTGGCCAAATGCAGAATTTTCTAACAAATAAGCCTATACCCTATTGTAAACATTGGCTTGACCATATGACAAATATATTTTATATATCAAGTTTTCATTGTCATTAATTTCTAGAGACTCCAGTCTCTACAAGACTTTACAGCACCTATCTCCTATTCCAATAAAAAAGTATTTATTCTTAGTGTTTGGAGAATATGTCTTTAGACATATATGTATACTTGAATAACATGAAAAGTTATAAATTCCGTGTCTAGAATTGAATGTACTAAAAATGTATTGTCACAGAGATCTCATTCTAGATCATATAATCTTCACTGAGCTGTATGTTTTTAAAATCTTTTCATGATTATATAGTTATAGACTTTGGTTTCTTTCCGGTGAATGCTATACCATAAGAATGATCCATGCTGCTTTACATGTTTGTTCTCCTAGTTTTTGTCATTATTTTTAAAACATTATTTTTGAAATGAGGTTTCGCTGTGTTGCCAGGCTGGACTTAGGCTCTTGGGCTCAAGCCATCATCCTGTCTCAGCCTCCCTAGCAGCTGGGACTACAGATGTGCTTGGTCTCATATTGAATCCAACTGATGGCTAGACAGACACTAAGGGGATTTTTTTTGTGCACAGGATGATGGCTCTGTGTGACCATCCTGGAAGATGATACAGGTTCAGAAATAAAATTACTGTGTCATAACACACACACACACACACACACACACACACACTATATATATATATATATATATATATATATATATCCATTAACATAAAATTAGATCCCTAAATCCTAACATGTACATCAACACTTTGTTCCATCTAGTTTTGATTTTTATTTTTCCAATCTGTTAGTAGCAGACAATCTCATTATTTTGTTTTGTTACAGTCTCATTTAACTAGAAATAAGTCTAAAGCCTCCCCTACACATGTAGTTTTTTGAGTTGTTTCTCTGTTTAGTCCATTCTATATTTTGCACATTTTTCCCTTAAATTCCATCATTTTTCTTATTGATTTGTTTAAATTTCTCAACTACATTATTCATTAAGCCCTTCTCAATTTTTGATTTTACAAATCTCTGCTTTACGTATATAATTTTTCTAGTAATTTGAAAGAATTTTACTTTGTGTCGTTTCTTTGCTTATAATCTTGGTCCTGTAGCGGCATTACTTAAATAAGTCATTATCATCAATAGGCCACAGTATATTTTTGTACTTTTTTCCCCCATTGGCTATTTATTTATTTATTTATTTATTTATTTATTTATTTATTTTTGAGACAAAGTCTCGCTCTGTGTCGCCCAGGCTGGAGTACAGTGGTATGTTCTTGGCTCACTGCAACCTCTACCTTCTGGGTTCAAGCGATTCTCCTGCCTTAGCCTCCCGAGCAGCTGATAGGCACATGCAACCATGCCTGGATAATTTTTGTATTTTTAGTAGAGAGGGTGGTTTCACTAAGTTGGCCAGGCTGGTCTCAAACTCCTGATCTTGTGATCCGCCCCCTTCGGACTCCCAAAGTGCTGGATTACAGGTGTGAGCCACTGTGCCAGGCCAACTTTGTCGTTTTATCTTTAAGAGGCTTTGAATTCATCTGGCAGCCTCCCTGACATCCTCCTGGCCACCTAATAATGGAAATATCTACATTGAGTTTTCTCCATATTCAGGGCCACTTTTTAAAAACCTAATTATTTAGCAAAGAGCCCTGTGGTCACTGATTTGTAAAGTCATTTCTATCATAGACACATGAGTCTACTTCTGAGCTTTCTATTTTTCTCTACTGTGTCATTTTTGTCTTTCTACTAAAGAATTGCATTTTAATACCTACAAGAGTACATTTTCTTGATTCATTCATCTTTTCATATACAACTTAGCTATTTGAGGCTCTTTATCCTTTCATACATTATTGCTTTAGTAGAAGATTTCAAGTACATTTAAATTTGGATTGTATCTAATTTATAGATCAATTTAGGGTCAGAATATGAAGTAGTTCCAGAATTGACTGTAGTATAGCTCTGCATATTTCAGATCTTATCATTTTGATTCTTTTATAGTTCCTACGTAGAAGATCATGTTATTTAAAAGCATTTGTGTGTCTTTCCTTCAAGTTCCAACATATCTTAGTGGTTTTTCTGAACATAATATTTTATATGTTTCCAACTATCTGACCATTTTCGTTAGTTTTCTGAGCTCATTAAACTCATTTATTATTATTTTGTTCTAAATCTTAATAATGTATTGCTTTTGTTATATACTTTGTTTATGTCTCTCTCTCTCTCTCTCTCTCTCCCTCTTCTCAGTGTTAACATAACTTCACGGAACTTCGTCTTTTAAAAGAATGAGGTTTTCAACAAACATGTAGTACAACAGTCAACCAAAACACTGACCTTTAATGCAGTGGACGTAGGATGTATTACATCCAAGTGTCTGGAAATTCTGCTGATAGTCCCATCTCCTGTGTTGTAATATGTTTAACAGAATACAACCCTGACTCTATCTATAGCAAATGGCCCACCTGGAAAATAAATGGCCATTTGTGGCTCAAGTGTCTAGTTATAGAATAAGACTTTGTAATTAATTTACATAATACCAAAGATTCTTGCTCTTATCCTTATTTGACTGCTTTTTTTTTTTTTTTTCAGGCAGGGTCTTACTCTGTCACCTAGGCTGGAGTGCAGTGGCACGATCTTGGCTCACTGTAACCTCTGCCTCCCAGGCTCAAGTGATCCTCCCACCTCAGCCTCCCAGAGTAGCTGGGACTACAGATGTGTCACCACATTCGGCTAATTTTTTTGTATTTTTAGTGGAGAGGAGGTCTTGCCTTGGTGCCCAGGCTGGTCTCGAGCTCCTGAGCTCAAGCTACCTGCCCACCTTGGCCTCCTAAAGTGCTGGGATTAGAGACGTGAGCTACCACGTACAGCTGACTTTACTCTTAGTACATCTAATATACATTGGTATAGTATATTGTTTGCCATGGACCCATGTAGTGATAAAGAAACGCTCTTATAGGAAACGTATGATGCTTAATTTGTAACATTATGTACCAAAGTGTTGCTGATACTTCGGTGAATGTTATTCTTTAAACTTAAAAATTGTAGGCAACATGGATCTTTAAATCAATGTAGAGATTAATATATGAAATAGTTTAGCTACAGTTGATAAATTTAAACATAGATTTTCCAGACGTATTTTTAAAAAATGTACTCAGCTTGTCCAGTAATATTTATTATATGCCCTAAGAACTTCTAAATTTGTCTATATTGGCTTTCATCCTTGTCTGCCAAAGGTTGTGAAAGATATAGAAAGGCAATATTATTTTTCAGTTGTCTTCTACAGATTTTCTACTGTGGCTTGTCCTTTTCTCTGAGGCAGTTTTTTTTTGCGCTCAAATTTAGTGTATTATATTTTTATGTTCTCTTTGTTTTCATATTTGCTGCTCCTGCTGCTTTTGTGTTTCTGTGTTCTATGTGTACATATTCACCACTCTGCTTGGATAATTTTTTCCTTCTCGAGCGTATTTGTTATTTAAACTCTACTTTCTCCTGGTAGCCACAATCTCACTTTGGTTGGCGGCTGGGCTGTGCCTGGAGGTTATGTGCTTTGGACCTCGGTGCCCATCTCTCCAGGGTGGCTCTGCTTCTGTGATTTCCCCTCTTGTTTGCATCCAGCTTGGCTGCTACGGAATTCTGCCTTCTGCTTGTTTGTTTTTAGGCTCACTGGATTTTACTCAAAAATGTGATTTGTTTTTTTTTTCAAAGGGAATTTATCCTTTTTTTGTGTATTGTTACTGTGTCTGTACCTGTAGACAATCATTTTATAACTCCTGATGCTGTTTTATAAAGGATTTCAATACTATACAGCTGACTCTGAGCCTCTGTAAAAATTTCAGTTTTATATCATTTTATATTTTATTTCACTTCTTTTATGAACTTTATTATATAGATAATACTTCAATAGACTGAAAATCACTATGAGAAATAGAGGATTAAAACAAATATGTGGCAAAATTATCATTGCCAAATTGATATTTATAAAGAGGTGAGCATTATTTCATGTAAAACCTTATAGTTTTAATTATTCATACAATTTTCCTTTACAAAAATTTTAATAAATTGTTTTTATTCAACATTATTTTTATCATGATCATTTTATTCATAGTTAAAAATCAAGTAATTCTATAAATTTACCATTAAAACTGTACTCTCTATCCCCCGTCAAATTATCAGAGGCTATGGTACTAAATATATATGTATGCACATAAATAAAATATATTAAAGTATATAAATATTTAAACAAACATGTATAATATAAAATATTAAGTATACTTTAAATAATATGAATATTTCTACACAAAACTTCGAATTTATACAATATATATTGGATAAAAACCATTAGGATTTAGATCTTACACAGAAATCTCTATTTCATATAATCTGTTTTATCAAGCTGATTATATACTATATAATTCTCCTTTTTAATAGGTAGATAGCTGGATAGAGATACAGATTACAGTTAGCTATATAATTATTAAATATTTGAAAGTTTAGAATTATATAAACTATATTGTCATTTAAACCATGCAGTGTTTATATTTCTTTTTCATTACAACTTTTTGGTCTTTTTCTGCATTTATTATCTCAATTATTTTATTTATTTTGTATAATATATGGCTTTCACCATTTCACAACCAAAATCTCTAACTGAAGTCTAAAATCCCTTTCACTATTGCCTTACACCTCTATTAATCTAATGCAATTGTCTGTAAATTTTTCCAAATTTATAGCATCATTGGCCTTTTTAGCATAGTAATAGATGTCACTGGATATACAATTTCATTGAATGGGGTATTGAGCTACTTTTTGAAGATGTTTAGTTATATTTGAAGAATAAATTATTATTTAAACATGAAGATTATTGTTTTAAAAAGTGGAAATCATTTTGGTTGAATCATCTAGTCACCCTTAACTAGAAATAATGACTTATTTGCAGGTTCACCTACTTTATTATTTCTAGAGCCAGGAATAAAGATCCAAACTTGATACCATCTATTCTTTAGGACAGATACATTGGCCAAATGTCACATCTGAACATTGTTTCATAAGCAAAATGCAAAACCAAGACTTTTCTAATTTTAGAACATCCGAAATGTTTTTGTCATCTTAATTTGTCCTGAAATATCCTAGGCTTCCAATCAATAGAGAGGAGAGTAATTTTTTGATAAATTTTATGTGACAGAATTTTATGTAATTTAAATACAGGAAATTTTTTTTAGGTAATCATATTTTAGCAAATGAAAAACTCCAAGAAATATTAGTATGAACATGCTTTTTTAAGTTATGATTTTAAATATTTTTATTGAATTATCTCCATGTTTTTAAATACATTTATATCAAATTATATTATTCAGAAACAAATTTCAGGTTCTAATACCTATTTGTCTCAATTATAAATGTAGAAATAAAGATATCTGAAACAAGAAATGGACATATGAAAGGACACTGGTTATAAAGATTTTTTGATTTAAGCTTTTAAGCAAGTTTGGAGTGATGAAGATGAAATATAGAAATATGATAGGCATGTATTAACAAGCTAACTTTAACCTCTCCTTATTGACTTCACTGGCAACTATGTTAGGTGTAGATATTTTCATAAAATGGTGAAATTTCCAGATTTTACAGAGCACAACATACTTTTAAATTCTGAAAAGATGAATATTCTTCTACACTGTGCTTGTTTTCTAAAAATATATTCTTTATTCTCCTTATTATTCATTGATTTCCTGTTAATTAATTGATTATAATTTGTTAACTGGCTAACCCTCAATATATAACTCCAGGTTCTAAGTTTTGGCCATAAGAACTCTAGGAATCAATCAATGGGTACTAAACAATTTTTGATCTCCTAAAACAATGAAATATTTCATATCTTTATGAGTAGAATCAGGGCTTTCATCAGATTTTTATAGGTCTCTCTACATGAAATGGTAAAAAGTTGTGTAAAGGGGAGAGGAAGAGGGAGACAGACAAAAAGAGAAGGATCACTATATATTGTTCATATTGCTAAATAAATTCTTTGCTGCATAAATTTTTTTTTTTTTTTTTTTTGAGACGGAGTCTCCCTCTGTTGCCCAGACTGGAGTGCAGTGGTGCAATCTTGGCTCACTGCAACCTCCACCTCCTGGGTTCAAGCAATTCTCGTGCCTCAGCCTGACGAGTAGCTGGGATTACAGGCATGCACCACCATGCCTGGCTAATTTTTTGTATTTTTAGTAGAGATGGGGTTTCACCATGCTGGCCAGGCTGGTCTCAAACTCCTGACCTTGTGATCCACCCGCCCTGGCATCCCGAAGTGCTGGGATTACAGGCGAGCCACCACGCTGGGCCAAAATCAAGTATATGTATATTTTTAAATATTTTATTTACAGTAATTCCTCATTAATTTGTGAGTAAGAAAAAGCTCCTTCTAGCAACCTGCATATTTACACTTTTGACAGTAATCTGGGGAAATTTTTTTTGTTTTCAACTGCTAATGCATTTGCTTTCTGGACAAAACCACTAAATAAAGAAAGTGTCAGGAGTAGAAAAGTCACTATGGAGTCGAGCTCACTGCGGTCTGCACTGGTCTGGACTGGAATATGTAATTCAGCATTGTATTTAGAAGTATTGTAGAAGTATTTTGTTTGGCCAATTTTGTGTCTTTAAAGACTTGGTACTTGTGTAAATGAAATACAACATAGACATAATTAGTGAAACATGACAAATCCACATGAATAGTTTTTCCCAAAGTTTTAAATCTGTGTGACAGTTACACATAAAGGACATTGGGAAAATAGAGAGTCTGAGAAATGAAACCTTTCAAAATTTGGAAAGTTTACCTTTCTTAATGAAGAAAGTGGTTTTACTTCCATTAATTTATGAGCCTGTGTTCAGCTTCTCCTTTTTGAAGTATTTGAAATGGGCAAGAATTATACACTTCTCATTTTAGACTTTCCATTTTGTAAAGTGAGTCACTGCATTAATGGATGTGCAACATTAATGGATGAATCTTTATTTGTAGTGAATTTTGATCTTATAAAATCTTTCCTGGATATTTGACATCTTGGTAACATTAAAACCTTAATGAAATATGCTGTCAATAGGTATAACATACATGGAAAAATGAATAAAAATGCTAACTTAAATATGCTGTTTTAAAAAAATAAAAAATGCTGTTTTGTACTGATCTCAAGATTAGCAATCCCATTTCGGACTAATGTGGAACAATCTATGCACAATTTGTCTTTACTTACAAAGGTCTTTGTAGTTTTCAAAAATGATTTACTATGTTATTTTTATTTGATGGTCCTGAAATACCTAGAAATGCTGGAATTAAGCATTCTTATATCTACAAATGTCTGTGTTTATTGAAGATGTTTTATATTCTTTGATAACAGTATTTTTTTTGTATTTATATGGTCACTTATATGTTGCTGAGCAAATAATTGATTCATAATGTTTTTAATTTTTATGATTTCCAATTTATTTAAAATAACTTGCTTGTGAAAAAAAGAAAGTTTATGAGAAGATAATAAAAAGTTGGGGAAAAATAAGCTTTTTGCTCTATCCAAATAAGGAAAGTACTTATTTTTGTCAGGGGATGGGAATAAATGAGGATATTAACATTTACATTAAAATATCTGAAGCATTGTTATTTAAGAATTGCCCACCCCCATTTTGTTCCCTAGGAAGTAACATCAGTTGGGCATTAAAAGCAAAACAAAACAAAACAAAAAAAACTAGAATGACTATCATCAGTTGTGTTGTGTGGTTGTTGGTTAGTTCTATATAAAGAAAAATAATTGTGCAAAGAAGGATTGGGAACAATTTTAAACAGGGTGGTTAGGGAAGGCCATACTAAGATGATTTTTAAAGAAAACAAGGAAATACTAGCCAGTGCTATCTTTTGAGGATGGAGAATATGTGATAATATTAAGGAATACTAAGGAATCAGAAGTAATTAAAATGAAATGAATAGAAGCAATAGTAGGATACTAGAGACAAGTAGTTAAAATTATTTTTGTCCTATCGGTTATTGTAATGCTATTAGCTTTTGCTCTGATAAAGAGGAAAAGCCATTCGTGGTTTTGGGTTCACAGCTGTGATTATGATCTGCTTTTTGCTTTAGCAAGGTAGCATTAGTTTCACTGGCAAGGACAGACACAGGGAAACCAGTTGGGAGGCTATTGTGGTAAGTTGGTTAGAGAGATGTTGGTGTTGTTTTCTAGAATGGTAGTACTAGAGGTGGTGAAATAATCAGATTATAGACTAAAAATATGTTTTGATGCTACAACCAAGACAATTTGCTGATTATTTAGATACAGTGTAGTTCCGAAAATTTTATCCTAAGCAACCGTGATGATGAAGTTGATACTAACTGAGATGATGAAGACCATGGAAAGCAAAGGCCTGGGCAGTGGGCACATGGAAGGAACAGTAAGATTTTGATTTTAGCCATGTGAAGTATGAAATACATATATATTCAAGTGGGGATATCACTTAAGCAGCTGGGTAAACTCATCTGGACTTGATGAAAGGCACCAGATATTTTCATTTAAGAGTTCTCAGCAATGATTTGAATTAGTTTGCCAAGGGAATAACCAAAGATAGGGTTTACAAAGAGGGACAAGAATGAGCCACAACATTGTCCATTGTTAACATCGCAGAAAGAGGAAGAGAACCTTAGAAATAATCAGAGGAGAAATGAGTCGTGAGGTATGGGGTAAGCCAGGTGAGGATAGCATCCTAAAAAGCAAATAAAGTTTTTTCAAGGATCAGGGAATAATCAGCTTTATTAAATGCTGCTCGGTGGTCAAACAGTGTAAGTATTGATAATTGATTATTGGATTAGCAAAGTGGATGTCATTAGTGACTTTGAAAAAGGTAGTTTCAGAGTAGTGATTTGGAAAGAAGCTAGCCTGAAATGAGTTTAAGAGAAGAGAAAGGGAAACAGTGAATACAACAAATATAAACAACATTGATAGGACTTTTGCTATAAAAAAAGGGGGCTAATAAACCTAATGGGAAATGTGGTGTGGGGAAGAAAGAGGGAGGGTTTTGTAATGTTTGTTTTTGATCAAACAAACGAAGCCATGTTGTGTGCTGATAGAAATGATCCAACAGACAAGGGGGTGGGAGATGATCAAGCGAGAAAGTACAATTCCCAGAGCAATATACTCTCAGCACAAGAAGTGAGGAGTTATAGAGTAAATGTGGAGGAATTTATTTATGGAACTCTAGACAGTCTAGCTACAATAAAAGGAGTATATAGGCACAGGTGCAGGTAGGTGAGTATATTAAATGAGATAACTTCGTAGAAGCTTTCTTCTGATTTCTCTTGTTTTCTCAATGAAATAGGAGGCAAGATCTCTAGTTGATAGTGAAGATGGGAGAAGAGGTTTTGAAAATGTAAACGTGATTAGATCGGGGAAGTGTATGATCTCTGTGAAGCATCCAGGGCTCACTTAAGGGTAGTGGTAATGAATCCAAACTACCTTCAACTGAATGTTTTTCAGAGACTGAGTCTGTGACAGGCCATGGAAGTTAATTTGTTAATAGACAGGGAGATATGTAGTATTTTGTCTTGAACTGAATGTTTTTCAGGGACTGAGTTTATGACAGGCCATGGAAGTTAATTTGTTAATAAACAGATATGGAATATTTTGGACTGTGAAAAATTGGTAGATTAATAGGATTCTTGATTCTTGAGTAAAGTTGCTAGATAAAATATGAGGTGCCTGGTTAAATTTGAATTTCAGATAAAGTATACCCCAAATATTGCATGGGGTATACTTATACTAAAAAATATCTGATGTCTATTTGAAATTCAAATTTACCTGGTTGTTTTGTTTTTGATTTAGTTGTTCTTTTATTTTTTCTGCATCTGAAAATTCCATTCTGGAGAAATTAAATTATTTTGGAATATTGGATGCATGACATGAAGTATAAGAAGTGATAGCTTGTGTAATAATTAATATTGGGGCAATAGAGCAGTTATAGTTATCTGTAGTGAGACTAATTGATTGTGATTGGCCAGTGGAATATGGAAAACAGATTTATCACAGGAGAAACAGTCAAGGATTTGAGATTACTTACTATTTGAAGGATTATTAACAAGCATGTTCAAATCACCAAAAATTAAGATGGAGGTGAAGACACATGTTAAGAATACTAAAGAAATATTAGCAAAACCTTAATGAGCCTTAGAGAAGGCAAATGGACCATAGACAAAAATAAAAGTCTGTGATGATAAAACTGGAAAGAAAAGAAGGGTTGAAATTAGAAAATGCATGAAACATACTAGGACTAATCAAGCAGAGGTAATTACTGCCAGTAGTTCACCACCTATAATAGAAAGTCAAAACTGTTGGATATTTTTCTCACAGTTATACATTTCTTCCTTGTATTAAAAGATAATATTTCTTTCATAATAAAAATGTACAATTATAAACAAAGCAAAGAGGTAGGATTTTAATTGAATATTTTTTACCATTTTATCATATGATTAGTAATTGACAAGCACATTTTCCTTCTGTAAAAGTCTGATATGTGACATCAAGCAATATAGTTAAGAATTAAGTTTTATTTTTACAGTGAAATACATGAATATATGCAATGCCTATATTTACATTAAAATTATAAATATTTCTAAAATAGTATATTTTATGACTAAAATCTTGTTTGTAAGAAATCATACATGTGTGTTTTGTTTGTGTGTGTGTATATGTGTGTGTGTGTGTATATGGATATACATAAAATTGAGTGCATGGTGTTTTTGAACAGGGAAATGGATGTTGCTATAGTATCCTAAAGTGGGAGACCCCATAATGCTAGGTTAGTATATAGTATCAATACTCCATTTATATTTTTCCTCAGTATCAAGGCTCGCAAATGATATTCCCAATCTTGAGCTTCTAAATAGCTGTAGATTTCTCTGGTTAGATTTTTCTGAGTAAAGATAATATAAAACATATAAAAAAGGAAAATAAGTATAAAGTTTATACTGAGTGTATTGACCTAATGTTATTCTAGAACAAATAAATGTGTTTTATAAACAGCTGAAAAGGAGTCTTGGAAACATACACTAAATTACTGCAATTAGAGAGAGTGGTTGTTACTTGTGGTAAGACTGAAGTACACACACCTTCTATGTGAGATTGTTAATTGCAGGTAATTTGTTGTAAACAATAACAAGAGAGCACTAAACTTTGAATCTGGAGGCTGGATTTTAATTGTGTGTTGCTGCTAATTAGCTGTATATTTTGGGGAAAGTTGTGTATCTTTTCTAGGTGCATGTGACCTGATATTAAAAATGAGTTGACGGGCTAAAAGTCATTTTTAATTTTAAAAGGCTTACCTTATATAGAAGTATTTATGTAAAAAGAATTGTTTATACTTCCATTTTCAGCTCCAACATGTAAATAACTTGGAAGTCATAACTTCCATTCTTACAAAAAAATCTGTACAAATGAAAAATCAGTGACTGTTTTTGGACCCATTAGGTAAAAAACAGGGTAAAGTAAAACACCATATTGGTATGTAGAAATTGATATTTAGTGGGACAGTTTTATTTTAAAGGTCTTGAAGGTGATGATATGGTTTGGCTGTGTCCCCACCCAAATCTCAACTTGAATTGTATCTCCCAGCATTCCCATGTGTTGTGAGAGGAACCTAGGGGGAGGTAGTTGAATCATGGGGGCCAGTCTTTTCCGTGCTATTCTCATGATAATGAAAATGTCTCACGAGATCTGATGGGTTTATCAGGGATTTCTGCTTTTCCTTCTTCCTCATTTTCTCTTTCCATCACCATGTAAAAAGTGACTTTCACCTCCCACCATGAATCTGAGTCCTCCCGAGACATGTGGAACAGTAAGTCCAATTAAACCTCTTTTTCTTCCCAGTCTCAGATAAGTCTTTATCAGCAGCATGAAAACTAATACAGTAAATTGGTACCAGTAGAGTGGGGCGTTGGTGAAAAGATACCTGAATATGTGGAAGGGAGTTTGGAACTGGGTAACAGGCCGAGATTGGAACAGTTTGGAGGGCTTAGAAGAAGACAGAAAAATGTGGGAAAGCTTGGAACCTCCTAGAGACTTGTTGAATGGCTTTGACAAAAATGCTGATAGTGATATGAACAATAAGGTCCAGGCTGAGGTGGTCTCAGATGGAGATGAGAAATTTGCTGGGAACTGGAGCAAAGGTGACTCTTGTTATGTTTTAGCAAACAGACTGGTGGCATTTTGCCCCTCCCCTAGAGATTTGTACAACTTTGAACTTCAGAGAGATGATTTAGGGTACCTGGCAGAAGAAATTTCTAAGCAGCAAAGCATTCAAAAGGTGAGTTGGGTGCTGTTAAAAGCATTATGTTTTAAGAGGGAAACAGAGCATATAAGTTCAGAAAATTTGCAACCTGACAATGCAGTAGAAAAGAAAAACCCATTTTCTGAGGAGAAATTTAAGCTGGCTGCAGAAATTTGCATAAGTAGCAAGGAGCCTAATGTTAATCCCCAAGATCATGAAGAAAATATCTCCAGGCCATGGCAGAAACCTTCAGGCAGGCTCTCCTATCACAGGCCCGAGACCCAGGAGGAAAAAGTGGTTTCGTGGGCTGGCCCCAGGGTCCTTGTGCTATATGCAGTCTAGAGACTTGATGCCCTGTGTCCCAGCTGCCCCAGCCATGGCTGAGAAAGGCTAACATAGAGCTCAGGCTGTGATTTCAGAGGCTGGAAGCCCCACGCCTTGGCAGCTTCCACATGGTATTGAACCTGCAGGTGCACAGACGTCAAGAATTGAGGTTTGGGGACCTCTGCCTGGATTTCGGAAGATACAAGAAAATGCCTGGATACCCAGGCAAAAGTTTGCTGCAGGAGTTGGAGCCCTCATTGAGAACCCCTGCTAGGGCAGTGCAGAAGGGAAATGTGGGGTCAGAGCCCCCACACAGAGTCCCTATGGGGGCAAGGCCTAGTGGAGCTGTGAGAACAGGGCCACCGTCCTCTAAACTCCAGAATGGTAGATCCACCTACAGCTTGCACTGTGTACCTGGAAAAGCTTCAGACACCCAACACCAGCCTGTGGAAGCAGCTGTGAGGGAGGCTGTACCCTGCAAAGCCACAGGGGCAGAGCTGCCCAAGACTATGGGAACCCACCTCTTGCATCAGTGTGGCCTGTATGTGAGACCTGAAGTCAAAAGAGATTATTTTGGTGCTTTAAAATTTGACTGCCCCCGCCCTCCCTGGATTTTGGACTTGCATGGGGCCTGTAACCCCTCTGTTTTGGCCAATTTCTCCCATTTGGAAAGGCTGTATTTATCCAATACCCGTACCCTCATTGTATGCAGGAAGTAACTAGCTTGCTTTTGATTTTACAGACTCATAGATGGAGGGGACTTGCCTTATCTCAGATGAGTCTTTGGGACTGTGGACTTTTGGGTTAATGCTGAAATGAGTTAAGACTTTGGGGGAAGGCATGATTGGTTTTGAAATTTGAGGACATGAGATTTGGAGGGGCCAGGGGTGGAATGATAGGGTTTGGCTGTGTCCCCACCCAAATCTCAACTTGAATTGTATCTCCCAGAATTCCCACGTGTTGTAGGGAGGACCCAAGGGGAGGTAATTGAATATGGGGCCCAGTCTTTCCCATGAATAAGTCTCCGGAGATCTGATGGGTTTATCAGGGGTTTCTGCTTTGCTCCTTTCTCATTTTCTCTTGCCACCATCGTGTAAGAAGTACCTTTCATCTCCCACCACGATTCTGAGGCCTCCCTAGCCATGTTGATTTGTAAGTTGAATTAAACCTTGTTTTCTTCCCAGTCTCGGATATGTCTTTATCAGCAGCATGAAAATGGACTAATACAGTGTAACTAATCTCTGAAATGTTTTAGGGATGCAGCATTGCTTTTGGTTTACTATTTTTCTAGGTGGAAGCCATTCTACTGGCTTCCATTTGGCCTGTCCCATCATAATAACTGATATGATTTGCCTGTGTCCCCACCCAAATCTTATCTTGAATTGTAGCTTCCATAATCCCCGTATGTCATGGGAGGGACCCAATGGGAAGTAATTGAATCATGGAGATGGGTTTTTCCCATGTTGTTCTCATGATAGTGAATAAGTCTCATGAATTCTGATGGTTTTATAAAGGGCAGTTCCCCTACACGTGCTCTCTTGCCTGTCACCATGTAAGATGTGCCTTTGCTCCTCCTTTGCCTTCTGCCATGATTGTGAGGCCTCCCCAGGCATGTGGAATTGTGAGTCAATTAAATCTCTTTCCTTTATAAATTACCCAGTCTCTGGTATGTCTTTATTAGCAGCGTGAGAATGGACTAATACAATAGTCCTTACTGCACAGGTCAGGAAACCAAAGTGGGGATTCTGCCGATTCCTAAGGATATCTATTCTAATTATACATCTGAAACTGGGGAATTAGCCACAGATTCATTCTGCAAACCACTGGATCCACTACAAGATAGACCTTACTTAGCTAAAGCTGTATGGAATACATGTTCTCCATAAGCCCTAAGTTTATGGAGGGACACAGTGATGCTTTGGGTCTCCTGGAGTCAGTGTCAGTTCAGAGCCAGTGTATGCTTTTAAGACAATATCCAAAAAAATTCTACATTCTAAAATGTATATTTTTATCAGCTTTGCTGACTTCATTCAGTAGTGGGTCTGTGGAACTTCTTGTGCCACCATCTTAGAGTGGAGGAACTCCTCAGTTTTTGTTTTTTGAAAGAGCTTTATTTTTTGTTATCTTCCACTGTGGAAAGGATCACCAAAAAAAACATGGAAAATATAGAAAACAAAATAAAATGGCCAATGCAAGTCCAACAATATCAATAATAACATTAAAAGTGTATAGATTAATAAAAAGCAGAAATTATCAGACTGTATACTAAGAAAACGATGCAATTATATGATCTAAAGGAGACAATCATATTCAAAACTATAAATAGTTTTAAAGTAAAATAAAGTAATAAAATATGATGCAAACTACAACCATAAAAAAGTTGAAATTGACAAAAAATATCAGAAATAAGAGACATTTAAAAATGTTAGTGGACAAAAAGATAAACACTTCATAATGATAAAAAGGTCAATCTATATGTCGGTCACTTGAATCCTCCATTTTCAATATAGAACACAAAACAACAACAAGACAGAAACATCAACTGCATAAACTTCACAAGGACATAGGTGAACAATACTGGACACAGACTCTACCTAACAGACATCTGCAGGACACTTTACCCAACAAAAACAGAAAATATATTTTCCTCAATTTTACATAAAACATATTCTAGAATAGACTATACACTAGGCTATATAGAAAGTCTTTAAAAATTTAAAAAGTTTGAAATTGTATAAAATATCTTCTTTGAAAAATTGGAGTAAAATTAGAAATTAATAGCAAAGGGATTAGGCAATTAACAAATATGGTCCCCAACTTATGATAGTTCCACTTACAATTTTAATTTTGGGGGATAGCACAAAAGCCATCCCATACACACTCATTCAGTAGAAAGTGTACTTTGAGTACTCATGCAACTATTCTGTTTTTCTCTGTCAGTACAGTATTCAATAAATTAAGTGAGATCTTCAACACTTTATTATAAAACAGGCTTTGTGTAAGATGATTTTGTCTAAATGCAGACCAATGTTAAGTGTTCTGAGTACTTTTAAGGTAGGCTAGGTGAAAATGTGCTGTTCAACAGGTTATATTAAATGCATTTTTGATTTACAGTATTTTCAATTTACAATGAGTTCATCAGGACATTACTCTATTTTAGTTGAAAAGCATTTATAATAGTGTTTGGATGTTAGTCCCCTCCAAATCTCATGTTGGAATGTAATCCCTAATGTTGGAGCTGGGGTCTAGTGGGAGGTGTTGTATCATAGGCATGGATACTTCATGAATGGCTTAGTGCCATTTTAATGGTAATGGGTGAATTCTTGCTCTGAGTTCACATGAGATCTGTTTATTCAAAAGAGTCTTAGACCTCCTCTGTCACTCTCTTGCTCCCTCTCTTGTAATGTGACATTGCCTGCTCTCCCTTTGCCTTCCACCATGATTGGAAGTTTCCTGAGGTCTTGGCAGAAGCAAATACGGGCACTACACTCCCTCAACAGCCACAGAACCATGAGCCAATTAAACCTCTTTTCTTTATAAGTTACCCAACCTCAGGTATTTCTTGATAGTGACACCAAAACAAACGAACACAATCTATATATGAAAATTAAATCCAAAGTAAGCAGAAGAGAAATAATTATGAGGATTACAGTGGGAATCAATAACATAGAGATCGGGAACAAACTACAAAAATCAACAAAGCCAAAAGTTGGTCAATTCTTTGAAAAACTCAATACAATTCAGAAAAAAAACTTAGCTGAACTACTCAATAAATAAGAAATAACCAAATTATCAAAGTCAGGAAAGAAAGTAAATATATTACTGCATCGCTCATATAAATATAAAAAAGAATTGTAATACTACAAATAACTGCCTGCCAACAAGTTATATAAGTTTGATGAAATGGACAAATTCCTAAAAGGCACAAACTACTCAAACTGACTCAATAAGAAATTGAAAATGAGAGTACAGCTTTAACAAGTAATGAGGTTGAATTAGTAATCAAAAATGTTACACAAAGAAAATCTCAAACCAGATGGTTTCCCTGATGAATTCTACTAAACTACTAAAGAATAATTGATACAAATTCTTTACAAAACCCTCCAAAATACAGAAAATGAAGACATCACAGGAAAACTACAGACTGATAACATTAGCAAATCACATATAACAGTGCATTAAATGATTATACAGTACAACCAAGTGGACACTTTTCCAGGCCTGCAAGGCAGATTCAACATTTGAAAATCAATAAATACAATCTACCTTGTCAACTGAGTAAAAAGAAAAAAATCTTATAATCGTATTACTTGAATCATTGCTGGGCATGGTGGCATGTGCTTATAGTCCCAGCTACTTGGAAGGCTGAGGCAGGAGTGCAGGCGTTGGAGTGCAGGTGCTGGAGACCAGCCTGGGCAACATAGTGAGTCAGACCCACCTCTTAATAATAATAATAATTAACAAACATTATTAATGCAGAAGAAAAACGTTTGAAAAAAATCTCAGAGTTATTTATGGTAAATAAAAAAACTTATAAATACTTTGTTGAGGAAATTTTATTACCTTGATAAAGAAAACCTTAACCTACATAAAACTTAATCATGAGAAATGGGAATCTTTTCCTCTAAGATCAAGACCAAAGCCTGCATGTCCTCTCATTAGGAGATATACCTAATGCTAAATGATGAGTTAATGGGTGCAGCACACCAGCATGGCACATGTATACATATGTAACTAACCTGCACATTGTGCACATGTACCCTAAAACTTAAAGTATAATAATAATAAAAAAAATAAAAAAAGATGGAGCATAACCACCATCTCCTTAAAAGTGGGTGGTACATAGTGACTTTCTTCCAAAAGTATAACATACAAAAGAGAAAAATAGAATAACCTGACAGTGGAGAAACTTACAAACACTATCTCAGTTATTAATCAAGGTCAACATTAACAACCATAACTCATGTTGATAATAAATACTCCTATGATATGATAAAAATGAAACTTTACCACTTTTACCTCTCAAAAACCCATAACCTCAATCTAATTATGAGAAAAACAGCACATGAATTCCAAAAGAGAGATACTCTATAAAATATATGACCATCACTTCACATAAATGTCAATGGCATCAAAAATATGAATGTCTAAGAAGCTGTCACACTGTAGAGGAGGCTCATGAGACATGACAGTTAAATGTAATGTGGTATCTTGGGTGGAATCCTGGAACAGGAGGACATTAGGTAAAAACTAAACAAATCTTCGTAAAGTACGGACTTTATTTTAAAGCAATGTGACAATAAAAGTTCATGGCCTGTAACAAATGTACCATCGTAATATGAGATGTTAATAATAAGAGAAGTTGGGCATGGGGGCATGACAACTCAATGTACCATCTTTGTGATTTTTTCTGTAAATTTCTAAAATTATTTTTTAAATGAAAAGAATAATTGCTTCAAAGTGCTAACAAATATTTACAAATGCCAGTGAAGGGGAATTTAAATATTCATATAATTTATTTCTCGTCATTCAGACTTTTCTAACAAATAGAGAAACAATCACAGTTTCTTAGAAGCAGACCAAGTTCCAAAAGCGATGCTTCGTATGCAGCAAGCAGAAACGTTGTTCAGGAAGACGGGAAGGAAGGAAAGCCGGAAAGGAGGATGCAAGAGAGGGAGGTGAAAGAGAAGGTAGGAAGGAGAGAAGAAAGGAAGGAAGAAAGGAAGGAAGAGAGATCATTGTGTTAATGCCATTTTTTTACTATATATATGGTAATAAAGTATGTACATATATACTTTATTTTATATATACTCTATTATATTAAAGTATATATACATATATTGTATATATACTACATTGCATTAATACCATTTTCTTACCCAATCTATCATTTAAGTGGAAGATGAGACTCCTACATTGAGACAATTGGGAATAAAAATAGTGTGGCTTGTTATAACTTCTTGCTAGTAATATGCAGTCATTAGCCTGCCCAATTTTCCTATGAGTCTGTTCATTCTACCTGCAACCACCAACTCCCACCAACAGGCTATTTGTGAAATGTGAGGGTCTGGATTTACCAAAAATTTTCATATAATGTCCTTACTCCAAAAGCTTTATTCAAATAAAATATGTATATAGAATGTCTAAGGAATATCCATAAATCTT
Organism: Pongo pygmaeus; assembly: GCF_028885625.2. NCBI lineage: Eukaryota > Metazoa > Chordata > Mammalia > Primates > Hominidae > Pongo > Pongo pygmaeus. The sequence goes on from NC_072377.2 coordinate 12,882,014, forward strand.
TACTTTCTAAAAATTGTTCTTGAGTTATACTAGACTACCAAGCAAATTTTTGTATTTTGGCTGAGAAAGTGCTTTTACTGAAAACATCCAGGTGTTATGCTTTCCACCTAAACACTATGATCTTAAGAACAACCATATGTATTTTTAATTACTCAAGAGATAAAATAGATGATCAAGTTATCTCTATTACTCAATATTTGTTGTATTATGACAAATAAGAGCAAATTCTCTCAGGTCTGAGTACCAGGAAGCATTATATAAAGCATCACATTATTTTTTAAAGAGTCATCCCAAACCATCATCATCATCACAATTATTCATGATGACCATTCATCATCATCGAATTATATTCTCCTTGAGCTGTCTGTAATGAATTATAGAAACACTCGTGGCTGTCTCATTTTGTAAACAAACTTCAGATCATTCATTTATTTTAACTTCAACTTGGGTTATTTTATGTTAATATATTTCAAATTTTTAATATCCACTTACCTCAATGTTCAAAACACACTCTCAAAAGCCACCCAAAACATTTTATTTTAGGTAGTTTATAAATTTATTGGATATTTATTTTAAAAGTTTGGATATTATCTGATTGTCTGATTCCTCGCTGTTTTCTGATTCCTCTCACCCTGAGTTGTCTGTATTCAGTGCATAAATGGAAAACACTTTTGCTTGGGCAGTTAGAAGACTTGTTTGTCTTTAAGAAATTTGCCTAATATTTGAGCCTAAGTTTTCACAAGAGTAAGTAAAGACTCTTCAGTTTTCCTTCAAAGCTATTTTTTGTTTTGTTTTGATTTTAAATGGAAAGCTGAGCTATGAATAGGCACCTAGAAAAAATGCTAAGTCAGGTGGACTTTATGGTTAATAGTAAGTTTTTAATGAATAATTATGTAATGAATGAATGCAATAATATATTACTTCCAGCTAAAATCTAGAAAAAAGTCCCTGAGGTTCAGCGAGGTTCTCTGATATTCATATAGCTTTCCAATATGCAATCAACTTTTCTTATTATACATGAACGTACTTCTCATTACCTTACCTTCATGGTGGCAGTGACTTGAGACCTTAATAGATGAAAGCAAACAGTTCGATATACTTCAATAATCTCTAACTCTGAAGCCATCATTATTAATACTAAAATATTATTTCACATCTATGAAGTTTATTTATGAAGATTATTTAAATTTACAATGTTTGCTTTATAAAAAAGCAAAGATTCATAATAAAAATTTAAGATTCTCATTAGCTATCTGATAAACAGAAAATATAATCGGGAGTATCCCTCAGCACTTTTGATGGCTAATTTTTTCTTAATAATTTGTCAACCTGTGATAAAATAAAAAATGATAGCTCTTCAAAACATACACAGATATAGACGTTTACAAACTAAAATTTCAGTCCCTAAATTTTATAAGTTCTTATTTTTGTATAAAATCAGAGAAAAATGCACAAATTCTAATTGTACAGCTCAATTAATTACCATAAGAAAACACACACTTGGCCGGGCGTGGTGGCTCACGCCTGTAATCCCAGCACTTTGGGAGGCTGAGGCAGGCAGATCACGAGGTCAGGAGATCGAGACCATCCTGGCTAACACGGTGAAACCCCATCTGTACTAAAAATACAAAAAATTAGCCGGGCGTGGTGGTGGGCGCCTGTAGTCCTAGCTACTCGGGAGGCTGAGGCAGGAGAATGGCTGAATCTGGGAGATGGAACTTGCAGTGAGCTGAGATCGCGCCACTGCACTCCAGCCTGGGTGACAGAGTGAGACTCTTTCTCAAAAAAAAAAAAAAAAGACAAAAAGAAAACACACACTTGGGGTGGGCACTCTTGTTAAGATGTAGGATAGGAAAAGCTAATAATGCCTAGTTCCTCCAAACCATAACAGGCTTCCCTCTCCAGAAGTAACAACAATACTGAGTTCCAACCTCACAGATTTTTTTCCTAAGTTTTTAACATAATACAGATAGAACCATACTAAATGTCTTATTTTCATTCTGGCTTTTTTGTACAACATAATTATGAGATTGGTGCATGAGATATATATATATATATATGTAATATAATATTTAGAAAGAGATTGGTGCATGAGATATATATATAAAATATGATATGTACCAATCTCTAAATATATATATGTATATTCTAAATATATATACACACACAATGGCATATATATATATCTTATTTCAATATTTTAAAATGTTGTCATTGGTATGCCTATTAGTTGGGGTTCTGCAGAGATTTTATATATGTGTATGTATAGAGAGATATATACACACATATATATATTCTCTGTGTGCATGCTCTGTGTGTCTTTATGTGTGTGTGTATATATATATTTTTAAAGGGATTTGTTATAAGGAGTTGGCTTACACAATAATTATGGAGGCTAGAAAATCCTGAGATATACAGGTTGAGTGGGTAAACTGAAGAGCCAATGGTGTAATTTCAGTGAAAGGCCATATAGCTCAAGATCCTGGAGGAACCAATGTTTAAATTTGGGTCTGAAGGCAAAGAAAATTAATGCTTCAAAAGGGCATCAGGCAGAAAACAGTCTCTCTATTTGGGGGAGAGTCAGGCCTTTGTTCTGTTCTGATGTACAAATGATTGGATGTGGCCTACTCATATTAGGAAGGGCAATCTGCTTTACTTAATCCATTTTACAATTTAAATGTTAATCTCAAACAAAGTATCCTCACAGAAACACCCAGAATAATCTTTGACCAAATATCTGGGCATCTGGTGGTTCAGTAAAGTTAATATATAATATTAACCATCACAGGATGTATTATTACTGTGATGTATTATAGTTATCACTATGTACAGTGTATTACATGGTTTATAGTTCAAGCGTTTTATCCCTTCCAATGTTGAGATGCATATAGCTTTTTCCTTCTGGAATGAATTCCAAAAAAATTAAGGAATAGTATACATATCTTTGGGTACACTAGGTTTTGCAACAACCTTCTTTTCCCTTGCTGTCTTTCAAAGCTATCTTCATAATAAATCAAATGTCTGCACACATGTGGACTTAAAAATTTGTTTTTTTGCTGGCTCTCTCCTGAAGTGTTCTATTCTTTTGCTGATACCCCACTGTGTCAAATATTGTAGTTTATAATATCCTTGGTATTTGATAGAGTAAACACCTGCATTTTTTCTTCTTCAATATTGTCTTGATTAATCTTAGTTCTTTGCATTTCATTATATTTAAAATCAGCCTGATGATTTACACAAAAACAAAAACTATTTTATTGATATTTTATTGTTTCAACAGTTTGAAGAGAATTTACATCTTTAAAATATATTCTATAAGTTCTATCAATATACTTTTGTAGTTGTTTGTGCATTGCTTAATATCCAAATGTTTCAATATACACAAATTGTCTTTGTATTGTTTATTCTTAGCTTGATTTTGCTGTGTTCTGGTAATATGATCTAAATATCTAATAACTATAAAATGACTAATTTATTTGCCTTTAAACTACTTTTCTGTCTATTCGACCCAATCATGGTTTGTATGTTGTGCTTTCTTCATTTCCTGATCTTTTATTAGATTATTAGAGTACCTTTATCATTTTATTTTCCCTATTACTATTTGTTTAATTATTGGGGGAGGGTGCTATCCTAGAGATTGTAGAATGTAAGCCTGACTTAATAAAGTCTAAAATTAATCTGTGCTTTAACCGCTTATCAGGCAGTTCTTTTTCCAACTTTTACACTCAACATGCCTTATTACAATCTTGATCATATATTTTTATTTTGTATGCATTTTAAAGTTAACAATGTATTTTAATTATGTTTACTACATCAATGTCTATTTACATATATAAACATATTTATCTTTTATATTGTTCTTTCTACCTATCTGAGTTCTCATTTTTCTACCTGGGATACATTTTATCAGTCTGAATATTCCCATTTTTTTAGCTCTACTCTGACAAATTATGTTATTATTTATCCTAATTGATCTTTATGTTGTCTTCATTTTTAATGTATATTTTTCCTGTGAACAGACTTCTCAGCTGGCAGTCAATTTAGCTCAACAGTTTAAATATATTGCCTCCTTGTCTTCTTTTATATAAAATTGTTATATACTCTGTAATAAATAAGCTATCTGTGAAGTTGTTGCTTTTTGCATTATGATATCACTTTTTTATGAATTACTTAAATATTTTTTGTCTCTTTTTTCCAGCATTTTAACATTTGATATGCTTAAATTGTTTTTTACTTTACTTTTTGAAAAAAGCTTTGCTTGAGGTTTATATTGCTTTCTGCATTTGTGATTTAGATGATTTTATCACATGAAAATAATCGTCAGAATTCTTGCTTGGTTAGTTCTCAACAACTCTTATTTCATAATCAGCAAAACCTGTGGCAAAGTGGATCTTAATAATTTTAATCTTAAAGCCTCTGGCATTTCTTTCACAGATAAAAGCTCTACTATCCTTCTCTAACTTGATTTTCTTCCACATTTATGTTCAGATTTTTAAATTTATTCTGAGGTTGAGAGATAGTCCAAAACAATGAAAGCTGTTATTTCTAGAACAATAATACAAATAAAATTTTAGAGATAATCAATAGTAATCTTTTTCTAAAATATCCTAGAATCTCAAAAAGTTAAATACAGAAGTTACTAAATCATAATTAATCTGAATAATTGTTGTAAAGTAACACCTGGCTTTAAAAGAAAATCTGCTTACTAATATGCCTATTATTTTCTTAAATATAGAATTATGGCAAGAATTATGGTTACCAATTCGACTATGAGAAGCTTCATAATATAGTATCTTCATAAAAACGCACACACAAAAATGTTTGGAATGTAAAGAATTCCCTTTATAGTTATTAGCCTAATATAGTTTGCATCTATCGTATATTAGTGTATACTAGATAAGGTAGCATAGTATATGTAAATATACAGTTAATAGCATATATAATTTGAAGGATAAATTTATGATAAAATATATAGCTATTTACTCTTTCATATATATTTCAAGTAACTTCATCGGGATCCTAAAACAAATTACAGTTGTTACATTTGAGAAGGATGACGTTGCTCTCACTGATCAATTTTGTGAGACTAATATTATTTAATAAAATTTGTTCTGTTGAGGAAAGTTAATGTGCGTGCCCTCAATGTAGAAGCATTAAGAACTTTCTGGTGGTGGTGTTTTTTTGTTTTTTGTTTTTTTTTTTGAGACAGTCTCGCCCTGTCGCCCAGGCTGGAGTGCAATGACATGATCTCGGCTCACTGCAACCTCCGCCTCCCAGGTTCAAGCGATTCTCCTGTCTCAGCCTCCTGAGTAGCTGGGACTACAGGCACCCGCCACCATGCCCGGGTGTCACGGTGCTTTTAATCAATAAAGGACAATAGTTGATGAACATATTTTTTAGTTCCTTTACACCTTGGGTGGGATAACCTAAGGTGTAAGGGAACTAAGGACATGCAGTGCATGTCTTAAAACTGTCTTCCAATGGCACCTTTCTTCAGAATATCTCTCTAGGAACTTCTTTTGCTTCACTTTCACATTTCCTCACTTCCCTGTTAAAGTTTCCACGGATCCCATTCCAAAGAAACACACTTGAAATCCAATCCTATTTTCAGGGTCTACCCAAATTGACAGAACGGCCTTTCTTGTTCCCTTTGTTTATTCAGCATTATCTTCCTAATCCTCAGGCACTGGCTTCCCGAATGTGTCATTCCTCTCAATATGCCTTTAACTTGGGTCATTCTTTATGTCGTCTCATCCTGTGCCATGACTTTAAGTATCCCTATTCTGTTGAGACTCTAATTTACATCTCCTGTCTCTTCCCCTCTCTCGGAACTCTAGACACACGCATCTACTGCTCACTCCCCATTTCCATTTGCAAACCTGAAAAAATTATTCAACTTACTGTGTCCAAATTTAAGCCTTACTTCCTCTATCACCCACTTATCCTTCTGGGTCCTAATTTTTTTCTATTGTATGTAATTTTTTTCTATTTCTAATGTAATGTTAACTACATTTTTGTGGTTTATTCATTACAAATTATTTAGAGCCATTGTTTACTCCTGTCTTTCAAAAAAATGTTTGGCTGACCTGACAGCGTAATCGCTACTTTTGAAATGCAGATGAAATCTGACCATTTATTTATACTTCTGCCCTTGTCAAAACTACCATATTTAGATTCCAATTTTTTTTGTATTTCCTGCCTTGCCACTCTAGGACAGATACAGTCATCTTGTAAAAATTATGTCAGACCATGGTACTTTTCTGTTCAAACCTCCATGGACTCTTTGTCACTCATGTTAAGATATAAATATCCTACTTTGGTTTATATTTCTTGACATGATCTGGCCTCTCCACCCACTTTGAACATCTTCTGTCACTGGCCTCGTCACTCACTCCATGCAAGCCTGTGGCCTCCCCAAGGTGTCTGCAACACATCAATACTGCTCTTTCCTCTAAGCAATTGCTTTTGCTTTTCTCTACACCTGGAGGTCTATTCCAAAAAATGGCTCCATGATTTCTTCTCTACTTTATTTTATTGCTCTCTGTAAATGTCTATCTGAGAGTTGCCAGAAAACTCCATGGTAAAATCATGTTCCTGTATCATTCGTTATTTCCATACCCTGCTTACGTTGCTTCATAAAATTTATTCCAATCTGATATTGTTTTATGTGTGTGTAGTGTGTCTGTACTTCCGTGTTTATTTTTTTCTCCTCCATTAGAGTGTAAGTACTATGATGGCAGCAATATTGTCTATTGTGTCAGGTAATGTATCACCAGTGCCTGGTTCATAGCATTTGTTTAATAAATACCTGTCTAACAAATGAGAATGTGGATGGGTGAAAGATTTTGCTGCAGTATCAGTTAAAAGATAGTGGAACAGTTTTTATAGGCTACCAAAAGCAATAAAATATTTAGCACTAAGTCGAACAAGTAGAAGGACTCTGAAATGGTTTTGTTCTTATACAATTGAAGAAATCAAAAAGTTCTTTTATGATATTTTCTTTAATAATATTTCTAATTTATAATTAATTCATACATCTCTAGCACATTGTAAAATAACTAATTAAGATGCAAGAACAAAAGGGAAATACATATGTTGTCCAAAAGACCACCAGGATGGTTAAGTATTAATAGTAAAATGGACAGCTTTATTGGTGATATTGGTTTGCAAAATGGGAAGAGACAATAATCTGTGGTGTGTGCCAAAGGTGCTCTCTCTCAGAAAAGGGGAATGGCAGGTAGTTTTATGCCTCACGGGGTCTGTTTCACACAATGGAGTCATATATATTCACCAGGTTTGGGGGGAAATGTATAGATATTTATGAGAGAGTTCAGCACATGAGCAATGGGTTAAATGTATATGTAATATACAACCCATGTTCACTTTGGGGTAAGATTTTAACATTAAAATTAGGTAGAATTTGGCTCTTTAAGTCAAAAGGTGAACTGTAGGACACAAAGACTGTTTGTGTGAAGTCTATATAAGCTGGCTGAAACTGACTTAAAGTCTGCAGTTCTTTATTAGAAAAGAATATTTGTAAAGCCCTTCCTCTGTCCAATCAGAGTTGTAGTGGTCTGGGTTGTAAATCAGTGTTAAGAGATGTCTTTACATTTGCCTGATAGCTCTTTTTCTTACAGAGTTTGGCAAGAATGAGATTTTTCTTACAGCCAAAGGAATTTAGAGCTTTGCCATGCCAGCCAATTCCTGAACCCTCAACTCATAGCAAACTTTTTTTCCTTAACCTTGGGGTCCATCTTAGTTGATAAAGGATGTCTATTTTGTTCTCTCAGATCACACATACATATCCAAATTTATGACATGAATTATTATTCACCTCCTATCTTTATTAGCTTATGTGTATCCGTTACTTATGACCCTGGACTGACAGCCAAGTATTCATCCATAATTACTAGATTGGTAGTAGCTAGATGAGTTATAATTTGTTTTGGTTATTTTTTTCTGTGATTATTTTATGTTATGTAAATTTGCGTATGTTATACAAAAATGTGTATGGGTGTGTGCATGTGTAGGTGTATGTGTACATGCCTATGTGAATTTCTTTTTGGAAAAAATGTTTCTAGTTTTTAGAAAAAATTTAGAAGTCAATGTATAAAAACCCTTAAGAAAACCTATGGATATCTGATTTGAAGCACATACTTGTTCTGTAGATATACAACTTGTAAAACATAATTAAAAGCAAGATGAACATATGTGTGTATATTTATGGGACTGGAAAAAGGCCCGATGTGCAATAGGTAAGAAAGAACTGAGACGTGAATCTTTTGGTTCTGGGTCTGGAAGAAAGCAAGGAAGGTGAGTTTTTTCCTGTTCAAGAGTCTGAGACTGAGTTTGCTCCGTGGAAAACATGGAACTTCAGCTAAGGTGAACACAGGAACAGATGGTTGTCTCGTTCATGTAGAATCTGACAACACTGTCTTCCTCTGCTACCTGAGGACATAGCTCCATGAAGTGTATTGCCTAAGGAAGATAAAAGGCAGAGACAAAGTCTTCAAAACAGGAATTGAGTAAGCACACACAGGCAGAGTGATTGGATTTGTGACGTCACGCGCTGACTCAAAGATGTGGCCTTTGGGGCTCCCAGTGAATAGAATCCTCAGGATGTCAAACAAGAGTTGGGAAAAGATGACAAGATAAAAGAGACTAAAAACAAATATATAGAAATGCACACAAGATAAAACTTTAAACCAGAATTACATGAAGAAATATAAGAATCAGAAGTTGAATTCACTGTAGGCAAAATAAAAACATTCTCACATTTACAGAGACACAGAGAGCATAGCTATCCACAGTCATACACTCACCAAAAATATTATTAATAAATTTATTTCATTAGGCAGAATATGCAAGCAAGTGTAAAGAACAATAATGGGCAAATCAATTCATTAATACCTATAATAAGTCACGGACTTTAAAAACATATTAACAAATATATTAACAAATTTTCTTTGTAATTTTAAAAGCAAATGAACACTGTGGACTCTGTAAAAAGAAAGAAATATGTACAGAGCTCAGGGTTTTCTGGTGCTAAAGTATACTAAGATATATAAAGAAGAACAGGGTAGAGATTCTGAGACATTTTAAACTTCTAGAAAATATAGCAAAATATAAATTTTAAAGAGACATATAGACACTATCGGAAGAAACTGTGTTTCACAGCTTCTGAACCATCAGAAATAATGCTTCAGAGGGAAGTGTGTTTAAAAAGTTGCCTTGAGCCAGGCATGGTGGCTCACACCTCTAATCCCAGCACTTTGGGAGACCAAGGCAGGCAGATCATGTGGTCAGGAGTTCGAAACCAGTGTGGCTAACATGGTGAAACCCTGTCTAAAAATACAAAAATTAGCTGGGCATGGTGGCACACGCCTGTAATCCTAGCTACTCAGGAGGCTGAGGCAGGAGAATTGCTTGAACCTGGGAGACAGAGGTTGTAATGAGCCGAGATTGCGCCCCTGCACTCCAGCCTGGGCAACAAAGCGAGATTCCATCTCAGAAAAAATAAATAAATAAATAAAAAGTTGCCTTTGGGAAAGTACATAATAGAAGAAATAAGAAAGAACATGGAAATTTACATTCCTGCAAGACAAAAGAAAATAAGGAAGAACACACAACTATTCCTCCTTGCTACCCTCCACACAAACAACAAACCATAGAAAAAAATCACATACTTCATCCCACTGACAGATCAATAAAAAGAAGAATCTTATAAATCAGTGCAGAATAGCTCCTTACAAACATCTTACTAACCACAAAAGAAAAGACAGTAATTTACAGTGGAGAAAGCTGGCAGACACTTTTCTAGCGAGTGATCATGGTTAAAATCACAGCTAATAAGACACGTCAATACCATGTGCCAGCTGATCTAAGGCACTGAGAAGAACACAGCATCAACTCTGTGATGTTCCTGCAAATATTATGTGACTTAAATTAAATCATGAGGGATGATCAGAAAGACCTAATTGAATGGACATTCCAGAAGATAGCATCCTCCTATCTGCAACTCACTGCCAAATGATTCTGGAGAAGAAAAAAAGAGAGAGAGAGAGAAGGGAAGATACGTAGAGGACATAAAAATGACAGGGGAGAGAGAGACAGAGAGAGAGAAAGGAATAGAGAAACAGAGAAAATAAGAGAGTTAGAGAGATATAAAAAAAGGTAAAATACTTTGCATATGCAAGAAGTGGGGGAAAATCACAAATTCTTGTAATTTTTCTGTAAGTGTAAAATTAAATAAAAATAAAAAATTTTAATCATAAAGAAAACTGTAACATTAGAAAGAGATTAATGTTTTACTTACATTTCTATTTTAATTCATAAATAATAATTGTATATATTTATGGGGTACACTATAAAAATTATAAGTATTTGAGGTGATGGATTTGTTAGTAATTATTAATTTTTTAAAACTCGTTTCGTAACATACTTAGACTAGGAGTTTAGTGTTTGTTTTAATGAGCTGGTTTTGGGGAAATATAGCATAAAATGAGAAGAAGTTAGATAATATATAAATGAGAAGAAATTAGATAATTTATAAAATGGAAAATACAAAAAACAAAACCACCAATATTTCAACAAGAATGTAAAATAATGAGGGACTTCTAGGCATTAATATATGCTCAAAATGTAAAATCATAATTCATAGTAGAACAAGAATAATTTTATAAATATCATATTATTGATAGAATTTAACCTGTTTAAATGTTTTTCAACCAAACAGAAAATGAATGGGAAGGAAGCCAATACATAACATAAAAAGGCAAAGTTAAAAACATAAAAGAGGAATTTTGAAAGATTCCTGAGATAGGGAAGAATCCAGAATCCAATGTGGAGCAGCTTGTCACTATGAAAATTAAAGAGGAATCCTGGGACTGATAATCCAGATGATATGGATGTCTGTGTGTGATCTTCAATATGCCTATTTTGAGATAATGGCATTTGGACTTGCCAATAAAAGATTTTGAGTTGAGAGTCCTCTCCATGCGGTTGGTAGTTGAAACCAATGGAAAAAAAAATAAACGACACAGGGAATGTGCATCAGATTTGGCCAAGAGTGAGTCCAGGACAGAATACATGAGAGTACCATTATTTAAAAGAAAGCCAGAGAATAACCACTCTGAAAGTGGGACAGAGTGGGAATCGGCAGACACTTGTTTGAGGGATCCTGGAAAGAACAGAAAGCAATGGACTGTTTTCACACTGGGCACAGTGGCTCACGCCTGTAATCCCAGCACTTTGGGAGGCTGAAGCAGGTGGATCACTTGAGGTCAGGAGTTCAAGACCCTTGGCCAACATGGCAAAACTCTGTCTCTACTAAAAATACAAAAACTAGCTGGGTGTGGTGATGGGTGCTTGTAATCCCAGCTACTCGGGAGGATGAGGCAAGGAGAATTGCTTGAACCCAGGAGGTAGAGCTTGCAGGGGGCCTAGATCATGCCACTGAACTTCAGCCTGGGCAACAGAGCCAGACTCTGTCCCCTCCCCACCACACACACACAAAAATAAAAACAAAATAAATAAATAAAATATAAAAAAGAAAGCAATGGACTGTTTTAAGAAGGTACTGATTCAGATTTAAAATGCATTTGATAAAGTTCTAATGTTATCTGTTGAGGCTTGCTACCATTACAAGGCCAAAGTTCATTGACTTGTGTAGGCAAAAGCCAGATTGGCTACTATTCTAGTAAATGCATGGAATGAGATAAGTTTTCATGCTTCTCTGGGTGTGGGCATGCATATGTGTGTGTGCATGTGTGTACATTTGTGGTACCTAAACAGAAACTATACAGTAGTGTTGGAATGTAAATAGAGTATGTAATGTTAAAAACAATTAGATTGGTTTATTTTCAGTTTAAATTTGTTTTTTCTCTATATAGAACCTGTTATAATATAGAACCTGGCACATATAATAATAAGTAACTGAAATTAGTCGCTTTGTGAAAATGTGTCATTATTCAGTGACTTTTTACATTATTAAATAACTGATGTTGCTAAGATGTATATATGTATATAAATACATATATGTATATATGTATATAAATACATATATGTATATATGTGTATATATGTACATGAATACATATATGTATATATGTGTATATATGTACATGAATACATATATGTATATATGTATAATGTATATATATGTATATAAAATTAACTTTGTGGCCTTCTGGCTTTAATTTTTACATTAGGGTAAATTCATATAATTCTGTTACAGCCCCCAGAGTTTTTTGCATGCACTCACAGAGAACTAATGGACTTTATCCAGCTTACAGTTAGTTATTTTAGCATGTTTTCAAGAGAGCAGGCTTATTATCTGTCTTTACTTTTATTCCACATAGGCATGCTTTTGCAATCTCTACAGTTACTCCAATATTTTAGGCTTATGGGGAAAATGTAAACAAACCAAAGCTTAATTTTTCCTCAACTTGAAATTACACTGCCACCAAACCTTGTTATTATACCCTCAAGAGAGTTACTAGATCATATCCCTTCAATTTATATTTTCTAGGAAAAATAAACATATGTCTACTTTAGCCTATTTTTCCTGAATTTCTCTACATCTCTTTGCCAAGATTTCATACAAAATAAAGTTTTCTCTATCTTTTGTTTTATTATTTCTTGCCTCCAAAAGAAACAGCAATCACAAACACTATGCCTAGAGAGTATTAAAAAGTGTCAAATCGTCAGCTTTCCATTGTCCTATTTTTACAAAGCAGAACTCCATGTAGAAAGAGAGCATGTCAAGCACACTACATTACCATGTCATTTAACATGACAAATTGAAAAGATCTGATGTGGGTAATGGAAACATTGATGGACCTTTAAATACAGTGCTCAGGTTATGTTTCTATTCATAAAACTCTCATGCTCTCCGGATGCGTCCTGAAACACTCTAGCGGCTTAAGATGCTAGAGTTAAGAGATAGTAAATGCCATTTTATTTTTTATTTATTTTTTTTTTTTTTAAGGCAAAAAAGGATATTTTATTGGTTCTTGCAACTGAAAATTCTAGTAGACTTCGCATGAGAGCTCTTGCAGGGGCTCAGATGATATCATCAGGACTTTGTAGCTCTCTCCCTGAGGCAGACATGATGGCCACAGGAAGCCCAAGTTTGTTTGTTTTTTTTTTTTTCCTTTTATTATTATTATTATTATTATACTTTAGGTTTTATGGTACATGTGCGCAATGTGCAGGTAAGTTACATATGTATACATGTGCCATGCTGGTGCGCTGCACCCACCAACTCGTCATCTAGCATTAGGTATATCTCCCAATGCTATCCCTCCCCCCTCCCCCCACCCCACAACAGTCCCCAGAGTGTGATGTTCCCCTTCCTGTGTCCATGTGTTCTCATTGTTCAATTCCCACCTATGAGTGAGAATATGCGGTGTTTGGTTTTTTGTTCTTGCGATAGTTTACTGAGAATGATGATTTCCAATTTCATCCATGTCCCTACAAAGGACGTGAACTCATCATTTTTTATGGCTGCATAGTATTCCATGGTGTATATTTGCCACATTTTCTTAATCCAGTCTATCATTGTTGGACATTTGGGTTGGTTCCAAGTCTTTGCTATTGTGAATAATGCCGCAATAAACATACGTGTGCATGTGTCTTTATAGCAGCATGATTTATAGTCCTTTGGGTATATACCCAGTAATGGGATGGCTGGGTCGAATGGAATTTCTAGTTCTAGATCCCTGAGGAATCGCCACACTGACTTCCACAAGGGTTGAACAAGTTTACAGTCCCACCAACAGTGTAAAAGTGTTCCTATTTCTCCACATCCTCTCCAGCACCTGTTGTTTCCTGACTTTTTAATGATTGCCATTCTAACTGGTGTGAGATGGTATCTCATTGTGGTTTTGATTTGCATTTCTCTGATGGCCAGTGATGGTGAGCATTTTTTCATGTGTTTTTTGGCTGCATAAATGTCTTCTTTTGAGAAGTGTCTGTTCATGTCCTTTGCCCACTTTTTGATGGGGTTGTTTGTTTTTTTCTTGTAAATTTGTTGGAGTTCATTGTAGATTCTGGATATTAGCCCTTTGTCAGATGAGTAGGTTGCGAAAATTTTCTCCCATTTTGTAGGTTGCCTGTTCACTCTGATGGTAGTTTCTTTTGCTGTGCAGAAGCTCTTTAGTTTAATTAGATCCCATTTGTCAATTTTGGCTTTTGTTGCCATTGCTTTTGGTGTTTTAGACATGAAGTCCTTGCCCATGCCTATGTCCTGAATGGTAATGCCTAGGTTTTCTTCTAGGGTTTTTATGGTTTTAGGTCTAACATTTAAGTCTTTAATCCATCTTGAATTGATTTTTGTATAAGGTGTAAGGAAGGGATCCAGTTTCAGCTTTCTACATATGGCTAGCCAGTTTTTCCAGCACCATTTATTAAATAGGGAATCCTTTCCCCATTTCTTGTTTTTGTCAGGTTTGTCAAAGATCAGATACTTGTAGATATGTGGCATTATTTCTGACGGCTCTGTTCTGTTCCATTGATCTATATCTCTGTTTTGGTACCAGTACCATGCTGTTTTGGTTACTGTAGCCTTGTAGTATAGTTTGAAGTCAGGTAGTGTGATGCCTCCAGCTTTGTTCTTTTGGCTTAGGATTGACTTGGCGATGCGGGCTCTTTTTTGGTTCCATATGAACTTTAAAGTAGTTTTTTCCAATTCTGTGAAGAAAGTCATTGGTAGCTTGATGGGGATGGCATTGAATCTGTAAATTACCTTGGGAAGGATGGCCATTTTCATGATATTGATTCTTCCTACCCATGAGCATGGAATGTTCTTCCATTTGTTTGTATCCTCTTTTATTTCCTTGAGCAGTGGTTTGTAGTTCTCCTTGAAGAGGTCTTTCACATCCCTTGTAAGTTGGATTCCTAGGTATTTTATTCTCTTTGAAGCAATTGTGAATGGGAGTTCACTCATGATTTGGCTCTCTGTTTGTCTGTTATTGATGTATAAGAATGCTTGTGATTTTTGCACATTGATTTTGTATCCTGAGACTTTGCTGAAGTTGCTTATCAGCTTAAGGAGATTTTAGGCTGAGACAATGGGGTTTTCTAGATATACTATCATGTCATCTGCAAACAGGGACAATTTGACTTCCTCTTTTCCTAACTGAATACCCTTGATTTCCTTCTCCTGCCTAATTGCCCTGGCCAGAACTTCCAACACTATGTTGAATAGAAGTGGTGAGAGAGGGCATCCCTGTCTTGTGCCAGTTTTCAAAGGGAATGCTTCCAGTTTTTGCCCATTCAGTATGATATTGGCTGTGGGTTTGTCATAAATAGCTCTTATTATTTTGAGATACGTCCCATCAATTCCTAATTTATTGAGAGTTTTTAGCATGAAGGGTTGTTGAATTTTGTCAAAGGCCTTTTCTGCATCTATTGAGATAATCATGTGGTTTTTGTCTTTCGTTCTGTTTATATGCTGGATTACATTTATTGATTTGCGTATATTGAACCAGCCTTGCATCCCAGGGATGAAGCCCACTTGATCATGGTGGATAATGCCATTTTAAGGAGAGAGAAATAGAATATTTAAATGGGTGAAAGGTGTGTTTCATCAGTTCCAGTTCAGTAATGTCCATCTTCATTGCTGAGTCAATATGTACTTCACCTCCAGTCCCTGAAGGAAAGAGAAATGAATCAAAACACTACTCTGACATCAGAACATATTTATGAAGAACTCTTTCTATAAACTTTTGTCAATTTACCATTTTTCTATATTAACCATAATGCTGCCAGATGATTACGTCTTTCATTGGAATATAACAAGAACTTTACATTTGGGATTCAGGGTGGTATTATTTATTTTTGGAGGGTTATGTAGAGTCAGGCTGTCAGGTGCCAGCGACCTTTTTATTAATGTGTATAGCATGACATTAGTTCAGAAGGCAATTTCCATTTTTAAGGTTATGTCTCAGAAAACTGTAAAAGGGATTTTAGCATGATGAAAATTTTGACTATTTTCTCATAAGAGTCTATCAAACTGTAATTTCAGGTTAAATTTTAAGATAATATCAGATCTGTGGATTGTGCTTTAACAATCAGTAAAGTGCCACAGGATCTCAGGTGTATTTTATGAAGAACTTTGAACCTGACAAGCCACAAGTTACCCTAGTCAGAAATATTCCCTCTGAAGAATCCCCAGGGATATTATACTCCAGGAGTATAAAAATATAAAGCTGGGCTTGGCATATATTTAGCTAGAGAAGAAGTTTGAAGTCTTTCTGAATCTACTCAAACTCCTGTCACATGGCCACGTCATTCACTTTTTGTGATTCTCTCACATCTCTGACTTCTGTCTTTGATGCCGCTTATTTTGATGTTGTCTTTTGTCTTCTGGTGAGTGTCCCCACACTGTCATGATGGCTTCCTTACGTTAGTTCCTGTCAAGAAGATGGGAAATGATATTTCAGTGCAAGTGAGGGAATGTGTAATGTATTTGGAAAGTTTTGACATCAAAATAGTACTTTTAGAATCACGTTAAATAATTCAATTAAAAAAGAAAACGTAAGCCAATAAGATAAAACTGGTGACTATGACAATCATCAATGTGGCAAACTTGGCACTCATTATAATTAGCAATAATATTCACTAAATTTTAAATACCATTTCTTAAATTTCAATTTCGATAATAAATAATTATAGTAAAAACAGCATGGAATTTCTGGGATACTCTTGCTAATCAGTCAATGCTCAACTTCAAGAAATGCTAACTAAACTTAAAAAGAAAAAATAATTTAATTCATCTCCTTCATGGTGATTTTCCTAATTTATATATGTTTTCCTTCTGATCATCTTTATTTTTGAACAACTAATATTTAATCTCTCCATTATTGTCTCCAAGAGCCTTTCTTACTGCTCAACTCTTTCAGTGGTATTCCTTTTATTTGGTTCCTTGGACCCTCTTTAAATTTTGTTTTATTTCTTTTATTCATTCTTTCTTATCAATTCCTTTGCTAAATATGCCAAGGTAATTCAATGGGGAAATGGCATTAATTTCAAGAAGTTTATAGAAAGTATTAAATATCAATATGAGGAAAAAGTGAACCGAAAAACTCAGTTTATGCCATAAACAAAGATTAAATTAAAGTGGATCATAGACGTAACCATTCAAACTTATACATAAAAGTCCTAGAAAACAATATAGAAGAAAATTTCTATAATTTGGGGAGAAAGTAAAGATTTCTTAAATAGAAGAGCTAAAGCAGGAACAAATAAAGATATGATAAATGAATCAATGTATTGTCTTCATCTTATAGGCATCATTAAGAGAATAAAAAGATAATACACAAATTGGGAAGTTATTTTATATTCCATGTATCTGTTAAAAACGTCTATATAGACTACATACAGAACCATTTAAATCAAACACAAATTATTACAAATAAGACATAAAAGCAAAATGGACAAACTATTTGAGCAGACATTTCACTAAAGAATGTTTATGAATGGCTAACAAATACATAATCCCATTAGTCAGCAGTTAAATGCAAATTTAAACTGCTACTGGATACTAATGCATACTCCTTATAATGGCTATAATTAAATAATAAAAATATCTAGAGTTGCCAAGGATGTGGAGCAACCAATTATATATGGCTGGTGGGAAAAATATTTCAACTACGTTGACAAGCAACTTGGCAATTTTAAAAAATGAAGTTAATGCAGCTGGGTGTGGTGGCTCACACCTGTAATCCCAGCACTTTGGGAGGCCGAGGCGGGTGGATCATGAGGTCAGGAGATTGAGACCATCCTGGCTAACACGGTGAAACCCCGTTTCTACTAAAAATACAAAAAATTAGCCTGGCGAGGAGGCGGGCGCCTGTAGTCCCAGCTATTTGGGCGGCGGAGGCAGGAGAATGGCGTAAACCCGTGAGGCGGAGCTTGCAGTGAGCCTAGATTGCGCCACTGCACTGCACTCCAGCCTGGCGACAGAGCGAGACTCCATCTCAAAAAAAAAAAAAAAAAAAAATGAAGTTAATGCTGGTTTCACTTCCAGGTATTTGCCCAAGAGAAAATAGAATTTAGTTTATACAAATTGTTTTCATTAATATGCGTAGTAATTGTATTCCTAAATACAAAAATTTGGAAACAGCTCACATGTCAATTAACAGGTAAATAGAAAAACAAATTTGGATATATTTTGTAAAGTGTAATACTTCTCATCCATATAAATGAATAAAATGTTGATACGCACATGATATGTCCACCTCAAAACACTTTGTTGAGCAAAAACAAGCCAGCCAAAAGTATGCATGCTGTGTGACTCCATTTGACTCCTCACCACAAGATCGGACATGTCCCACAGAAAGACTTCACCTTCATCTCTGATCTCAAAATGAGAAGGCACGTGGATGAGATCCAAGCAAAGCTAAGCAGACTCAACCACAGTGGGAAGAGCACAGCTGCCACTGCGGACGGGGCATAAGAAGCAAATCTTTTGAAGAAGTTACTGAGATTCTGAGATTTTTGTTACGGCAGCAAACCTGACAAGCACAAGAAAATACAAAAGACCCAGAAGAAAATGGATACAATTTCAAGAGTGATTTCTTTAAGTTTATGAGAAAAGGTATGATCTCATATACAATGCCTATGTCTGTGTAGAATATAATCCAATGAAAAGTCGAATACATGCAAAAGCAATAAATTACATAAAATAATTATATTTATAAATATGTATGGACATGCAGTAAGAAACCCTGACATGTACATTTACACCTTTCAAAAAATGGACTGGAACGTTTATTTAAATTACTTGAAACATTTCATCCTTCAGTAATGGAGAAATCACAACGACAAATCCCTTCTATGTGTCTCTTCTTAAAATTTAATTACCTTTTTGTTAATATATTATTTGATTATCTAGAAAACTTAATTAAATTTCTTAACATAAGTTACACTGTTACTTCTCTATGATAATAGATGTTATTTTAATTTGTATTTTGTGTAGTAAACAGATTCCTAAAAAATACGTTTAAGACCAATCTCTTAAAATCATACTACAGATAGATATTTGAGGGTGGTTTGGAGATCACTATAATTAGCCTTAACATATATCTACAATTAAACCCCATCCTCTTACACTAAGAATATCCAATATATCTCCAAGTTACGCCCATCTCTTAAATAAGTCCCAGAATTTCTGTTTTTCATCTTGACTAACTTATAAATTTGTTCAGTTCTTCTAATTTATAGCATACAGCTTTATGTATTTTTTCTTTATTTCATTTCCTTATGATCTGTTTTCTCACTACTATAAAAATAGTGCTTGTAAAATAAGAATCAGAATGTATCTTTAACATAATCAGCAATGTCCTATAAATTCCAAAATATCTACTTTAGTGTTTAAGTAATTCATGATCTGGTTCCTGTCTAAATTTGCAGAAGAACCTTTAATTTTACTTCAGTACATGTTCTGTAATCTGACCACATATACTAACATATATTGAATTGTTATTTGAGCCAAACTGTCGTCTAACAACTTTGCAGATAGTAGTACATTTAAGAATCTCAACAATTCTATGGGATAGAAAGTCTGGGAGCAGTCTGTCTCCGAAACCACCATGATCTAACAAGACTTGAGGGTCACCGCAAACACGGTCTTACAACTTTTCACTAACTTTATAAACTTGGTATTTCCCCTATCTTGCATACCCCCTCTCCCTGTATATAAATAGAAATTAATTTTTTTCAAAATCTATTTTAAATCCTTGCATTTTGTTAAATTGGTAACATTTTATTTTAATTCTTAAAAAATGTAAAACCAAAATTTAGTTGTTTAATTCACTGCCTCCTTCCTTCAGTAGAGAATACATTCTTTGAGTATTGCATGTTTTACCAAACTTTAATCTTCACTGAATATCACATAGATGTGTTTTGTACATGCTGACTGGATAAATAAACCAATTTATGCATTAGTACTGAAAATCATAAGCCAAAACATTGGACACAGCTTTGGCAAGAGGACAATTGGGACAGAAAGGCCTGGAGTTTATAAGGAATCAACATAACGTGGCTGTCTTCATTCAGCACTCCATAACACAGAGGATCGTTCTGAAGGTCATGTCTTACATTATAAATATTTTTCATCCAATACATAGAGACAAATATGTAGCTTTGGGGACATAGGGAGATTTCATACTCCCCCTCTCTCTTTCTCTCTCTTTCTCTCTCTTCAAATTAAAATATGTATCTCTCCAGTACATTCTCCACTTCTGCAGAATCATGTTTTTATTATTCATCTGGATGGGCTTGACTTTATCCAGTATTCAGTAATCCTTGATTGTCTTCTAGTTTAATCGTGGAGAAACTGTCTGATGCTGAATTCTATGCAATTTCTTAAAATAGCTTGATGGTCAGTCATAGGTTTTAATTTAAAAGTCTATGTAAATATTCCCTGCTCTGCAATGTTTAAAAGCATTTAGTAACTACAGAGGAACATATATACTATCCAAACAACTTCATGATAATATTGAAAGACTGTTTACATTGTGTTTTTATTTTTTTACTTTTTCTCAAAACCTTAAAAACTAAAACCTGGTTAAAGTGCAAATATCCATTTCTCTGTGATTATACTGGTATAGTATTATAATTAGATATCAAAAAGGTTTGTAGTTATACTTTTGTCAAAATCCTGGTAGTTTTATTTTTTTGGAAAAAGAATTTAAAATATAATTACCTACTCCCAATACAGATAATATATGCACATCTAAAACACACACGCATACTCATGCACAGACATACCTATGCAAATTAAAAGGTAATTTAAATTTTAAGCTGGTATAGTTCTGCAAAAGGTTGTCTTAAGTTTTTCTCTTTGTGCATTCTGTTATCTCAAGCAAATATATCCGTTGAAGTTGACCACTTACGATGGCATATTTCTTCCATTACATATCCTATGTAGACTGGCAAAAATGCAAATGCTTCTTCTATAATTATGAATTTCAATCAAATCTCCTTTTTTAGGTATTAATTTTTCTACAGTGAATTATGAAGTCCCAATTGCTCATATTGCCCTTACTAAATACATTAGTCCCACATTACACAAACATAAGTAATATTATAATAAATAAACTACTAAACAGATTTCATTATAGTAAGATCCATGATTAAATCAAATACCACTAACTACATAGCATAAAAATAGGGCGTTTATGTATCTTGTAGCCCTTCGTGACTGTGGGCTGATCAAGAGTGGAAATTTATTTTATTTACTTTTTTTTTCAAACACAGTACCAATTCTTTGCCTTCCATAAAAGATGATAATTACTTAATGATGACTTTTGATAAATTGTAGTTTAGTAAATCATACATTTATGAGAATTTTGTGAAAAGAGCTTAAGGAGTCAGAAATCTGAAAAGATTTATTATCACCTTAGAAAAGCTATTTAATGATTTAAGCTTCATGTTCCTCCTCTGTAAAGAACAAAAATAATATTAACTGTGATTAAATTACCTAATGAATATTGATAGGTTTTAATTAGAGATGTGACAAAATTTTTGCATATTATTAATATCAATAAAACTATGATGCTAAAAACATTGCTAACTCACAGCTATAGAGAAGAAGGTTCTAAATTTCTCTGCAGGAAACTTGCAAATACAATTTTTGTTATTTTAATTCATTGAAACAGAAGACTAGAAACCTGTTTGTTTCTGGTTTCTTTCAACTCTGGATTTTGAATTTTAATTTTGTAAAGTCAAAGATTACTTACTCTGATTTGAATTTCAGTTCATTTGTAGAACATGCATTTTTCAATAAAAACAATTATTTATAAATATTAAAATTAACATATCAAATAAAATGAAAAGAATAGAATCTAAAAATATTTTTAAAATATGTATCATCTACCTAAATTGCTATGAGTACTCCAAGTTCTATACAACTTTGCTTAGAAAGTTGTACTTGAATTTTCCTTATCATCTTTTTTTTTAGACATGGGGTCTTGCTCTGTTGCTCAGGCTGGAGTGCAGTGCCACAATCGTAGCTCACTTCAGCCTCAGACTCCTGGGCTCAAGCAATCCTCCCACCTCAGCCTCCCAAGTAGATGGGACTACAGGCATGTGCCTCCACACCCGTCTTGTAATTAAATTTTAAGTTAAATTGCGTTAAATTTTACTTAATAACTAGATAATTTAAATTATACAATCATCACTACGTTTGCAAATACATCTTTTCTATAATATTTAAAATTATCTGTTTTAAATAATACAGATGATTTTTTCTTTTTAATCCTCCAGAGTAATATATTGCATAATACATTTAAATATAATTGGCCTGAAATTTTTAAATTTCTTCTGATGGAAAAGATATGTAACTAACTTAAATATTTCCAGCAGAAATATGACAAAGACTATTGCAATAATCTTATCCAGATTTTGCATAGTTATGTTTTAAAAATCTGAGGTAAATTTAGGAATATTTTGATTTATTTTTTCCTTTACTTTCAAATATATCAGCTTTATTTTATTTTCATATGTAATCAGAGTGCTTTGAGAGTTCATATCTTCAGGTGACGGTAATACCTTAATTCTGAGGCTTGCTAAAATGCAATATACTTTGCTCACCAGGAGAAACCACTCTTAGTAGCATCATATTTTTTCTTATGGATACTTTCCTCCCGTTCAATATCTTGAAATATTTAGATGGCTCTTACGTCTACCAGTAGTAGTAGTGGAAATCAGAAGTGATCAAAATTCTTGTTATATTTTGAGGGTTGGGTAAAAGAATTTGCTAATGGGTTGAACATGGGATATGTAAAAAAGAGAGGTGTTTTGAATGAATCTAAGGCCCTATTAAATAAAAAGATGAGATGTCAAGTCTTTAAACATAAAAATAATGCAAGAAGAACAATTTAGGAATTGGGAAGAATAGGATATGTATAATCACGATGTCATCTTTCATAGGCAGAGAAAAATACTTTTTCATGTCTACTAGAGATAGAACGAAAATACTTCATAGAGGATTGTTTAATAATTTTATAAAATGTTCAAAGGATGTCAAGTAAGTTTTTTTATGGAACTGGAACTCAGGAAAAACATCTGGTTGGTCTATACATTTTGAAATCATTAGCAATTAGGTGATACTGAAAGTTCTGAGACTCGATTAGACAACTTAGAAAGTGAGTATAGATAAAGAAGAGAAGAATCATTAAGAGAAGGTCCTGTGAAGGTAAAAAGATGGGGAGAAAATGGAAAAGAAGACTAAAAGGGTAGTTATAATCTGGAGAATAACAAAGCAGACTGTGTTCTGCTGCTATGCAAATGCAACATTGATTTAGAAGAGAAAAATCCAACTGTATTAAATGAAATTAAATAGTCAAATACCACCTTCTCCTACTTCTGATTTCAGCTGCTCACTTCCATGGTCATACCTGAGCCTTGTCATTAATAATACGGAAATCCTTCAATTATCTAAATGTTTATTATCTCCCTTTTTCATGCCAACTTCTCAGTTTCCACCTTATTGCTTCTATTATCCGAATTTAACTTTCCTTCAATGATACTAGGACTCATAAGCCATTAGTTTTATCACCTATTTATGTATCACAGTCTCATATTCCTTTATATAACATTAATTATGTGGTTAATCTTATAATTATTCCCCTACTGATACCAACTTCCCTGCCCTACCTTGTGTATTGCTACACTGTATCTCTGGTTGAATTCAACTATATGCCTGTCCCATGCTTGTGCCCTCAGTGCTGAACATGGCTGGAGAGGCGCAAAGGACAGCACAGACACTTGGCTGTCACTCCTCACTGGTCAGTTACTTCACAACATATGCAGACCCCTTAGGGCCCAGAACTTATGCATTGCCTTAGGAAATTCACTCTCCTTTCTCCTGAAGATATGTAACAAGATCTGTCATATGTCTTAATCTTACATTGCCTTCTCCTTCCTACTTGATTGGGAAATAATGATAAGCTTTCTTTTGTGTTCAATGAGAAACTAGTAAACAAGAAAGCCATAATATTATCTAGCGTCACCAAAGTTAAACAGGTTTCTTCCAGAGTATAAGCCACTGAACTCCTCTTTTTTATTTTTATTTATTTATTTTAGAGCATTAACTTTAGAAACCTCATGGTAGTAAATCCTTTCTCTGCCCATTTGAAATGTAAATCTTTTTTAAAAGCCTCTAACCAGTTTCTAACCCAGGAATGTCTTTCTCAAGGACCTGGGATCCATCTCTTTGAAATGTAATCATCAAGGAAGATAGAGCCCCTACCTCCCAGCCTCTATGGGAGAAGAGAAGCCTAATTTCAGCAGGGGTGGCTTGCTCCAAGCTGTTAAACTACTCCCTGTCATGAAGATAGAAGAAAATTTACTTATCTTTTTTGGCAAAGCTAATGGAGAAACGTGAGGGGCCTGGAGATGGTTATTACTACATCTCTGAAGCTAGGAACTATTGAACGCAGACGCCCAAGTCAGAAGCTCAAAACTCTCTCTCCAGGACTGCCACCACACATTTCTGAAAGGCCACTACAAGTCAGAAAAAATATAAAATAAAAAAGAGTAGGAAAAGTCATTTTCTCTCAGATTGGGAGTCAGATCTCTCAATCTGAAGGTAAGTCAGTTGTAGAGAGAACCTGAGAAATGTGATCTTCAGGCTTACCATTGTGGGGCGCATAGCATACTAGAAAAAAGTAAGTATGAGGTTTAGAAGTGGAGAAATATACACTTTCCAAAATAGCCTCTGGATATTTAGCATTTAACCACATCTAAATGTACCCTTCTATGCATAAATAAACTTCTGTACCAGAAGAGCAAAAACATGCATCTACGTAGCAGGAAGCAACTGTCTTTGTGAAAAAGCAAGGACACACTTAACTTATCCTCCAAAGTTTAGACAAAATACCTGAAGAGACCCTGTGTTCATTTCTGGTTATGTCAAATACCCCTTCTCTTCTAGTTCGTTCCTCATATAACCTGCATATTCTGTAACATAAAGGGAAATTACAGAAATGATCACAATCGTTGATATATATGGCGCGATTGTGTAATTTGTCTTTGAACACTTTTGAGAGTGAAAGGATATAATAACTACTCCTGGATAACAAGCAGTAACTAGCAATTTTCTGGGCAAACAGGTATCTGTACTGCACTCTTTATATGAAATCATTTTAAAATGGGAAAGAAAAGTTTGATTATATGTTTAAGTTTATTACAAATATGAAAGGAAATTTACATAGAATTGGCTATATTTTTATATAAATGGCCATATTTGATCTTTATCACTTTTTTCTTCCATTATGTTGTATTATTCTCAGCAAGTACATCAGTAAATTGTTACTTACATAATGGAGCAATTCAAATTTTAGTTTTGCAGGATATGAGACATCGTTGCTGTTAGATTTATAAGGTTACTGTAATCCTAAGAGTACTAAAGGTCCCTCAAGAGGATGCCCTGGGTTCCAGACAAATTCTTTATGTGCATTTTTCCTGATAAACACATTTAATTATACCAGGATTTACATGAACCCCTTAATTTCCCATTGGTCAGTAACAAAATGGTCAAATATTACATTATAACTGTAAAGAATCACTGTGAGCTTTGAAATAAATATTCCCTTCTTTGGAATTAAAATATCAAGACCACTAAAATTCAAAATATTAGGGAAAGATTTAAATGAAGGTACTGCTAGGTATAATAAGATAAGCCATTCCCACTTAGACTTTTAATTTCATGTATTCTGGCTTTAAGAAAAGCCATGCCAAATGTTGCTCTCTAACTTAAATAATTGATTATGTTCTTGGGGTAACAACTGAAATTTCTGCATTTCACATAGCTGCAAAATGATTTTCTTGTTAGAAAGCAATGTTATATAGGACAGGATAAGAGTGAATTGCAGGAATTCTGAGAAGATGGTGGCAATGTAGATGGAAATGTTTCATCTTCCCGGACAAAGCAACTGGGATAATAATTAAAAAACTACGTGGACAACATTTGCAACAAACAAACAAATGAACAAACAACTAGGTCTGTTTCAGTTATATATTGCTGCAAACCAAATCATCTTACATATAAATGCCTTAAAATACACTTTGTATTATCCCTCACAACTTCACAGGTCAAAAATTTGGGGAGGGCTCAAGTTAGCAATTCCACTGTATGTTGCATTGACTGAGGTCTCTTAGTGATATTCGACTGGCAGCTGGTCTGATCGGAAGGGCCAAACACACCATCCCTTATATACCTGTGACCTTAAAAGGGGTGGCTGAAATACTGAGGTCAGCTTAAACTATCTATTAGTTGACCTACTCAAGGACTGTCCTTCATGTTATCAAAAGGTAGAAAGATTTCCTATGTGATAGCTCCAGGCTTACAGATGAGCATTGCAAGAGAAAGAAAATAAAAGCTAGTAGTGTCCTGAGGAATGGTATGGTGTCATTTGCACCATCTGCTATTTATTTGTCTGAACACTCATGAGGACCTCCCAAGTTCAAGGTATAGAGCATAGACCTCATCTTTTGACAGAAAAAAAAATGTTAAGAAGTGACAGCCATATTTAATCTGCCACACTAGGTGATAACATATGCTAATAAATGCCAAAATATGAGCAGATAAGAATAAAACAAAACCAAGACAATTCTTGCATTTTTATGTTAAAAGAAACAGGAAAGGCAGAGGTGCTTGTGATGTACCAGAGAAAGAGAACCCCCAAGTTGCTGTTGCGGTGTCACTGGAAATTTTGGAAGCAGAAATTAGGAAGGCAAACTGCAGACTGGACCAAAACTCCTACTCTTCTCCCCTAATTTAGCTCCTCTTCAGTAAGAAAGAGGAGACTCTTCTCTCTAAAAGGCACCACCACCATTCTTCTTTCTCTTTCTGCCTCCCATCAATCAACTCGCACACATCCCATTTGTTCTACCTTCAAAGTACATCCAAAGTCTGACTGCCTCCCTTCACCTTCCACACCTCTTTGATTTCAATACATTTTGTACTTACCTTCCCAGTTTCTTCCCTTGACTTTTTATTACAGACCACACTCAACTCCTAAAGTGTTTGTGAATAATCCTTTCAAAACACAATTCAGATCTGGATTTTGTAGTAAGCAGGAGCAATATTCCTTTGAAAGGTAAATCAGGTATTTCTTCACTACCCTGCTGAAAACTCTTCCAGTACCTCCCATAATCCTTAGTAAATGCATCTCTTGAATTTGAATGGCCTCTAAGCCCTATCAAATCTGGTTCCTTTCAGTCCTCTAGGACTCTTCCTCTACTGTTCTCTCCTGAGCTCACTGGGATGCAGCATAAAGAGCTCTGCTGCTTCTAGAGCCTGCCTCACCTGAGCCCATCCAAGGCCACTATGCTTTGCTGTTCCAGCTGGCTGGAATCTCTTCTCTCCTGTGTGCACCTGGTTCTTTCCTCAACATTTTCAAGTATTATCTCAAATGTTACTTTGTCAGTATATGAATCTTTGGCTACCCTAATTACATTTGTAATCCCCTTCTGGTCCAGCAATTCCTAATTTTACTTTTAAGTAATTTAGCATGGTATGTATTCAACTTATTTTGTTTATTTTCTAACATTTCACACTAAAATGTAAAGTAAACACCATGAAGTCAGGGCTACAGGAATTTTTATGTTTTGCTCATCACTTCAAGTACAGTGACTGGCACAGCATCTGGTACATCAGAGATAACATTGAGTAAACTTGTGGAGGGATGAATCAATTAATGAATGACAAGACCCCACTGTAATCGTAATAACATTAGGGGATATCTACTTCTCATTTCGTATATTTCCAAGAATCTGTTTTCTTGGAAAACAGATATAAAATCTGTTTTATATCTGTTTTCTTGGAAATATATGAAATGAGAAGTAGATATCCCCTAATGTTATTACGATTACAGTGGGGTCTTGTCATTCATTAATTGATTCATCCCTCCACGCCAGGCACAGTGGCTCATGACTGTAATCCCAGCACTTTGGGAGGCAGAGGCGGTCAGATCACGAGGTCAGGAGATCGAAACCATCCTGGCTAACATGGTGAAACCCAGTCTCTACTAAAAATACAAAAAATTAGCCAAGCGCGGTGGCAGGCACCTGTAGTCCCAGCTACTTGGGAAGCTGAGGCAGGAGAATCGCTTGAACTGGGAGGCAGAGGTTGCAGTGAGCCGAGATCGTGCCACTGCACTCCAGCCTGGGCGACAGAGTGAGACTCCATCTTAAAAAAAAAAAAAAAAAAAAAAAAAAAAAAGAATTTTTAGCAATACTTGTTTTCAGTTTTGAACTTTCATGATAATGTAGAATTATTTTCTAAGAAGAATGTTTTAATCACTGTAATTCATATCTATAGTCTGCAAAATTTTCAACTAATCCTTGTGAACTCAAAATATCTGAGACAGGTCTTAAAGATGCACCCGTGACAGTCCTGATGGCATGTGCGCAAGGCAGTCAGGGTACAGCTTGCTTTTATACATTTTGGGAAGACATAACACATCAATCAATACATGTAACATTTACATTGGTTTGATCTGGAAGAGAGATAGAAGGAGGGTGGCTTCCAGGTCATAGGTACATTTAAACTTTTTCTGATTAGCAACTGGTTGAAAGGGTTATTATTAGTAGAAAGAAATATCTGGGTTCAGGAGATTGAGACCATCCTGGCCAACATGGTGAAACCCTGTCTCTACTAAAATACAAAAAATTTAGCTGGGTGTGGTGGCACAAGCCTGTAGTCCCAGCTACTCAGGAGGCTGAAACAGGGAAATCCCTTGAACCCGGGAGGCAGAGGTTGCAGTGAGCCGAGATCGTGCGACTGCACTCCAGCCTGGTGACAGAGCAAGACTCCATCTCAAAAAAAAAAAAAAAAAAGTCTGGGTTATAATGAGGTGTTGGGAGCACTTAGGTTTTGCCATGCAGATGAAGCCTCCACTAGCAGGCTTTAGAGAGAAAAGACTGTCATGTTTCTTATCAGACTTAAGGTCTGTGTTGATGTTAATGCTGTCTGGGTGTAATGAGGCATGTCTGACCCTCACTTCCTGACATGGCCTGAACCAGTCTTTCAGGTTAAATTTTAGAGTACCCTGGCTGAAGTCCATTCAGATGGCTGCAGGTGGCTTTCGGTTTTCATTTTTGGTTTTCACCTTACATGAAGCATAGAATTTGATGTATTTAGGGATGGTATGTTACAGATATGTTACTAATATTACTGATTTTTCTGGGTTTTATCACACCATGATGACCAGCTGCTGCCATTTTAAAAGCCTAGGAAAGTGACCATAATTCAGAGAGTTTCCAATTTATGTTATCTCCAAATTTTGCTGATATATTGTTGGTTATACACAGGCAAAGTTAAAACATTCATTCAGAAATAACCATTGTCATTATTTATTGAGTGTTTGTTCACTGAATGGTCTGACATTTTCCTTTATAGAAAAGTAGTGATTTGCCATCTTGCTCAAGCATAACTTTGCTTTGTGATTTTGTGACAATTTAGCTTAAAAGTTACTGAGTTTTAATTAGGCTAATAGCTTAAAATTATTGTTTTGATTACTATATAAATTTATTCAAAACTACTAGAGTATCCTGATTAAAAAGAAGAGATCCTGATTGAAAAGATTGGAAAAGAAAGTCAAATATCAAAACTCTTTGTAATTTTAATTGTTTTTATTTTTTGTAGGTACTGATTAAATACCAAAACTTGTAGCACCAATACTCATATTTAAATTTACATTTATGCATGTAATACAATCTAATTTCTTGCTTAGCCCAGGTTCCTAAGTTGATTCTTGGTAATGAAGTCAACTTTTTCTAGGTATACTCTCTAATGGAAATCATTAAATACCCTTAATAGGAGTGTATGTGTAGGTATGTGTGTGTGTGTGTGTGTGTGTGTGCGCGCGCGCACCCATGCATGTGTGTATACATATATTTCATGCGAATGATTTTTCAAAATGTACAATCAGATTTTATTAATAAGCACTTTATATTAAAACAATGTATTTTAATAAAGCAGTGTATTTAATCATGAATAAAAGTGTTCTTTCTACACCTTTAATACATGACTGCATATACTAACATTTGCTTTCTAATTTTTATAATATTTGAAACCAGAAAGGGTTACCATTTTTAAGAAAGTGAAAACTGTAACCCTCAATTATCTCTTAATATTTATGTATAGCTTCAAATTAAGAAACAGGATTTTCGTCATTCTTTCATTGATTTTGGAAGCTGGTCATTCTTGCTCAGTTTGCCCTTTGATAGTTAGTACAACTGCAAATTTAAGTAAGTTATTTGCATTTATGTATTGAGGTTTTCCGTTATAAAAAGGGCATAATTGTAAAAATTGAAAAAATGTTTATCAAGAACTTGGCAAAGTATGTGGTAAAAATAAACACGCAATAAATAGTGACAACAGTTATTTTTGAATGAATATTTTAACTTCTAGTTGGAGGGTGTTTATCAACTGTATATTCTTCTTTTTTTTTGCATTTTACACCTGTGTGACTTTTATTTTATTTTATTTTTAGTTGCAGGATACATGTGCAGGATGTACAAGTTTGCTACATGGGTAAACATGTGCCACGGTGGTTTGCTGCATCTATTAACCCATTACCTAGGTATTAAGCCCGGTAAGCATTTTTTTTCCTGATGCTCTCCCTCCCCATCCCCACCACTGACAGACCCCAGTGTGTGTGGTTCCCCTCCCTGTGTCCATGTATTCTCATTGTTCAGCTCCCACCTGTAAGTGAGAACATGTGGTGTTTGGTTTTCTGTTCCTGTGTTAGTTTGCTGAGGATAATGGCTTCCAGCTCCATCTATGTCCCTGCAAAAGTTGAAGTGTGCAATAAGACCATACATTGTGCTGTGAAATATATTTTATATTTTAAAATATTTTAAAATATGCATTGTTTTATATAGTTTCAAGTTATCTAAATGCATTCCTTGTTTGATTTGCCAATAATTGAGAACAAGCAAATGAGGCAAATGAATATCTTTTGAAGTTGAGTGAAGTAATAGAACTCCATAGAGACTTAATTCTAATATGACTATAAAAATATATTTTATAAGAATTATTTAATTTTCTTACAGTGATGTAAAGAAGAAAAACAATTAAGTTGGATCTAAAAACAACCATTAGTGCTCCAAACCCAAAATAGTAGTAAAAATGACACAGTTATTATTGTATTGTTATTATAAAAGAAATATCAAATTCAGGATGCACTCAAATTCGATAAAGTAGAGCCACCTATTTATATGTTCTAGAGAAGAGTAAAATGTTATTAAACTCAATGGAGCATTTCTGAAAGGTGTAGACTAACAACTATCAACCAGATAAAATTTTACTTGCCACAGGGCATTTGGAAAAATCTAAAGACTTTTTTGATTGTCAACTAAGAGTGGGAGTTCTACTATAATCTAGCAGATGGAGTCCAGGGCTGTTGCTCAGCATCCTACAATTACAGGATAACCTCTCACAACAAAGAATTATTCTACAAAATTTAATACTGTCAAGGTTCCTGATGTATAGAAACTTGAAAAGAACATGAAATTTTAAAAAAGAAACCTGTTGAACTGCTATGAGAAGGACATAGCCAGTGCTACTCAAGACCTGAAATATCCAAAAGCCAAAGCAAGCCAATGTTGTAGGGAGTGCATGGGAGAAGTTGCTGTTGTTGTTCCCCTTGTCCTTTATACACATGATCTTTGAAAGCATCCATAGCAGCCTTAGGTCTGGCATCTTCTAAATGGCGAGACTCCTGAAGGAGAGAACCTATGAAGGTTCATAGGTTAAGCGAATTCTGAACCCTGCTGTGGCCTAAAGTGAAACTGCCTGATTAGAAGAGTGTGTCACAGCTATGCTTAATCTCACTAGATCATCCCAGTGTGAGCATTCCATGGTTGATAGAAAAGATGACAATTAAGATGATGAAATATGTAAAATAGGAATGAAAAGAGTTTATTTTGAGATATCTCAAACACTAACTCAAGGTTTAGAGTGAAAATAGTTTATGTGGAAGTCAATCCCAGGATTTACTAGAAGGAAAATCGATAAGGTGTGACTACAAAGCCAGTAACCACAGAACACCTGAAGCTAAATGCTTCCACAGAACAGTATCCCACAAGTAAGAGCATATGCCATAGAGCCATCTCTAAATAGAGAATCAAGGCACTGAAGTTTTGGTATATGAATACTCATCAGTCAATGGATGAGGGCTGCTCTCTTGGGAATATTTTGCTGTATAGGTGGAAATCTTCATATAGTTACTTTGCCTTATTGATCCTTGTTTCCTTTGGAATCATGCTGGAAGGTAACCACTAGTATGTTGCAGCTGGCCTGTATGACTGTGAGGGAGGGCTAACTGTGCATCTCTTCCCAGTTCAGTGGTCAGGGGCATCATATAGGTGGCTTCAAATAAATCCTAAAGAATTTGCACCAAGGAAAAGAAGGTAAGAAAATCAGATACTGGAAAATTTTTTGCAATGTCTTTTTCTCAGTGAGTTGGTTGTTAGACCTTTATCAGCACAGCACAGCTGCCTCTTCCACAGTCTTTCCTATAGGCAGCCAAATTCACTTCCTGGAGAAAAGGCACAGCCTGGTCAGCATACATTTGCTAAATCCATTCTCGATTGCCTCTGACTATTTTTTCTTTAAACACTATATTTACTGTATAGTACTGTTATAATATAATACATGAACCAATATTGTACAATATTTTATATTGAACCAAAATGAACCAATAATACAATAAATGAACCAATTAATGAAACAATATTGCTGTCAAACAGCACCTTTTACCATGCATATCAAATCTAATAAATTTCCCTTATGGAATATCAGAAAGAAATTAATTGTTGTGGATCTTTCTTTGTATCAGCTGTTTAATAATTTATCACAATAATAAAATTACAAGTTAATGCTTCAGTATACTATGAAGGAGAAAATAGTAATCAGGAAATACCATTATCTTTTCCAAAATATTATAAAAACAGTTTTAACATTTTTTAACTGTCATGTTTGGGTGAAATAAAGCTTAAGTAGAAGAAATAATCTATTGGTATGTAACGTAACTGAGTTTGAAAATCGTTCACCTTTAATAAGCAATAAGAGCCCTGCAGTGTCTTCTTTAATTCCTTTAAATAATTTATCATTTGAATCTCTCCTGCCTGGAAGTTATATAGGGTAAGTTACTACATATTTTTTTCTTCATCATGCCCTTTAGCTTATAACTACATCAAAGATAGTTCTGAGCTCCTCCGAAAAAATGCCTCTTCTTCAAAATGCATGCCGTTATTTTAAAAGATGTTATGAAACAACATGGCTTATTTGAAAAGACCACAGGATTTATTTTAAGATGTCAAAACAGCACATTCAACATTGGCTTTGATCTTTATTTCTTTATTTAACATGGTTTTGATATAGTAAGCATATTAAATTGGTCCACTTAAAAAATTTATAAGTGTTTTTCTATGCAAAGCAATGAAATAATTAGAAAACTAATATCAAAGTATGGTTGAAAATGCCTGTGACAGCCAAACCTCAGCCTCACAAGTATTCAGGAGTATTATTAATACTCTTCAATTTGTGATATATAAAAATGAGATCTTCAGTGAACGAGAAAATTTTCATTTTGGTTTTAGTGTTTCACTTAACATTGATTAAAAAGTAAATAAAATATTTCATAGGCCAAGTGCAAATCTTAAATGGGAGTATAAATCAACTATCATTCTAGATGTTATATTACTATTTCATTGTCCTTACCCAATTCATTATGCCTTTTCATCAAAGCTTAAATAAAATTAAACTGACATTTTCAGTTGAATAATGTGGCATAGAAGTTGAACATTAGAATGATTTCTTTTAACATTTTCCCTGTTGTCATTTATTTTAACTACTGGCATTTCCCCAATCCAACTCTCTTGAAAATTTCCAATGAATGCCCATGTTTGTGATTAAGTTAATTTACTTAGTAGGCAGAAATTCTTCCTAGAAGATAAGCAGAGAATATAATAAAATCAAGAAAAATAATTTATATATGAATAATCTGATACCTTACAAATGTGATAAATGTGCACATTTTTATAATCCTTAATTGTAGTTTATGTTCTAACACTCCAAAATATCGACCACTATAACACTCCAAAGTATTAGGCACTGAAATGAGATAAGGAATTTTTCACTAAAATTGTATTTAATTTAAATACATATAACTTAACAAACTTTATATTTAAAAGTAACATTTTTATCTTGTAAAATTTGTCTTCAAATATTATTTTCTTTAAATATATGATCAGTAATTTAGAAAGCATTTTCATATAATGATATATCTTTATTTACAGATATTAAAATAGTTGATGACCAATAAAAACAAAATTATCTTTTGCTATCCAAATTTTCATTATCACCATATTTGCTTTTTCTCTGAGGATATGCAAAAAAGTATGCAAAATTCATTATCTGAAAAATTCATCCTAACTAATTTCCAAGTGAATATGAATGAAAATGTTCAGTTTTGTTCAAAGTTCGAGAAACTATAGGAGGTAGTGTGTCATATCCCAACTGTGTGTATGAGAGGAGCACCTCTTGTGCTCAGTAAATGTTGCTTAAATATGTTTGTTGTCCCTCTTATCTTCCCTTTTCTTACCATGACCTTGTTTCTGGGTCCTAAAGTTTACTCTACTAAGCATTTGGAACACAACCACTCTCAAAAATTTTAGATTCTGAATTCTATTATAAGTGAGGAAAGTTGATGGGCCTGCCTCCAAGCCTAATCCTCCTCATGAGAGTAAGCTTGGATGCACGTTTCATCCACTCTCCCAAGAGACTGTACTCTATATTTAATTCAATTTAATATGAATGGTTATTTTGTGGCAAATTTGTTTAAAAATTAGTTTAGTAAAATAAGCAATAAGCAACAATTATCACTTGCTGACACATGCATCGTCTCTGTGAATAGACTAGAAGGAGAATAATTTAATAAGCCATACATTAATTGGATAAACTGCTAACAGGGATCATGAGAATATAATCTTAAATCGGCGTGAATATTATACTATGTTCTCTATTCCTCCAGAAATACCAACTTGTTAATCTGAATTCTTGATCAAATGCCTATATGACTATACTAAAATGAAAAATCCCGCTTAACTTTCAAAGTTATCTATGTGATTTATCTATAAGAAGTCTGGTTGAGGGACAAAAAAAAAACTAACATTGTATTATTCTTGCAGTACTTCTTTTACTTTTACTTCTGTGTTATGCTTCACAAGATCTCAACTGGTCTAGTGGTTTGTACTGTATCAACTTAGCCAAGCTTCAAGATTATACCCTTTAGTTAAACAGCAGGTAGTCCATATGCCAAAACTTTAGGTATGTATAAGAACAAATTAAGGTGTACCATGAACTAGCTATTAAAAGAGAGAGAGAGCAATTGTTCAGTAAATGGTTTTCCTGTATATTTTTCTGGCTATGATATATTTCTAATTCAATAGAGATAAACCAACTTTTCTGGAGTTGCATACTGTTACCAAAACACCAGGGGTTTGATCTGGGTCCTGCTGTTCACTGCACAGAAACCCAATGACTGAGATGATGAGTGTTGCCAAGGAAGAAGGCTTTAATTGAGTGCTATAGCCAAGAGGGGAGCTCAGTCTCAAATCCATCTCCCTGACTGACTAAAGCTAGGGGTTTATATAGTAGGGAAGAAATGTAACAATGCGTAAGAAAACAGGAGCTAGGGAGGGGCAAACAAATCATGATGAATGAGTGGTCTGGCATCTCATTTTCTGGATACGGTGATCTGTTGAGTTTCAGTCTTTGGTAGTATTTTTGAGAGGCCTGCAGGAAAGAACTATGTTAAAACAAACATAAATTTCAAGCTTTAAGACAAGAAGGGTTAATTTTTATGTTTATTTAAAAAAAGAAAAACTGTATTGGACTAGTGGGTTGGTTTCAGTACTAAGCTTCAAGACACCCATTTGCATATAGAAATACACGTATGTACATACGTGTATTTCTATACATATATTCATTTATAAGTCTATATGTCAACTTTTTAAATGAATTATCCAATAAAATAATTTAATAAAGAGCATTATTGATGGCAGTGGCAGCCCATCTGGAGCAGGTGCTGCCATGATGCCTCCTGCAGTGGGAGAGGCGTGGCCAGGGCTGAACGCTCCACAGAGCCAGCGGGAGCTGGGAACAGTTGGAAGCCCTGCTCCCTTCTGAGTCGGTAGGGTGGGAACTTCATGCTACATGGCCACAGCTGTGGTTGCCCAGCCATGGCTTTGGACACAGGCATCCCTATTCTCTTGTGGGATGAGAGCAGGCAGGAGCCCTGTGCTCCTGGGCACTGCTGCAACTGTGGACCTGGGAGTCTCTGTGCTCTCAGGGGCCAGGGATACCCCTACAGTCTTAAAATTGCCTGCTCCCCCTGCCTGGCCTCTCTTTACTCTCAGTGCTCAGTTTGATCTCAGAGCAAAGGTGAGGCTGAGCCTAGGCACTGTTGCAACCCACCCAAGTATGCGCACTCAGGGCAGAGGGCAGTGCTGACAAGAGAGCCCCCTCCTGACTTGGTACCCTCCAGAATTTGGGTCCTAATGAACATGGGAAGGAGGCCAATGAGGGAGCTGTAGGCAGTTGGGTGCTGGCCTACAGGCACCCCTCAGCACAAACAACCTGGGTGCAATGGATGAAGGTAGGAGGCAGACAGGCTCCTGGGTGGAAAGTGGCAGGTCCCCAGTGAAGTCACGCTCAGGCCAGATACCACCTGAAGCCTGGAGGATGGGCTGATTAACCAGAATAGGAACTTATGGTTCTAGGCCCACCCATGCCACCCATGAACCAATCAGCATGCACATCCATCCCTCTGAAGCACATAAAACTTTAGACTCAGCCAGACTGGAGAAGATGATGGGACAGCCAGCTGCAGAGTGGACCTACCCACTACAGGGTCTCCTCTCTGCTAAGAGTTGAACACTCATTGGGACACCCTGGCTGCTGAGAGGAGCTACCCACTGCGAGTCCCCTCTGAGCTGTTCTATTGCTTGATAAAGCTCCTCTTCATCTTGCTCACCCTCCACTTGTCCACCCACTTCATTCTTCCTGGAAGTGGGACAAGAACTTGGGACCCACCACATGGTGGAGCTGAAAGAGCTGTAACACAAACAAAGTTCAAACAAGCTTCTTGCTCACCGCATTGCCAGAGACAAGGAAAGAAGAGAGAAGGAGAGAAGTGCTGTGGCCCTTTTGGGATCCCAGACCTAGGAGCTTCCCAGCCAGGGCTGTGATACCCTCTTTGGGGCTTGGCAGTTCCTGGCATCTCCAAGCTTCTGGGTACCACCTCATTCCCTGCTGCTAGCTGTGGAAGCTGTCTGAGGTATGCCTGGTCCAGCCAGTCTTGAAGGGAGCTCGCACCTATGCTAGCACCTGGAGCTGACCAACCCACTGCAGCCAAAATGCCTGGCTGTGTGTGGTGGCTGGACCTTATGCTCACTCACTCACACACCCCCCTCTACTTGTCTCGCCTTTGACGGCATGGGATCCAGGGTGGCAGTGTGAGCTGAATGCAGCCTACCAGGCTGAGTGGGTCCAGCAGGCCCAAGCAAAACTCAGGCAAAGGTGCCACACTGTCCACAGAGGCTTCCTACTGGTGAAGTGAGATCTCAAGGATCCTGTAACATTATATTTATAAGACTTTTCTCAAAGTATTAACAGGTATTTCAAATCATATTATTTAAATATATGCCTAACCATTTAAAAATACCATTTAATCTAACCTCTTAATGGCGTGAGCCTAGGAGGCAGAGCTTGTAGTGAGCTGAGATCACGCCACTGCCTCCAGCTTGGGTGACAGAGCGAGACTCTGTCTCAAAAAAAAAAAAAAAAAAAAAAAGAATTCTGAATGCAGAGGTTATGATTACCCATTTTATAGATATTTACAAATATTTACGGATATTTAACAAATTGAAAGATTTATTCAAAGTACAGCTCAGTGGTGTGCCAAGATCTATCTCTAATATGATTTTCGTTGATTTTCACTTGAATTATAGCTTAAATAAATACTCTTTCTTTTCAATGCCTAGAATTAAATAAAATCAATCTAGAGATTACATATATGTATATATAATTGTAAAACAATATTATACAGAATTCCACATAAATGTATGTAAATATATTTATACAATGTATGTATAGATAGTATTCAGCCACAATATAATTTAAAAGCCTTCTGTATTCTGCTCTGCAAATTAATTTATTCTTTTAAAACTTACATTATTTAAATGAATCCTAAGGACCAACCTAGACTTCAGATTTTTAAGGATACATCTTTATCTTCACCAGCTCTAATAGTTCCTCAGCTGTAGTCAGAATGATGATCTTTCCTATGGTGCGAAGTTAAGCAGTCAAAGCATGAAATCCACAATTCTGTGCCTCCAGTGATAGCCAAAATTATATAATCTATTTCATAGGGCAAGTTGGGAGGTATTTAAAAAGTACTTAAAGCAGAACCAGGAATCTGACACATTCTGTTTACAGGTATCTAATTTTGTTGTATATTTATTTATATATTTATTATTTTTTGAGACAGAGTCTCACTCTGTCACCCAGGCTGGAGTGCAGTGATGTAATTATGATTCACTGCAGCCTCGATCACCCAGGCTCATGCAATCCTCCCACCTTAGCCTCCTGAGTAGCTGAAACTACAGACATACGCCACCACACCCAGCTAATTTTGTATTTTTTTGTAGAGATGGGGTCTCATTATGTTACCCAGGCTGGTCTTGAGCTCCTGGGCTCAAGCAGTCCATCCACCTCCACCTGCCAAAGTGCTGGGATTATAGGCATGGTCCACCCCAGTTGGCCTGTTTGTTTTATTTTGTTTCTATAGCAAATAGGCCATACATATGCATGTAGAATGGAATTTACTAAGTCTCGTGTTTATAAAAATTATACTATGCCAAAAATGTTATTGAAAATAATTATATAATCTGGATTTCATCAATTTAATAATTTTGAATTAGAAAACCTAAAGAAGTTGTGTTCATTTTATGTTTTAAAATATGTAGGGCCAGGCGTGGTGGCTCACACCTGTAATCCCAGCACTTTGGGAGGCAGAGATGGGTGGATCACAAGGTCAGGAGATGCATCCTGGCCAACATGGTGAAACCCCGTCTCTACTAAAAATACAAAAATCAGCTGGGCATGGTGGTGGGTGCCTGAAATCCTAGCTACATGGGAGGCTAAGGCAGGAGAATCCCTTGAACCAGGGAGTTGAAGGTTTTAGTGAGCCAAGATCATGCCACTGTACTCCAGCCTGGTGACAGAGCGAGACTCCCTCTCCAAAAAATAAATAAATAAATAAAAATAAAAGTAGTGGAAAATATTTAGTGCTTCTTCCAAAAATCTTTGTATATAAATATTTGCCTGCCTTGTTTCTTTGCATAAAACCGTCAATTGTTCTGTGAAGACATCATTGTGTGGCCAATAGGAGTAGAGTTGTAATTTTTAAAATGTGCAAAATTTTCATCAGCATTCTAACAAGCAGGCAGGTTTATGTTCTATTCTGTAAATGCTACTGCTGCTTCTGCTTCACAAGCCACTACTTACTATACAAAGCTTTTGGTAGCTGGGAAAGCTTTGGGAAATGAAATGAAAACTGGTGATAAGTATGGCTGAATTTGACACAGATTAACACAGTCAATGCACCACTAAGACACAATATTTAATTTTGATAATATCATTGTCTCAAGATAGACATGTGACTTTACACATGTCAACAGAGTTCTTCCTGTACAAGAGAAATCTTAGTCAAACTGTTCCCTATAAGAATAGCTGCAAGATATGGTAGTACCCAGCAGTGCAAAAATCACTTAGGATTCTTTTACAGGTATCATGCGATTGAGGCAAAATTTGTAAGCACCTGTGTTATCTATTTCTGTGTATCTCTGAGTGAGGGAGGTATGTTGTGTTGTTAAGTGTGCCTATCCTAACACCACATGGAAGAATTGCCTCAACTTCACTGTAGCTGATTGCTCATGTCTCTGTCAAGACACGTATTATTTGATATGATATGTCTTAAAATTTACATTCTTTCTCTACTTCTAATAAGCTACGTAACAGTGAAAAAAAATCAATTAACATTTCTGATCTCCAGTTTCCTCATCATTAAAATGTTGCCCGTTTTTATTAATTTCCTGGTAAGTGTAACATTAAAAGAAATATTACTTATATGCCTACATTTTGAATACTGGAATTCTAGGAAAATATAAACTCTTAATGTTAATTCAAATTATTATGTATAAAATACATATCTATAGAAATATTGTCTGAAATAGTGCACAAAAATATTTAATTTTATGTCAGAATTATTTCTCTTAGAATAAAATATAGGAAAATATCAAGAATTACTTTTTTTGTTCATTCAGTTTTTAAAACTCTCTAGAATACTTTTAAATACTTTCTTGCTAGACTCAAACTCATTTACTCTGCTCTAATTATTCCATATTCAAGGGAGAAAGGATAATTTCACTGCATTTTATGTGGAGCCCTGCAACTACTGAATTGGAAAGCTTGGCACGTATGCCTAAGACAGGAGAGACATTTAATAAAACACATTCAACTTTTTGGGAACATGATCACTATAAAAAGAATAGATAGATAGATAGATAGATAGATACACGTGCATAGATAGATACACACATATATCCATGTATTTATAGCTGTTAAAAGGTAAATACATTTCTTGATAAAATTTAAGCTTCTTTTTTTGCAGTGAATCATTTTGTTCTTGCAACAGTGCTTATTGTGTTGTCAGTCAACAAGAATGTGCACTTAAGGTCATCAATTTAAAAATGAGGAATACTTAGCTACCATTTCTACTTAATACCAATAATCTTTCAATTTTTTTTTGCACAAGAAGCTTGGGTAATTCTAACATATGGGTATATCAAACATGCATCCTTATAAGGGGGTTAATAGGTAGTTTCACAAGAGTCAACCAAGTTTCTTTGGATATTTATCAAATTATTTGAGTAAATGGATTGAAATGCATCAAAGCAAGCTTTACAAATACATAGAGTAGTCATAATTACAAATTTAATAATATATGAAAGTATAAGCACAAGCCTTGCATACAGAAGATTCTAAATAGATATTAAATTATTCACCCCCTACTCTCAACATTATTGGTTTCTAAATTAAGTCAGTGCTACTTGTGTACTTCATGCAGGACAGCATTATTTGGTTATTTATCAGTCATTCATACCCTTATTGCTTGGAGAAAACAAAAAACAATATACAAAACCACAATTTTGAGGGTGATAAGAATATCCCATGCCTCTTTCCCAGATACTTGGTTTCTAAGCATGGTTTACAAACGGACACGGCCATGAAACCCGGTTATCACCTTTAACGTGAAATCTGGTGGGATTACAATAAAGGTAAGATCAACCTAAAGAAAAGCCCTTTTTGCTCACCCTTCACACTCTTTGAATTTAGGAATGAGATATGAAGTTGAATGAAGAGGCTATATAATGAAACTCAAGGGCAACACACTAAAAATGGCTAAAAAGAGCTATTGACTGATGAATCTGATGGTATGCTATTTGATCCTCTGGCAGTAGGATAAATAAATCTGTTTCTTTAGCTACCATTAGTTGAACATTCTGGGGTTCACCATTGATATAATTCTAAATTGCATAAACAAATATTATTACACCTGTACATACTAATTTTGGACTGTAATCATGCTTACAAATATAATATACTTTAATTCAGTTGAGTTAATATGAAATAACTCCAATTTATGAATGTAATATTGTCTGGAGAATCTGGGAAATGAATAAATGCCTCAGACCGAGTCTCTATCTTTAGAGGTCTTTCAGTATATTGTAAGGATGAGAGAAATTTTTAATGTTTTTTTCTGCACAAAGACTTTCTTACTTCTTCCCAAACTCTATCCTTTCCCCATCCTGAAGAATCATGTCAGTAGCTGTAAAATGGCAATTTGTACATATTTTAGTGTACTTGCAACACTTTTTCTTATTTCAATAAGTAAAATTACCCAGCATCAATAACAGTATCTCATTCAATGCCTTGAACAGACATTGTCCACTCAGCCTTGTAATTCGTGTATTCATACATTGGGGAGGTAGAACACTAAAACTGTGTCAAAATTACTTGGAGATATTTTGGGATGCAGTAAAGACCACAGTAAATTCTGGGTCATCAAAAAGCAACGTTGAACTTTAAGGAGGCAATCTGGAAGGGAAAGTGCAATCTTCCCATGGTCCTGAAAGAGAACCAGAAATGCTGATTACCAGCTCTAGTGTTTATTACCTAATTTGTTTATTAACAGACATTTCTTGAGCCGTCATGATGAACAGATTCTTGATGGAGGTGGGCACACTTTCTGCCCTCTAGGAGCTCATGATTTACTTTCACAAATTAAAGAAAATGCATGGTCATACTCTTAGAGTGTATTGCTACAAATGTATTAATAAAGTAAAAATGAAACAAAAACACCAACACCACTGATAATAATGTAATTAACTCTATCAGAACAACTTGCAAAGTAGTTCACAGAAAGATAGACATATCAGCTTAGCTGTGAAGAATGTGTAGTAGTTTCTAGAGGAGGAGGAGGAGTAAAAGGAAAAGCAGCAGAAGGGAAGAAGCAAAAAGGAGAAGAAAAAGAGGAATACCATTATAAGAATGTGGAGAACATGGGAACATAACCCAGTTAGGGATTTTGAGAATTAAAACACATTTTCATGACCTGTCTCTAGTTTAGATAGTAATAGAAGAGTTCACAGACTTTTGTTTATGTTAATTTGAAAATATGTATACAAGGTATAATCAATGAAAGACCACAATATTTATGCCTGAATCTTGTGGCTGTTTTGGACACTAGAGCTGGCAATCAGCATTTCTGGTTCCCTTTCAGGACCATGGGAAGATTGCACTTTCCCTTCCAGATTGCCTCCT
The DNA here is from genome assembly GCF_028885625.2 of Pongo pygmaeus. Classification (NCBI taxonomy): domain Eukaryota; kingdom Metazoa; phylum Chordata; class Mammalia; order Primates; family Hominidae; genus Pongo; species Pongo pygmaeus. The sequence goes on from NC_072377.2 coordinate 12,924,984, forward strand.
TAAAGTTCAACGTTGCTTTTTGATGACCCAGAATTTACTGTGGTCTTTACTACATCCCAAAATATCTCCAGGTAATTTTGACACAGTTTTAGTGTTCTACCTCCCCAAATTTATAATTTCTATCTTGTTTGATGAAAATATGTTCTCCCTTCCCTAATACATTTAGCTCTCTTTTATTCATTCTTATTCAGACACTTGACAATGTCAACTCTTTTCAGCCTTAATAACAAACAATATTAGCAAAGCCAACAATAGCACTCTTCCTTTGACCCGGTATGCCCAACAACGCCTGTCTGACTCTTGGTTTGTCTCGATGTTCCTACCCAACCGATATGGAATGAGTGCACACAGTCATGCTTTCCTGTTTTCTACCAAACATTCAGTGAAGTCACTGTCATCTAGGGTACAGGCTTGACCAAGCTCTTTTTATGTTTGATGTTAATTTCCTCTTCTCATAGCCAAGTGGCAGTTATGTCTTTAGTCTATTTATCAGCAATGGCACTATTGATCACATAGTCCTCCATTAAACACAAGACAAACAAATAAACAAAACACAGTCCCTTTGCTTCTGTAACATTATGTCCCCCATGTTCTTCCACCTCTCTGTCTACTTTAACCACTTACAATCGGTCTCCCTTTTGGGGTTTTCTTCTTGTACACAGGCAATAAAAAGGGGATTATTTTTTCAAGATTTTGACTTGAAATTCTTCCTTTTCTCATTTAATTTATGATTTCCATTACTTTCTATATCTGAAGATTCATAATTCTCTATTCTTACCAACATCTGTCTTATGAGTTATAGAAATATGCATCTTGCTTTTTTGAAATACTACATATATAGTCAGCATTAGAAATCAGGTTTTATTATGGTCTATTTTTTACCTATAACACTCTCCTTACGCTATTCAGTTTACCCATCAAGTCTTGTTAACTTAATTCTTAATATTTTCTTTCTGATCTGCCTCTCCACTCTCTGTCTCCACTGGAAACAAGATGTTTTCTCTGAATATTTGCTTCCAATATTTCTTCACTCCATCACTGCCATCACTACCACATTTACTAGATCACTACCTATTGAGAGACTTTTTTTAGATAAAAATCGTACATGTCATTACTTTACATAAAACTCTTCAGTGTCATTTAATTGTTCTTTTTATAAGATCTAAATTGATTAACTCTCTTTTTGTAGTCCTACATCATCTGAGTTCTCATGGTCTTTCTATTCTTCTATTGTACAACAGTTTCTTTCATTATCAAAATAAGTGTACAGTTATTTTCAGTTTTCTAAATACTTCTAATGTTCTGTCATTGCTGACATTTGTATATGTTGTTTTTTCTGTTTCTCCTATTCATTCTTCATGTCCAAGCCTAAGGATTAATTCCTACTGTACTTTTTCTCTGGTCTTTCATGTCTGGATTAGAAACTTCTTATTCAGTCAAATAATAATTATATATGTACTATATAATATATGACTTATTACCATATGACCCTACCATAACAGTAACTATACTGTGTTTTACTTGTGTGTTTTAAATTGCATACCTATTAAATTTTGAATTCCATGTTCATTTACTTTATTAGAATATCCTTAGCACATAGCACTTATAGCTGGCATATTACTATTTAAATAATTGTTGAATGATGAACAATATCTCACGTTTATTCAGTAAGCAGTTCCTTTATCTAATTTTTTTACCATCTCTTTAATATTTTAATTTTAATTTTATGTTGTTACTATTTTGATTAAGTGCCTTACAAACACCTCTCTATAATACCACAAAGTCTCTACAAACCTTTTTCACTGGCTATACATTCTTTATGAAATAGTTTTTCTTCATAACACAACAAAAATTTCGCTTACTCATTGATTAGAGTCTACTCTCTTACTATAATACCATTACAGGCTCTACAGCTACTCATAAATTCTAGCAAATAAGTACCATTTAAGTTCATCATAAAATATTGTTCTGGACTGTATCCCTAGCAATCACATGAATAGCCTATACATTACAGATAAGTAATAATGTGGTTAGAAAAGCTAACATGTACCAGCAATTCCTAGAACTACATTTAAAATTAAACCTCTTGATTTCACAAAGAACTAAAAATAGATCTACCATTCGATCCAGCAGTCTCACTACTAAGTATCTACCCAGAAGAAAAAAAGTCATTACATTAAAAAAGACACACACATGTGTATGGTTATCACAGTATTATTTACAATTCCAAAGATATGGAATCAACCATCAACCTAAGTGCCCATCAGCTGATTAGTGGATAAAGAAATGTGGTACACACACACACACACACACACACACACACACACCATGGAATACTACTCAGCCATAAAAAGAATGGGGTAATATATTTTGCAGTAACTGGGATAAAACTGGAGGCCATTATCATAAGTGAAGTAACTCAGAAATGAAAAACCAAATACCTCATGTTCTCACTGTATTATTATTATTATTATTATTATTATTATTATTATTATTATCATTTTGAGGCAGAGTCTCGCTCTGTCACTTAGGTTTAATTTAAAATTAGACCTAATTTTAAATTATGGTTTAATGCTATAGTGAGGTGGCGTGATCTCAGCTCACTGCAGCCCCCACCTCCTGGGTTCAAGCAATTCTCATGCCTCAGCCTCTTGAGTAGCTGGGATTACAAGCTTGCACCACTAGGATTACAGGCGTGCATCACTACGCCCGGCTGATTTTTGCATTTTTGGTAGAGACAGTGTTTCGCCATGTTCTCCAGGCTGGTCTTGAACTCCTGGCCTCATGTGATCTGCCTGCCTCGGCCTCCCAAAGTGCTGGAATTACAGGCGTGAGCCACTGTGCCTGGCCTATTTTCACTTATAAGTGGGAGCTAAGCTATGGTTATGCAAAGACATACAGAGTGGTAAAAAGGATATTGGAGATTCAGAAAGGGAGAGGTTTGGAAGAGGGTAAAAAATGAAAAATTACCTATTGGGTACAGAGCACACTATTCAGCTGGCAGGTGCACTAAAAGCCCAGACTTCACCACTATAGCATTCATCCATGTAACCCCAAACCACTGATTTCCATACAGCGATTGAAATGGAAGGAAGGAAGGAAGGAAGAGAAAGGAAGGAAGAAAGAAAGACAGGAAGGAAGGAAGAAAAGAAAGAAAGAGAAAAGAAAAAGAAAGAAAAGAAAGAGAGAAAGAAAGGAAGAAAGAGAAAGAAAGAAAGAAGGAAAGAAAGAAAGATCTCTTAGCTTCCAGGATTCATTAGATCATCCACGATTAAATTTTCTCTAACACACATTTTTGAATCAGTGTATTTTACTCTCTCTGCTGTCTTAGTCAGTCCTTTCTACCAGAAATAAAATGCATTCTCAGCCATCATCTTTGATTAATAAATTAGTGTCAATTCTGTTGTTCATTTGAGTGGAAATCTATAACAATCTGTTTGTGATGATAGTTGTAGAGTGACTCTCCACAACATTTTATTTTGTCATATGTAGTTTATTCCATATGTGTTGAATTAATTTATTTTACTCCCTTTCTAGGTACTCATAGTAAATTGTCAGCTAAACAGTGAAAAGGCCATGTTTGCACAGTTCTGTGTCTTCTAAAGCAGTGAACTGCATTAAAAAATCACACAATGTTGTAGCAAACAATGAACATAAATGTGTGTATATGTACAATCATAATGGAAATGGATAAACTAGTTACAAATTTATATGGAAATGGAAAGAGTCAAGATAATAGTGCAGTCCTATAAGGAGCACAAAAAAGATAGAAGACCTTCACTACCAGATAGCAACAATACAGTGGGTCTAAAGCTATAGGATTCAATACAGTGGACCATTGGCTCAAAGATAGATAAATAGATCATAGGAAAATAATAGAAGAGAAGCATACCCATACATATAAGATCACCTAATTTATGAAAGAGATAATATTACATCACCATGAGGAATTGTTGGTATTTCAAATAACTGATGCTTGAAAATTGGATGTCATAATACACTACACATTCACCAGAATGTTCAGACAAAAAAGACAAAAAGTTCCAAGTCCTGCAGAAGACTTTTGACCTCTAGAATTTTAATACAATGATGGTACATTCATAACTTGGACAAGGAACTTGAATAACTGTTACTATCTACCAAACTCGACCATACACATAATCTGTAATCTATAAATTCTCAAAAAGGGTGATTCCCCAAAAGAGAAATGCTAAAGTACGTGTAGAACAATGTTCACAGCAGCATTATTTGGAGTGGTTAAAACTGAGTGAAAATGCTGAATTTTAGACAGGAATAAATATGTAATTTGTAATATATTCATATGCAATACAACTCAGCAATGATTATAATTACAGCTACGTACAACATGCATCAACTTTACAAAGATAATATGAAAAAATCGTAACAAGTGCTTTTGTTCATATAACACTTAACAACAGGCAAAGCATATGTTTTTTGTGTGCATTTTATTTTTATTTTAGTCCTATTTATCCATTTATTTATAGCTTTGACTTCCGTTTTATATTCGAGGAATGCATGTTCAGGTTTGTTACATGAACATATTGCATGATGCTGAGGTTTGGGGTGCAACTGATTCCATCACGCAGGTACTGAGCATAGTAGGCAATAGTTTTTCAACCCTTTCCCTCCTCCCTTTCTCCCTGCTCTAGTGGTCCCCAGTGTCTATGGTTGCCACCTTTTGTCCATGCATACCCAATGCAAAACATGTCTTGAAAAGAGTCAGTATATTTATTGTCCTTGGTCATACATTGAATGTGGCAAAGTGACATATTATATTATTCTGGTATGCTAGTATGTTAGTTCAAAAGTAATTATGGTTTTTTTTCCATAAAAATAATGGCAAAACCTGCAATTACTTTTGCACCAACCTAATATATATTTCCAAGTATGTGTTTTTTATTATATCTATGTGTAGGCTTTTAGAACTTACCCATAAACTCAATTTTGTGCAATATTTTGCATTTTCCAATGCATATAAGATTTTACCAATTTAAAATTCATGGGAAACTGATACTAATGGGACTGAAATGACAAAAAATGATCGTAATGGGCTACTAAAAAATGATACGTGGAAAATAAACCAGGCTTTCATTTGAAATATCCAAAGAGCTTTCTGTGCTATATAATTTATGGTAAACTGTATATTACAATATCCTCTCAAAGAAAAATCTCTATCTGAAGTAGTTTCAATCCCTGATTAGGCTAATTTTATCCGGCAACACCTTAACTTCTTTTCAAATTTAAACATATTTATACTTTAAAAGAAAATTAACATAATTAAGAATACAAATATGCCTACAATTTAAACTATTTAAAAATTTTTAAATGTCTGGAATTCAAGAAAAAAATAAGTCATACAAGAAAGAATAATCAACCAAAATCAAGTGAAAAATGATTACAAATAGGCTTACAGGAAATGCAGGTATTGGAGCTATAAGTAAAAACTTAAGAATATATGTGATTGATATATTACAGAAACTATAGATAATATACAAGGAAATTATACAAGTAAATTATTTAAACATCATAGTTATTCATCATAATTTATATTATCTGAAAACATACTATGTACAGCTTAAGCCAATATTAGTGGACCATAAGATAGGTCAGTATAAAATAGGTCAGCACACAAAGAGAAAAAGAAATGACGTTCAAAGTAAGAATATAAGAGACATACAGGTGACCTTTGAACAACACGTGTTTGAATTTTGCAGGTCCACTTAGAGGCAGACATTTTTTGTTTTGTTTTGTTTTGTTTTGAGACGGAGTCTTGCTCTGTCACCCAGGTTAGGGTGCAGTGGCGCCATCTCGGCTCACTGCCAGCTCCACCTCCCGGGTTCACACCATTCTCCTGCCTCAGCCTCTCAAGTAGCTGGGATTACAGGTGCCTGCCATCACGCCCGGCTAATTTTCTTTTCTTTCTTTTTTTTTTTTTTGTTTTTTGTATTTTTAGTAGAGACGGGGTTTCATCATGTTGGTCAGGCTGGTCTTGAACTCCTGACCTCGTGATCCGGCTGTCTCGGCCTCCCAAAGTGCTGGGATTACAGGTGGCTACCCTCAATCTTAAGCTATCATATTTGCTTAGTAAATGTCCATGTGTTACCAAACACTTTTTTTTTTTTTTTTGACAGGATCTGTTCTGTCGCACAGGCTGGAGTGCAATGGCACGATCATGATGGCATGTACCTCCTGGGATCAAGTGATTCTCCCATCTCAGCCTTCCGATTAGCTGGGATTATAGATGCATGCCACCATGCTGAGCTAATTTTTAAATTTTTTGTAGAGACCCTGGCTGGTCTTGAACTCTTGGGCTCAAGCAATCCTTTCACCTTGGCCTCCCAAAGTGCTGAGATTCAGGTGTGAGTCACCATGCCTGACATACCTCATACTTTTATTTGGAAAGTCATAAAACATGCAGATATATTCTTTTTCAGTGATTTAAAATAATCTAATATTTTAAGAGGCACAACAGTTAAAATGCATACTTTAGAGAATTAACATTGAAGTCTTAAATATTAATAATCAAGTTTTAGTTATTATGTAAAACAGATACTTCTTTGTATTTTCATGGTTAATATTAATTTGAGTGAAGTACACTTTGAGAAATAGTAGGTATTTTGAGTTGAAAAGAGGCAAAGAGTTAATTTACTATTGAATATTTTTAAATTTTTTTTTTCATTTTTCTTTAGAATGTTTTCTTCCTCTGTATAATCTTACTAAAACTCCAAAATAAAATTTTCCCAAGCTGAGCTGATCTGGCTAGTGAGATGAAAGAGAAGCATATTAAGGTCCCACCAAAAAAAATAGAGATTTGCCAAACAGGGCTGAAAAACTCTATATTAGTCTTATCAGTCCATTTTCGGATGAGAAAAGTAAATCTAGCTAAGTTATTCAAGTTTGCAGGATTATATTTCTGTCCAGGACTCCATATAAAACTATTTCTGTCTAGGACTCTATAACACTTCCTACAATGGCAGGTAATAACTTTTCTTCATAATGTTGACAAGATCATTTCTGTGGCAAGATTTATCATTTATATTCTCATAGTATGTAATTTATTTAACCTGTTATGAATTGCCAAGTTTAATTGATATACTTTTTGACATGACAAAAATAATGAAAAATGATGATAATGGACTTTTTCCCATTCTCTCTAACAGAGACTATTGGGAAGAAGGGATCAACTTGCTCAAATGCCCTATAGTAATATTCCCACCCAGGTCAGCATGCTTTTGGTTTTGCCTAGCAGAAAGACTATGGGGAGTCCTTATGCAGGATGCACTTTATTTGTCTACATTTCTTATTGAAAAACAAACTGTAATTTATAAATTATGGAACATGAATGATTGGAGAGTGGATACAATTCTAGTATATGATATAAATAACACACCACCAAACAGAAAAGTTCTGAAACAAAAAGATCTCTTTTTATAGGTGAACAAGGTGTCCCACATATATTTCTCATAAGTCATCTCATGTATTAAACCTGAAACTAAAATTTATCTTAATGCGGGAACAAATCGATAGTTTTGGAGATCTGCATTTGATGACCTTAAGAGAATATTTCAGTAACAGAATATTATTTTCCCTGAGCCTGGTACCTGTATATATTTGTTGAATTTTTTAGTACAGTTTGGATTTTAGATGTCTGATTCATCCGAGACTGATTGTACAGTTCAACACTTTATATTTTCATGAGCATTATAATTTATGTTATACTTTCCGTTTTATCGCTTTTTAAAATTTACTGTATTAAATATGTTTTCTTATATAGAAATCAATTTTGATAAATGAATTTTTGACTTCATTTTTAGCTCTTTTGGAGTTCATTTTTGTAACTATCATGTTTATGCTATACTAACTTAGGATAGCATATGTTGGCACACCATTGTGTGCAATGATGAAATTAGTATATTATTTTGGAGTTATCTCTAGAGAGGCTCAATCTCCCTTAACAGTTGGTAAGGAGCCCTTCCAAATATCTCTCCAGTAAGTTGTCTCCAACTGAACTGCAAACACTGAATAAGATAAAAATAAAAATTCATAGTGATCACAGCAAGACTCTACCAATCATTATATCTTTCCTACGTAAGTTAAAAAAAGTCACTGTTTTTAGATTTTGCTCAGTGTTTTCTTAATCAAGCTTCCATGCAGTATATCACAGGCTAATTTTATACTCTAATAAATAATATTCTTAAAGCAATTAACTTTGAATTTTCTCCATATTTTTATGTTTTTAAATATTATGATGCAGTAAAATTATTTGGAGGATCCAATTCATATCATTAAGAATTATGTTTGTCAGGCAATAACAAAGAATGTAATGTTAAACAAATAGCAGAAGTTTAAAAACTTGGATTGTTATTTTCTCATAAAAGTCTTGAGTTTGGCAGTCTAAGGGCTCATTATGCTGTCTCTGTTCCAAGACATTCTCAGGGATTGAAAATCTTGCTACCTTTCTCCTCAAATATATGCCTCAAAGATGATCTCCATTCTCAAGGTCAACTCGTGTTCCAGTAGGTGCTTCAGGTCTGGTCATCATAAATATATTTTGACCAGCATGGAGAATGAAATAACAAATTAAAAAAGGAAAACTATACTTTACTGCACTTTTTTCTGTGTAAAATGTTAGACTCTGACACGTTACATATTTGCTTACGTCTCATTGATTAACCAAAAACACATGAGCCCATGGACATAACCTAATACAAGACAGAATTGGAAAAATGAAGGATTACACAACAGTATACTCTAGCAAGGATTCTGGAAACAGGCTCTATTTAAAACTTGGCTTTGCCATTACTAACTCTGAATTTTGGCAAATTAAGCTGTCCTTAGCTTCTTCAACTATTAAATGGAAATATAATAATAGTCTCATCTCCTATTTTTGTAAGCATTAAATTTAGTAATATATTTAGCAGGCTTAGGACAGTGGTTATACTCTATGAAATCTTTAGCAATACTATTATTATTACTTATTCTGGAAAACTAAGTGATAGCTACAAGTTGGGGATCCCATGAAAATGAAGAAGGGGAAATGGAATTAGGAAACTAATTGGTGGTCTCCTCACCCAGAGTATGATAAAATTAGAAAAGTAATCTGCAACATTCATAGCAGTGTTTGCATTTATATCAAAATGGAGTTTAACAAAACTACACAATTTCACAGATATTAACCTGTTTCTGAATGACTTTTAGAAAAATAATGAAATTAAGGCAGAAATAAATATTTTTTGAAACTAATAAAACAGATACAGCATACCGGAATCTCTGGGACACAGCTAAGGCAGGGTTAAGGAGAACGTTTATAGGGCTAAACACCTATATCAAGAAGTTAGATCTCAAGTTAACAACCTAATATCACACTTAGAGGAACTAGAAAAATAAGAGCAAAGAACAAATCAAGCCTAAAACGAGCAGAAGAAAAGAAATAATCAAAATCAATGCTCAGCATAAAGAAATTGACATGCAAAAACTCATGCAAAAGTCAACTAAAGCAAAAGTTTGTTTTTTGAAAGAATAAATAACACTGCTACTTAGATGAATGAAAAAGAGAGAGAAGGTCAAATAAATACAATCAGATAGTACAAAGGTGACATTACCACGGACCCCACAGAAATATAAACCACCCCCTTAGAGACTATTACAGATACCGCTATGCACACAAACTAGAAAACTTAGAAGAAATGGATAAATTCTTGGAAACATACAACCTTCCAAGATTGAATCAGGAAGAAATTGAATACCTGAACAGACCAATAAGGAGTTCTGCAGTTGAATTAGTATTAAAAACCCTGCCAACCAGGAAAAGCTCTGTACCAGGTGGGTTCACAGCCTAGTTTTACCAGATGCATAAAAAAGAGCTGGTACCAATTCTACTGAAACTATTCCAAAAAAATTGAGGAGGAGTGACTCCTCTCTAACTCATTCTATGAGGTCAGCATCATTCTGACACCAAAATATGGCAGAGACACAAAGAAAAAATAAAATTTTAGGCCAATATTCCTGATGAAAACAAAAGCAAATTCCTCAACAAAATATTAGCAAACTGAATCCAGCAGCACAAAAAACCTAATACATTATGATCATGTAGGCTTTACTCTTGGGACACAAATTTATAAATGTGGTTAATCACAAAAACAGACCTAAAACGAAAACCACATGATCATCTCAACAGATGCAGAAAAGGCTTTTTATAAAATCCAACAATGCTTCATGTTATAAACCCTCAACAAACTAGATATTAAGGGAACATACCTCAAAATAATAAGAACCATCTTGAAAAACCCACAGCCAACATTACACTAAATGGAAAAGCTGGAATATTCCTCTTGAGAAGCAGACCAAGACAAGGATGCCCACTCTTAACCACTCCTATTCAACAGAGTACTAGAAGTCCTAGCCAGAGTTATCGAGCAAGAGAAAAAATTAAAGGCATACTAATACAAAGAGTGGAAGTCAAGTTATCTCTCTTTCCAGACAATATGATTCTATACCTAGAAAACCCCATAGTCTCTGCCCTCCAACATTGATGAATAACTTCAGCAAAGTCCCAGGAAAAAAATCAGTGTACAAAAATCAGTAGTATTTTTATACACTAATAACATCCAAACTGAGAGCCAACTCAAGAACACAGTCTTATTCCTAATAGCCACAAAAAGAATATAATACTGAGGAATACAGATAACCAGGGAATGAAAGATGTCTATAACAAGAATTACAATACACTGCTGAGAAATCAGAGATGACACAAACAAGTAGAAAAACATTCCATGCTCACTTAGAGGAAGAATCAATATTATTAAAATGGTCATACTTCCCAAAATAATTTACAGATTTAATGCTATCCTTCTCAAACTACCAATGACATTTTTCACAAGTTTAGATAAAAAAACTTCGAAAATGTATACAGAATAAGAAATAAAGAGCAATAAGGGACAAGGCAATTCTAAGCCAAAAGAGCTAAGCTGGGGGTATCATGTTACCTAACTTCAAACTATACTATAAGGCTACGGTAATCAAAACAGCATGGTATTTGTACAAGAACAGACATATATACCAATGGAACAGGTAAGAGAAACCAGAAATAAAGTTGCACACCTACAACCATCTGATATTCAACAAAGTTAACAATAACAAGCAATGGGGAAATTACTACCTAGTCAATAAATTGTGCTAGAATAACTGGCTATCTATAGGCAGAAGAATAAAACTGAGCCCCTTCCTTTCACCAAATACAAAAATTAACTTAAGATGGATTAAAGACTTAAATGCAAAACTTAAAACTACAAAAGTCGCCAAAGAAAAGCTATTAAATACCATTCTAAACATAGGAACTGGCAAAGATTTCATGATGAAAAGTCCAAAAGCAATTGCCAAAACAAATAAACAAAAAAGCCACCCAATTGAGAAGTGGGACTTAATTAAACTAAAGAGCTTCTGCACAGTAAAAGAAACTATGAACTGAGCAAACAGCCTACCTAAGAATGGGAGAAAATATTTGCAAAATATGCATCTGACAAAGTCTGATATCCAGGATCTATAAGTAGCTTAATCAACAAGAAAACACAAACAACACTACTAAAAAAGGGGCAAAGGACATTAACATACACTTCAGAAAGAACATATACATGCAGTCAAGAAGCATATAAAAAAACTCAACATCACTAATCATCAGAGAAATGCCATCAAAATCACGATGAGATGCTTTAAAAGGTGCTAAAGGAAAGTGCTACCACTCAGAATGGCTATTATTACAAACAAAAAATAACAGATGCTGGTGAGATTGCAGAGTAAAAGGAATGTATACACACTGCTGAAGGGAAATAAATCAGTTCAGCCATTGTGGAAAGCAGTTCGAAAATTTCTCAAAGAACTGAAAAACTACCATTTGATCCAGCAATACCATTACTGGGTATATACCCTAAGGAATATAAATTATCCTTCCATAAAGACACATGCAATTGTATCTTCATTGTAGCACTTTTCATATTAGAAAAGGCCTGGAGTCAACCTAGATTCCATTCAGTGGTGGACTGAATCAAGAAAATGTGGCACATATACACCATGGAATACTAGGCAGCCATAAAAATACTTACATCATGTCATTTGTAGCAACATGGAGGTAGCTGGTTGGCATTTATCCTAAGCAAAGCAACACAACAACAGAAAACCAAATACTGGAATGTTCTTCCTTTTAAGTGGGAGCTAAATATTGAGTATACATGGACACAAAGATGGGAACAACAGACATGGGGTCCTACTTGAAGGTGGAGGCTGGGAGGAGAGTGAGGATCAAAAAACTATCTATTAGGTACTATGCCTACTACCTAGGTGATGAAATCATTTGCACACCAAACTCTAGTGACATACAATTTAGCCATATAACAAACCTGCACATGTATCCCCTGAACCTAAACTGAAAGCTGGAAGAGGAAAAGAAAATGGAGTTTGAGCTCATGTGTCCCTTTCCTTTGAATGTGCCACTCCAGTTAGAAATGAGGGTAGATTATTAAAATATCATTATATTAAAAATAGCTTTGGTTATAAATATAAGAGAATTTCAGTAACATGCTATCCATAAAATTCAAAAGAAGAATCAGTTTTTCATGTTAAAATTTTAGGTGTTTTAATTTCAAAAACTGGAAACAACCAGATGTATCAACATATTTTACTTTCGAGAGGTAGGAGCAGTGGGAATTAGAAGCAGGGCCTTGAATAACCACATTCTTGTATGAAAGAAGCAGACAGAGACAGACTCTTAAAGCTAGTCCATTAAAGTGTAGAGTCAGCATTCTTGAGAAGCCATGTTCTGAGTCAGTGATGCTGAGAAACATAAGGACAGAAACCCACTTGGTTGATGCCATGAGCCAGCTCAGTGACTGCATCTACAATATCTTGATGGCATTACAGGAGTAGCAGCCTGTCTTTGCTAGAAGAGAATTTGGTGATGCAAAGAGACACAGTGGCCGTGTGCTCAAAGGACCAGCAGAGTACATAGTAAGAAGGTAGCCATCTGCAAGCTAAGAAAAGACTTCTCAGAGGAAACCAATTCTGCTGACACTTTGATCTTGAACTTCCAGGCTCTAGAAATGTCAAAAAATAAATTTCTGTTTGTTAAGCAGTCTGGATTATTTCATTTAGGCAGTTGTTGCAAACTAATGCGAACACCATGATTTGAAGTGAAGGAACCAATAGATCATATGGAAATGACTATGGAGAGATGGAAAAATAAAGACTTCCTTGGGAAACCCACAGGTTAGGCACAGACTAGCCAGTAGCCATATAAGTGAATGGGAAAATCAGTGAGTGAGTCAGGCACCATCTAGTTCTCACCAAAATTGTCTTCTAAAGATTACAATCTATTACTTTTAATGTAAATGTATACACATTATGTTGTACCAAAAAATCCTTGCATTTTTACTTAACCTATCATGGATCCATTCTTAATTGACAAACACATAGGTGCATCACTGTTTTTAATAGGTGCACAATCTTTCATTTTATAGATACACAATAGTTCGATTACAAACACAGTTTTTGGCAGTTAGTTTGTTGTCAAACAACATAATTACAAAAATTCTACAGTGCAATTTTTAAGGAATTAGATTTGCCTGGATTAAAATTTTGCTGCTGAAAACTTTATTGCCACTGTGTCAATGTGTTATTGGTGTCTGTATTAGTCTGTTCTTACACTGCTATAAAGAAATATCTGAGACTGGGTAATTTATAAAGAAAAAATGCTTAATTGGCTCATGGTTCTATGGGCTATACAGGAAGCATAGCAGCTTCTGCTCCTGGGGAGGTCTCAAGAAACTTACAATTATAGTAGAAAGTGAAGAGAAAACAGGAACATCTTACATGGCCAGAGCAGGAACAAGTGAGAAAAGTGGGGGAGGTGGCACACACTTTTAAACAACCAGATCTCACAAGTACTTAGTCACTATCATGAAACCAAGGAGAAATTCACCTCCATGATTCAATCACATACCTCCTTACCCCATCTCCAACAATTGGAATTGTAATTCAACATGAGATTTGAACAGGAACACAAATTCAAATCATATTATTCTGCCCTTGGCCCCTCCCAAATCCCATGTCCTTCTCACATTGCAAAATCCAATCATGCCTTCCCAATAGTCCCCGAAACTCTTAACTCATTCCAACATTAACTCAAAAGTCCAAAGTCTCATCAGAGACAAGGCTAGTCCTTTCCACCTATGAGTATGTAAAATCAAAACCAAGTTGGTTACTTCAAAGATACAATGGGGATACAGGCATTTGCTAAATACTCATTACAAAAGGGAGAATTTGGGCAAAATAAAAGGGCTGTATGCCCCATGTAAGTCCAAAACTTAGCAGGGCAGTTGTTAGGTATTAAAGTTCCAAAAAGTATCTTTTGACTTCATGTCCTACATCCAGTGCACGTTGGTGTGAGGTGTGGGTCCCCAAGGCCTCGGGCAGCTCTGCCACTGTGGCTTTGCAGAGTTCAGACCCTGAAGTGGGTTTCAAGGACTGGCATTGAGTGCCTGCAGCTTTTCCAGGCTCAGGGTCCAAGCTATCAGTGGATCTACCATTCTGAGGTGTGGAGGACTGTGGCCCTCTTCTCACAGTTCCACTAGGCGGTGCCCCAGTGGAGATTTTGTGTGGCAGCTTCAACCCCACATTTCCCCTCCATACTGCCTTAATAGAGGTTCTCCGTAAGGGCTCTGCCCCTGCAGCGGGCTTCTTCCTGGACATCCAGGCTTGTCAATACATCCTCTTAAATCTAGGCAGAGGCTCCCAAGCCTTAACTTTTGAACTCTGAGCACCCACAGGCATAACACCATGTGGAAGTTGCCAAGGCTTATGGCTTGCATCCTCAGGAGCAGTGGCCCAAGATATATCTCTATTGATTTTATCCATGGCTGGAATTGGACTGCGTGGGATGCAGGGAGTAGGGCAGTGTGTCCCTGGGCCTGACCCATGAAACCATTCTGCCTCCTAGGCCTTCAGATCTGTGATGGGAAGGCTGCCAGGAAGGTTCCTGAAATGCCTTCAAGGCCTTGCATTGTCTTGGCTATTAGCACCTGCCTTCCATTTAGTTATGCAAATTTCTGCAACCTGCATGAATTCCTCCTCCAAAATGGGCTTTTCTTTTCTACCACATGGCCAGGCTGCAAACTTTATAAACTTTTACACTCTGCTTCTCTTTGAAATATAAGTTCCAATATCAGGTCACTTCTTTGTTCATGCATATGAGATAGACAGTTAGAAGCAAAGAGGTCATCTCTTGAAGACTTTGCTGCTTAAAAATTTCTTCCACCAGATACAGTAAATTATCACACACAAGTTAAAAGTTGCACAGATCCCTAGGTCAGAGACACAGTCCAACCAAGTTCTTCACTAAGGCATTACAAAAGTGACCTTTGTTCCAGTTCCCAATAGGTTCCTCATCTCCATCTGAGATCTCCTCAGCCTGGCCATGTCTGTCCATATCACTATTAGCATTTTGGTCACAACCATTCAACAGATCGCTAGGAAGTTCCAAAGTTTCTCTCACCTTTCTGTCTTCTTCTGAGCTCTCCACACTGTTCCAAGCTTTGCCCATTACCTAGTCCCTAAGCCACTTCCACATTATCAGATATTTTTATAGCAATGTCCCACTCCTTGGTACCAATTTTCTTTATTAGTCTGTTTTTGCACTGTTATAAAGAAATATCTGAGACTGGGTAATTTATAAAGAAAAGATGTTTAATTGACTCATGATTCTGCAGGCTCTATGGGGAGCATAGTGGTTTCTTCTTCTGGGGAGACTTCAGGAAATTTACAATTATGACAAAAGGCAAACAGAAAACAGGCATATCTTACATAGCCAGAACAGAAGCAAGAGAAAAAGGGAGGAGGTGCCACACACTTTTAAATTTTATTTATTTATTTATTTATTTTTTGAGGCAGAGTCTCACTCTATTGCCCAGACTGGAGTGCAGTGGTGCAATCTCTGCTCATTGCAGCCTCTGCCTCCTGGGTTCAAGTGATTCTCCTGCCTCAGCTTCCCAAGTAGTTGGGATTAGAGGCACTCACCACCACTCCTGGCTAATTTTTGTATTTTTAGTAGAGAATGGGTTTCACCCTGTTGACCAGGCTGGTCTTGAACTGTTGACTTCAGGTGATCTACCCACCTCAGCCTCCCAAAGTATTGGGATTACAGATGTGAGCCACTATGACCAGTCGAGGTGCCACACACTTTTAAATAACCAGATCTCAAAAGTACTCACTCACTATCACAAGACCAACATGAAGGAGGAAATTTGCCCCGATGATCCAATCACCTCCCCTCAGGACCCATCTCTAACACTGGGGATTACAAGTCAACATGAGTAATCCACATGTTGCGGGGGGCACAGATCCAAACCGTATCAGTGTCCTAAAGTGGATTGGAAAAAGTTTCAGAAAACCCAGTGATGGCAATCAATTATCTATCTTATAGTGAACCTTGATGTGTGACAGGCTTTTTACAAAAATCCTTGTATCATGTAACAGGATGATACTACCATGAGAATAAATTTAGTAAAACATAGTATTATTGATATATCATAAGATACACCATTTAATATTAAAATTGTGATATCTTATATTTTGTACAACATTATCAATGTTTTAATCCTCATTAATTAGTATATTTAAATTTAGTACCAATGCAATGTTTCTGCATGTCAAAAATTACTTCAAAAATAGCATCTTAAGAAAGCAAGATTGGTATACACAAGGAAGCAGGGAATGAGATGAAAGACAATAATTAGCTTAAGAGGACATATCTTTACATCTGGAGAATTCTCTAATTTCAAAACTGAAAATACAAGTGAAACCAAATACTTTGAGTAGCGTTCTATAGGAAAATTAGCAGAGTCTTCACTATGGGGATAAGAATTCTTCAGGTCAAGGAAGCAGTCACCTTAAAATTGGTAGGGTAAATCTGAGCGGTCTTTGACTTTCTGAGTTGAGCTTTTTGTGGCTCCACAGCATCCAAGCATGAGGTGTTTTTGCTCCTTCCATGTTGAGATAGTGTCAAGTCACCATGGAATGGTGCATTGGAGGAGCTGGGTTCCAGGAAGGCTCTGGAAGACAGATGTCCAGTAACGTTAGTCTGTCTCATCTTTTGTGTGTGAGGGGATGAAATTCCAATCTTATTCAACCACTTTTTAATCAATGAACTTTAACAAAAATTCACAAAATAATTAGAGGAGAAAAAAACATACATGGTAAAGGATACAAGGAGAAGATTTACAACAAATTCACAACAGCGAGAAGACAGAAGTAGTATAAACTAGTTTTATTTTCAAATTTTCTAACAAGCAAATAAATATATATAGAAGTGATAAGATAAATCAAATGTTAACTATGTTAACTACATAGATGTTATAAGCATGTAAATTAGAGCTTGTAATAAATACTAAATTGTAAGGCGTTTATATCATGTAATATACATTATACTATTATAATGATATACATGTCATAGATTTTAGCAATTGGATTGTCAAGCTTTATAAAATTTTGTTCGAAATCTGTGTTGACTAATTTATTAGGCCCTCAGCAATTCTATAATTTACTTGCTTTTGGAAAGAAAAATGTGAATAGACCATCTGAAGTCCAATTTGATGATAAAATCAAATCATTGCAAAATTATTGATTCAACAATTAAGAAATAATGTAATACATTTCAAAATTATAGTTATATGGCTCTACCTAACTGGCTGTACAAAAATATACAGTCATATTTAGAAATAATATTTATCCATTATAAAACATAAATTAGGGATCTATGATCAAGTAACAAGCATATAATCTCTGAATTTAAAATTGAAAGCATATTATTGAGGATAGACAGACTTGGTTTTTCTGGATTGGGAGTAGATAATTTTAATGTCCAAATTCCTACCCTATTTCTATGTTGCAACTAATGCCACAAAAAGGAAATCTTGTTCAGTATATCATACCAATAGAGCCAACACAGTTGATGCTATGAGTGCACTGATTAATAGATTTTAATACTTACTGCTATACATGAATTTAAACTTTATTCTTAAGAAGAGCATGAAGATTAGCCTGACCTGCCATCACCTAGGAAGGCATTATTGCTAAAAGGAAATAATGTGAACTTTTATATTATGGATTTTCAAACATGCTAAAACATTACCTTAAATTAATATGAACATCTTTCTGTTTTTCAAGATCCAAAAGAAACTGATTATCAATAAAATACTTTGTTTTGTAGTAAAAAATAACATTTTATTCTTTTAGTAAGCACTTCTCAAGATAAACATATATTTGATTTTGTTTTTCATTTAAATATTTGCAAACTCACAGAAAATAAACCTAATTTCTGGGTAAATGTAAATTTTTCTTCCTCAAAAATTACATTATGTGGAGATAGACTCAGTAATCAGATAGTCGCAAGCCCCTGACTATGAATAATCATAGAACCTCACTTTTACCTCTCTTGAAAATTAAAAAAAAATAACTCCACGTATGTATAGTTACCTTATTTTGGGGGCTTCTACCTCTGTTAGTGGCAATACAGTAAATTATTCGGATAGTGGTGCCTTACATTTCATTTTGTAAATGAAACACTGATACAACATTTTATACAGTTTTCTGACAGAGATAAATTGCAATTAAAAAATGAAGCTTTTATTACAGTGACAATTTTTCACACTGATGGAATTAAGTGTGTGCCAACATTACAATTAAATTTCTTATTTTCAGGAATTTCAAATCAATACATTAAATATGACTTATTCTAGCACTTGGCAAATAATATTTTAGGCAATAAAGAAATTAATCAGAATAGTTTTACAAAGAAATTGAAGAAGTAGGATTAGAGACTCAAATAATGGAATGTAAAATGTGTACAGCAGTTCTAAAGTAATTTATACGTGCATATAATTTAAAATGAAGTAACATGTGCTTAATAAAATCATCATGCACCCTGAGACCTATGTCCTAAAGCTATTCAAAAGTGTAGTAAAGCAAAAAAGCAGCATTTCATGTATAATAGCCTAGAAAATTAAAAATGTATTCCTTTATTAAATAAGCAAGTAACATAGATGTTTTTATCCAAAATAATAATGATTTCAGTTTTATTATCTAGAGATTTCTGAATCTGATTCTTGTCCCTAAAATTCCAGTGACCACAGATGTATCTATATAGAGCTAAAAGTATAATATTATCTTTTAAAACTATTAAGGAAAAATACTTTAAATAAAGATAACTATACAGTGTGGAGAAAAATAAAAACAAAAACCTGAATGTAGTGTAGGATGAAGAAATGCAGACAGATTCTAAAAGGAAGTGAACATTTGCAAGAACAGAATGGCAGAAGCTAAATTTCTTGTCTTTAGCAACTTATAGCTGGAAGGCGTGCTGCAGTTCACCATATACAGCAGCTAAAACTCTGATAGAATGCCCACAAAAGAAGCCAAAGGGAGAGATAGGGACAACCACAGATGCTGCAAAATGTGTGTAAGTATGTAGGAGGGCTGTACCATGGGAAGGAGAGTCGGAGACAGATAGACATGTGTTCTACTCATAAACCCTGCAACAGCCTCTGGCTCATCCCTGAGCCACTTACGCATAGGATAAAGTCAAAGGAGCTCAGTATATAGGACAAAATGCCTCAACTCTAAGATTCTATCCAAGAGATAGCATTTCCAGATTAAACCCAGCTGACTTATTTGTTGCTAAAACAAGCAAACAAATGAGAATCTCAACACTATCTAGTGGACTACAACAGAATTCAAATAGCACATAGCATAGCATTCACAAAGCATAGGATACAATTTAAAATTACCAGACTTAGAAGAAACAGAGAAATGTGTCACTTTCTCAAGAGAAAGGCAGCAGACAATAACTCTGAAATAACTGAGATGTTGGATGTATCACACTAAGATATTTTTACACATGAATTTTCATTATGTTTAATGTAAAGAAAGAATGTTTGCTACAAATGAAAAGGTAAAAGAATATCCGTAGGAGATTGGAACAAATAAACACAAATGAAAAGAAAATTCTGGAATAGCGGAAATATATCTGAAATAAAAAATGCATTGATGGATAGCACAGCAAGGATTGTAATAGCTTGCTATGGCTGCCGTAGTAAAGTGTCACGATGTTGGTGGCTTACACAACAGAAATTTTTTTTCTTACTGTTCTGAAGCCCAGAAATCCACGATTAAGAGTTGTCAGGTGTAGTTCCTTCTGAAGGGTATGAAGAAGAATTTGTTTCATGCCTCTTCTTTAGTGTCTTAGTCAGCTTGGGCTACATTAACAAATTACCATAGACTGGGTGGCTTAAACAACACATGTATTTCTCACAGTCTGGAAGCTGGGAAGTCCAACATCAATGTGCTGGCAGACTGTATCCTCACATAATAGTGAGCAGAGAGATGAAGCAAACTCTCTCAGGCCTTTCCTTCTAAGAGCACTAATCCTATGCCTAGGGCCTCACCCTCATGATCTAATTACCTCCCAAAGTCCCTACCTCTACATGCTGTCACATGGAGGATAGCCTTTAACATATGAATTTCAGGGGGATAAAAACATTTGGTTCATAGCACCTTGCTTCTGGGAGTTGCTGGCAATGATTGACATTCCTTAGCTTGAGAAAACATTTGCCCAATCTCTGCTTAATTTCATATGCCATTCTTCTCCTGTGTGTCTGTGTCCAAAATCTCCCTTTATATAAGAACACTGATCATATTGGAGTAAAGTCCAAGAGAATGACCTCATTTTACATTAACTAATTACCTCTGCAGTGACCCTATTCCCAAATAAGGTTCTTAGATGCTAAGGTTTAGTACATATAAATTTCAGGGGAAACAATTCAAAAAGAACAAATTAATTAAAAAGAATTAATTTCTCTTTATGTTACTCAATAACAAAAAGAAATTAATGAAAATTATCTGGAAAAATAGAGAAAATGATTTAAAAAAAGAATACACAAAAGAACATCTCCTCATGAAATCTTTGGGCAGTATTCAAAGATCTAACAAGAATGTAACAAGAATCCACAGGAGACGAGACAAAAAGCAAATGTGGCTTTAAACAAAGGATTTGAAGAAATCGTGACTGATAATTTCACAAAAATGGTGTGAGGCAAGAATTTATGGGTTTATGAATAAGAGCGTACCACAAGAAAAATAAAGTCAAATTAAATCAAGGTAGGCAAGATGATAAAAAACAAAGATAGAGGTAAAATTTTGAAAGTAGCCAGATTAAAAGAGCACATTACTGAAGAACAAGAAATTGAATAACTGATGACTTCTAATCATAAACAGTAATGGCATTGACCAATATTTTTAACATGTGAAAAGAAAAAAATTACCAATAGAGAATTCTATATCCAATAAAAACACCTTTCAATAATAAAAGTGGAATGAAAATATATATCCTTATATATAATCATAAAACATAACAAAATCCAAATATACTTCCAGAATGTGCTATAATATTGTCATATTTTATATAGGTAGCAGGAATTACATTACTATGAACACTAAAGATCCAAATAAAATAATTAACAAACTGTTCTTTACAATTGCACATTAAACACTTATAAAAATTGAGATTGAGAACCATGATGAATACAAATTGCAAAGGATGATCATAATTCAATATTCCCCAGCCACATTGAATTAAGCTGCACATTAATAACACAGGTTTAACTAAAAGCATCATTACATAGACATTATAATATATTTGAGAGAAGAAATGAATGCCTGGCTTCAAAGGACAGGCTAATTCTCTTGTTAGGGGCTAATGCAGCTGGTGACTTTAAGTTGAAGCCAAATCTCATTTATCATTCTGAAAATTCTAGGACCCTTAACAAGTATACTAGTTATCTGCCTCTGATTTATAAATGGAACAACAAAGTCTGAATGAGAGGACATCTGTACAGCAATGCTTACTGAATATTTTAAACCCTGTGTTGAGAGCTACTGCTCAGAGAAAAAAAGATCTCTTTCACTGTATTACTTCTCATTGAAAATGCAACTGGTCATCCAAGAGCTCTGATGGAGATGTACGAAGAGAATAATGTGTTTTCATGTCTGTTAACACAACATCCATTCCGCAGCCCATGCATCAAGGTGTCATTTCAACTTTCAAGTCTCATTATTTAAGATACACATTTTGTAAGGCTATCGGTGCCATATATAGTGATTCTTCTGATGGATCTGTGCAAAGCAAATTGAAAATCTTGTGTAAAAATTCAACATTCTAGATGCCATTAAGAACATTCATGATTCATAGGAGGTCAAATTTCAACATTAACAGGAGCTTGCGAAAAATTCACTCCAACCCGCATGAATGATTTTGAGGGGTTTAAGACTTCAGTGGAGAAAGTAACTTCAGATGTGGTGAAAATAGCAAGAGAACTAGAATTAAAAGGGGAGCCTAAGGATGTTACTGAATTGCTTCAGTCTCAGTCTCATGATAAAAATTGTATGGATGATGAGTTGTTTCTCATGGATGAGAAAAGAAAGAGATTTTCTGAAGTAAAGTCCACTCCTGCTGAAGATGCTTTGTATGTTTTTGAAATGACAACAAATGAATTGGAATATTACATAAACTTGTTTGATAAACCAGCAGGATTTGAGAGTATTGACTCCAATTTTAAGTGAGGTTCTACTGTGGGTAAAATGCTATCAAACAGTAATATATGCTACAGAGAAATCTTTCATGAGAAGAGTCAATCAATGTGGCAAATTTTATTGTCATCTTATTTTAAGAAATCGACACAGCAGACTGGGCATGGTGGCTCACGCCTGTAATCACAGAACTTTGGGAGGCTGAGGCGGGAGGATAACCTGAGGTCAGGGATTTGCGACCAGCCTGGCCAACGTGGTGAAATTCCCTCTCTACTAAAAATTCAAAAAATTAGCTGGGCATGGTGGCCTGCGCCTGTAGTCTCAGCTACTGAGGAGGCTGAGGCACAAGAATCCCTTGAACCTGGGAGGTGACAGTTACAGTGAGCCAAGATTGCAACACTGCACTCCAGCATGGGTGACAGAGTGAAACTCCGTCTCAAAAAAGAAAAAAATAATTCGACACAGCTACCCCAACCTTCAGCAATCACCACCCCGATTAGTCAGCAGCCATCAACATTAGACAAGATCCTCTACCAGCAAAAAGATTATGACTTGCTGAAGACTCAGATCATTAGCATTTTTAGCAACAATGTATTTTTCAATTAAGGTACATACAGGTTTTTAAATATAATGCTATTGTATACTAAGTAGACTACAGTATAGTGTAAACTTACCTTTCATATGAATGGAGAAATAAAAAAAAGTTGTGTGACTGGCTTTATTTCAGTATTTGCTTTGTTGTGGTAGTCTTGAACTAAACCTGCAATATCTCCAAGGTTTGCCTGTAATAGTGAAAATACAACCATATATTAAAATTTTTAGGATATATTAAAATTTGTTAAGTTATTCTTGTAGAGAAATTCATAGGTGTAATGCATAGAATCTCATATATATATATATACATATATAAAACAAATTTATTTTGGACAAATAGGTAAGAAAAAAATAGAAGTACAAATCCAATTATCTAATCTTACATTAAAAAGTGGAATAATAAAAGCAAATTCAAACTATGGTGCTAGAAAAAGTAATTACTATAAAAGGAATATTATTAATAAAAAATACCAATTTTTGGCTTGTTTATTTATCATTATTTCCTTACCCTTTTCATTTTCCCCTACCCATGCTCATCTTCCCTTTCACCTCTGTTACCTGCCAGAACAAAGATGTTCAAGGAGGCAGAGCAGTGAGTAGGTGAGGGTGCCATGTACAGGCATTGGCTTGCCTGGGTGCCTAGGACATAGAGTGGGGACGGGAGGCAACACAGTTATCTCAGACAAAGGAGATATCTGAGTAATTGAAGCCTCCGTTGTAGTGAGCAAACAAGTTACGTGATTTAAGATGATTATCTATCAATCAAGCAATCCTCTCTCTTTCTCTCTCTATCCTAGACCTATCTACTTATCTATCATCTATCTATTTTCCCACAGTCCTTTCAGAGAAAGGGTTTACACATGAAAAGTCCAAAGGCTAGAAAGTACTCTCAGGTGTTCTGTTAGAACTGCAGTAGGTATTATCTTTACAAATGTATCAGTAATAACTGTTAGGTATTTAAATAATTGTATATAAATAAAGATGCAGAAATATTTATGCATATAAAATACATACATAGTTATACATCTTCATTGCTGTGTATTTTAATTTCTATGTGATTATGCATACCTCCATACCCCTAGGTCTGTCCACAGGGAAAGCCAGGCAAATTGACACCTTTAAGCAATAGGTGCACAGAGGGTCCATAGCTTGCTCTAGAAATTCCAAATTCCTTGGGTCCAAATTATTTGGGTCAAGGGACCCAAGGCTTCTTGAAGGAATAGGTGAATCCAAGACTGAGGCACATGAATCCTAGACATCAGGTACATAAAAAGTGTAAAACATTATGTTGGAAAGAAAGTAAATGCTCTAAAAATGAGGTAAATAGGTTTTTGAAAACGATACGAACAAACAAAAACTCAGAAAATAGTTTGACAGGGCTCTCACTGCCCAAATCTAGTACAAACTGAGCATAAACAAAATGAATGAATATAATTAACAAAAAGGGAGAGGCCAGGCACGGTGGCTCATGCCTGTAATCCCAGCACTTTGGGAGACTGAGGTGGGTGGATCACAAGGTCAGGAGTTCAAGATCAGCCTGGCCAATGTGGCGAAACCGCGTCTCTACAAAAATACAAAAATTGGGTGCAGTGGCGGGCACCTATAATCCCAGCTACTCAGGAGGCTGAGGCAGGATAATTACTTGAACCCTGGAGGCAAAGGTTGCAGTGAGCCGAGATGGCGCAATTGCATTCCAGCCTGTGAGAAAGAGTGAAACTCTGTTTCAAAAAAAAAAAAAAGGGAGAAATTGCAGAAAAAACTTAATGAAATTCAACATTGATTGATTAAAAAATCTTTTAGCAAGTTAGTAATTTAAGGAATTCCTTTAATCTGACAGAATATTAAAAATCTGAAGTTTATATCAATCTCAATTACAAATAACATTGAATGTTGTTTCATTATATTTTATTATAATGAGAGATCCTCAGTGTACCACAGTAGTATGAAAAAAAGACTAATATAGTAAAATCAAATTATTTTTATTACATATAACATGAGAATAAACAGAGTACAAAAAGGTGACATAAATATTCTTGATACATATATCTGAGAAAGGACTCTTATCCTGAACATGCAAGAGTACCTGCAACTAAAGAAAAAAGAGATAACCCAATGAAAAAATTTGAAAAATTCATGAACAGAGACGTTACAAAGGAGCTACACAAAGGACCAATAACATAAGAAAAGTTTCATAAAGGTATTGATTGGCAGAGAAATGCAATTTAAAACCAAATTATGGCACCCTGTGGCTAAAATTATTTTTTAATTGAATATTTGTGAAGATGTGGAGTCAGAGGAAGTCTTCAATACACATTCAGCTGTCGGAATGCAGACTGACAAAATCGATTGTTGCAGTATTTCCTAAAGTTGTGCATATGCGTTCATAACCACACAGGAATTCCACTCTGAATTACAGGTTCTTATATTTCCACCAAAGATAGTTTTTTGTTGTTGTTGTTGTTGTTTTGTTTTTTGTTTTAGTTTTCTTTTTTTTTTTTTTTGAGATGGAGTCTCGCTCTGTAGCCTAGGCTGGAGTGCAGTGGTGCCATCTCAGCTCACTGCAACCTCTGCCTCTGGGGTTCAAGCAATTCTCCTGTCTCAGCCTCCAAAGTAGCTGGGACTACAGGCGCATGCTGCCATGTCCAGCTAATTTTTTGTATTTTAGTAGAGACAGGGTTTCACTGTGTTGCTCAGGCTGGTCTTGAATTCCTGAGCTAAGGCAATCCACCCATTTTGGCCTCTCAGTACTAGGATTACAGGTGTGAAGCACCACACCCAGCCCAGGGATAATTTTAACACATACTTACATAATGATATTTACAAGTCCATATATATTTTTATGTGTATGAGTGTGTGTGTATGGGTGTGTGTGTGCATGTGTATGGGTGTGTGTGTGCATGTGTATGGGTGTGTGTGTACACATATGTGTAGGGGTGTGTGTATACACATATAAGACAATTTAAAATCAGTCATCTATTATTTCTGATCTTTTGCTGTCATATATAATGCTCCAATCAATGGTCTTTTATTAAAATACGATACCTGTCCTTAAATGAAAAGGTTAGATAGAGAGATGCTTCTCAACTTACAATGGAACTACGCCT
Organism: Pongo pygmaeus; assembly: GCF_028885625.2. NCBI lineage: Eukaryota > Metazoa > Chordata > Mammalia > Primates > Hominidae > Pongo > Pongo pygmaeus. Next base: position 12,951,329 of record NC_072377.2, read on the forward strand.
GGGTAAACCCATTGTAAATTAAAATTAAGTCAAAAATGCATTTAATACACCTAATCTACTAAACATTACAGCCTAGTTTAGCCTATGTTAAATGTGCTCAGAACACTTACATTAGCCTATGGTATAGGCAAAATCATCTGGCAACACTCCACTGTCTGGAAGCTGGGGCCTACTGAATGCATATGACTTTCACACCATTGCAAAGCTGAAAAACTATAATTGAGAACTGACTGTGTGTGTATACATATATGTATGTATAATTTTTAGATTTTGATAAAAATGCATTTAAATTTTAGTCTTCTGAAGGATGAATAGGATCTGCTTGGATTTTATTGTATTACCAGTTTTTTAAAGGAGTTCTTTTGTTTTTGTTTTTTTGTTTGTTTGTTTGTTTTTAGTGTGAGTATAGAAAAATATTATACCGTGATCTCACAGCAAACTATAATTTCCTGAAGGGTGAAGATGGTGCTAGGTCAAAAAATAGACAAAGTAGGAAATAAAATGTGGTTTACGTAAACTGTATTATACAGTGAAATAAAACCATATCACCTGGCTTTTAATCACACTGTCCCCAATTTACTTGTGTGAGTTTCTATTTATTCTTGGCCTAATTCCCCTTTTCTCTAAAATTAAAGGATGGAGTCATGAACTGTGAAATGTTCCAATAATAGTTCGTCTGGAACGGTTTCTGTTATCTACCTATCATCCCAACATGTAGACAACATTGAAGAAAATCTGCTTTGATAGAAGGCAGTATGGGCCAACCACAAAACTTGAAGTGTTTGCTCCCATTGCATCCCAGTATCTGCAACCCAGCTTTTTCTAGATGATCTCTGGTAAACAGCTGGAGTTTCCAAGGATACAGTTTGAAAAGCCCTGCTCTAAAAAGTATATCACAAATGTTTTTAGATCTAAGGGGCTATCTTATTCTTCCCATAGCAAAACAATTTTTAAGATATTCTCTAATAGTTTGTCCTTCCACTTCTCAAGATATGTACTTGTGACCACCACAACTAAAGACTGAGTACATAAATGCTTGTTTTGAAGCTTATACCCAACTTAGTTTGCTACATCTGACTTTGAGTGGCTTGAGAGTTCAAGAAAGCCTTGGGTTCAATTGCAATGACAGTTTACTATCAAATATTCAAATGATAGTGTTTGCACTAAAATTGTGTAGTTTCAGCTACAATCCCATGCAGTAGTCAGTTTTGCACATTTAATTGAATACCTTATATGAGTCATTTAGATGCAACTTCTTGGAAATACAGCCTTGATTTTGAGTAAGAGAAGACTAAAATATATGTAAAGCACCATGGTAATGCATGGCAGAAAGAAATCAAGTGGAGACAGCTCTGTGATTGCACAGCAATGTTTTGATTTGTAGGAAAATAAATCAAAATATAAGAAAGCATAGTGTATTAAATTTTCTACCTACCACCATATTTCATTATTATACATTGTTTTAATGTATCAAAATATCACATGTACCTCGTAAATACAATATGTACCAATAAAAATAATTGAACAAACAAAAAAGATATAGTGTACTATAAATACTTGTCTTTTTATTAAAAAACTTCTCTGGTCACCTAGGATGCTATTGAAGTGCTCTTCACTTGGCTATAATACGAAGAAAGTGCACATTGATTTACATTCTTCCTGGCTATGCTCTGTGGGTAATAATTTAGATGGTTATTATGTTCTTATATTCATAGGGTTTTATGATTTATAGTTAGTGCATTTATTATACTCTCTTACTTCATGGAAGGCAGTTAGATTCATTAGATCAGATAAAGTTATCCTTGTGAATCTAAGGGAAGACTAACTTTTCCCTACAGATCAAAACTGTACTTGTAAGTTTTACTCGAAATTGCATGTGATTATGGTATACATTTTATAATTTTAAATTCACTTTAAATTGTATGGTAAAATATACATATGGTAAAAATTCAAATGTTAGTAAAGAAAAATATAGAGAGAGAATAGTGAAAAAATGTCCTATTCCCCTAAATATTTATTTACATTATTCATAGTTGATGAAATACTGTTACAACAGTTACCCTTACCATATAAAATCTTGAGTCACACTGAATAGATTATAACTCAGATGAAATAGAAATAGTATTTTATTATAGTATTCTGTTACTAATAGTATTCTATTAGTATAACTAATGATTATATTAACCTAGAAGCAACAATAAAATTGAATGAATGCTATACTAATTTCCAGATAATTATATCAAGTAAAATTTATAAATAAGAAGGAGTATTTAAAATTCACAAAATAACAAATGTAAGGTATCAAGGACACAGTTCCAAATAATCAGGAATTAAAATTAATATTTTTAAATGAAATTACTTGATCAACTTTATTTCGAATAAACAAGAGAAAACTTTTTTTGTACTGGTGAAATTCCTTTTCTGTATCCCAGGACAATTTCTGTATTTCCTTTTTTCCTGAGATGAACCACTGTTTTGAATTCACAATGTGCCATCTGAGCTATTTTACATTTTTACAAGTGTAGCCAAGATTTGGGGGAAAAATAAAACTACTATTCTGAGCAGTTTTCTGGTTAAGCCTTAATACATTGGCAATATTAGGTTAAAATAAAATATTAAAATTAATTTATTCCTTGAATGTATGCATGCACACATGTATGTATATAATATATACATACATGCATACATATAATATGTATACCATATGTTATGCATTATGTTGATCAGTGTGCATAGATTTTATGTCTTTATACATACATATAATGACTTAGAAAGGTGCATGGCACATGGACGTATACAGAGCTCAATTTATTTTAGAAAGTATTATTTTGTCACACGTTTAAATATTATAGCTTTTAAATAAACATGGCAAATGTTGATCTGCAACTTGGTTTATTTTCTCCCTCTCGCTATTTCTCTCTCTCTCTCTCTCTCTGTTTGTTTGTCTCTCTCTTTCTTTGTTAATCATGCCATTATGTCTTTCCCATTCATGGAACTTTCACTTTTTTATAAAGTTTAGAATCAGTTTACCTTGTTCCATGAAAAGCATCTTTTGTTTAAATGTGATTGCATTGCATTTATATATTTTTTTATTATACTTTAATTTTAGGGTACATGTGCACAATGTGCAGGTTAGTTACATATGTATACATGTGCCATGCTGGTGTGCTGCACCCATTAACTTGCCATTTAGCATTAGGTATATCTCCTAATGCTATCCCTCCCTCCTCCCCCCACCCCACAACAGTCCCCAGAGTTGTGTACATGTGCACAATGTGCAGGTTAGTTACATATGTATACATGTGGCATGCTGGTGTGCTGCACCCACCAACTCGTCATCTAGCATTAGGTATATCTCTCAATGCTATCCCTCCCCCCTCCCCCCACCCCACAACAGTCCCCGAAGTGTGATGTTCCCCTTCCTGTGTCCATGTGTTCTCATTGTTCAATTCCCATCTATGAGTGAGAAAATGCAGTGTTTGCTTTTTTGTCCTTGGGATAGTTTACTGAGAATGATGATTTCCAATTTCATCCATGTCCCTACAAAAGACATGAACTCATCATTTTTTATGGCTGCATAGTATTCCATGGTGTATATGTGCCAAATTTTCTTAATCCAGTCTATCATTGTTGGACATTTGGGTTGGTTCCAAGTCTTTGCTATTGTGAATAGTGCCGCAATAAACATACGTGTGCATGTGTCTTTATAGCAGCATGATTTATAGTCCTTTGGGTATATACCAAGTAATGGGATGGCTGGGTCAAATGGTATTTCTAGTTCTAGATCCCTGAGGAATTGCCACACTGACTTCCACAATGGTTGAACTAGTTTACAGTCCCACCAACAGTGTAAAAGTGTTCCTATTTCTCCACATCCTCTCCAGCACCTGTTGTTTCCTGACTTTTTAGTGATTGCCATTCTACCTGGTGTGAGATGGTATCTCATTGTGGTTTTGATTTGCATTTCTCTGATGGCCAGTGATGATGAGCATTTTTTCATGTGTCTGTTGGCTGCATAAATGTCTTCTTTTGAGAAGTGTCTGTTCATGTCCTTCGCCCACTTTTTGATGGGGTTTGTTTTTTTCTTATAAATTTGTTTGAGTTCATTATAGATTCTGGATATTAGCCCTTTGTCAGATGAGTAGGTTGTGAAAATTTTCTCCCATTTTGTAGGTTGCCTGTTCACTCTGATGGTAGTTTCTTTTGCTGTGCAGAAGCTCTTTAGTTTAATTAGATCCCATTTGTCAATTTTGGCTTTTGTTGCCATTGCTTTTGGTGTTTTAGACATGAAGTCCTTGCCCATGCCTATGTCCTGAATGGTAATGCCTAGGTTTTCTTCTAGGGTTTTTATGGTTTTAGGTCTAACATTTAAGTCTTTAATCCATCTTGAATTAATTTTTGTATAAGGTGTAAGGAAGGGATCCAGTTTCAGCTTTCTACATATGGCTAGCCAGTTTTCCCAGCACCATTTATTAAATAGGGAATCCTTTCCCCATTGCTTGTTTTTGTCAGGTTTGTCAAAGATCAGATAGTTGTAGATATGTGGCATTATTTCTGAGGGCTCTGTTCTGTTCCATTGATCTATATCTCTGTTTTGGTACCAGTACCATGCTGTTTTGGTTACTGTAGCCTTGTAGTATAGTTTGAAGTCAGGTAGCGTGATGCCTCCAGCTTTGTTCTTTTGGCTTAGGATTGACTTGGCGATGCGGGCTCTTTTTTGGTTCCATATGAACTTTAAGATAGTTTTTTCCAATTCTGTGAAGAAAGTCATTGGTAGCTTGATGGGGATGGCATTGAATCTATAAATTACCTTGGGCAGTATGGCCTTTTTCACGATATTGATTCTTCCTACCCATGAGCATGGAATGTTCTTCCATTTGTTTGTATCCTCTTTTATTTCATTGAGCAGTGGTTTGTAGTTCTCCTTGAAGAGGTCTTTCACGTCCCTTGTAAGTTGGATTCCTAAGTATTTTATTCTCTTTGAAGCAATTGTGAATGGGAGTTCACTCATGATTTGGCTCTCTGTTTGTCTGTTATTGGTATATAAGAATGCTTGTGATTTTTGTACATTGATTTTGTATCTTGAGACTTTGCTGAAGTTGCTTATCAGCTTAAGGAGATTTTGGGCTGAGACAATGGGGTTTTCTAGATATACTATCATGTCATCTGCAAACAGGGACAATTTGACTTCCTCTTTTCCTAATTGAATACTCTTGATTTCCTTCTTCTGCCTAATTGCCTGGGCCAGAACTTCCAACACTATGTTGAATAGGAGTGGTGAGAGAGGGCATCCCTGTCTTGTGCCAGTTTTCAAAGGGAAGGCTTCCAGTTTTTGCCCATTCAGTATGATATTGGCTGTGGGTTTGTCATAGATAGCTCTTATTTTGAGATACGTCCCATCAATACCTAATTTATTGAGAGTTTTGAGCATGAAGGGTTGTTGAATTTTGTCAAAGTTGAATTCTGCATCTATTGAGATAATCATGTGGTTTTTGTCTTTGGTTCTGTTTATATGCTGGATTACATTTATTGATTTGCATATATTGAACCATCCTTGCATCCCAGGGATGAAGCCCACTTGATCATGGTGGATAAGCTTTTTGATGTGCTGCTGGATTCGGTTTGCCAGTATTTTATTGAGGATTTTTGCATCAATGTTCATCAAGGATATTGGTCTAAAATTCTCTTTTTTTTGTTGTGTCTCTGCCCAGCTTTGGTATCAGGATGATGCTGGCTTCATAAAATGAGTTAGGGAGGATTCCCTCTTTTTCTATTGATTGGAATAGTTTCAGAAGGAATGGTACCAGTTCCTCCTTGTACCTCTGGTAGAATTCGGCTGTGAATCCATCTGGTCCTGGACTCTTTTTGGTTGGTAAGCTATTGATTATTGCCACAATTTCAGCTCCTGTTATTGGTCTATTCAGAGATTCAGCTTCTTCCTGGTTTAGTCTTGGGAGAGGTATGTGTCGAGGAATTTATCCATTTCTTCTAGATTTTCTAGTTTATTTGCATAGAGGTGTTTGTATTATTCTCTGATGGTAGTTTGTATTTCTGTGGGATCAGTGGTGATATCCCCTTTATCATTTTTTATTGCGTCTATTTGATTCTTCTCTCTCTTTTTCTTTATTAGACTTACTAGCGATCTATCAATTTTGTTGATCCTTTCAAAAAACCAGCTCCTGGATTCATTAATTTTTTGAAGGGTTTTTTGTATCTCTATTTCCTTCAGTTCTGCCCTGATTTTAGTTATTTCTTGCCTTCTGCTATCTTTTGCATGTGTTTGCTCTTGCTTTTCTAGTTCTTTTAATTGTGATGTTAGGGTGTCAATTTTGGATCTTTCCTGCTTTCTCTTGTGGGCATTTAGTGCTATAAATTTCCCTCTACAAACTGCTTTGAATGCATCCCAGAGATTCTGGTATGTTGTGTCTTGGTTCTCATTGCTTTCAAAGAACGTCTTTATTTCTGCCTTCATTTCGTTATGTACCCAGTAGTCATTCAGGAGCAGGTTGTTCAGTTTCCATGTAGTTGAGCGGTTTTGAGTGAGTTTCTTAATCCAGAGTTCTAGTTTGATTGCACTGTGGTCTGAGAGACAGTTTGTTATAATTTCTGTTTTTTTACATTTGCTGAGGAGAGCTTTACTTCCAACTATGTGGTCAATTTTGGAATAGGTGTGGTGTGGTGCTGAAAAAAATGTATATTCTGTTGATTTGGGGTGGAGAGTTCTGTAGATGTCTATTAGGTCCCCTTGGTGCAGAGCTGACCTCAATTCCTGGGTATCCTTGTTGACTTTCTGTCTCGTTGATCTGTCTAATGTTGACAGTGGGGTGTTAAAGTCTCCCATTATTATTGTGTGGGAGTCTAAGTCTCTTTGTAGGTCAGTCAGGACTTGCTTTAGGAATCTGGGTGCTCCTGTATTGGGTGCATATATATTTAGGATAGTTAGCTCTTCTTGTTGAATTAATCCCTTTACCATTATGTAATGGCCTTCTTTGTCTCTTTTGATCTGTGTTGGTTTAAAGTTTGTTTTATCAGAGACTAGGATTGCAGCCCCTGCCTTTTTTTGTTTTCCATTTGCTTGGTAGATCTTCCTCCATCCTTTTATTTTGAGCCTATGTGTGTCTCTGCACATGAGATGGGTTTCCTGAATACAGCACACTGATGGGTCTTGAGTCTTTATCCAATTTGCCAGTCTGTGTCTTTTAATTGGAGAATTTAGTCCATTTACATTGAAAGTTAATATTGTTATGTGTGAATTTGATCCTGTCATTATGATGTTAGCTGGTTATTTTGCTTGTTTGTTGATGCAGTTTCTTCCTAGTCTCGATGGTCTTTACATTTTGGCATGATTTTGCAGTGGCTGGTACCGGTTGTGCCTTTCCATGTTTAGTGCTTCCTTCAGGAGCTCTTTTAGAGCAGGCCTGTTGGTGACAAAATCTCTCAGCATTTGCTTGTCTGTAAAGTATTTTATTTCTCCTTCACTTATGAAGCTTCGCTTGGCTGGATATGAAATTCTGGTTTGAAAATTATTTTCTTTAAGATTGTTGAATATTGGCCCCCACTCTCTTCTGGCTTGTAGAGGTTCTGCCGAGAGATCCCCTGTTAGTCTGATGGGCTTCCCTTTGTGGGTAACCCGACCTTTCTCTCTGGCTGCCCTTAAAATTTTTTCCTTCATTTCAACTTTGGTGAATCTGACAATTATGTGTCTTGGAGTTGCTCTTCTTGAGGAGTATCTTTGTGGGGTTCTCTGTATTTCCTGAATCTGAATGTTGGCCTGCCTTGCTAGATTGGGGAAGTTCTCCTGGATAATATCCTGCAGAGTGTTTTCCAACTTGGTTCCATTCTCCCCATCACTTTCAGGTACACCAATCAGATGTAGATTTGGTCTTTTCACATAGTCCCACATTTCTTGGAGGCTTTGTTCGCTTCTTTTTATTCTTTTTTCTCTAAACTTCCCTTCTCGCTTCATGTCATTCATTTCATCTTCCATCACTGATATCCTTTCTTCCAGTTGGTCGCATCGGCTCCTGAGGCTTCTGCATTCTTCACATAGTTCTCGAGCCTTGGTTTTCAGCTCCATCAGCTCCTTTAAGCACTTCGCTGTATTGGTTATTCTAGTTATACATTCGTCTAAAGTTTTTTCAAAGTTTTCAACTTCTTTGCCTTTGGTTTGAATTTCCTCCTGTAGCTTGGAGTGGTTTGATCTTCTGAAGCCTTCTTCTCTCAGGTCATCAAAGTCATTCTCCGTCCAGCTTTGTTCCGTCGCTGGTGAGGAACTGCGTTCCTTTGGAGAAGGAGAGGTGCTCTGCTTTTTAGAGTTTCCAGTTTTTCTGCTCTGTTTTTTCCCCATCTTTGTGGTTTTATCTACTTTTGATCTTTGATGATGGTGTTGTACAGATGGGTTTTTGGTGTGGATGTCCTTTCTGTTTGTTAGTTTTCCTTCTAACAGAAAGGACCCTCAGCTGCAGGTCTGTTGGAGTTTGGTAGAGGTCCACTCCAGATCCTGTTTGCCTGGGTGTCAGCAGGAGTGTCTGCAGAACCACGGATTTTCGTGATCTGCGAATGCTGCTGTCTGATCGTTCCTCTGGAAGTTTTGTCTCAGAGGAGTACCAGGCTGTGTGAGGTGTCAGTCTACCCCTACTGGGGGGTGCCTCCCAGTTAGGCTGCTCGGGGGTCAGGGGTCAGGGACCCATTTGAAGAGGCAGTCTGCCCCTTCTCAGATCTCCAACTGCGTGCTGGGAGAACCACTGCTCTCCTCAAAGCTGTCAGACAGGGACATTTAAGTCTGCAGAGGTTACTGCTGTCTTTTTGTTTGTCTGTGCCCTGCACCCAGAGGTGGAGCCTACAGAGGCAGGCAGGCCTCCTTGAGCTGTGGTGGGCTCCACCCAGTTCGAGCTTCCTGGCTGCTTTGTTTACCTAAACGAGCCTGGGCAATGGTGGGCGCCCCTCCCCCCAGCCTCGCTGCCGCCTTGCAGTTTGATCTCAGACTGCTGTGCTAGCAATCAGCGAGACTCCATGGGCGTAGGACCCTCTGAGCCAGGTGCAGGCTATAATCTCCTGGTGCGCCCTTTCCTAAGCCCGTTGGAAAAGTGCAGTATTCAGGTGGGAGTGGCCCGATTTTCCAGTTGCCGTCTGTCACCCCTTTCCTTGACCAGGAAAGGGAACTCCCTGACCACTTGTGCTTCCCGAGTGAGGCAATGCCTCGCCCTGCTTCGGCTGGCGCATGGTGCGCTGCCCCCACTGTCCTGCTCCCACTGTCTGGCACTCCCTAGTGAGATGAACCTGGTACCTCAGATGGAAATGCAGAAATCACCTGTCTTCTGCGTCGCTCACGCTGGGAGCTGTGTACTGGAGCTGTTCCTATTCGGCCATCTTCATATGTGTCATCGCATTTATAGATTATTTTGTTCAATATCTGTATGTATGGTGGAACTTTTTTAACGTGTTACTTAATAACCTTTAGCTATTTTTCTATAAATCGTTTACGTATCTTCAGGGAAAAATATTATAAAATACCTTCAGTACAAATGTTTTATAATATTTGCCATTCCTCTTAATATATGAAACTTGAACCCTCAGATGGTGAATTGTACACATATAACATAAACTGTTAGGGTAATTACTCCAGTAAAATATTTTTTTTCCCAAAGAAGACCTCTCTTTGCATAGTGATCTGTCTCATTATTACAGAACTGATACTGTCTTTATAGATTCTTTCCACACTAAAATAAAATGATACCTTTCCTAGTTTTCTGTTATTTCAGAAAATGAGGAAATGAATCCTGGATGAAAACGGCCTTCACATTTTGCTCAATTCTTCCTCTGCAGAGGTAACACTTGATAGTTCACTTTCTGACTTGACTCACAACTAACAGTCTGTATTATAGCACTGACACCTACAAATTCACAATGGCCTTTCTTACATGTTTTGAAAACAAGAGCAGAATAATGCTAGTAAAAATATGTAGGAAAATATAAGTTCCAGGTTCTTCCATACCAAACACTTTAATGCATATTTAAAGTATCAAATTTCCAATTATTTCTACAAGTTAAGATTTGTTTTGGTGTCTTGGCTTCAGGCATGCCCTAAGCAGGTGCTTGGGTTTGCTATCAGTGGATTCATCAGCACTGGCAACAGCTAGGTAAGTGTGACATTATGTGACTAATATGAGGCTGATAGATCCCCTGTCACAAGGCGATGTTCACAAAGGATTGGTCTTGAACTGGATGGCTCATCAGATGTTGATTAAAATTATGAATGTTCTGTTACATTCTGAAGAGTCTAATGAGAGTCATCGAATGCAGTTGCATTCATTTAGAATAGTTGAGCAGATGGATATCTAATTATTTTATATCTTTCTAATCACATGTTTTGCTGGGGTTGAAAAAGAGAAAGACATGGCTTGAGGATTTCTTTGATATGTTTTATTATTATATTTCTGCAAGCAATTTTAATATATTTATATTCACATATGTGTTATATGTACATTATTGGATAAAATATTTTGTATGGCCCACACAAGTGTTGATTGACCACTGACATTTTGGCTATTGCAGAAGAATTACTACTGAAACTGTGATTCCAGTGTAATTGTTAAAGTAGAAAAGATTTTTTCTTGTTCTTCTTCAGTTACTAATAAACTAGGTATGACTTGCCCTTGGCAAGATTTACTGTGTCTGATTGGACATAGTCTCTATACATTATTTTTAATTTCTTTTATGAAGGACATGACAGGGATTCTGAAAGATTAATGTTGTCAAATTAAAGTCTGAATGTCCCCAGGAAAATATGCCAAGCAAAACACATGCATGGCAAGTTTCCTGAAATCACTGGTTTTTAAAAACGTATATTTTAGTTATAATCCAAACACAGATATGATACAGTGAAAACTTTAATTAGTATTAATGTAAACACCAGACGGCAAAAAAAAAAAAAAAAAAAATCACACATAAGACTGTTCTCTGCAACCTACACTCCAGAGTAAGTAAGGATATCTGCACAGCTTCCTCACAGAGAAGCAGTGAACATGCTTCTCTGGAAACATTTGAGGAACACTTTTCTAAAATGCCAAAATACGTACAGTAAAAGTATCAGTTTTACTCTTTAAGATGTTATTTACAAAGGGTAAAATTCATAAATCTTTTTTTTCTTTTTTTTTTTTTTGAGATGGAATCTCACTCTGTCGCCCAGGCTGGGGTGCAATGGTGCGATCTCGGCTCACTGCAAGCTCCGCCTCCCAGATTCACGCCATCCTCCTGCCTCAGCCTCCCGAGTAGCTGGGACTGCAGGCGCCTGACACCATGCCTGGCTAATTTTTTGTATTTTTAGTAGAGACGGGGTTTCACCGTGTTGGCCAGGATTGTCTTGATCTCCTGACCTCATGATCCGCCCGCCTCGGCCTCCCAAAGTGCTGGGATTACAGGCGTGAGCCACCACACCCTGCCAAAAATCTTAAGGGCACAACTTAATAAATGTTTACACCCAAGTAATCACCCAAAACAAGCTGTAGAATATAAATGTGTGCTTTCTCTCATTATCTCAACAAAATGTTTAGAGACACATCCATGCTGTTGCATATTTTATTTGATATCTCTACTAAATAATCAGGAGGATTTTTATTGCTTACACAATATCCCATTGTATGAAGATGCCACATTTCTTTTCCATTGTCTTTTTCCTAGATATGAGGCTGTTTGTAACTTTTAGTTGGCATGAATAAATCTATTGTGGACATTTTTGTGAACATACTCACTAATTTTTCTTAAGAATATACCTAAAAGTGGGATTTCAGTGTGATAAGGTAAATTTAAATGTAGCCCTTAATTCAAAGATTAAAAATGGTTTTCTGAAATGTTTTAAAAATTTTACACTTACACAAGCTATTTGTGAGATTAATATTTTCCCCAGTTTCTCTGCGTGTTGTTTGCCATTCTATTTCTTAATAAAATCCTTGCAATTAATATAAGATGAAAGGTACTCATTTTAATAAATAGTTTTATTAAATTATGACAAAACTAGACAATTGTGTAACTACAAACACAATCAAGAGAATACTAACACTACGCATTCTAGCTTTATGGTAAACTATCAGTTACTACAAGTATAACAACTTTGTATTTTTCTATTTTGTAGTAACGGTTGTTGCATTTTGTCACAGGTGTTGAAATAATCCGTTTTTTTCCTTTTTTATTCTGTTGACATAGTAAGTTACAACCCTGCTAAAATTAACTACACTTTTATAAGAAAATGAGAATTGACTCATTTTATGTAATAAAAATGAAGGACTGTAATTCTAAATAATAATAAAGTGAAGATGGCAAAATATTTCAGAGTGAATTAAAGTATACTGAATTATTTGTCTTGTTATTGAAGACACTATGGTGACTACAGACATTTAGATATGAATATAACTCAAAGTTAAATAAATTTAGTAAGTTGTAAAGCAGAATATTCAGAAAGTAAATTAAAAATATACCTTCAAATTACATAAGAATGAATGATAAACAAGATAATTTAACAATTTAACAAAAAAATTAAAATTTTACAAGATAATTTAACAACTTAACAGAAAAATTAAAATTTTATAAAGTTTAAAATTAAAATTTTAAGAGCATTAAGATTTTAAGGAAATTTTGTAGTAATTTCAGTTATTTATTTTATGCCTTTTACGTTTATTCGAACCTTGGAGCATTTTATTTCCACTGAATGTATCAGATTTTTATAAAATTGTCAGAGAGAAATTACTGATTTTCTGAGATAAGAAATAGTGTCACAATATTTGAGCTTATTTTAGTTACCCTTTTATCTGTTGAAAAGACATTATTATTTTTATGTACACATATATCTAATTCATTGCACAAATCCTTACCTCTTAAATAATACAATTGATGTTGGCTTTTTCTGTAAGTGTTAACACTTTTTCTATGTCCTTAGATGACAGTGTTTAAATATATTTCATTCGTATTAATTTTCATATTTTACTGGTTTTGAATTTCATTTGTCTCACATACACATATTTTTATATAAAGTGCAAAATGCAGATAATTTGCAAATATTCAACTAATATGATTATATATATTATAAAAAACAAAGCAGCATAAAAGGCATGATTGATGACCACACTGACATAACAAAAGTTGTGTGACTTGGATGTCATGAGAGACCCCAACATAGCTCTTAAATGATTTACTCTACCTCTTTAACAGTTTATCAGTAGCATTAGGAGTTAGAAATCTAAAGAAAATGAATGAATATTAAAACTGAGGGATAGAAAATAGAAAAACAATTTTATCTGAATCTTTGAATAATTATTGAAGAGTAAAAAATATGATCTAGACAGTATTTTATGTAATTAACATGACAGTGATTATATCTAAATTCTCACATCACTTTTAGCTAATATATTAGAGAATTTAGAGACTTGAATAAATGTACTTTCTTTTTAATATCTAAACAGTTTTGAAAGATCTTCCCAAAAGATCTTTTTACTTAACAAATAGTTAAAATGTATTTTAAATGCTTTACTGAGTCAGTATTTTCTTTTTAAAAATTATATTAAAATTAATGTACAATAAGTTCTACCAAGTATAAAATGTGGAGTTTGACATACGCATGTGTCCTTATATATGTATATGCCCATCTATGTATACATCCATGAAACCATCACCAGAATTGAGTTAATAAAATAGAAAGTATCCTGTTGTATCCTGTTGTCCCTCTGTTATCTGTCCCTTCCTTATATCCCTACCATTCTCAGACAAACAGGAATTTGCTCTCTATCACTGTAGATGACGATAATTTCCTGTTTTTAGCTATTATAAACAAAGCTGCTATCAACATTAGTGTTTAAGTCTGTGAGAACTCATTTTGATATCTCGTAGGTAAACACTTAGGTGATAAACTTGATAAAGGTAAATACTCAGGCTGAACTGTGTGACAAGTATATGATTGATTTTTTAAGTAATTGACAAGATGCTTTTCATGATAATTACATCATTTTACATTTTCACCAGCAGTGTTTGAGTGTCTATTTTCAAATCATATTCACTAATAACTGTTATAATTAGTCTTTTTTAATTTTTAGCCATTCTAATGGTATATAAAAGTACCTAAAGGTGCTTTTCATTTTCATTTTTTCCTAAAGATTTGTTGATTTGAGCCTCTTTCCATGTGCTTGTTTTCCATACATACAGTTGTTGAAGTGTCTATTCAAATTCTTTGCACAGTTTTTGTTGAGTTGATTATTTTCTAATTAGTAAATAATAAAACTCTAAAACTATATATTAAACAATATTTTGGAGGATCCATATTTTAAAATTTTTTTCTCCGTCTGTAATTTGCTCTTTTATTTTTTAAATGATGTCTTCTTATAAAGAGCAAAATTGTTGACATTATTGTGGATGAACTTTAATTTCATTTTTTATTTAGTAATTAATGAGTTTCAGATTCTATTTAAGATATTGTTGACAAATTCAAGGTTGTCTGCAGGCTGAGGAGCAAGGAAGCCAGTAGTGACTCAGTCCAGAGTCCCAAAATCTCAAAAGTAGGGAAGCTGACAGTGCAGCCTTCAGTTTGTGGCCAAAGGCTCAAAAGCCCCTGACAAACCGCTGGTCTAAGTCCAAGAGTCCAAAGGCCGAAGAACCTGGAGTCTGATGTCCAAGGGCAGGAAGTATCCAGCATGGGAGAAAGATGAAAGCGAGACACCTCAGCAAACCAGCTTATCCCACCTTCTGCCCCTGCTTTGCTCCAGCCGCACTGGTAGCCAATTGGTTGCTGCCTACCCACAATGGTGGCGGCTCTTCCTCTCCCCATCTACTGACTCAAATGTTAATTTCCTCTGGCAACACCCTCACAGACACACCCAGAAACAATACTTTACCAGTTACCTAGACATCCTTCAATCCCATTAAGTTGACACCTACTCCTAACCATGACACCACATCAATGATTTTTAAGGATCACATATTTTAAATAAAACTCTGCTCATAGGCTCAAATGCAAACTTATTTCAGTCAAAATATTGATTCATCATTTAATACCATATTAATTAGTTATCTTTTTCACATAAAGTAATTGCTTAATAAATGTAGAGTAAATGAACGCAAGAAATATATATGAATTAATGAAATGATATGTTGATAACAATACCATTGTTTTTAATGAAGAGAAAAAAGGGATAAAATTATGATAGGAGTAAGAGGCAAGAAAAAATGAGCATGATTTTGAAACAAAGTGCGGAAAATGAGGGAAGATGAATATATAAATTTAGATATAATAGTTCACAGAGCTCTTCAAGGCGATGCCCAAAAAGACATCTGCCCCCATCCAGTCACAGGTGCTAACTTGCATTTGAAATGTATTACAAATTTGTATCATTACAAATCCAACTGACAGCACTGAGAATATAATCCAAAATTATTTGAAAATAGTTTTTCAAAGAAAAAATGTATTCCTACAAGAGGAGAACCAAAATTATATACAACTTTATCTGACATTTCCATATTAGAAACAAATCCGGAAAGTTTCTGTCAAAAAGCTTTATATTTGAATAAGAAAATATTTTCAAAATTATCTCGATGAAACCAATTAATGATGGCAAATTTTATAAGCCTATTGCTATGATTAAGGAATATGTTTGCTATGCAAGCTGCCAGTCTCTGAGTAGTTGAAGTTGACCTAGATCTTTGTGATACTCAAAACTGGCGCAATTCTTGTGTGAAGTGCTAAATTCAATATTGCTGGTAGGAATATAACAGCTTAGTCATCTGTCACAAATTCACTCATATGTGGCTATTATTAGAAACCACTGATTCGCCTAGGTGTAAGTCAAGAGGTAATTTGATACATGATAGGCTGTGATGGGATGTGAGAGAATCAGTTTTCATTTTGGAGCAAATGGAATAAATCTGCACCTGCAGGTAACATGGAGGTCACAACCTCATCCTAGGAATGCATAGTAAGCCGCAGATGTTCATAGCTTTACAATTTCTAGATTTGATTACTATAATTCACTGAGTCTACAAATTGGAACTACTCATTTAGTGACTTCCGCTTGTATGGGATGAAGTGGATCAATAATTTAAAATTGGCTATTGATGGTAACACTTCAAATATGATTTCATACACATTGTCTCTACTTCCGTGACACTTCACCATCATTTCTAAAGGCCAAGTACAGGAACCTGTAATAATACTGTTGAAATACTCTATGAACCTTTAAATAAAATAGAACAAGGCAGCAAAGCTTTCCTTTAATCACATACTTTACTGCATATCAGATAGTGATACAGGCATATAGAAGCAGGCACAAATGTTTAGCTCATTTCATGATTAGAATGACTCTGTTATTTTGCCCTTATTGCTTCCATGTTAAGATTAGGATTTTAAAACTGAATAAGAGCAATAATAGTAAGAAAATGCCATTGCAAAGTTACAGATGATTGACCTTAAAATCAAACTCAAGAATCTTGTCAAGAGTATGGGTACATGCAATTTTTATTATTCTGGCTACAATTTCAGTTCTTTGAAATCATAGGGTTTTAAAAATGTTCCTTTTCCTATTACAGTTAATATCATATCAATGTAAACTTTTATTTATCTCCTTTATGCCATTTTATATTACAGAATGTGTTATATAATATTTAGCACAATAAATATATTTTAAGTAAACAGAAAAAACCTTTATATATGAATTAAAACTGGAAAATATTTGTTCTTCTTCAAAGACAAGTAAAATTTTGGATAGAAGCCGCATTCAAATGGTAATGCTTTTCCTGAAAACCATGAGTCAACTATCATTGCTACCATTATAATTAAAACACTTTACTTCTTTTTCTATGAGAGAAAGAATTTGAAAATACTAGAGAAAGTAATTCCTGGGTATATATCCAAAAGAAAATAAATCGTTCTACCAAAAGACATGTGCGCTCATATGTTAATTGCAGCACTATTCGTAATAGCAAAGAGATGGAATCAACCTAGGTGCTCATCAGTCGTGGATTAGATAAAGCTAATGTATCACATATATATCATGGAATACTACACAGTCATAAGAAGTGGAATCAGGCCCTTTGCAGCAACATGGACACAACTGGAGATCATTATCCTAAGTGAACTAACACAGGAACAGAAAGAGAAATGCCTCATGTTCTCACTTACAAGTGGGAGCTAAATATTGAGTACACGTTGATATAAAGATGGCAACAGTAGACACTGGGGACTACTAAAAGAAGAACAGAGGAGGGAGGCAACGGTTGAAGAACAATGGTTGGATACAAAACTCACTACATGTTGATGGGATCATTCGTACTCCAAACCTTAGTGTCACTCAATAAGCCATGAAACAAACCTGCACATGTACCCCCCTGAACTAAAATAAAAGTTGAAATCATAATAAATAAATAAATAAATAAAGTTTTTCTGTTATGTTTAAAATAAATAAAATGCATGGAAAAGAATATGGAAGAAAAGAAAACAGAAGTAGTTCTCATTGTCTTAGATATCTCTCGTCTTTTTTGCATTGTTCTACAGATTGTCTTCAAAATAATAGAGATTATTTGGTGATTACCTAGGCAGGCCTATAATGAGAGTTTTTGGGGGATAGGGAGTCAGTCAGAATGGACAAGATATGGGTTGGACAAAGAAGGCTGGACATAGACATGCTTCCAGGAGTTAGATATTTCTTTTCCAAATGGAGATAGAGAATTTGACCATTAATATTGGAATTCACCCATATCTATGGGTAAGCAAAAAGAAGTGAACTTGTAGACGTTTATTGTCAGGCTGAATAACTTCAGGGTTGTTCTACGTGATGAGTTACTTTTGCAGAGGGTGCCAGGCCATGGTCAGGTTTATGGAAAGAAAGGGTCAACTCCTGGGAGGTGGAGGAGGCATGTGCTAGACAGATTGTTCAGTGCTATAGGGACAGGGTGTCATGAGCAAAAACAGAAACAAGATTATAATGACTGGATCAATAGAGTGGTCATTAATAAAATCTTTCAGCTTGATGGAAAAGCAAATGCACAGCCTAGAAACTAATTCTGGGAATTTTCTGACTTGTAGGTGTGAGGCTAAGAATCATCTTCATACCTTAATTACAATTGGCTCAGTTATCTGGGGGGATAAATCAGTTATCTGTAGGATAAATTACTTTATTAATATTTAGGGGACTTAGAGAAGACTGGGACAAAAAACTTTTAGTATTAATTTTTAATAGGGAATTCTAATGAAATTACACTCCATCATATTATAGGTGTCTAAATTTGCCTTTGAAATCTATCTAGAGATGAAAATAAGGAGAAAAAAGAGGGAAAGATTAAACAGTGTTATTTATGGCAAATGCTTGACAGGCAGGAGATTAATCTAGGACATTTGAATGGCCCTTTTATCTTATCAACAAATACATGAGGTGAGGTCAACAATTCCTTTCTTGCTCTGATAAGACTGAGACTCAGTAAATTTAAGTAACCTGACTACATCACATTTACAGGGATGTCATATTCACTATATGAACCAAGGTTTGTCTGACAAGCTCTGTCTGAGGAGAAAATTCAGGAGCTTTCAGACACATTAACACTTCTGATGTGCCGTTTCTCAATGTATGCTTTTTTCCAACACTACTGATCCATGTTAGATTGACTTTTAAAAATACGTGTGAGTTGGATTTATCACATGAAAATGCGTTCCAATTTTCTGCAAAACATGAGCGGTAGAATTGAGTAGTGGCAAAATAACTTTTTGAGAGCTAAGGGGACTGAGCAGTGTTAATAAATAAATGGCTTTTCTCTTTTTTTGTGGCTAGAGAGACAACTTTCAGATACAACATTGAATTATATCCTCCAAACTACAGAAAGAGATAATGTATGTTGTATATCAACTAATTTTTAATAGCTAAAATAGATTTAATATATCAGTATCATAAATAGACATATGTATAAATGATAACTATTTTTAATATTTACTGAGATTCGATTAGAAAAGCATATGATGGCTAATTTGGACATTTAGAAAAGTTTTATAAATAGGCCGGGCACAGTGGCTCACGCCTGTAATCCCAGCACTTTGGGAGGCCGAGGCGGGCGGATCACAAGGTCAGGAGATCGAGACCATCCTGGCGAACACGGTGAAACCCCGTTTCTACTAAAAATACAAAAAATTATCCGGGTGTGGTGCGGGCGCCTGTAGTCCCAGCTACTCAGGAGGCTGAGGCAGGAGGATGGCGTGAACCCAGGAGGCGGAGCTTGCAGTGAGCCGAGATCGCGCCACTGCACTCAAGCCTAGGCGACAGAGCGAGACTCCATCTCAAAAAAAAAAAAAAAAAAAAAGAAAAGTTTTAAAAATAGCATAATGTTGCTACCTAAACCAGTAGTCAGCAGGCTGTAGTGTGCTAGGCAAACCCAGCTGTAGCCTGTTTGTATAAATACATTTTATTGGAACACAGACATGCCCATTTGTTTATGTTCTGTGTATACCTATTTTCACGCTACTGTGGTAGAATCGGGTGCAGACTACACCAGCTGCCCTGCAAAACCTGAAATACTGGTTGGCTTGCCCTTTATAGAAAGAGTGCCTATTCCTAACCCAGAGGATAATACTTTTTACAGTTGACTCTATTATTTTGCTATTTCCCTGTGCATTATATATGTTTCCAATTAACAGGCAGATAATTATTGAAGATAGCTATAAAATGAGAAAATCTATAATCTTTGTCCAACATCCTTGTTATTTTTAACATATTTGTGAGAAGATGTAGATAATAGGAGAATTTTCTATTTAACCTGTAGTTCCATTCATTTATCTAACACGTAATGTTTGCATAAATGGTACCAAGGTCTGTGCTAGGTGCTGGGACCACTGTAACTCAGTTTTGGAAGTTTTTAATTTGACATACTTATTATACATCCAAGTGGAGTTATACACTGTGCAATTAGGTAAATGAGTTTTGAATTTAAATCGGAGGTTCTGGAAGAAGAGTATTTTTATTATATTACCTCCTATTCCCTCCATTGGTAAGAGAGAGATTCCCACGCTACGGTTACATGGATGGCCAAGGAGCAACAGCCAACATGGGGAGGATGAGCTAGACATCAGTGTATTAGTCACCTCAATTCAGCTTAGGGGAGGAGACCCAAGTAGAAAGGAGATCTACTTTGGGCCAATTAGAGGGAAGCCCAGGAATTATTCCCATAAAATTAATGATAACTTATGCTATCTTTATCTTCCTGGATATGAATAAGAAATATATAATCACTCCACTTTTAACAGTCAAGTAGTTAACAAATCTACACACGGAGTACCTGTGACCAAGAAGACACATAGGGAAACCAAGAAGACACATAAGGAAACAAAGTTGACACTGATCATGTTGAGAATCTCAATGTATTTCTAAAGTTTTGCTTGAGACACAGCATTTCAATGAAAGACAGTGATAGGGTTCCTTTATTGGTTAAGCCCATTTTTAATTCTATTTTGTGTTACAGATTTAAGAGTTATTGAAAAGCTGCAGTCTTCTACTTCCAAAGTTTAACTTCTTCACAGAAGGCAGTTTCAGAATTGAGAAAAGCAAATACTTGTTACATATTTTGAGGAACAATAAGTACTGAAGTTGCAAACAGGTTCTATGGACATTTGTCAACAGAAGATAGCTGATCACAAATGCACAGAGAGGTAGAAAAATGACACAATGTCTGACCACCCTACCCTCTGAGTCAGCAAATTGTTTTCTCGGTACATTTCTAGTCTGGTCCTTGTTTAATAAAATCTCTTTCTCCTTACAGCTCCTTGCAGTAATATTTATTATTTAAAGTTCTTGTCTTCACCTTAACAAGCTTAGTTTCTGCTTTAAAATAATCTCTTAAATATTCATATGGATTGCACATGTTTTTCAGCTGCCAATAATTATTATTTACTATACACTGTATAGATCTAAATTTTATGCAGATTATTCAGACAATTTTTAAAATCATAGATTCTGTCTTCTTGTGACAGAAAAGTAATTTCTTACAAATGATAATAAAAGATTTTTTGTGTATTTGCTACAGTTAAGTTTTTTTAGATATTCCTGCTTTAAGAACTCTACATTATTTGGAATTTGCTTTTATAAATAATGTGAGGTTGAGATATGGCATATTTTTTCTTCTAAGTTCATAACTTAGAGTTCTAACTTCTTTTTCTGGCTGATTTGAAAATAGTGCATTTTTAATATGGTAAAAACCTCCATTTGCATGTGTACTTCTTCCATATTTTATATTATTATATTTATCTATTCATTGTCCCTTATGAGAAAAAATGTCACCTTTAACTACTATGGTTTTTTAGCACATATAGGATACAATATAATTAAGCATATTTAAAAATATTTTATAAATTCTCACTTATTTTTTCTCATGAAATTTAAAATTGATTTGCCAATTTTCTTTCAATTTCCTTAAGTGTATACATAATTTTGGCCTGTCTCCTATGGTTTGTATAACTATGTATCCTATTTTAAAATTGTAAAACTTTTGTGGTTTTCTTAATATGGACTTTCCTAATTTCTTACAAAGTTTATTTCTACATAATTTAAAGTTTTATAACTTTTGTGACTGGGATTTGTTTTTCATTGCATTTCCTAAATAGTAATTTCTGTTACATAGTCAAGCTACTGATTTTTGCTTGTTTATGTAAAGAGTGCCTTACTAATATCCAGATATTCTAATGACTTTCCTAGGGTTTTCAAAGTAGATAAACCTTATATAATATAATGCTTTTGTTCCAATATGTATAACTCAAGCCAAAGCTTGAAAAAATGATTTTTAAAAGCAGCTATGAATGTGACTATTTACATCTAACTACATTTCTGCATATGTCTTAAATATTGATATTTATTTTGACTTTCATACTTCTAAACATATTCAATAAATATCATTTTGATTCATTTATCTGAGCTTCTTTTTTTTAGTTTTATCCTCTACATCACATTTGGCAAAAATAATGTGATGTTTTTTTTCATTTTAAGAATTTACGTGATAAAAGATTAAAATGCTTTCTAGTAGTGAAACCTACTGGGTGTTACTGACTTCTACCAATCCCATTCCTGTCTCATCGCTTCTTTTGGGCAGTGATGTTCTCGACTTGTCAATATTTTCTTAACTTTTTAAATCAAAATGCATTGATAAATTTTACACACTATTTGTCCTTTTTCTTTCCATTTTATCTAGTGGCAACAGAATTCTGTACAATGCAAACTGTAGAACATATTTGCTAATACTAAGGGCTTTGTATTTATACAGTGCAGTATTTGAATCCCAGCTATGTCATTTTCTAGCTTGATCATATTAGGTGATGTGTTTTAATCTACATTTTTCTGTTTCTTCATGTTATAAATAGGGAACCCAATAGTGTTTAGTGATGATTAAGTGAGGTAAGAGAAAAGGCAAGCCAATCAGCTATCCCAAAGGCTGGAACCTCAACGTTAGTCAATAAATATCAATCATGAAATAATTGTACAAATCCTGTCTCTTAATTTGTCATTTCTTATGTTTAGATGGTATTTTCTAAGTAGATATGTTGTTAATAATCAAAATACTCATACTTTTTCTGGACATTTTAAGGGGTCCTCTTTTCCAAGTGTAGACCAAAGAAGAAAGCTACAATATTTCAGGTACCCACCAGCTTGTTAGAAAGAAATAATCACAATTGGTATAGCTGCTTTCTCTATTGGAAAGTTTATTTTCTCTGATCTATAGCATCTGTCGATTAGCTTGAGTAGTGCCTCTATTCATTACTTGTCATGATGTTATTTGCCATATCAAGCAACATGAGACATTTAACTCTCCCAACCCGATTTGGCTACCATGGATAGCCCTACTTTTTATTATTATTTATTATATACCTTTAAGGTATACAACATGATGTTTTAATATATGTGTATATACATCGTGAAATGATTAGTACAGTCAAAGAAATTAACATTCCGTTATCTCACATAGTTACCATTTTGTGTGTGTGATAAAAATACCTAAAATATATTATTTTATTGAATTTCCAGTATATAATCTAATATTGCATAGTATTATAATATTATTATATAACAGCCATATGCCCACTCTGGAGCCTAGACATGCTTCCTAGAGATGCTTCAGGGAACACAGTAATCCCCAATTCTGAAGCAATCTTTGCATTCTGAGAAAGCTGATTTTGCTAGCGAATCTTCCATTGACTTCCTTTATATTCAGAAAGTCATGCATTAGGTTGATCTGCCTTCAATTTTACAGATATATAATAACTGTACATGTTTGTGAAGTACATGTGATTTTTAATACATGCAATGTGTAATGATTAAATTGGGGTAATTAAAGTATCCATCACCTCAAACATTTATCAGTTCTTTGTGTTGGGCACATTTCAAATATTCTATTTTGAAATATGCAATAAGTTGTTAACTGTAGTCATCCCACTGTCCTATCAAACACAAGAAGATATTCCTTCTATCTAACTGTATTTTTGTACCCCTTAGCCAGCCTCTTTTCATTGCTCCCCAATCCTGCGTTCTGTTAACCCATCATTCTACTCTCTACTTCCACGGAATCAAGTTTTTTAGTTCCCGCATATGAATAAGAACATGTGATATTTGTCTTTCTGTGCCTGGTTTATTTCACTTAACATAATGACCTCCAGTTCCATCCATGTCTCTGCAAATTACAGGATTTCATTATTTTTTATAACATGCCTTCATTTTTTATTCCATTTGCAGTATTTATGAGATTTTTTCTTTAATGACTATCCCCATTTTCTTTTTAAAAATATGGTTGTAATTTACTTTGTCTTATATATTGTATTTGTGATTTCAACAGGGAACAGATTGGTGGATAATTAATACATTTTCCATCCTCATCTTACTGAGAGTCATCTTTATCTTTGAGCCAACAAATACTCCTTCCTATTTTATTATTACAATTACTAGGTCATGATGTGATTCCTCAGAGTCAGCAATAAAGAACAAACACTAAGTAACACCTGAGATTACAGCATCTGCTCTACCCAATTTAATTTCTCCTTCATAACAATTTAGGGAGAAGTCTATCATATTTTAGAATAGTTAGAGAACAGCTGCTGAAAAAAAAAATCTGCTTGTCAAAGTTATATCCTGATGTTAAATTAGCCTGTTACCTGATTGTTGTCTTCTGGTCCTGAAAAACTATAAAGACTATACCAGCGACTCATTTAGAAGCAGCACACATGTACATATTACAGCCCATCATCATAATTAGTGGAGGAAAAGATAACACAAAGTGAATGCTGTATAAATATATCTAAAAGCATTTATGGAATGGTGGGTAACAATATAAATTAGTAAAATATATTTATAATATAAATATTTCTAAATATATAAGGCACAAGTTCAGCCATAGAATCATAACACTGTAGTAGTATGCAGAGAAGACATACAAAAAAGAAAGCTGATTGACGTTTCGATATGTGTGTATGTGTATAGACAGGTAAATATACCATATATATATGTATATTTAAGAATTTTCAGGAAATATGTGGTTATTGGTACACACACAGGTAGGTAGCCTCAGCTACCTACCAAACATTTAATATTAATGTTGAAGAAGTTATAGAGTACATATATATGTGTTTTACATATGTGTTTGTAATAAAATGTCTATAACCTGTTTTACCATAATTCAGTGCATATTTAAATTAATTAAGAGTACTAAACTGTGCTCAGATTTCATCCAGTATCAACAGAAGTTCTGCCTTAGAGGCCTACAGACTCTTACTTAGCTCCATGGCACATTGAGTGTGTGGGATTCCCTTAGAATGATTTCACTTTAATGGAAATGAATATTAAATATATTGGAATGACCTATTTGCAAATACTCCTTCACTGATTAAACTAAAATATTTTCTTTAACATTTGGCAAATCCATCAGCTTTCTTTTTTGTTGTTATATAAGTTCAACACCAAAATCTGTTTTAGAGTTAGTTACCCCGAATTTGATTTAATACACATCAGGCATAAACTTTCATTGGTTGTTCATTTATGTGCTTATTACTTATTCTACCTGTTGTTCTCATTTTTACAAAGTAGTTTATCCCATTCAGGGATTTTCTGTTTTGTACTAAAGCTCTAAGTGGCAGCTTGTTAGGGAGAGTGTGGAGTAAAAACTTCCTTCACTCCATATCCTCCCAGTTACCTGAGCAGTTTATTTTGGAGACCTTCTTCTCCAATTCAAAAACCCTATGAAAATTGTGTTATTTTCATAATCTGTGCAAATAACTACTCTTCTAGTTGGTGAGTTTCATACATAAAAATCCATTATGGATTTTTTATGTATGAAATCCATTGTGAATTTTTATGTATAAAATTCACCAATTAGAAGAGTAGTTATTTGCACAGATTATGTGATTGCTAAGGAATGAATTACTGAAAATTATTAACCAAATTTGGGGACAAATTCAGAAGGGAAAAACATCAAAGGCAAAAAAATCTGATGCTTCATGGTCATGAATCTCACAAGAGAAAAATAATACTTCAAGGTTTTGTATAAGAACCATTTTCCAAGGGAAAGAGCCCAAAGTACTTATTCCTAAAACTTGATCTCTTTTTTCTCCTGTACCTAGAATCATAGAACAGGAGACCTTGCCTGTATATTCTAAACTTCATTCCATACAAATTGTGTAACACATTTCATCATACTGACTTTTTCCTGTGTTTAAAACCTGCCAAGATGCTTCTCACTTCAGGATATTTTCATTCAATTCAAAAACCATTTTCCTGGTCTTTCACATAGCTGGCTTCTCTCATGAGCCAAGATTCACAGCTAGGTCCATTTCCCAGAAAGGCCTTCCCCAAACACATTATGTTAAATGTCTTAATATACTCCATGACAGCTAGTATCCATTTTACTTTGAAAAATTATATTCATTTATTTGCTTTTCTTTTTTCTTTTTTTTTTTATTATACTTTAAGTTTTAGGGTACATGTGCACAACGTGCAGGTTAGTTACATATATATATATATGTGCCATGTTGGTATTTGCTTTTCTTTAGAGTTCAACTCCAATAGAATGGAGACGAGCAGGGAAAACATGTCTTTTATTCCTGATTTTGGCAAATGCCTGGAGGACATGGTACTGAATGCATACATGTTGAGTGAATAGATGGATAAATGCAAAGGAGAATGATGTCAAGACAAAGTGTTTGTGAGGGAAAGGTAGTAGCTACAAATTTTGTCAGCAAAGTAAACTAATCCAATGTAGATAAACTTATTTTTATTCAAATATAATATGAATTCAGAATAGAATACAAATTTCTCAGCTGCCCACAATTTTACAGAATGAACACTTCTATATAACCAGCATACAGTTTAACAGGTAGAATATTATGCTTCTATTCATGCCTGTTTTAGTCATTACACTCTCCCAAAGTAACCACTAGTATTATTTAGCATATATCAGATTAGTTTTAAAATTTATAAAAGTAGAACCATATAGCTTACATCTCTAGTCTGTGCTCTTTTACTCCATATAATATTTTTGATAATAGTGTTAGTCTGTTTCTTGTTGCTATAAAGGAGTACCTGAGGCTGGCTAATTTATAAATCAAACAGGTTCATTTGGCTAACAGTTTTACAGGCTGTACAAAAAGCATAATGCCAGTTTCTGGTCAGGACCTCAGGAAGCTTTTACTCATGGTGGAAGGCAAAACGGGAGCAGGCATGCCACATGGTGAGAGAGAGAGCAAGAGAGATGTCAGACTCTTTTAAATGACCAGCTCTCACGTGGCCTAACATAAGAACTCACTCTCCCACTGGAGGCCACCAAGCCATTCATGAGAGATCCACCCCCATGACTCAAACCCCTCACACTAGTCCCACCTCCAACATTGGGCATCACATTTCAACATGCAGTTTAGAAGGGGCAAATAATCCAAACCCTATTACTTGTCTTCCATATCGCTGTGTATTGTAGTAGTAGTTTCATTGCTGTTGGTGTCTGGCATCTCCTTGCAAGAAGTTAATGTAATGTATTATTCATTCTACTGTTGGAAAACATTTGAGAGTTTTTTCCACTTGATGTGATTACTAGGTGGGACAGCTATGAAAAATTTTGTGTATATATATTTTTGTACATGTATGTAAGCATTTCTCTTGAGTATAACTTTAGGAATATACTAACTTGTCCATAATAGATTCTTATGTCCAATTTTTTAAGTACAAGTTTCCAAAACAGAGGTACTGCTTTACAGTCTAACAAGAGGTATAATGTTTCTGGTGTTTTGACATCACTGCCCCACTTAGTACATTCAAGCCTTTTCTACTTTGTCTATTCTCATTAGTAAGCCATCATAGATTTAATCACAATTTTCTGACAGTAAAATTTAGCACCATATCATATGTGATATAGTTTGGATAGTTGTCCCCACTCAAATCCCATGTTGAATTGTAAACCTTAATGCTGGAGGTGGGGCTTGGTGGGAGGTGTTTGGATCATGGGGGCAGATCCCTCATGGCTTGGTGCTGTCGCCTCATGGCTTGGTGCTGTCGCCTCATGGCTTGCTGCTGTCTTTGCAATCGTGATGAGTTTTCCTGAGATCTGGTCATTTAAAAGTGTGTAGCAGCGGCCAGTAGTGGTGGTTCACGCCTGTAATCCCAGCACTTTGGGAGGCCGAGGCGGGTGGATCACGAGGTCAAGAGATCCAGACCATCCTGGTCAACATGGTGAAACCCTCTCTGTGCTAAAAATACAAAAATTAGCTGGACGTGGTGGCATGCACCTGTAGTCCCAGCTATTTGGGAGGTTGAGGCAGGAGAATCACTTGAATGTGGGAGGCACAGGTTGCAGTGAGCGGAGATTGCGCCGCTGCATTCCAGCCTGGGTAACAGAGCAAGACTCCATCTCTAAATAAATAAATGCATACAGACATACATAAAATAAATAAATTGTATAGCATCTCCCCACCCCATTCCCTCTTTCTATTGCTCCTGCTTTCGCCATGTGGTGTGCCTGCTCCTCCGCCACCTTCCATGAGTAAAAGCTCCCTGAGTTCTCCCCAGAAGCAGATGCCAACATGATGCCTCCTGTACAGCCTGCATAACTGTGAGCCAAATAAACTTCGTTTCTTATAAATTTATAAATGACCCAGTCTCAGGTATTGCTTTATAGCAATCCAAGAATGGCCTAATACAATATGTTTAATTGATAGGTTTATTGAATATTTCAAAATTCTTCTTTGAAAAGTGTCTATTCAAGATTTCTCCACATTTTAAAAATAGGGCTGTCTGTCCTTTTCTTATTGATCTGTAGGAGCTCTTTACATATTCTGGATAAAAATTCTTCATCATATATAATTATTGCAAACATCTTCTACTTACTGGTATCTTTTGATGATTAGAGTCTTCTTATTTATTGGTTTATTCATTTATATTTTTATTTATTTATGGATTTTAATGTGAACTACATTCAATAGCGAGTTGGATGTAACATTTACAGGATCCTGCCCTAGTTTGGCTAATGACATTTTGCTTAAGCAAACTTGATGAAATAAATTCTTCATGGACTACAAAAAGTTATTTAACTGTAAATATTCCTAGACTATGAGATGGAATAGAAAAATACAGTATTTAGAGGAGTTGACTGTCTACAAATCCTTTATAATACCCTTCCTAAGAATCACTATTAGTATTTTAAATCTTCTGAATAGTTTAACAGTTGTGATTTTTCAATTGTGAACCCAAATATGACATTGAAACACAATAGAGTATGAAGCTATCAAAGCCACATTTAATGTCTAGTTTTACCAACTGCATCAAAACACTTTATGGCTGCATATTACTGCTATTACTATCATTACTGCCACTGATATTACAGTCATTTCCATATGGCCAGCTGCACTGTGCATACGAGCTCCTCAATGGATATATTTCATTTTTAAATCAAGGTCTACGATCAAAATATATGAATAGAGAAAACAAATAAATAGAATGTAAATCCTCTACATCACTTTTAAACTCTAAGATAGTTTACTTGTACATGTTATAGGCCAGAAGAGATTGTTTTCTGCAGTGAAATTCTATGTATGGTAGTAATTAATTCCAATGGAAAAATCTACTGGTAAATGGCCAAATCATTCTTAATTGAAAATGATGCCAATATTAAATTATTTATATGAAGACCAATGCACCAGAAGAATTACTGACCCTTAAAAGTTCTTAGCTTGAAAGATAAATAGATTCTTTCTCACTGAA
This sequence comes from Pongo pygmaeus, assembly GCF_028885625.2. Classification (NCBI taxonomy): domain Eukaryota; kingdom Metazoa; phylum Chordata; class Mammalia; order Primates; family Hominidae; genus Pongo; species Pongo pygmaeus. The sequence continues at coordinate 12,980,560 of NC_072377.2, forward strand.
GCAAGTTTCTCAACAGTGACTAGGAAGACAGGACAGGGTTTCCCTCATGAAATAAAGGCATTTACAAAGACCGAGGCATATCATCAGACCTCTATTAGTTTACTCCTTTATTCAGCATTTTTTAAAGTTTGTAACACACTAGGAATTGTTCTGAGTTAGAGTGAAGTACAAAATGAAGTCTCAAAAATAGACGTGGATGTGAGACATGCAAAAGGAGAAAGTGCATTCAATTTTGGCAATAACAGTAATGTGTGGGCAAATCCATAGTGATTGTGATTGACTAGATATTACCTTTGCTTATCAAGCCTGCGTTTGAGAAAACAAAAATATTTCCAGCTTTTACTTGCAAAGCAATTTTTTTTTTCAGGAAAAATACATAGCTAAGTAAGGTGCTTAAATTAGTTACTACTGATCTGTTTGGAAAGAGGCAAACACTGACACTTCCATAAGCAATTATTTGTTAATTTTAGAATTACAGTGTTTAGATGAAAAGTGTTGTTGAATGTTAAAATGAGTACAATTAGAGCATTTTTTTCAGAAATGTCAAAATTCTGAGAATATTTAAAACAAATTTAATTATGAGCTGAGATGGACATACCTAACATGAGGCACACGTTGCTAGTATCCTTTATGTAAAAGTGCATACAAATATAAACCAAATAGAGAAATACTAATATTAAAGTCATTTTGGAAAATAAACTAACACCCATTGATTATGAAAGCTGATTTACAAGAATTGTTAGAATCCTGAAACATCAATGTCAATTGCAGATTCAAAGCACACTAGCAGGAAGGAGGAAACAACCCAGCTTGTCTCTCTGGAGGGGCTCAACCTTCTCAAGTACAAAAGCTCAATTTTCCCCTTCTCCTGAAATAAGGTCGCTTCTGGTTTTAAAGTAAGAAAACAAAAATGTGCGCAGAACTTTGTTCTCAGAAGAGGAAATTTTGGTTTGGATCTTGCTATAGTTTGAATGTGTCGCCAAAAGTTTATGTGTTTAAAACTTAATCCCCAATGCAACAGTTCTGAGAGGTGAGATGTTGTAAAGGTGATGAAAATTCTGTTCTTATGAATGGATTGCTGCCACTATCTCGGAAGTGGGTTCCTGATAAAAGAATGAGTCTGGCCATCTTCCCTTCTTTCTCTGTCTCTTACACTCTCTTGCTTTTCTGCATTTCATCATGGGATGACACAGCATAAAGGTACTTACCAGAGGTGGTCCATCAATCTTGGACTTCCCAGCCTTTAGAACGATGATGCAAATAAATTTATGTTCTTTATAAATTAGCCAGTCTCAGGTATTCTCCTATAGCAGCACAAAATGAACTAAGACATTTCTTCCTACTTTTATATTCCAATATGCATGCAGAGAGAAAAATATCTGCCTAGCTCTCTTTCATACTCCAGCCAGATATGCTCTGTTAAACCATGATTTACAGGTATACTTACCCATTTAGACAGACTGAATATGTCCTGCTAAATATATTTTTGTCAAGATAAAAACTCTCTAGTATCACACACTTAGCAAATATTATTAGCATTTACAAATAGGTCCAACTTTTGAGTTTGTCATTGCCTATAGAGTACCCTAGGAAGGTGCATGCTACTATATCTTCCCTAATTTATAAAAGAAGATGAGGCCGGGCGCGGCGGCTCACGCCTGTAATCCCAGCACTTTGGGAGGCTGAGGTGGGCGGATCACAAGGTCAGGAGATCGAGACCATCCTGGCTAACACGGTGAAACCCCGTCTCTACTAAAAATACAAAAAATTAGCCGGGCGTGGTGGCGGGCGCCTGTAGTCCCAGCTACTTGGGAGGCTGAGGCAGGAGAATGGCGTGAACCCCGGGGGGCGGAGCCTGCAGTGAGCCGAGATCGCTGCACTCCAGTCTGGGCGACAGAGCGAGACTCCATCTCAAAAAAAAAAGAAGACGGTCAAAACTTTAGTCAGCATGTTGGAAAAAAAATCTTACTCATTATGAAGTAATAGCAAATTACAACAATAGTTTTCTAATACCAACTATTAAATCAATCATTTTTGTTTTGTTTTTTATTATGACCCCATTTCAGATATCATGTAATGCTGGAAAACTATTTTACAATTTGGATAAGCATTCTTAAAAATTCTCCTAAGATTTAACCTGGTGATTTTACTCCTAGAATGTTGTCAAAGATAATTATCAGTAAATTTGTGAATAATGACAAAAGAGTCCAACATGATCTTAACATTAACGTGTCAAAAATTAAAGATGGCTAAGTATATGGTGCTTTTATCTAAAAATAAGTTTTTCTACCATTTGAAGTGTTTTGGAGACTTACTGACCCAAGGGTATGCTCATGGCATAACTTGTAGCAAGACACTTTAAAAGTCTTATAGCTTTGAGTCAGTAGTTCATCTAACCTGAAAGCTATCTAATTAAATATAGAAACATTGAAATACACTAAAATGTCTCAAATTATGTATTCAATAGAAATAATGTGTCAAACAATTGTAGAATAGTAATATAAAATTGCTAATTCCATACATGATAATAGTATACAGTTATTATAGTTGTGTTATGAAAAATTACAGTGATATTAGATGCTTATAATAAGGTTAACATTTTAAAAGTATACAAAAGTACACATAAGATAATTAAGTAAAATACATTTAAGATAAAATTACATGACATCTTTATAAAAATTGTATATTAGAGAAAATGGATGATTTTCTAGATAAATATAAATTACCAAATGTCATCTCTTTATAATAACAGTAATATCATCATAATTATTATTACACTGTAGAAGATATCCCAACCTTTCTGTACAACATCTTAGCTAATCTACATAATAGGTTTGTTATTATAAAATAAGGTGATATTAGTGTCAAGAAACCTTTTATCACCATCTTTGGAAAGTGAAAGAAATGAAATCATACATTGCCTATGTGTTTCTTATTGTTAAAATAAAACAGAGGTTCTTTTACAGAAGCTCATAAAAGAGTGACAGTAATACACATGCTAAGTGATTATGTAAATTCTACTGTTAAAATAAATCAGCTTCCAACCAATTTCAATAAGCTTGTAAATTATTTGAGGTAGGATTTTCCTTTCTTTGTGTATCAGGTTTATAAAAATTACTTAATCAGCACAAGGAAAGATCAATGTATATCCTTAGAAAAGTTTTATTTTGTTTTGTTTGTTTCACAAACAGGCAATTTGTAAAATATGAATCCAAAAATAAACATGGATTTAATGTATAAAAGGTAGTAAAAATATATTTAAAATACCAACTTTCCATCAAATCTTATATATTGTCCTTTAAATACAAGAAATGAGTAAAGACATCTATCTATCTAGATAAGTAGATGTATAATGTGATTCTATTTTAGATAAATCACTCTGTACATTCAAACAAGAACATAAATGTTGTTTTACATGTGTCAGCTCTTAAAACCTGTTTGTGTACAAGGCTTGAAAAAATATGATCATAATAAATAAGACCAAAAGTTTCATAACAATATTCAAAACACTCAGATTTTAATCTGAAATCACTCATCACCAAGAACCAGTTTTCTCAAACTGAATGAGAAAAGACAATAAGTGGATGCCCACAATAAGATAATAAAGACATTAGAAATATTTGGCTAAGACTCTATAGCAGACATCATAAATATGCTTTAAAACTGAATCACACATTTGAAATAAACGAAAACATAATTATACTAAATAAATAAGGATTCTGAAAAAAGTAAAACATGAAGAAGGATAAAAATTAAACTTTGAGGACTGAATAATATCATGACAAATGCTAATAATTAAATAAAACTTAGTGGAAAGTCTCAATAGCATGAAATACTGAACATAAAAAATAATCAGTGACCTTGTAAATAGAACTACAGGTTGTCCCTGATTTACAATGATTTGACTTACAATTTTTTTTACTTTACCATGGCATGAAAGTGATACACATTCACTGCACCCCTTGACTTACAGTGAGGTTACATCCAAATAAATCTACTATAGGTTGAAAGTATTATGTTAAATTATGTTATTTTCAACTTATAATGGGAATTTCAGAATGTAATTCCATCATAAGTCAAGGAATATTTGCTTAGAAATTATCCCACCTGAATAGTAGAGAAGAAACATGCTAAATAAAAATGAATAGAAATTCAGAGACATGTGAGACTATAACAAAATAATAAGTATTTGTGTAAATGAAGTCCTTTAAGAAAAGAAAAAAAAAAAGATGGTTCTGAATACAGATTTTTTAAAATGGCTGAAAAATTCCCAAATTTTGCAAAAGACATCAAACAACACATTCAACAAATTCAGATTGACACCTGTGATGGTTAATATTGCATGTCAACTTGATTGATCGAAAGATGCAAAGTATTGTTCCTGGGTGTGTCTGTGAGGGTGTTGCCAAAGGAGGTTAACGTTCGAGTCAGTAGACTGGTAGAGGCTGACTCACCCTCAATGTGGGTCAACACTATCTAATCAGCTACCAGCATGACCTTAATAAAGCATGCAGAAAAAAGTGAAGTAAAACTTGCTGAGTCTTCCAGCCTTCATCTTTCTCCCATGATGGATCCTCCTGCCCTGGAACATCAGACTCCAGGTTCTTCAGCTTTTGAACTCTTGGACGTACACTAGTGATTTGCCAGGGGTTCTCGGGCCTTTGGCCGCAGACTGAAGCCTGCACTGTCAGCTTCCCTACTTTTGAAGTTTTGGGACTCGGGCTGGCTTCCTTGCTCTTCAGCTTGAAGACGGCCTATTATGGAACTTCACTTTGTGGTCATGTGAGTCAATTCTAATAAACTCCCCTTCATATATACATCTATCCTATTAGTTCTGTTCCTTTAGAGAACCCTGACTAATATAACACCTCAAAATTTCAAAATTCAAGGAAGAAAATAAGCACTGGGAGATATACCTAATGCTAGATGACGAGTTGGTGGGTGCAGCGCACCAGCATGGCACATGTATACATATGTAACTTACCTGCACATTGTGCACATGTACCATAAAACCTAAAGTATAATAATAATAATAATAAAAGAAAAAAAAAATGCACAAAAACAAAAACAACAACAACAAAAAAAAAGTGTCTCTAAAAATGCTCATATTGCTTCTGCTTACATTTCATTGACCAGAACTTAATCACATGGCCACATCCAGCTACAAGGGAAGCTGAGAAATTTTATTACAGCTGGACATAAGCCAGCCAAAACTGAAATTCTATTATTATTGAAGAAGGGGGGAATGGATTTGGGGCAATTAGCATTTTATCTTATGGGTGCATGCTAGCTAGTTTAGGTAATCCCCCATTGAACAAATATGTTGTATTCCAAAAACTTAGTTGTAAATAGGATCTTTGCAATCTGGTGTAAATAGTGGTTACATTCCCAGGTCTGTTCAAAAACCTATTTAGGGATAAAGTAGCTGAAACAGTGTTCATTTTTGAAAAAGCTAATAGAAAACTATTAAAAAGACACTTGAATCTTTTATGCAAAAATTAAATATAAAATCCATATTTTCAAAAAAAAAAAAAAAAAAAAGAAAAGAAGCTCCAAAAAGGATAGTTTCAAAACAATCTGTGCCAAGACACACCATAGTCAAACTTCTGAAATCTAAAGACAACAGAAAAAATCTTGGCACATCAGTGTGATGTGAATGCTGATGACCTTCAAAGATGTCCACATTCTAATCCTTAGAACCTGTGAATATCTTACCTTATATAATAAAAGGTACTTTGCAGATGTAATTACATTAAGAATATTGACTGGGGAATTTCACACAGGATTATCTGGCTGTCCCCAATATAGTCATAAATATCTATACAAGAGAGAGGCTGGAAAGTCAGAATCATGAATGGAAGTATAATGATGAAAGCAGATGTGGGAGCAATACCAATTCTGGGAAGGGCTCAAGTGCCAAGGAACATGGGCAGTTTCTGGGAATCTGGAAAAGACAAGTACACAGATTTTCCCCAACAGATCCTTTAGAAGAAACACAGATTTTGTAAACTACTTTGGCTTTCTGACCTCCAATACTGTAAAATACGCATTTGTGTTGTCCTTTGTCATTGAATTTGTGGTAATTTTTTATGGCAGCAATTGAAAACTAATGTAAGAGGAGGAAGAAAAACACTGTAATATGGGTAAAGGCAAGAGACTGTCTTTCTCTTCCTGATCTTTTTAAAGTATGTTTGACTATGGAAACCAAAATTATAGCCCTGTCTCATACAAAATAATACACATAGTAATATTCTAGATAAACAAAAATAAATGCTAAAAATAGTTTAAGAAACCCACAGGAAGGCAAAAAAAAAAAAAACCTAAATACACTCAAGAAAATACAGAAGCAGAAAATCAAACAAAAAGAAAAAATTGCAGATTGATGTCTTAAAATATCAGTGAATATATTAAACATAAATGATCTAGACATAAAAATTAAAAGACAGAAATGGGCAGAGTGTACTACATAAAAATGATCAGTGTATGTCTTGTTTATAAGACACTCATTTTAAACAAATCAATACTTTATAAAAAAAAAGAGAAATGCCCAAATACATATCGCTTCACTGAATAATTCTACAAAGATTTTTTTTAAAAAACCAATTCTACACAATTTATTACAGAAAGCAAAAACACTTCCAACTCATTTATGAGTTTAGTGTTATCCTGATATTAAAACCAGGCTATGACAGCACAAGAAAGAAAACTATAGATCAATATTCCACATGAAAATAGATACTGATATCTTCAACGAAATAGGATCAGAAAAAAAATTCAGAAATATATGGAAAATTGTACACCATGACCAAGGGGGATTTATTTCTATGGGAGAAAAGCTATATCCATAATTTTTAAAAGACAATTTAATTCATTATATTAACAGAGTTACAAAGAAATATTACACAATCATAGCATTAAGTGTAGAAAAAGTAATTGACAATATTAACATCAGTCATGAAAAAACTTCTAGAAAAGTAGAAATAAGGAAGGCCTTTTTCAAATTGATAAATAATATGTACAAAAACATCCTACAGGTAGCTTTATATTCAGTGGAGAAAGACTTAATGGGAGAAATACTGAATGCATTTTCCCTGAGATTGTAAACAAGACAATGGGGTCATCTCTCAATATTCTCAATCAATTCAATCCTAGAAGCTCTAAAGACTTCAATATGGCCAAGTAAATAAATAAATAAATAAATAAAGGGCATGCATGCTGCAATTGAAGATTAAAAAAGTCCCTATTTGCTGATGACATAACTGTCTCCACTGAAACTCTCAACTAATACACAAAAACCTCCTAGAATGAAGTAGGTCATCAAGGACACAAGATACAAGCAGGATACAAAATAAACATTCAAAAATAATTTGTATTTCTATATGCCAGCAATAATCACATAGATACTAAAATTAAAAATTTTATGCCATCTTCAGTTGTTCGCACACACAAAGAAATGTTTTGTTGTAAATGAAATATGTGGAAGACTTGTGTATTAAAAGATGTGCAATGGTTATCAAAAGATCAAAGAAGATTTAAATAAAGAGAGACATATACTATGTTCATAAATTGGAAGACACAGCACATCAAAGATGTTAATTCTCCATAATTATATACAGGTATAACCTAATTCATATCAGAATATCATTAAGATTTTTATAGATATAATGAACATTATTCTAAAATTGATATAAAAAAGCAAAAGACCTGAAGAATTAAAATAATATTGAAAATTATGAATATAAAAAGAGGAATCAGTCTATCCATTTTTAGACTCACTATATACCTACAGTAATCAAGTTTGTGTGATATTGATGGAGGGATCAATACACAGATCAACAAAACAGAATAGAGAACTCAGAAATAGACCCATACGAATATGCCCAATTGAGTTTTGACAAAAGTGCAAAAGCAAAATCATAAAGGAAACATAACCTTTGCAACAAATGTTCTAACATTCGTTATAGCAATTGGACATGTCTCAAACTTTATAAAAAGATTAACTCCAAATGGATTACAGACAGAGTGGGAGAAATAGAGAGATGTTGGTCAAAAGATATGTTTCAGTTATGTGATGTGAAAACTTTATAGAGATCTAATATACAGAATAGTGACTACAGTTATTAATACTGTGTTGACTGTGCTAAGAGAGTAGGTCTTAAGTGTTCTCACCACACACACCTGCTAAAAGGTTACTATGTGAGGTGATGAATATGTTAGTTTTCTGTAGTAGCCATTACTCAGTGTACATGTATATCAAAACATCATGCTGTATAACTTAAATTTATGCTTTTAGTTTAAAAGTGATTACAGACAAATGTAAAATGTGAAAAATAAGACTTTTGAAAATTAGGAGAAAGACATTTGAGATCTAGAGCTGGGTAAAGAATTCTTTTGCTGTGCAGAAGCTCATGTCCTGCACATGTACCCCTTAACTTAAAGTAAAAGTTGGGGAAAGAAAGAATTCTTATAAAAGACACAAAAATCAAAGAAAACTTTGATAAGTCAGACTTCATTAAGAACATCGAAATATATTTTCACTGTGAATGACCCTTTGAAGAGGGATAAAAGACAAGCTGCAGGCTGGAAAAAAACAATTTCAAATTACATAGCTGTCTAGATTTTACAGAGAAGTCTCAAAAGGCAACAGGAGGAAAATGAGAAATTAAATGAAAAAATGGGCAAAGGACGTGAAGAACCATTTTAATAAAGAAGGTGTATGGATAGCAAATAAGCACATGAAAAGATATTCCTTATCATTAGCCACCAAGGCAAGGCAAATTAAAACCACAATGAACTATTATACAGACATATCAGAAATGCAAAATTTAAAAACAAAATCAAACCAAACCAAAAATGTGGCAACACCACATGTTGATGAACATGCAAAGAAGTGCAATCACTCACACACTGATGACTGAAATACAAAATGGGTCAGCCACCCTGAAAAACAATTTAAAATTTCTCAAAATCTGAACATATCACTACCGTATGAACCACAGTTTGATTACCATTTGCCAACAATAATTGACATTTATCCAAGAAAAATGAAAACATATATTCACACATAACTTGCACATAAATAATTATAGAAGCTTTATTTGGAAGCAACTCAGATGTTTTTCAATGGATAAATAGAAAAAATAAAACCCACAAAACCATGGTATATCAATATCATAGAATATCTTTCAACAAAGGAGAAAAAAACACTCTTTATAAATATAAGAATCTTGATGAATTTTCAGAGGAATTATAGTAATAAAAGCCAATCCCAAAAGATTATATATTTTGATACAATTTATATATAATTATCAAAATGAAACTATAGCAATAAAGAACAGATTAGTAGTTGCTAGGAGATAAAGAGGGGGTGAAAGTGGAAGGAAAGTGCTCGTAGATATAAAAGAGTAGCATAAAGGATTCTGTAGCGATGGAAATGTTCTGTATCTTGTCTGTATTTATGTCAAAATCCAGAATAAAATATAGTTCTATAGTTTTACAAGATGCAATCATTAAAGTAGATCTAATAAAAGGTACATAGTACTTCCGTATTATTTTTTACAACAGCATGGAAATCAATAATTTTCTTAGGAAAAAATAATTAAAGACATTAAAATCTTGTTTGCTTTTTAATTTGGTATTTACAACCATATTTCTCTGGTATTTACAACTTTATTTCTAAACCAAAAGTATGTAGAGCTATTTTTAAATTTTCATGTTTGAAATATATTTATACTATACCATATGAGGATTTACCTTTATTAAAATGTATTTATAGTCACACATATAAACACATAAACTCACCGTCTTCATCAGTATTCTCAGCCTAAAGTTCACAGCAACTCATGGCTAAATCATTATTCACTCATTTCAATTATTTAATATAAAAATATTTTTATGATCAAGCCATGTTATAATTATTATTCCTCTGTAATCAAACTATTTCCTTTTCTCCAATATTATTTTGGACATTTAGTTCTGTCATGAATTGAGAATATTTGGCTACATAAGACATAAAGAATTTGTGGAAATCTGGCATGCATGCTGTGGAGGCAAAACAACTGTAATAGAAGGGTGGTAAATATGGACAACAGAATGGTGATGTAGGACCTAGAGATGGTAGGAAGTAAGTGGAAAGCAGGGAGATTGTGGCCTGAGACACGAATGCATCAGGAAATGACCACAGAGAGACTCGTCATCTGCCTCTTGCCAAACATTTCATATACAGTGCTGAAAGTGTATATTGGTAAAAGTCCTTACTGAAGTGAAGCTAATCAGAAGAACGGCTTCTTATTGCCAATATCAGGCTGAAAATCATCTTTCTCTCTGTCTCTCTTTCTTTCTTTTTTTTTTTTTGGGGGGGGGGACGAGTTTTGCTCTTTCACCCAGGCAGAAGTGCAATGGCCGGATCTCGGCTCCTTGCAACTTCCGTCTCCCCGGTTCAAGCGATTCTCCTGCCTCAGCCTCCTGAATAACTGGGATTACAGCGCCGGCTACCACGCCCAGCTAATTTTTGTATTTTTAGTAGAGACGGGGTTTCGCTATGTTGGCCAGGCTGGTCTAAAACTCCTGACCTCAGGTGATCCACCCACCGCGGCCTTCCGAAATGCTAGGATTACAGGAGCGAACCACCGCTCCGGGCCTAAAATTCATATTTGTACATCCCTTTGTTAATATTGGACACTAAGGAGATTGTAATACAGACACATACCTCTTCTGAACTGACATTCATGGTAATACACGCAACATTTACCTTGGTAGTTGTTCTTGTTATTTAGTGGGAGATAAGGCTTTATCCTAGACAGCCTTTTAAGTTAGAAATGACGAACTATATCAATAAATTATATTGCAAGAAAATCACCAGGACCAGATGGCAGTCATTCAAACATTCTGCAGGCTCTTTAAAATTAATTCATTGAGCTAAAGATAAAAATATGGATAACCCATCATTGACAACAGCTATCCTGCCTAAAGACTGGACATCAGCCAATCTTCAACGTCTATGCTGCCACAAAAGTAACTAACGTAAGAAGCATATATAAAAACATTTGAAAGAGACTCTATGGTTTCATATAATAAAGTAAGCTTACATCCATTTTTCTGAAAATTGACTTAGGAAATATAGTTTGTCTATATTTTCTATAAAGTCACATATTAGTTTATCTATGTAGATAAATAGATAATGTGAGTTGTAATATGATAAAATTAGGCTTCATGTAAATGTAAAATCATTTGGCTAACCTAACTATCCAGGATAGTAGAGGATTGGTATGCTAAAAGGTAGACTTAAACTTGGTATAGTTTGGATACCATCTCTAAGAACAAGCTGTGTTAGCTTAACAGGCATGAGATTTTCTAGGATTTCTAACTATACTGTGACATTACTGAGGGTAAAGGATTTTTCTAGAGAATGCTTGTCAGCAAACCTGTTCTTTTGTGAAAGCGTTGGACCCAGAGCATAATTTAAAGATGTATTAATATTGGATATTATCTGACTCTTTTTTAGAAACAAAAGTTATAAAGAGAATTGCTATATTTCTCCAAGTAGTATCAATGGTTTTCACAAATATGAGAATTGTTTTACACTTGCAAAAATCCTATTTGCCATACAACAAATAATCATAGAAATCATATTCCCTCATGTCCACAGGTCATGTTCATAATCAAAGGAAAGGAGTTACACAGAAATAAGTCACTGGGGATCACTATAGCACTCTGCAAACCACAAAGTTTACTTTGTTTCTAGTATGCATTTACTCTTTGAAAAGCATAGTAAATTTATGTGATTGCAAAGTAAAAACAAAACCTTCTTGATCCCACTCTCCAATTTTAAGTTCTAATAAAAACAGTTAAAACTGTAAAACAAAGAAATACATAAAGGTAGGAGAAAGTAAAATTATTCTTTACATTATAATGTCAACTAACATGGAAGAAATGACAGTTAAACTCATTGTGATAAAAAATGATTTTGATATGTATCAATGGATGTTCAAACATTAGGTGAATGTTTGTTGAAAACAGGATCAAAATTGCTCCCCATAGGGAAGGAAGGAAACTGTGTATGGGAAAATCTGATGGTCACTTCCACACCAAGGTTACTAGCATCAGTGATGGCGTGCACTGATACCAGGTGTTCCTTGATGTATCCTTTTACACTGAAAAGGATACAGCTTCAAATATATTATATTCCTGCCAAAAATTCATTACCTGGATCTAGTTAGGATAAAATATGCAAGCAAACACAACTTGTGGGACCTTCTATAAAGCTCTTGGCCTTTACAATTCAGAAATATCAATGTGAAAGGCTGAAAAACAGTTCCAGAATAAAGTATGCTAAAGGAACATTAACATTAAAAGCAAAATACATTTTTGTGTTGGAATTGGAGTTGAATAAAAATTTTTATGAAGGAGGTTTTAAAGGTAATTAATAAAAGTTAAACATGAATTTGATGAGAATTAGAAGTATTGCATCCATGTAAATTACATGAATTTGATAAATGCCTTGTAGTTTCATAAGAGAATGTTCTCCTAGTTCCTAGGATATTCATACTAAAGATTTTAAGGGTGAAGGATCATGTTATCCAACACTTAATTTTGGATGTTTCAACATAAATATTAATAATCCTAATAATATGTATATATTTATTGATAAGTAGGAATAAATAAGGGAATGTTAGAAATCTGTAAATCTAAGCAAAGTTTAATCCATTTTTATTGTACTATTCTTACAGTTTTTATTTAGGTTTGATAATTTTCAAAATAGAAATCAAATAATAAAAGTCTGTCTAAATGATTTAAAATATTCCCAAAGCACAATTGGTTCCTTTCCAGTTGAAATAAGGGCTATTTTAATGCCTTCTGGAAAATATTAATTGAAAAAATAGTGAGAAACTTACACTGAGAACCCTAGAAAAATGTATGTTGACATATAAGGGAATGAAATTAGAGAAAAAGAGAAAACAAAAGCAAAGGAAGATAAGTGCAGTTGGAGTACACACTATAATTATGTTATTTTTGTTTAAAAACAAATTTGTCCCTTTGTACTATTAATCTCATATCAATACAACAGATTTTATAAGCAGAGCAGTGAATATATTTCAATAGAAATCACATATACGACAGTTTTATATGCACTTTGGACAAACTCTGCCCCAAAGATAAAATATAGCATCTGTTTCACTATGCATTGAGGAAATGCAGAACAAATTTTAAAATGAGGCAAAGTATTATATTCTGCCAATCTATTTAATTACCGCTTCTTTTGGTCTTTATTTTTTAAAGTTAAAAATAAGCTGTTCACATGTGGGCATGGAGACACAAGAAAAATATACTTTACGTCGGCATATGTATGCTTAGTCACATTTTGGAGCATGCGCACTGTTGCTACAAGAAGTAAATTGCATCATTATTGGTAAAAGTCAACGAAAAACATTCAATTTAAAATAAATGCCAGACTCTGGGATTTCTTCACCAAAATTTTTAATAATTATTTCTATTGTTAGTAAAAATTTACTAAAACACTAAAAAAAGTATTAATAATAGAAATATTCTAGTATCTCAGATATATTTATACTAATGATATTACTAATGAGATTACACTTGCTATAAAGTCATGCTGTACTACAACAAATAGAGCAAAAATCCCTCCCTCATAGTAAGTAGAAAAACCTATTGTTCTTGTCCAGATGAGCACCCTGTTTCAGGTATGCAAGTCTGTTGCTTAAAACACTGAAGAGACGATGTCCAGGGGTTGTTTACCCAGTGATGGTGTTGGTGTTTCAGAGTCAAACCTTGATGCTATGCAGTAGCTTTTACTCTTTGGCTACTCTTTCGCATATAGCAGTATATCTATCATCCCCTTCCTCCCTTCCCTCTTTTTCTTCCTTACTTCCTTTCCTCCTTTCCTTCCTCTCCCCTCCTTCTCATTTGGCCATATCCATTTGGCCACAGTGAGCTGTCAGTGAAATTAACACTAGATGACACAGAATGACCTTGCTTTGATGTCTCTTTGATTGCTGACTTTTGGCTGAGATACTTTTCATACAACTTTTCATGTGACTTCACCAGCGGCCTAGCTCAGGGTAAAAATGTTCCAATAGAGCAAGAGCAGAAGCTACATGTCCTCTTGAAGTCAAGGCTTAGAACTTACAATTTGTCATTTCTGCCTTATTGTACTTCTCAAAGTAAGTAACATGGCCATCCCAGATTTAAATGATGGCAAAAAAGACTTGATAGGAGAGACTACAGAGTATTTTCTGCCATTTGTAACCTGGTATAATGCCTCTTCTACAGTGGATGCTACCTGGCGAGTGTGGAGACTTTCACCCATCATCATCATGTCCCTTTCCACTAATGCATTCAAATGCTTCTTTCTTAGGCTTCTTTGTTTCTAATTGTCTACTTGCTCCTTCCAGGACTCTGATAATAAATAGATAATTACTTTTAAAAAGCTAAGCCGCTCAGTATGGCCTAGAATTCTGGGAATATCCCTACCTCAGGCCACTTCTCCTTCCTCACAAATTTGATGGCCAGAAATACTGGTCAAAGTCATGTGTACTATGAGCATTTTGGGGCCACCTAGATTGGGGTGGTGTGTCCATTCTGGTCGTACACCATCATATCAAGTTGATGTCTCTATAGAAGAGAACTGTAATTTTTCACTCTGACATCAGCTGCTCTTAAGGATCCTCTCACAAGGTTACAGAATGAGATAAATTAAATAAACTGTGCCTCAGAGGGCATCTATGTAAAACATGAATACTCCAGACTTGCTCAGACTTGAAGCCAAAACCACTGCTATTTCATTGTGCTATGGAGTACTATGGTTCCCACTCAACTTTAGGACTTGCTGGGCTGAAAATTTCCAGTTTATGATGAGCAGCACCAGTTGTAGAGTCTTTTAATGGCCTTTGTTGAGGTACGCTGTCTCTACTAAGGCAAGCACGCCTAGAGCTGCTTTTTGCATCATGGAGAGCTTTTTACATCATGTAGACTCTATATACCGCTACTTAATAGAGAGCAGTGGTTCATGATGGAGCTTTGGTTCATCTGACGTTAATAAGATGGCCCTGTAGCCAACATCCCTAGGAAAACCTCTTTATGTTTTTGACCCTTCTATCAATATTCTTATGAAACAATTCTGATATTTCCACTAAAGTGTTAAGTATAGATATTATATATAATATTTATTATATACATACACATATATATGTATTTATATATACACACAAATACAGAGAGAGAGGGAGAAGAAGAGGGTGAAGGAGAGAAGAGAAAAAGACAAAGAGAAAGAAAGAGAAGTAGGGAGAAAGACACAAACTTTAAGGAGCCATCCTAGAAGTGTTTTAGGACTATCTCCAGGTGTCCTGTTCAGAACTTTATATCCTAAATTATCTGAGTTATGGGAGCAGGCTCCCACGTCAATATGTTTATATTATTTTACTTTAGGGATATGTTCTAGAAGAGTTTCATTCTTTATTATCAAGATCCACTTTTCACATTTTCTCTGATTCTTGGTCCACATTTGCCAAGCCCTGAAGTTATGTTGGTGGTGCAGGAACACTCTTTCTCCAATCGGTTCAGCTGGTTCATCCTTCCATAATTAATTATGGAGGTGAAATTGAAACAGATTTTGGTGATATAAAATATCATTGTGTGAGACAGACACGTCATCTGAGAGCTTCATGTGCTTTTCAGTCTGCCATTCCTAACAGAGAAGACAGAGTTATTTCTTCTAGCCCAGAGGTGGACAGTTGGAAACTGCTCATGAGTTACGAGAATGTTAAGAGTGGTAAGACCGAGGGAAATTTGGCGACTGGGGGACCTAAAGTTCATCCACCCATACGCCAGCACACCAGGTCCCGGGGTTTCCTCACTTACCTCTCAGGGACCACATTCTAGCATAAAACATATCCTTGTGATTCACATTTAACCTGTTTTCTATAACTCTTATACTCACAAAATCAGTGGCTGGAATTCTTATCAGTGCAGTTTTTTTCCTGGCTCCAGGAGATGAGCGCCTTTGTCACGGAGGTGTTCTAGCTTTCACACCAAGCCATGAGATTGTGGTTACCTAACATAAGCCTACTATTTCCTTCCTTCACAGTATCTGTGGTCCTTAGCAACAATCAAAAAGTCTGCAATACTTAAAATTACTTTTTTGCATCCCAAGCACTATGGATACTACATAGGCCCATAAATGCTTCCACTTGCATGCTGTACAGCTCAGTTCACAATATGTACTAGTCTTTGGAATTGTAATGCTATATATGGCATGGAGTGTCACCACCCTATCTAAAAGCAGCAATGGGTCCCTGATTGCCATCTGGCCAGCATAATAGTCGGTGTCACAATCCCATTCCGAAGATCTGCTTCCTAGGACAATACCAGTTGTCTTAGTTGAGATTCCCCTAAAGATACCCACAAACAAAGTTTTAATTGCAAGTAGCTTATTTAAGAGGTAATCCCAAGAATCGCTGGCACAGAATAGGGAAGAGTAAGGGAGAAACCAGTGGCCACGCAGTAGACTGTACATTTTCAGTAAATTACTTTTATTAGTACTTGGAGCTTAATCCCACCAAAGAATTCTGAAAGCCAGTGTAGAAGTACCTGCCTAAGAGTGAGCCCACTGGAGGATTTACTCATTAAGTTTTTTCACTCATTGTTTGAGGGCTACTGGAGAAAAGTCTGGGAATAATAGTCATTATTTCCTCACCATTTCAGTCTGGTATGGACCAAACCGAACTGTCTCTCTAAATTCATATGTTGAAACCTTAATCTCCCATGTGACTATCTGGAGATAGAGTTTTTCAGAAATAATTAAAGTTAAATGAGATTGTAAAGATGGAGCCCTAATCCAATAGTATTATTGGTCTTATAAAAAATAGGAAGAAAGAGCTTGTTCTTTCTCTCCACCATGTGAGGACACAGCAAGAGGGTGGCGGTCTGCAAGCCAGGAAGAGAGCCCTCACCAGAAATCAAGCCCTATTTGGATTTTGCAATCTCTAGCACTATGAGAAAATAATTCATAATTGAGTCACCTAGTCTATGAGATTTGGCTGACTAAGACACAGGTCTTCTATGCATGAAGGGCAAAAAGATATCCTTTGACAGAGGTTGACTGTGGGAAATTGGACAAGCATGACAAGAATGTTAAGGGCAAGTGTGACAAAGACTATGGGATATTAGTGTGGTGCTGACAGCCTCTGTTACAACTATCATAGGAAAATTGTATACATTCATGGATATTTTACTTTAAGCATCTTATACATGTAAGAATGGCGTTTACTCAAAAAAAAATGATGTTTTATGGGGATAGGTGCTCACTGTCTACCACAAGATTTCAACAAGTACAGAGAGGTCTTGTTAAGCTCAGCATTAGCTGAACCTTTTGCATGATATGACAAACAGTTTGATAATGTTAACAATTTAGATACTAAATAATTAGTAGTGAACCTATTTAAATATACAGTAGGATAATAAGGATAGATAGTTTTAATGATCCAATCATTGTTTAAAATTGCAAAATCAATTAGTGTTTTTTATTTGACAAGACACTCTGTTTTCCTATTGAGTTGTGTGATTTATAATAACATAAACTATTGATTATATGTTTTAGTCATTCTAAGTAATTAAGGCCCAGGAATTGTAATAGGAATCTAATTCATTTTTTTCTTATTTAAATTCAGAGCCCACTTTATTATAACAAACCATGCTGATAAACTGGTACACTCATGCTATAAATTATACTACATTATGGAATCTGCAAAACACACTTCCACGGACCTATACCTCTTCCTAAATATTGTCTACACTTTATACCAATTATTTTCTGATATTTAGATCTAAAGACCTAATTTGATTCAGTTTCCATTTCTAGAAAAAATGCTTTATACCTGGACATGTGAAATTTCAACAAAACCTACCCACTATTCACTGGTCCTTGTTTTATGGATGATTACCCCACTCATGACTATTGCCTATAATCTTTATTTCAAAAAGTCTTGAAAATAGTGACATTCAAATTACATCATTCCTTATTCACTTATTAACTAAAATATTTGTTTTTTAGATTTAATAATCTGATCCATTTGGGATTTATCTGGGATATACTGTGAGAAATTGATATAGTTCTTTTTCCCAAATGACTAGCAAGTTATCTCAAATATTCCTTATTGTAAAACCTAATTTTTCTTCATTTTTTTGAGGTAATGTCTTTTTACAGTCTAAATTTTGAAACGTAGTAGTGTTCACTTATGGAATTTCTATTCTGTTCCATTGGTCTGCTTTCTTGTAGGCCAATACGACAGTCTTTTAAATGTAGAGACTTCATAATACTATTCCATACCTGGTAGATTAGCACACTCACTATTGCTCTTACATTTTAGGAAATTTGTTACTCTTCTCGACTGTTTGTGATTCCAACTATAATTAATAATCAACTTGCTTCAGAACAAAACTTGATGGTATTTTTAGTGGTAATGCATTATATTTACAAATTAACTTTTGGGCAACTGATAACTTTATGATATTTTCTTTCTGTGCAAGGGTATAACAGGTCTTCAAGTATAATAGTGAGCCTTGATAATTTTTTATGTTTTTCTAGATTAGGAATATTTTCCATTAAGCTTATGACTAAGATTTTTGTTTGCTCCTTTTTTTAAGTTACAGGATTTTGTTTTTTAGCAGATTTAATTTTACAGAAAAATTGACTAGGAAATATTGACACTTCCCCTATGTCTTATCATGACCTTCAGTTTTTTCTATTTTGTCTTACATTAGTCTGGCATATTTGTTATAAATAATGAATACATATTGATATGTTGTTGTTAAAGTTTATAGTTTACATTAGGGTTCACTCTTTGTGTCATACATAAGTTTTGACAAATGAATAATGATATTTGCCCACCATTACAGAATCCTCAGAATAGTTTCATTGTTCTGAATATTCCCTGAGCTTTATCTATGCATCCCTTTTTCCTTCCAAAATTCTGGAAACCACTGTTTGTTTTACTCTCCATGGTGTCGACTTTTCCAGAATGTCACATAGTTGGAATCACATAATATGTAGTCTTTTGAGACTGGTTTCTTTCACTTAGAAACATGCATTTAAGGTTCCTCCATGTCTTTTCATGGCTTGATAGATCATTTCTTTTTATCATGGAATAATATTTCATTTTCTAACGCACCACCATCTGTTTATTCATTCACTTATCGAAGGGCATACTACTTGCTTCTAAGGTTTGGTAATTGTGAGTAAAGCTGCCAAGGAGCACCATTTGTGGTCATATGGAAAGAATATGTTTAGTTTTGTAAAAGCCTATCAACTGCCTTCCAAAATGACTGTGCCATTTTGCATTCCTCGCATCATTCCTTGTTGTTCTGCATACTTGCTGCTTTTGGTGCTGTCAGTGTTTTAGATTTTAGCCTTTCTATCTGATAGGTGTGTAGTAGTATCTCATTTTATTTTCAATTTTTTGCTTTTGTCTTGTTTCCATTAAAACTAATAGCCACTTCTTGCTTTGTCTATATATGTTTTATTGGTTTTATGTTTCTTTTACCTAAAGTATTTATCTAACATCACTTTCATTATTTTTGTAGAATAGTTTGGTGGTCAGGATGTATAATTATGCTGTCTAACTAGATTATTTTACCTCTCCTTTTGAATTTATTTTGTCTCTAGTTGTTTTCTGTCCTCTAGTCAATTTGTACTGACCAGTATAGTCATCATAATGTTAAACAAGCAGAGGACCCAGAAGGCATCATTAGTCATTATTTTTATGATAAGTACAATGTGTATAGTTGTATATACATATGGACTACATATTTTAATGTATTTTTATCATTGTTTTTTGTTTGTCTTGTTCTTGATTGAAGCATTTATGTACGCATACATACATAAATAGCTCCCCATTCTTGTCTGAATAAGTAAGTTATATTTATTTAGATTATTCAAAGGCATGATAAAAGAGAAAATTCCAAATTAGTTTTATCTAAGAAATACAATATTTATCCCCAAATCTGCAACAAAAAAATTAGCGACAAATAGTATTTTAAACAATCGATCATGTAAATATATTTACTAGAGTATTAGGGAAAATAATTACAAGACAACATTTAGACATAATATGTTATAATCACTTGAGTTTTAATGCAGGAATTCAAAAGATTTCAGGAAATCATAATTCAATTCATAACAGTATAGGAGCTGAGGAGAATAAATTAAATTGATAATCTATGAGATACAAAAAAGTATTTGAACTTAATTTACACTTCTGAAATCACTTAATTTTGCTTATATCTGGTCCTTCCACTTTGTTTTGCTTTGCTGTTGTTTTCTGACACTGGCATTTACAGTTATATAATATTATGTTAATATATGTGTCTAATACTATAATATTCCTCTGATACCTGATTTTGCTGAATTCCTTAGATTGTAGTTTATTAGCTTTGCATTATCATTATAATTTAAAAACTTATAATTTACCTAATTTTTTTCTTTGAATGAAGGGTTATTTAATATAGCATCTTTATTGGTGCTTATATATTTTAAATTTTTGCAGCAAGTAGCATTTTGATTGTGTTATTAATTTCTCCTACTATTTTTATCCACAAAATTTATTCATATTATTTCTTTACATTTCATGTGTTGTTCTTTTCAGTCAAGATGTTAGAAAACTTTTGTGAATCTTCCAAGTATATTCCAAATACACTGGTTATTTTTGTAACACACACAAATTTTCATCTGAAAGTATATTGTTTTAAGCAATAAATCAAATTTTAGTACAAGTACACCATTCCTTCCCCCGCAAAAAACTCTACTCCAGAAAAAGAACAAAGAGAAAGAAACTCATATAAAATACTAAGTAATCAAAGCAGCACATATAAAAAGTCTTTCATTTTTGAATTTGTCTTTATTTCTCCTTGAATCTCTTGCTGTTTCATCTTTATATCAATTGTTGCTATGTACTGTGGATTGTAGCCTTTTGCATTATAAAGTATCCAGTTTTGTCTCTTCATTCTTTTGATCAGGTTTCTACCTTTACATATAAAGGCATAACTCAGAGATACTGGGGGTTTCATGGTAGACCACTGCAATAAAGAAAATTTCAAAATAAAGTGAATCACATCATTTTTTAAATTTTGTAGTGTATACAAAGTTATATTTAAAGAACATTGTAATCTATTAAGTATGCAATTGCATTATATATCAAATTATTTACATACCTAAATTAAAAATACTTTATTGCCAAAAATGCTAATGCTCATCTGAGCCTTCAAGAAGTCATATATTTTTTTTTTTGCTGGTGGAGGGTTTTGCATCGATGTTGACGGCTACTAACTTATCAGCCTGGTGGTTGTTGAAGATTGGGATGGCTGTGAAATCAGGAATGATTTTTCTGTAACATGCAATGCTGTTTGACAGCATTTTAACCACAGTAGAACTTCTTTCAAAATTTGAGTTAATCACCTCAAACCCTGGTAGCTACTTTACAAATAAGTTTGTGGAATATTCAAAATCCTTTATTGACCTTTCAACAACATTCACAGAATCTTCCCCAGGATTGGATTTCATCTCAAGAAATCATTTTCTTTTCTATCCATAAGAAACATAAGAAACAACTCTTCATCCATTTAAGTTTTATCATCATATTGCACCAATTCAGTCACATCTTTAGGTTTCATGTTTAACTCTAGCTACCTTTCATATGGCTAGTCTGGCACATCTGTAGTTGCTTCCTCCAATGAAGACTTGAACCCCTCAAAGTCATTCATTAGAGTTGGAATCAACTCCTTGTCCCAGATCCATCAGAAGCATCACTATTTATCTCAGCTATAGCTTTGCAAAATGTATTTCTTAAATAATAAGACTTGAAAGTTGAAATCACTTCTTCATCCACTGGCTGCAGAATGGATGTTGTATTAGTAGGCATGAAAGCAATATTAACCTCCTTGTACGTCACCATCAGAGCTCTTGGGTGACTAGGTACATTGTCAATAAGCAGTAAAATTTTGAAAGGAATCTTTTTCTTTTTTCTTTTTGCCTGAGAGGTAGGTCTCTGCAGTGGGTTTATAATACTCAGTAAACCATATTGTAAAGAGATGTGTTGTCATCCAGGCTTTCATTTTTTTCCATTTATATAGCATATCAGAGTAGAATTAGCATCACTGTTTTCCTTAGGATTTTTAAAGTGGTCAATGAGTATTGGTTTCAACATAAAGTCATAGCTACATTAGTTCCTATCAAAAGAATCAGTCTGTCCTTTGAAGCTTTTAAGCCAAGCATTGGCTTCTCTCTAGCTATGAAAGTCCTAGATGGCAGCTCCTTCTGATATAAGGCAGTTTTGTCTACATTAAAAAATCTTTTTAGTGTAGCTACCTGCATCAGTGATGTTAACTAGATCTTTTGGATAACTTGCTGCAGTTTCTCCAGCAGCACTTGCTGCTTCATCTTGCACATTTATGTTATGAAGATGACCTCTCTCCTTATGCCTCATGAACCAACCTCTGCTACCTTCCAACTTTTTTCCTACAGCTTCCTCACCTCTCTTAGGCTTCAATAAATTGAAGAGAGTTAGCATCTTGCCTGGAATTAGGTTTTGGCTAAACAGAGTGTTGTGTCTGGTTTGATAGTCCATTGAGAACACTCAAACTTTCTCTACATCAGCATAAGGCTGTTTCAGTTTCTTATCATTCCTGTGTTCACTGGAGTCACACTTTTAATTTCCTTCAAGAACTTTTCCTTTGTTTTCACTACTTGGCTAACTGTCAGGTATAAGAGACCTAGCTTTCAGTCTCTCTCTGCTTCTGTCCTATCTTAGCTTTCAACATGCCTTCCTCAATAAACTTAATCATTTCTATCTTTTGATTTAAAATGAGGGGCATGTGACTCTTCCTATCAGTTGAATAGTTAGAGGCCATTGTAGGGCTATTAATTGGCCTAATTTCAATATTCTTCTGTTTCAGGAACTAGGGAGGCCTGAGTAGAAATAGAGAGATGAGGGAGAGAGTTGTTGGTGGGGGAGCAGAAAATAAACATGTATTGACTGAGTTCACCATCTTATATAGGTACAATTTTTGGTGCCCCCAAACCATTACACTAGTAACATCCCAACAAGAATACAGCAAAAAAACTAACATAACTCTCACTCTAGTTGTGCTTAAGCGGTCTTTACCCATACCTGCATGTAGACTAGGATAATTTTAGAGCACTGAGATAATATGCAAAAACAGCAATCATGTAGTTTTTAAAACTAACTCTGGGATTAAAGAGAAAGTATGAAAACAGCTAACTATGTTTTGTTAAAGATATATATGAGCATTGTGATCTGACCAAGGTTAAAGACATTCCCAGTCTACTCAAACCCTCACTGATGCCCAGATGTCTGTGGTCATTGGTCACCTCTTGGTAACAACCTCTTTCTCTTTGCCCAGGCTTAACATAAAAAGACCCTGAAATATGTTCTGACTTAAGACAGTACGTTAAGATACTAGTCCACCATCTTCTCAGATTACTGGCTCTCCAGATAAACCTGCTTTCCTCCCGCCATCGCTCCTCTCCTGTGTTTGGCTTTTGACAGATGAGCAGCTGAACCTGGGTTTGATTACAACATCGAGGGTCACTGATCACAGATCACCATAACAAATGTAATAATAATAAAAACTTTGAAATTTTGCAAGGATTATAAAAATGTGACACCCAAACAGAAAGTGAGCACATATGTTGGAAAATATTTGAAGAACATCTAAATATATTAATAGAATAAAAAATCTATAATCCAAAAAAGCATAATTAGAAAATAATAAACATTTTTAATAAAGATTGAGAAAAAAGATGTGAAGAAAATATCATACAGACCCAATTGCAATTGGAAATTATAGAAAATATTTCATCAATGAAGACTAAATTAAAATACAAAAGCTAAAATCCAATATAAGCCATAAAAATATAAGAGAGAAGGAAAATATAAAGAAATGAATAGAAAACATAAAACTATTTCAAAAATTCTAAAGAATTAATTAGTTTGTAGAGGTTGAAAATAAATTATAGATTAAGACTTACTAGAAAAACACATATCAGAGAATGGTGGATGAGTAATGGAGGGAAACATGGTTTCCTTAGTAAATACTTCTTGTCTATGCTACATTCCTTCATACTGGTCTTCAAATATTTTTGTGTGTCCTTTTTCCCACACAAAGAACAAACAATCTATGCTGGGAAAAATAGTCCAGAAGTTTCATCCTGTCAGTTCATCTAGCTTAATGTCCAGGATTTGATCAGCATACTTTGTTAATTGTGCTTTGGTGATACTGGTCTTTCTATAAAATGAAGGTTTGTGCAACTCTGTGTCCAACAAGTCTATTTTTCCAATGCATGTTAAAAATGTTAGAGCAAGTTACACCTTCAGGTGTAATACTGCAGTCAAATGTTTTCTAATACCACGTTTGAATCCATCACTATCATTAATCACAAAACCTCACCTTTGCCACAGACAAGTTGCAGTTAGTACAATTCCTGAAATTAATCAGCTTCAGTAATGGCCTAGAAAATCACCTTTTAAAAAATGTCTGCAATGACTGCCAGTGTTTTTCATCTGGTTTATTATAGTGCCCAGTAGTTCATCAAGTTTTGGGAAGACTATTTAAAGTGGCACTCTCCACCACCAATCATCTAAAAGAAAGTGCTCATTTTCCTTGTTTCATTAATTATTTGCAAATAATTACAAAACTAAAATCTTTCTTTCTGGAAACCTCTCAATGGTTGGGCGTCTCCCAACTATATCATGACTTTATGTCTCTGATCCTCACCTTCATGACTAAGATAACCTTGTCTCTGCCTGACAGAGGATGGATAGAATATACCCATGCTGCACTATTAGAAGAAATGACCTTTACACTCCTAAGAAGTGAGAATATTAGTAACATAGATAATAATATATTTGCAATGTGACTCATACCAAACCTTCAAATTTTAGTTCTTCTAATACTGTAAGTGTGGATGGTATCGGTGTATGTATGTGTGTGTGTGAAATCCTGTGAATCAGACATGTATTAGCTAAAATCAATTTAGTGAATACCAGTTCACTAAAAACCAATTAAACAAAATTTTGATTCACCAAAATTTTGTATATGTTACATATTTATAAAGTTTACAGATTATTACTTCAACAGGTTTCAAATTGTTTTGAACATTCTTTTGAGGTTTCAATTTCCCAGTAGCTCTTTCATCTTAGCAACTGTGTTATATTTGTTTAGTAGTCAAAATTGTCTGTTTTATTGAATAAAATGATAATAATATAATAGTATGTTGATTTCTGCTTCCAAATACTGAGCATATTTCAGATGCTTAAATGATATACAAAGTAGTGTTTCTATCAAGCAAGCTAAGAAAATGGTAAGTAAGAAAAAATAGACATTAAATATTGTGAAAATCTATTGGAGAAAGAAACTTGCTTCACATATTATGCTTGAATTTCAAAAAATATCTATATAACTCTCATCTTGCAATGTCGTATTTCCCAAAGTACTGAAAATTATACTCTAGAATTAACTAAATTTTGTTCTGCAGTGGCAAAATTATTTCAGCTATATTAATTATATTAAGCTATGTGATGATTTTAAAGAATATCACAGGTAGTATAATATCCCAGATACAATGAATAAAAAAGTAGTTGAGAGGGTAATTTTGTGAATAAATTTTTGGTAATGATCATTTTGTAAATTAAAAGTAACTAGCCTTTAATGGTCAAATATAATCCTATGTGGAGGTCCTATTTTACCACCCGTAGAGATAAGTAAAGTGAGGCAGAAATAATTTAAGTAATTTGCCCAAATGCATTCTTCAAATAATGTGGAAGATTAGAAGCATGCCTTTAGAACTTGTACTGTATTGCTACCTGATTTGTGCTGAATTGACTTTCTGTGACTTTTTCTCTCCCTAATTGGTCAGCTCACTAAATGATTTTTTGCAAATTGATTTCACTAAACAATTAGTACATAGTTAAGATTTTTGGACCTATAAGGAAAATAATATCCTATCACATGCACAGTAAAAGTTTATAGTAGCATATCATTTTCAATCTTTCAAGCATTTTGTCTATCTATATACCATCCATCTATCACCAATCTGTTATCATTTATCTACTGTATTTAGAATGGTCCAAAGTGAAATAAAGCTGAGATAGCAATTTCCAATATCAGTATAGGATAGATGGCTCTGGAGATACATCCAGTGAAGTAGGTAGGGGAATTGGAGTCACTGTATTTCACTTGAGGTTAAGCTGCTGCTTATAATTATAGATAATGTGACTATATAAGCAAACATACCAACATGTTTTCCATATGCCAAATATTAATTCATTATTTTTCAATAAAATACATATATTTTTTAAACAAAACCAACACTTTTATTTTACTAATTAAAATATTTCACTATGGAAAGGCAACTTGGAAAACAGAAATCTCAGCTCAAGGGCAAAGGCAAACTCTCTTGAGAAAGAAGGTAGCCCAGAATCAAAGGCCAACAGCAGCTAAGTGCTAGGTGGTGGAGTTATGGGGAGGGGAGGCTTCAAAACTACTCAGGATTTTGGTTAATGGCTGGAACTTTGGGAGACCTCACAGGTAACCACAGGGCAGGCAGGCCATTCACAAAGTGGGTAGATGTTGATTCCTTCTGTGAGTCTTAGAGGATGCTCACAGAGGGTCACAGCTCAGGCGGTGTAGTGGGGTGCGCTGTTTTCTCTTTCTGCCTACTCTCCTGGAGGGGCAGGGCTCGGAACATAAAGCTCTGGCATCAAGGCACGCCTAAGGCTATCAGGGCTAAGAGTGGAGATAGATCTCAGGCCCAAAAACCTAGGGGAAGAGGAAGAGGAACTCTGCTCAGAAAACTTAGTTGGGAGGAGGAGCTGGAAGCACCAGAGGAGGAGGAGCTCTCATTGCTGAGGGATGGGAAGGAAGAACCTCCCAGGTGGTGAGGGTGAGGAGGCACGCATACGGACTGCATGCCAACCAGGCAGGGAAGCACTTCTTGGGACCTCAGGATCAGAAGAGCCTAAGCTGCTCTGAAAGGCCAGCTGTCCTAAGCCAGCCCCATGGGAAAGCATGTCCTCATCAGCTGGCCCAAGCTGAGAGCAGCGGCTGAGAAGGGCTGATCTTCGCTGGGTGGAACGGCTCCGGAGGGCAGTGCCTGGAGTCATGCTGGTGCTGTGACGAGCAGGGCTTGACCTTGCTGTGCGGCCGCGAAGGGCAAGGCCTAGGGGGTTGCCGCGGCGTTGGAGGGCACGGCTTGGCCCGGATGCACCTCTGCGGTAAGCAGGGACTGGCGGGGTGGCTCGGCTGCGGAGATCAGAGCCCGGCGCGGGTGCACGGCCTCGGCGAGCTGGGCCTGGATGAGTGGCGCGGCGTGGAAGAGCAGGGCCTGGCTGGGTGGTGCAGCGTCGGATGGCAGGGCCTGAACCAGATGCACGTCTGCGGAGAGCAGGACCTGGCAGGGCGATGCGGCTTCGGCCAGCAGGGCTTGGCCCAGATTCATGGCTGAGGAGTGCAGGGCCTGGCTGCGTTGCTTGACTCGACACACAAGCCCGGGAACCGCAACGGCTGCTGGGCTGGAACCCTGGAGAAGATGGCTGCAAAGGCCCAGGAAACAGACGCCGCTCTGGAGGCCTCTCAGCTGGGACAGCCTGATCGCGGCCAGGCCGCTTCCTATGACGGTTGTTTCCGGGGCTCTTGCTCTGGGCCGGGTGCTCGTCGGAGTGGCCAGTGGCCTTCCAGGGTGGCCCCACAGCGGCCTGGCTGTCCCCATAGGGCATCACACAGCCAAGGACTTGGTGAGGCCTGCGGCAGCCCTGGAGGTCAGAATGCCTCTTCGCCGGCACAGCAGCCATGGAGGGCGGCCGCGGGCCCTCATCCGCCACGAAAATGGCGGCAGCGGTGGCCGTTGCGGTGTTGGAACCGACAGTGTGGCTCCCCAGGGCGGCGCTGCCCCACGGAGACGCGTGGCGGGAGACGGTGGGCTAGAGGCAACAGGATCTTGATTCCCGGTCCCACAGCCATCGCCAGAGGCAGGGGCAGCCTCACTGTTCTGCCGTCCGGCCACTGTGTCCTGCTGCTGCATCTGCTCTTACTCCATGCCTGACTGGGTGGCCCTAACGCCAGGTTCTCCCTCAGAGAGCAGGAATGCGGCTGCTAGTCAAAATACATGTATTTTTTAAAGACCTACAAATGTGTCTACAATTCAGGGCACCATTTTCTTGGTTTCAGTCAGAACATTTCTTTAATTAAGGCATAGATAATTGGATGTTTTTCATTTAGGGGGTCACGTCTAGACCCCCAGACCCCACTGCAGAGGTTGGCACAGATGTAAAATGTGATAGCATGTACATATTAACAATGGGTAAACACTGGAAGGGCCTAATGAACTATTCCTTTCCCTAATCATATCTCTCAAGTGTCACAACCCTCATACACTCAAATACTCTCTATAATTTCCAGATGTGGTAGATAAATATGGCAAAAGTCTTGCTCTTTGTGACATGGCCTGCATGAAATGAGTAGCAACTCAATCCTTTTTATTTCACATAGCTGCATAATGATGCCACCTTCGTTTGATTTCTAATGTCTCCTCTTTGTTCCTTTTGTTTGCATTGCCTGTATCTCTACTTGTCCCTTTATTTTCAACCAGTTAACTTTGTTGTCAGTGTGATTTCTAGCACGTATAAACAAATATTTTGCTGATTAGCATAATATGTGTCATGATAGTGAAAGGTGAAGCCAGCTGGACTTCCTGGGTCAAGTGGGGACTTGGAGAACTTCTCTGTCTAGCTAAAGGATTGTAAACGCACCAAACAGCGCTCTGTGTCTAGCTAAAGGATTGTAAACGCACCAATCAGCACTCTGTTAAAACGCACTAATCAGTGCTCTGTGCCTAGCTAAAGGATTGTAAATGCACCAATCAGCACACTGTAAAAATGCACCAATCAGCACTCTGTGTCTAGCTAAAGGATTGTAAATGCAACAATCAGCACTCTGTAAAATGGACTAATCAGCACTCTGTAAAATGGACCAATCAGTGCTCTGTGAAATGGGCCAATCAGCAGGACGTGGGAGGGGACAAATAAATGAATAAAAGCTGGCCACCCCAGACAGCAGCGGCAACCTGCAGGGGATCCCCTTCCTTGCTGTGGGTGCTTTGTTCTTTCACTCTTCACAATAAGTCTTGCTGCTGCTCACTCTTTGGGTCTGCACCACCTTTAGGAGTTGTAACACTCACCAGGAAGGTCTGTGGCTTCATTCTTGAAGTCAGTGAGACCACGAACCCACCAGAAGGAAGAAACTCCAGACACATCTGAAAGAACAAACTTCGACACACCATCTTTAAGAGCTGTAACACTTACTGCGAAGGTCCGCGTCTTCATGGTTTCTTGAAGTCAGCGAGACCAAGAACCCACTGGAAGGAACCAACTCTGGACACGATAGGAGTAATCAGAACATTAATATGTAGAATGTTAACTTCTGTGTTTTTGATTTCTGCATAGGGGAGAGCCATTCTCATGATTATTTACATAATGGAAGATCCTGTCTTACAGTTCTTAAGGACTAGATTCTCTGCTTGAACTTTAAAAAGTGAGGTTTCAGGTTGTGAGAAGGCCTGTGAGAGAGCCACGTGCCGGGGAACTACAGGCAGCCTCCAGGAGCTAAGAGCAGCCAGCGAGAAAGCAGGGACCTCGGTTCTGCAACTGCAAGGAACTGAATTCTGCCAACCATTGCATAGTTTTAGAAGAGAACACTGTGCTCTAAAAAGAAGTAATGCCCAATAGAGACATGTATTGCAGCCCTGCAACTCTCTGAGCAGAGGGCCCAGCTAAGGCGCACCAGGACTCTCTGACCCACAAAAGCGAGAAGATAATCAGTAGATGTTGTTCTGAAACAACAGAAATTTATTTCTCGCAGTTCTGGAGACTACAAGTCAGAGATTAAGAGACTAGCATATTTGGAGTCTGGTGAAGGTCTACTTCCTGGTTCAGAGATGGTGCCTCCTCCCTGTCATCACATGGTGTAAGGGGAGAGCTGGTTTCTTGGGATTCTTTTTATAAGTGCACTAATCCCATTTATGAGGGTAGGCCCTCATGACCTAAGCACCTGCCAAAGGCCCCACCTCTTAATCCCTTACCTCCTAATACCTATTACTTCCTAATACCCAATCATCTTGAGGATTACAATTGTAAATTTTAGGGGACATAAACAATTAGAACATAATATAATTATTTTTCATAAACTATATTTTTCTTTACTTTTAATGCTCCATCTGTTTAAAGATTTTGTCAGTTTCCTCTGGTCGTTCTGTGTCACTAGGTCTGAATTTTGACTACTCCACCTGAAATCTTTTCTCTGTGTTATTCTTTCCCATAGATAAATTTTCGGTTTCTTGTTCAGCTTATTTTTTACTAAACTCAGGTTTTAGGAGAGTACTAAAGAACACATTTCCATAGACAGGAAAGAAATCTAGTCTTTATTTGCATGGCCGTGATATAAAGTGTGGCAGGCTCTGTTTCCTTCTCTCTGGTCTGCTGCTTCTCTTTCAGATCCTAAGGTTCAGCCTGACCCTGAGGTTATCACACTCGTAGCCATTCTTGAGTCAGAAATTCCCAGTACACACGAGAATAAAAAACCTTTATGGAAATGAGGCTGTTATGTATACAACTTTGAGCATCAAGTTCTTCCCAGGATCCCACCTTTCTGACTCTGTTCTCCACGATTTTCTGTAGCCAAGAAGGTAGAAATTGTGCACAAATCCCCCTTGATGAGATGCAGAGCAAGGCCCTGGTTTCACTTACATGAAGTTGCCACATCTCAGGAGCCCTTTGGCCCATAGGAATCTGACATCATGCAGCTGGCAGGAGAGCGGAAGGTAAGCCAAAAGCTGTGTTTCCTACACCCAGAATTCCCCCATTTCTCTTGTCACTTCCATTCCATCTCCTTCTCTTAAGACCCTTCTGTGCCTTCCTGCATTGGCTTGGGGTATGCCCCTTGGGTATTTCCAAAAGACATGCTTTAAGGGTGAACTTTAATAGTTTAATGCTAAAAACAAAAATAAAGACATGATAAAAAATAAGACAAAGTAAGAAACAGGCCCTGTAAACATGGACAGTACTTTTTAAAAATCTAATTAGCATTTTCTTTTTAAATACCAATATTAAAAATGTTATAATTTTAGATACAGCACTTCTAGATAGAACAAAAATATCACATGAAAAATCATCAGTATTTTACAATCTGGAGAGCTAGTTATTATCTTTACATGAACTGAGAAGGAATAATTCAGTTAAACCTTTCGTTTTGTTTTGTTTTGTTGTTGAAATGGGTCTCGCTCTGTCACTTAGGCTGGAGTGCAGTGGTGCGATCTGGGCACTGTAACCTCTGCCTCCTGAGTTCAAGTGATTCTCCCCTCTCATCCTCCTGAGTAGCTGGGATTACAGGTGTGCACCACCACACCCAGGTAATTTTGTATTTTTAGTAGAGACAGCGTTTCATCACACTGGACTTGAACTCCTGGCCTCAAGTGATCCACCCAGCTCAGCCTCCCAAAGTGCTGGGATTACAGGCATGAGCCACCGCACCTGGCCTGTTAAACCATTTTTTAAGTTCACTTATTATCATTTGCCTTCATCCTTTAAAAGACAAGGATTAATTACCCTCTTATGGAATGACAATAAAATCTAACATCTTCTTTGTTTTCCCCTTAATAGAATATCTTAATGTGTCAACCTCTATTCAAGTAGATTCACGAGACATGCAGTCTTTAAAACTGTAGTTCTCTTCTCACATGAAATTAACATGCACACAGACACACACATGCACGGAGTGGGACTAGTATTTCAGAAAGCATACCTTTAATCATTTCGTATTGGATTTATCATTTTAACGTATTTACTGATATTTGAAAGATAACTTTAGAGCTTAAACCAATTTATGTTTTCATCATACTTATGCAATGAAAATACATGTAAATCATTTATAATTTATACAATTTATAATAGAAGTCATAATTAAAATGCCGTTAGAATTTATTTATAAATTATTGATTTTAATCATCAATTTAAACTCTCTCCTCCCTCAACACCTAGAGTTTTACTACCTACATACATGCTCATTCCAGCTATTCTAAAAAATTTTAAGAAGAATTAAAATACTTTCATTTATACACCTGAATCTCCGTTGTTATATAAAATAAAAATCATTATAGTAATTAGTAAAATGCTTTAGGGATAAAGATAAGTAATGATCTGAACTTGATTATTTGGAAAAGATAAGCACAAATTCATTAAGCTTATGACATTTAATGATGTTGTGTTCCTGTTCTTTTAACAATTTGAAAAATATATATTTTATCTGTCTAAAAAATATAAACTAACATTAAACCCACTATTAATTTAAACTAATATCTCCTGATCTTGAAGAGTTAAGCAAATATGTAAACAGATCATTTTTTCTTTTGAAAGGACCTATCAATCGCCATAGCATACTTACTCTTTAACATAATGAATTAGAAATCAGACCTAGCATCTTATCTTTAGTGTTCCTCTGTGTAAATAATTTTAAAAAGCTATTAAAATGTGGGAGAATAAAGAGTGAGGATTCACTTTATTCATTTCAGACTAAACTGTATAAACTAAATTTTGAAATAGCTAATTTTGGATTTATATTTGTAGAAGACAGTGCAAATGACAGATCAAACAGTGATGCACCTAATCTGTGTTTCTGCCAGTATGACCTTAAGAGGGACATGGCTTGCAAGCATAGGAGAATCTGATGGGTGCTTTCCTGAGATGATTATGGAAATGTTATGTATAAATAAATAATCAGTACATACATTTATAAAGACTTCTAATCAGAGACTATAGCATGTGTGATTGCAATCATATTCTATTTATTAAGACTTGTTTATGACAATGAGATGTGTTTTATAGCTAAGAGTTTTTATTCCAAAGAAGGTTTTTCACATCATTTTATTTTTTTCTTAATTCATTTAATAGTACTGTTCAAACTGATTGCTTTATTTTATTAGATTTGCAGCCTGGGGACTTTATTCTTTATCTAAGTACTAATACTGCTTACTTGTTCAAAAGCAAAAAAATGCAGCCCGATACAATTTAGGACATGAATTTTTTTAAAAAAATGCAATCAAAAGGCAAAAAGTGATATTCCCTTGAAAGGCCCCAGTGGTAACATAACAGCTGAAAGTAGCAACAATTCTGGTTCTAGTTAAGCTCATCTCATAAGCAAAATTACTTTGTGAACATCTATACTCTAACATAAACCTGAATAAAAATATTTTTTAATATACAGCTGTAACTTACAGTAAGATGGCTTTTCTAAAAATGAGTTTATAATCCTCTATTTCTTTATGATGTTCAAAAATCTTCAATCACCCTATTCAAAAACACGTAATGAAAAATGCCATAGTGTATCAAAGAAATATTAATTTATCAAGTTATCTGAGACTACTGCTTAACTCTTCATAAAATTGCAAAGTTTCATCTTAAAATATAATCTGTTTTTAACATCTGTAGAATAACATGCCACTTTGAGTGATAGTTGCTAGACTCGGTAAATACTAAAACAATATTGGGAAATGTCACCTAATAAGATAGTGTTCTATAAGCAGAATTTTGAGTGTGCAACATGGAATGTCTGTTTAGAAGTCCATATATTAAGTTAATGATGATACAGCTTTTGGCCCATTTATGGAGCCCTTGTCAGGAGTTGAAACATAGAGCCTGGCGGCCTCTAACAGACTGGTCTGCTTACAACTTGCAATGAACTGGTAAAGGATAGACTAGAAGAGGAAACTTTGAGTGTATTATATATTTTGCAGAATCACCTATTTCCTTCTTTTTGTTTACTTTTATCGTCTTTAAATGAGAATAAATCCCCATGAAAAAGAATGTGAGAAGACAGAAGGTAATTGCTATGGTTTGAATGTATCCCCCTGAAAAGCATGTGCCAGAAACTTGATCCCCAATGGAACCATGTAGGGAAGTGGGGCCTAATGAGAGGTACTTAGGCCATGAGAAAGAAGTGAATGGATTGATGCTATTATCTTTGGAGTGGATTCATTATAAAAGGGGAAATTTGCCCCCCCTACCTTTACACACACCCATTCTCTCTCTCTCTGTCTCTCTCTCTTTCCCTCTCTCTCTCTCTCTCTCTCTTCCTTTCTTGCCCTCCCACCACCCACCATGGGATGATACAGCAAGAAGGCCCTCACCAGATGCTGGGCCCTATTTCTTGGGCTTCCCAGCCTCCAGAATTGCAAGAAATAAATTTTTGTTCTTTATAAATTACTCAATCTTATTTCTGTTTCTTAAAATTACTCAATCTTTGGTATTCTATTACAGTAGCACAAAGTGGACTAAAGCAATAATTGTATATACTCACAAAGGTTATTTGTAAGGAAGCGAGTATGTTCTTAAGACAGAAACTTCAGTAAAATTAAAATATTATGGGGCATGATGCTAGTTTATCTTCTTATATTTATACAATGAGAATAAGTTATTACATGCTGCAAAATATATTTGGAAAGCAATATATATGTTGTTACATGATGCACTCTTATTCTGGGCCAAGAAAACTTACCCACCCCATTGGTTTGACCACATGACTTCCTTTGACCAGTGGAATTTTATTGTGAAAAATATTAACTGAGGCTTTTAATGAATTCAGCCAGTTTAACTTACTACTTGCCCTCTGGTGAACCTACCTGAAAAGAGAATGTCCAAGTGGCCTGGAGCGTGGGCTTCTGCAATAGGAATAATAATGGTCCCCCAAAGTCATCTATGCCCTAGTCTTAAGAATATGTGAATATGTTATCTTTCATGACCAAAAAAAAAAGAAAGAAAAAATCGCAGATGCAATTAAGTTAAGGATCTTGAAATGAGATGATCTTTGATTATGTGGACGGACTCAATGTAATCACAATGTTTATAAGAAGAAAGAAATATACTCAGACAAAGAGAGAGAAAAGAGATGTGATGACAGAAGCAGAGATTGGTGTGACACTAAGAAAGGGCTACTAAGCAAGGAAGGTGGGTAGACTTTAGAGACTGGAAAAGATAGGAAAGCACATTCTCCCTTAGAAGCTCTAGAAATAACACAGCCCTATCAACTCTTAGTTTTTAAACCTCTTACTGCCATAACTATCAGATAATAAATTTGCATTCTTTTAAATCCATAAGTGTGTGGGAATTTGTTTTTTGTTTGTTGGTTTGTTTGTTTTTGAGACGGAGTCTCCACTCTGTCACCCAGGCTGGAGTGCAGTCATATCATCTTGGTTCACTGCAACCTCCGCCTCCCGGGTTCAAGCGATTCTCTTGCCTCAGCCTCCTGAGTGGCTGGGATTACAGGCATGTGCCACCACACCCGGCTAATTTTTTTTTTGTATTTTTGGTAGATACAGGGTTTCACCATGTTGGTCAGGCTGGTCTCGAATTCCTGACCTTGTGATCTGCCCGCCTCAGCCTCCCAAAGTGCTGGGATTACAGGCATGAGCCACCATGCCTGGCTGTGTGTGGTAATTTGTTAGAGCAACAATAGGAAACTAACAAAGCATCCACAAACACGTAAGACAGAGTCCTGAACCCAAGAGCCTGGGCCTAGATCCGCCAGATTTTGGTCTAAAACAGATCCTAGATGAGCTGAAACGTTTATTTGTGAAGCTGAAATTCTCTTTCTCTCTTTGGCTTTCTATTTGAAAGAAAAAAACTCTCTCTCTATATATAAACATGTATATATGTATTTTTCCTGTTTTAACAAAAACATAGGATTATAGACAGGTACATAACACACAGATTCTATTACAAACTTGCTGACAGCATTAATACCACATCTTGTACATCATTACACCATTTCATATCTGCTTATATAGATATATTTGTTCTCTTTAAGTCTCCATATTATTAAACACCAAATTACATAGCCAATAGCCAGATGAGGAATTAAGTTTAGTCTAACTGTCCTTACCATATAACAAGAGAAAAATAGAATGTTGGTATAACTTAGACATGTTATAATTGAGGAAAGTTTGGATTAAAAACTAATTGCTCAGAATTTGTTAATTAAAAATACACATAAATGTTAATTAATGACTAATTATCAGCACTACATCTGGCCTTAGTGGTGATGATTAAAATTTAGATGATAATTCACACTTAACTGAGAATTATATAAATTTTTTTGTTAATTAGGCTGAACTTTTTTTTCTCTACTTATAGAAACAGAGAAGTAGAATTTATATGTTGAGAAAAAAGGATTATTTTTGTACTATTGGTTATGTCATATGTTAAAAAGATGAGTAATTTTTAAACTTTGAATTGTGTTTATTTTGAATATCAATATAGACTATAAAACATATATATTTAGCTAATTCAAGAGAATGTAGGTAATTTTATTTAAAAGATAATTAAATACATACTTATCATTTAAGATTGCAAATTAATCTTTTAAGTCATCTGAGTTGTTAGTTTTATTTTTGCCCAAACCATAGAAAAAGTTGATAAGCAAGCATTTAAAATTCAGAGCTATACTTAATATTTGTTAGTAATCTAATATTCTGATTTGGGATGAATAGAAAAATACTTAGAGAAATTGTTAGATTAATATACTAAAAACGTATGAAACAGGGCCTCAATTTAACCGTTTAGTGGCACTGTAACTATATTGAAGCTGTATGTTTATTTTAATTTTTTTCCTGAGGGAGAAGGATATGTATGAGCCTATCTCTTTGAGTCTGTCTGTCTACTTATCTATTTATCTATCTACAAAATTTTTATTAGAGAAACTAAATGCTAAAATCAATTTACAGGAAATAAAAATGGAAGAAAACATGAAGAGTTATTGTGTGGGAAAGTGGCCTCTACATAGAAATGTTTCTCCACTGAATGTACCCGTTGTGCTGATGAACAAAGGAGTTCATCACAGGCCAGAAACTAAGAAAAATAAATAAATAAATAAATAAACAAACAAACAATCTCTAGTGCTTTTTTGTATAACGGTGATGTAACTTTCTCCCTTCACAACATAAGGATGTCAAGGTTGTTCTATCTATAGCTCTTCCACAACCACATCACCAGATGTCCAGAGGTAACGACTTTGGTTCAGGGAATGCCCTGGGGATGGCATTCAACCAGGATAGTGTTAAACACCAAGTGATATTTTGACATGCCAGCATTTCTTGAGTTACTGCAAAATATGAGTAAAGTACTATCACATGTTAATGGGCTGTGAGGACTAACTGGCTTGGATCTGGGTTCGAGTCCTTTGAGATTATCAGGTAAGTAATAACTATGTCAGGAGAGGCTGAGGACTCCATGTGATTCTAATGAAGATCAATATTGCTTGCCATGGCCATTGATAGGGACAGGGGGCAGAGAAATTCTAGGCAGACAGGGGCAAAGCCCCACCTTCAAGCTGAAGCCTGAGATCGCAGCCCAAAGTGAGAATTTGTATCTCTATTTCCCTGCTCAAATGCTGCCTTTTCCTAAATCACCCATGACCCTACCCCACCCCATCCTTTGCCTGTAAAGTTCCCAGAAAACCTGCAGAGAGAAGGAGCTGGACTTCGGGACGACTATGGCTGGACGTCAGGAGAGAAGCAGTTTGACTTCAGAAGGACTGCTTGATGGTGTAACTTCAGAGAAGAATCTGGTTAGAGATGGCTAGACTCCAGGGAAAGATTACCTACCCTTCCCCTACCCCACCCTCTTCTCAGCTCCCCTTCCCACTGAGAGCCACTTTCACCGGCAATAAAATCCCCCACATGTACCATCCTTCAATTCATTTGTGCAACCTCATTTTTCCTGGATATCGGAAAAGAACTCGGGAGCCACAAGTGCAGATACAAAAGGCCCCACTGAGCTGTTAACACTTAAGCTGTATGCAGACAGAAGAGCTAAAACAGCACTTTGACATGGCCACTGGGGCTTCTGGAGTCACAGGCAACTCCCCGCCCCCAGCCGCCAGACGCTGCCCCTGGGCCGCATGGATGCTCCTACTGACCCGAAAGTGCTCACCCCAGTTCCTGCACCCATTCATCTGTGTGCTCCCTCCTGTGCGGAGTGAAGTACAGCAGGTCTGAGTGAGTGGAGTTTACTCCTGCTGGCGCCCAAGCAGCTGGCTCCTTTCAGTGCTTGTGTACTCTAGTTGCTGCCTTGTTTGCTCACATGCTTCCTCCTGCGAGGAGCTGAGAGTGGCAGGCTGAGTAAACGGGGCAGTCCTGTCTCGAGTCCCACGAAGGGGTCAGGGAAATATCGTACTTCACCATGACTAGGTCCACTCATCTTGTTTTAGGCACGACTTCCTCCATTTTGGCAAATTCTCTAAAGTGAGCTCCTGTGTTTGAGGATCACTATCTGTTAAATTTCTGTCCTTCTCCCTACTCCCACAATCCACTCGAGTTCTGTCCCACATCAACTTCATCCCTCTCTCCCTGTGATTTGTTTGCAAAAATGATTTTCTTCCTATTATTTTTGGGCGCAACTTGATAGGTTATTATACCCAATGCTCTAATTATTAGTAGTTTTTAAAAAGTGACTTTTTTTTTTTTTTTCTGTAGTGGAGGAAGGGCTTAAGCCCCAGACATCTCAAAATATGTGGGGACAATATGGGCTTACCATTCTTCTAATGAAGTACAGAACAATTATACAAAGAAACAAGAAAAGTCCGTAGATCATCAAGTGTGAATGACATAGAGGAATATTTTCTAACAAATTTCAGAGTTGCCGTTGTTAGATATTCACAAAATTTGGCTTTTAGAGATTAGCAGTCTAATTAACCAGTTTACTGTTGACTAGAAAGTCTATCCACCAAGCTAAAATTCCTAAGTCCCATAGCAAATGGGCATGGTCAGAAAGTTGGAACTTCCCTAGTTTGAAAGATGAATATTTGCTATTTTTTGTCTTGATTGTGTGTATTAATCACTTTACTTTTGTTTGTTTGTTTGATTGTTTTTTGAGACGGAGTCTCGCTCTGTCGCCAGGTTGGAGTGCAGTGGCGCGATGTTGGCTCAATGCAACCTCCACCTCGGGTTCAAGCGATTCTCCTGCCTCAGCCTCCCGAGTTGCTAGGACTACAGGCATGTGCCACCACGCCCAGCTATTTTTTGTATTTTTAGTAGAGACGGGGTTTCACCATGTTAGCCAGGATGATCTCGATCTCCTGACCTCATGATCCACCTGCCTCGGCCTCTCAAAGTGCTGGGATTACAGGCATGAGCCACCGTGCCCGACCTACTTTTGTTTTTAAATGATAAATGATTTTCACCCTTATTATTACAGAGATGTTTACATAATTCTCAAAGTATTATCCTATATTAGTTACACTTGAAGACATGGTCTCTTATAAGTAGGTGCAACTAAAATACAGTTACATAACTTGGAATCAATGTAGCTACAGTAAAATATTTTTGTAATATTTAGTAAAATTCAATATTGCTTTAAATGTGTCAATTATATGTTATTTAATATTTTAAATCTTTTAATTTAAATTATTACATTTTAATTCTTTGGTGAAATTATTACCTAAGAACTTGATATAATTTCTTAACAGCACATTTGCTGAAACTAGTTTATGTTTGCTTCTCTCTAATTCTTTGCTATCATTTATTCCTTTTGCTTGTAAAGTAAAAATTGTGCCCCATGGAAGTTATGTTATTGTACTTTTTTGATCTCCGAAACTCTCAAAAAATAGTTTGAAGATGAATTTAAAATAACATAATGAGATTAGAATAACATAATCCACAAAAAGGAAAGCCCAGCCACCTAAACATATAATTGTCCGTTGGAACCTAGAGATGTGAGAGATGCCACCTCTTCCTAGGCCATGACCTCATTGCCTGGTACGCATTATATATTGCTGTTCAGGAACCATCAAAAGGCAGACAGTGCTCTGCAATCTCCAGAAACCTCCATAAAATGCGTAATGTCGATCAAGAAACTCATCCAACTGATATGCAGTGTTTGTGAGTTACGGGAAAATAGTACGAAGTAGCTAAAATTGGCTACTTAAGACTGGAAATCCAGCAAAGATCTTTATGAACTTGATAATTTTTTTTTTGATTGTGGGTTTTAACCTCTTAAGTTCGTTGCTGCTAATGGAATTTCCCAAATGATGCCAACAACAAACTCAGTCAATGAAAATAGATTCTGGTTCATCTGGTGAGTATGCAAGTATTTTTGATTATTTATAATAGTAATCATAATTGTAATAATTAATAATAAGGTAAACTTAATCTTTCAGGCATTTTTATTTGTGTATTACTGGGTTTATATCTTCTCTGCATTTCAATTATCAGAATAAATATAAAAAATATTTCAATTGTACACAGTTGAGTCAACCCATAAATCATTATTAGAGTGGCTTTCTACATTTTAATCAGTGCACTAACTCATATTTAATGAAAAAATATGTATAAATAGAAAAGAAGAAATTATGTGCATAATACTTTCTTGTGTTCAGAACTTTCAGGCATTGGAAAGCATGTTTACAAAATATAGGTCATGTACACATAAACATTTTATTATATCACAATTGTTGATATATAGCATGAAATTAGCCAAATGATAATAAAACAGTTAATGCTCCACTTTACAAATTAACAGTGATTTCTAATGGATTTTGCTATTCCAATAGTCTAGCTTTTAGTGCTTTTCTTTAGCAGTTAGAAAGCAAATATGATTATAGGAAAGCCCAACTTATTAGCTCTCTTAGGAAATTAATACCTGCTTTATAGAGAAAAGTACATTAACCCTCTAAGTTTCTTGGCAGTCAAAGAAATATTTTCATATGGGTATTATGAATAAAATAATTATGTTCTATAATTCTTAAACATTTTTTTCAAAAGAGTGACATTTTACAAAAGCGGAAGAATATATAATTTTATAATTTTCACTACAACACAATTCCTTTAAAAAATTAAATTTTATGACATAGTTCTAGTTTATATTCTCATAATATATTGATTTTTAATGTTTTTCCTGACAGGACACTTAACTCAGTGGTTTTGTACATCTCCAAAGACAATGACCTACTTTTGAAGAAATAGTGGTCTTCTCAGATAAATTACAAGTATAAAAGCAGTTGATATTCAGTACATTTGAATAAAGTTTTATTTTGCACAGAACACTGTGAAATACATAAATCTGCATATCATAAAATGCTTTTAAGAATGTTTTTATCAAACACCCTATACTATCCCTGTCATAATTCTAAGTTTTATTGCTAGTTTACAAATTCCATGAAAGCAGATGACTTTTCCGTTATCCTTAGAGTTAGTAAGAGCAGACTGAAGTCCATGTTAAAATCCTTGATTTTAAACACTATTTCAATATTTAACTGAACTCTGTTAATTGGTTATCTGATGGGTAAGCTGAAATAGGGTATGATGAGATAAACACAATGAACTTACTAAAATGCATTTCCCAGACACAAGTGTTCTTAGTTTTATACTTGTATGATAGTATCAATATTTTTCCTTAATCTTAATATATATAAACATATTAGATA
Source organism: Pongo pygmaeus (assembly GCF_028885625.2). Taxonomy (NCBI): domain Eukaryota; kingdom Metazoa; phylum Chordata; class Mammalia; order Primates; family Hominidae; genus Pongo; species Pongo pygmaeus. The sequence goes on from NC_072377.2 coordinate 13,022,110, forward strand.
TATGTGTGTGTGTGTATGACTTACTTTTGAAGAAATAGTGGTCATCTCAACTAAATTTAAAGTATAAAAGCAATTGATATTCAGTACGTTGGAATAAAGTTCATATATATAAACATGACATATATGAATAAAGTAAATATATATAATAAAGTTGGCTTCACTGAGAAGCCATATGAATATGTGCATATATGAAAAGTTTGATAACTATATGAATAAAGTTGTGTAAAATTATATAGATAGATAATTTTTATAGACTGAATGTTTGTGTGCCTTGGAAATTCGCATGTTGAATCCTAATCCACAATTTGATGTTATTTGGAGGTGGGGTCTTTGGGATGTGATTAGGTTATGGAGGTGGAACCTTTATGAATGGGATTAGTGTCCTTATAAGAGAGACCTTAGAACTTACTCTCTCTCTGCCCCAGGAGGATACAAGGAGAATATGGCTGTCTGTAAACCAGGAAGAAGTTTATCTGATCATGTTGGCATCCTGATCTTAGACTTCCAGCCTACAGAACTGTTAGAAATAAATGCTTGTTGTTTAAGCTACCCATTCTATGGTATTTTGTTACAGCAGCCAAACTAAGACAATAATGTTATATGTATGAAACACAATATATAATTCAATATACATTATATAATGTGATATACATTATACATATTTCACACATATATATATTTTTCCAGATACGTTTAATTTCAAAATTTTGAGTTGACATCTAATTGTTCATATCAGGCTCAGTTGCTGATGTGAGCTGCTGCTGTCATTTAGTGAGCGGATGTCAAGGAAGTTGCTAAACATCCTAAAATGCCCAGGACAGTCTCCACAACAAAGAATTATCTGTTCCCAAATTTCAACAATGCTGAGGTCGAAAGTCCCTGATGTAAAGAGTCAAGGGATGGTAAATACTAATTCTTTTAAAATATAAGAAAATAAGGACTTACTATATAAATTTAATTGAACCAAGGTCTACAAAATACAGCAGGTAAAGTCACCGTTATAACCCATGTAGTCCTGGAGTCCAAACTGTTGTATGTTACCAGTAGGTAAAACCTGGTATTATTTTTAGCAATGTTAAGTGTAAAGGTCTTGGAGTCTGAACCACACTGTTTAGCTTTATATCAGTTACTAATCATCACATGCCTTTGTTTATTCATCTATAAAACAGTCACAATTGAACCTACATTTTTTTAAATTTGTTTATTTTTTGAGATGGAATCTCACTCTGTCGCCCAGCCTGGAGTAAGGTAGTGTGATCTCGGCTCACTGCAACCTCCACCTCCCAGGTTCAAGCAATTCTCCTGCCTCAGTCTCCTAAGTAGCTGGGATTACAGGTTCTGCCACTAAACCCGGTTAATTTTAGTATTTTTAGTAGAGATGGGGTTTCACCATGTTGGCCAGGCTGGTCTTGAACTCATACATCAGGTGATCCACCCACCTCGGCCTCCCGAAGTGCTGGGATTACCGGTGTGAACCACCGGGCTCAGCCACCGCTATATTTTAGGGTTAATGTGGTATTAAATTATCTAAAACATAAATTCTTTGTATCAATGGCTGTCATACATTAAATGCTATATAAATATTATTATATATCTTGAATACTGAATATTATAAATAAGCATATTCTAATAACATCATGAGAGATTTACATGGATACTGTTTTCAGGATATAAAACATCTTATTAATTCCAAAAAAAAGCATTTCTTCTCTTAATTTGAGAGCATTTTGCATTAATAATATTTTGAGTTGAAGGTTGCTGTCAAGTTTCTTAAGTCTAACATTTTAAAGATGCTTATAAAGTGAAAATAATTTAATTAATTATCTCTTAAGCAAGCAAAGCTACCAAAACATTATATCCAAATGAGTAAGTTGCAGTCTATCAAAGAAGGGACAATGTTTTCATAGGGCTTATTTCAATAATTAATTACATTCTACAGGATAGTGTTAGTGTTTGACTATAATTTTAACTTTGAGTTAAATGATGATAAAAATGACTAAAGTATCCTACAAAAAACGCTTAAAAAATTTATCTACTGAATATATGAATATTTAAAATATAATGGAGAGAATTATTCCTATATATTCTTTACTTTTATTAGTCATCTGGCACATAGTGTTAATAATATATACTTTCTCTTTATACAGAATTTACTTATTGAATTTGAATATTATATAACATCTTAGAAATATCCCTAATAAAGCTTATAGTAGAATTTCTCAGGCTCCTTCTGCAGGCATTGTGCCATATATATATTGATAAGTCCCAAAATGTTATATCTACTCCAGAACTGTATTCAGTTTATACTTTAATCAACAGATAGCTTTTATAAATAATATTATATTAGTGTATGTCAGCATCATCCTGAAATCTACTCCTAAAAAGTTAAAATATAAAAATAAAATAAAATAATTATGATGTATAAATATCTGCACTCCTTGCTCTACATAGTACCATGCTAACTGCAATCTGTGCATACTGAGCACTAAATTTGCAAATTCCTGTGCATTAAAGTGGGACTGTAGTCACTGTGAAGCCATACAAAGTGAAAACTGCCTGTAAATTAAAATGAATTGTCAGGAATAACATTTCCCCATTTACCACCCTACCCCCACAATAGAGGCATATGATACTCATTTTCCATGTGAAGAAATTTTGGCTGAACTTGATAGAGGCTTTCTCGTCAACCTTCCAAATTATGATTTAAATACACATACTTAAAGTTTTCCTAGAATAATGTATAAATTCAAGTTTAATAACATCTAAATTATCTTCTAATTTTGTAGGGATTTTTTCAGATCTTTAGTGCTTAAATTTAAAAGGTTTTTAAATCCTGGATGAAATTGTTCTGTCATTTTTTTTATTAATAATAGTTTTCATTTAAAAAACTACATGGTATTTTTAAAAATTGTATTAAATTTTACTCTCCAAATAATTTATATTTGTATCTGTGTTAAATTTAAAATAAGAGCTATAGATCAAAACTCTAACTTATATAATCCCCTATCCAATTAAAAATAGAATTCCTGAGATGAAAAGATACATTACCTCTATGGTCTTCCTCCAGTAAAACATGAACCCTAGTCTAATCATGAAACGAACATCAGACAAACTCAGACTGAGAGCCATTCTAAGAAATGCCAGAGCAGTATTCCTTAAATCTCTCAAGATTACCAGGAAGAAGGCAAGTCTGAGAAAAGGCACAGACCAGAGGAGGCTAAGGGGACACCATAGCTAAATGTCAAGTGTTATCCTGGTTAAGATGGTAAAACAGAAAAAGGACATTAGCAAAGATGGAATGAAATCCAAATAACTGGCATCTAGCCTATAAAAATATACCAATGTTGTGACAAATGTAATATTTATTTCCTTAATTCTGACAAATGTGCCCAGGCAATATAAGATATTAATAATAGGGGCAACTGAGTGTAGTATATATGGGGACTGTCTGTATTCTGTAATTTTCTGTAAATCTAAAATTATTTTAATATAATCATTTGCATAAAATGTCATTCAGAAAAAGGGGAATAGATGATACAAATGAAATTATAAAGGAAAGTTAGCCATTTCAAATAATTGATTTTTTAACTAGCTTTCATCATTTGGTAGGATGGAAATTTAGGGCATGGCCACATATGACAAGACAAGAAGGAAAAATAATACCTTTTTCCAGGTACGATTAAGTAAAGGCCATGGAGAAATACACAATTCACAATTAAAATTCAGAACTTAGGAAAGTACAGCTGTATGTTGTCTTAATAAAACAGCCTTCTCTCTCTCCATTTGGAGATACTGCAAATTAAATAAAATTAATGAGCAGAAGACAATATGAATACCTACTCTAAATTTCATTTTCAAATAATTTGCCTTTGTCAAATTCCTAGAAAAATTTAGATTACTCCAATTGTATTTTAATTAGCTGCTCTGAAAGCAAGTCAATACAACTGAAGTATCTAAAAGGTAAAATCAACTTGACTGTTTTCTCAGTCCCAACAGTATTCTGACCCCATTCTTGGTGAGGAATCAATCACATAGCATCATGAGATCAATCAGACTGTCACAATTTGGAGAAACAGAAAATATCACGTACAACTAAAGTAAATTAGCTCATTTTTGAAAGGATAATGTATTTCTATTGCCCATGTAAATTCATACTGCACCTGGAAAATAAGAAGTTTACTTACAGCACTCATAAAATAGCATAGCTGCATTTGCAATAGGAGAAAAATACATTTCTTACCAAGGAAAAATCACAACATAACTTTTAAAAGGGTGGAAAATAGTGGCAACTTTCTCACACTTGGTAAGGAGCAACCAATGCATGCTGATAACAGGGCTTGTACTCAATTTGTTATAACAGGATAGCCATGGCAACCAGTCCTGATGATAAAATTCAGAGAGGAGGGAGAGGAAGATAAAGATCCTTGGCTTGTAGACCAAATTTAATTTTCTCCAACCATTAGTTCTAGAAAAGGTAAAAATACTCTGACATTTCTTTCCTCCCATCAATTTGTTAAAACCCAACTTCAATTTTACATAGATTGTTCATTCAATCCCATGCAGGGATCATTCAGATCTCACAGGAAAGAATTTTGGTGTCAATCAGACACTATTTCAAAATGACTCTACTTCTGTGTACCAGAAAGACATCAGAGCAAGTAAACCATTTCTCACTTGATAGGAAGTCCCTTGTAAAAGGTTATGGATTAAACCTAATGGGAAAGAGAAAACACCACTGTGCTCAATGGTATTCCCCGGAGGGCTCCATTAACCCAGACACAGTCAGCGGAAGCCCAGAGACTAACCTCCCTTCACCGAGGCAATGGCTTACCTAATGGTGCCTCTATAATCCTTACGGTAGGAGAATATCCCAGAGTTGATGGATTCGGGAATGTCATTTGAATGAGAGCAATGTCTCCTGATACAGCGTCACACAGAGAATTGAGATACAGCAAGTGGCTGCGACATTTCAAAAGCAATGAGTGAGGCACTACGATTTAAATGCTTCGCTCAGCTCAACTTTCCTAAGTAGTCAACCCAGAGAAGTAATGATTATCTTTCGGGTGTGCCTTTTCTTCTTGAAATGTGCTTAATTCAGTGATCTTCCCCTTCGGAAAATATTGGGATTACCACCCTGCCACACAAAGGCTTCCAAGTCCAAGTGGTCTGATAAGGAAATGGGAATGAAAACTTCTTCTCTAGCCTATATGCGGTTAGTGCATGTGTGACACAGTTGGCAAATCCCCCTGCTTAATATTGACTGGGTGAAGTTTCTGTCGCAAGATTTTTACATCATGCTTGTATTTAAGTTCTAAGGAAAACTCTCAAACACATGACTGTCAAAAGCCTAAAAATAAAATGAAATAAGGTCACTTGAAAACTTAAGATTTGGTAAAACAGAAAACATGCTGACAAGACAGTAATCCCAATAGCAGTAAAACATCCCAAATTATACAATTTAAAAAAGAGAGAGGTTTTGGGCCGGGAGTGGTGGCTGTAACCCCAGCACTTCGGGAGGCCAAGGGGGGGGGGGCAGATCACAAGGTCAGGAGTTCAAGACCAGCCTGGCCAATATGGTGAATCCCCATCTCTACTAAAAATAAAAAAATAAAAAAAAAATTAGCCAGGCTTGGTGGGCGGCTCCTGTAGCCCCAGCTATTTGGGAGGCTGAGGCAGGAGAATTGCTTGAACCTGGGAGGTGGAGGTTGCATTGAGCAGAGATTGCGCCACTGCACTCCAGCTGGGGCAACAGAGCGAAACTGTTTCAAAAAAAAAAACAGGTTTTGAACTTGGAAATTATTTGATTTAGCAGATAAATGTAACTTTGGAAACCATCATTCTCAGTAAAACAAAAAGAGAAAATAAAAAGGATAAAGAAGAAAAAAAAATGCCCATGACATTTCTGGCATTTCATTTTTGCAAACCACATTTTAACAATCTCAAATCCTGTCACTATGAATTATCAATTTAATAAAACTAGGAACTTACATTGAGTAAATCCAATTATTTACATTGTTAAAAATGAAAACATTTTAATTAGTACATATGATGATGTCTGTTTTTCAAATTTAACCACCAATTTTGTTTTATATTTAGGTGCCATTGATCATTTAATACTGATATCTTTAATATCCTGGATTAGGGGATCATTCAAACACAGAGATTGGTGTCTGGAATTACATGTGTCTTTATGCTGAAGAACAAAAATCAACAAGCCTGCTACATATTTAATATTTTATGCTTAATTAAAAATTTTCTCTGGAAAGGTTTTCTGGGAATAAGAGGCATTATACAATTCACTTGTGCCCACAATCTGTGTGTAAAACAGACCCTTACTAGTCCCTTTTAGCACAACATGTTGTACACTATAATTCATATGAAATATTCAAAAATTATACTATCGTCAGAAAGAAAAGGAATTTAGAGAATGAACTTTCAACAATTTACAGAATGAATTTACAGTAGCTGATTTTCTTAACAGCAGAAAAGTTGTTTTGTATTACAAATAAATAGAGTGTAGTATGAAACAATAGAAAAGTATGTTATTCTTTCTGATTTTAGCCGATATTTTATCGGATCACTACATATTATTGTCGTTCTTTTTTTTTTGAGACGGAGTTTGGCTCTGTTGCCCAGGCTGGAGTGCAGTGGCGCGATCTTGGCTCACTGCAAGCTCCGACTCCCAGGTTCACGCCATTCTCCTGCCTCGGCCTCCCTAGTAGCTGGGACTACAGGCTCCCACCACCACGCCCCGCTAATTTTTTGTATTTTTAGTAGAGACGGGGTTTCACTGTGTTAGCCAGGATGGTGTCAATCTCCTGACCTCATGATCCGTCCGCCTTGGCCTCCCAAGGTCAATTCCTTGGCTGGAATTACAGGCGTGAGCCACTGCGCCCGGCCTATATTATTATCATTCTTAATCCTCTTGATGTCATTTTTCTTTCTGCAAGCTATGTTCCACTATTTTTTTAATTGACAAAAATTTTTAACATATTTATCATGCATATCATGAAGTTTTGACATATATATACACTGTGGAATGGCTAAATCAAATGAATTAATATATGCATTGTCTCACATACTCATCATTTTCTTGTGGTAAGAAATCGATATCTACTCTCAGCAATTTTCAAGTACACAATATATTGTTATTAACTATAGTCACTATGACATACAATAGATCTCTTGAACTTATTCCAACACTCTTTTTTTTTTTTTTTTTTTTTTTATACTTTAAGTTCTAGGGTACCTCACTCCCAGGCATTTCCTAGGCAACATTCTTCACATTAAGTGTAGGGGAGGCAGAACTTTTCTATAATTTTCCAGCAACCTAAACTTTTTAGGTTATTTTTATTTTTATTCATTAATTAGATACCTTTCCAGAAGTTTATTTTTGGATAAACATAACAACCATTTAAAAAATATTTATTGTGTCTTGTTACCCAGATGAAAAAAGGTACATTAAATAAAATGATACATGTTAGAGGGTTATTACAAGGTAAAAACTGATGGAACCAGTAACTAATTACAAACTAAAAAACTCTCAGAACTTTTCATGTGACTTACCACATTAAATGATCTTCCTTTCCCTGAATTTTATTAAAATCACTTACTGTATATTTATCATTTGTCTTTATTGCACCTTAACATTTACAAGCATATTTCTTAACATCCCTAAACACTTATACTTTGGTTTTGCCTGTTTTACCGATCGATAATAAGTGGAAACATGTGTAATGTATATTTTTGTGTCTGGCTTCTTTTTCTAAATTTCATGTTTGTGAGGCTATGTTTTTTTCTTTTCATTGTTGTGTGCATTACACTGTAGAAATACGTAACAATTTATACATTCTACAGAGCTAAGACAACTGAATGATTCCAATTTTTGACCGTTGGAAAAAAATGCACTATTAGCAATCCTAAGCATGTCTTCTGTTGTTTAGATGACAATAAATATAAAATATAGTGAAATTTTGCCTGCCAAATTTTTGTCAAAAGGGGCTGTACCACTTCACATTTCCAAGCAAAACGGTAATTCATTACCACACTTGTAAACAATTAGTATTTTAATTTTGCATGTGGCAATTATGACAGTATGTATTTTTATTTTTTTTCACTTCTCTACCTAAGGTTACATAGATTTCTGTAAGTTTCCACATGTTTATTGGTTACTTAAGAAATTCTCTTTTTTAAACAGCATGTTGAATTAATGCACACATTTGTAACTGGGCTTTTTCTCTTTTGTAGAAGTATGCGATACATTCTTAATATGAGCTTTCCTTGCAACGATGCAAAGATGTAATATTTATATATCTTCTTCCAGGATCCTATTTTAATACCATCTTAATTTCTATTTTGATAAATACACTTCCTAATTTCTCAAAGTCATATATATAAAACCTTTCCTTCAAATGACATATTTTAAGAATTTAAAACTTCCCTTATATGTAATTTATTATGGAATTACATCTAGCAATTTTCTAAACTGACTTATTCTTTATGAATTTATATACTTATATTTTAAATATATACTGACTGTGAATAATGACAGGGTTTTTTTTAAGAATTCATTATACATGCTTTTTCTTGCCTAAGCACATTGCCAAGCACCTGCTCTACAAGGTGTACCAGAAGTGGTAATAATATATATTTTAATCCAATTTGTGTCTTAGAGGAAACACTTTACTATTTCATCATGAAAAATGATGCTTGCCATGTAGAGTTTTTAGACCTTATATCGCATTATGTACAATCCAAATAATTTAAGTTTGCTAAGAGGATTGTTTAAATCACAATTAAATTTGAAACATATGACACTATTTTTCTGCATCTATCGTGAATGAATTATTTCTCTTTCATTGGGTCTGTCAACAGACCAAATTACAACAAATTTAAAGATCTCCGTTGGCTTTATTAGTGATTCTGAAACCAAGCAACATTTTATTCCATAAAATAGAATAAGAGTTCCAATGACCTGACCAGGAGAGACTGGGCTTATACAGAGAGAAGAAAGGAGAAGCCAGAAACAAAAAGGTAGATGGGTCCTTTAAAAGGTAACTTTCTTGTTAGTCTGGGACAGAGGAAAAAAACAATAGAGAAATAACTGATTGGTTAACATTAGGTTGCTTCAGGTTAAGGATTTAAAGCAGAGGGAACGTCTTTATCATGCCTATTGAAGATTGAAACTGGCCCTGTTTGAGAAATTGGCCATCATCTCTCTTTCCTGATTTCTCCTAAGATCAAATAACAACTCAATTTAGGATTGGTGATGTGGACCTTTAGCATAAGTGACTCCAGTTTGAATTTTAGTCTGGCCTGTTGGCCTAGTGCAAGAGCTTAGTCCAAAACAATGTCTTCCTACAATTGTTATTTAATAGATTAATGCAGAAAATTGTGAAATACTGTAATGATTTATAAATTTCAATCAATATAAACTTTTATCTGACAAATCCACAGATGTTTAATGTACGGTCCTTTAAGCTTTTGACAAATGCAAACCCTCTTAAGTCACAAACTTTTAATATAGAATATACATAGAATTTTAATATAGAATGTAGTATAGAACAGATACGGAATTTTTCCATTAGTCCAAAATAATCACTCATGCTGTTTTCCAATTAATTAGTTTGGTGAGTTCCAAAATTCCTATATAATAGAAACTTTCAGTATATATCTGGCTTATTTCATGCAACATAATGTGTTTTAAGGTTCAACGATGTCCTGTGTCTATCAGTAGCTTTTTCTCTTTATTGCAGACTTGAATTACATTGTATGGTTAAGCAGAATACTTTTCACCCAATCTTCAATTATTTTAGTCTGTTCTGGATGCTATAACAAAATAACATAAACTGGGTGGTCTGAACAACAGACATTTAATTCTCACAGCTCTGGAGCCTGGGCAGCCCAAGATCAAGGTGCTGGTACACTCAGTTCCTGATAAGGGCTGCTTCTTAGTTTGCAGACAGTTGCCTTCATGCTATGTCCTTACCACATGGCAGGTGATCTTCTTCTTCTTCTAAAGCACTAATCTCATCATGAGAGCCGCATCCTCATGACATTTTCTAGCCCTAATTACCTGTCAAGGGCTACGTCTCCAAATATCATCACATTAGCAGATGGAGCTTTAACGTGGATTTTGAGAAGTCACAATTCAATTCATTGCCTTTCTCCTCTTTCTTCTCAAAATTCAGGTCCTTCTCACATGTAAAATACACTAACTCCATACCAACAACCCCAAAGTCTTAACTCATCCCAGCATCATTTCTAATGTTCAAAGTCTCATTTAAATATCATCAAAATCAGATGTTGCTGAGACTCAAGGTACAATTCCTATGGAGGCAAAATTTCTCTCCAGTTGTGAGCCTGTGAAATCAGACAAGTTAGGTGTTTCCAATATATAATGCTGAGACAGGCATAAAACAGACATTCCTATTCTCAAAGAAATACATAGGAAAAACGAAGGAGTGATATGTCCCAAACTAGTCCTAAACTTGGCAAGGTAAAATTCCACAAGATCCTAAGGCTTGGGAATAATCCTCTGGTTCAATTGTCTGCCTTGTGGGCAGGTGGTCCCTGTGCTCTCTGGGGCTCTGTAGAAAAGGAGTTACAACCCCAAGTTTCCAGACAGCCATGCCCCAAGGTTCTGCAGGGTTTTCCCTGCCCCACTGCTCTGATTGGAAGCTGCTGGTCTTTGAAACCAAGGCAGTGGCCCTGATGATGTCTGAATCACCTTCAGGGTTCATCTTTTTTTTTTTTTTTTTTTTTTTTTTTGAGACGGAGTCTCCCTCTGTCGCCAGGCTGGAGTGCAGTGGCGCAATCTCGGCTCAATGTAACCTCAGCCTCCCGGGTTCAAGCTCTTCTCCTGCTTCAGCCTCCTTAGTAGCTAGGACTACAGGCATCTGCCACCACGCCCAGTTAATTTTTGGATTTTTAGTAGAGACAGGGTTTCACCATGTTTGCCCAAATGGTCTCCATCTCTTGACCTTGTGATCTGCCTGCCTCGGTCTCCCAAAGTGCTGGGATCACAGGCGTGAGCCAACGCGCCCGGCCTGCGTCCTTTCTTTTTCCTGAAGAATAGTGCTCACTCTCCAATGAATAGCTCCCATAGTCCCATCCTGTAGAATCTGGCAGTCTTCTTTCATTTCCTCTCCGTTTTTTCTATCCCCTTCAGTTTAAATTGGCAGTGCCTCTGCTATAATCCCATTTCTATTTCTGGTTTAAATGGAAATGATTGGTCAAGTCCATGAGTCACACTCATGATCTCTTTATCAAATGAATGTTCAGACACATCCTTAGTGTGTCAGAACATGCCATCTCATTTTTAACATTTACTGTAATTTCTTTTTTTGTTTTAAACATTTCTTCTTCAGTTTGAACAAATTCTTTTTTACTACTAATTTGGTTAGAACTTTTATTTCCTGTATCATCAGTGGATATTGATATTTGCCAATTATTTCTTAAATTTGTTGACATAATTTTTATGCAACAAATTATACTGACTATTGTTCTGATGTTAAACCAGTTCTCCATATGAAGGACAAGTCATATTAGACCACGATGCATTATCCTTTTTATATTGTACTGTATTCCATTTGGTAGTATGTCATTGGGGAAAATAGCTCTATGTTCATGAGGTCAATTAATTAGTAATTGCCGTTAAAATAATATAATTTTTAATTTTTTAAAATCAAAGTTAACTCATGAAGCTATCTTAACGTGGATTTTTACAATTTTTTTTTATTTTCTGTAATAAAGAGTTTTAATAACTGTTGATTTTAATAGATATATTAATATTCAAAAATTTTTAGTCTTCTTGTTTCATATACAAATTTACATGCAGTTGTAAGAGATCCTGTGTATCATTTACCCAATTACTCCAGTAGTAACATTTTGAAAATCTATAGTATTATAAAAATGTATTGACAATGATAGGACCCACTTCCTTTGATCTTATTCAGATTACTTTTACTCGTGTGTGTGTGTGCGTGTGTGTGTGTGTGTGTGCATTTCTGTACTGTGTTATCACATGTGGAGGTTTGTACATCCATTAACACAAAGTGCTAAAGATCCTCCCTTGTGCATTTTGATAGCCACACCTATCTCCCACCTGCTGTCATTCAAATTGATGTTATCCTGTAGGCAATGTGTCATTTCTCTCTAGCTGCTTTGATAATTTTTTTTTTTTGTCTCTAGTTTTCAAGAGTTGGATTATGATGGATACTGCATGGGTTTATGAAGTTTATGTTTGAGATTCTTACGGAAGTTTATGTTAGATTCCTTAAATATGCACATTTATGGTTTTTGTCAATTTTGAAAGCTTCCAGCCATGTTTCTTTAAACACTCTTTCAAACCCACACTTTTTCTCTGCTCTACAATTCTTACACTAATGGAACTTGGTCTTACAGTGCTACAAATCCCTGGACTTCTTTCATTTATTTTTAGTCCACTTTCTCTCTCATTTAGTTTGTATTAACTATGTTGATCTATCCTTAAGCTCACTGTTTCTGTCCTCTGTCATCTCTACTCAATATTAAGCTTGTCCAGCAAATTTTTAAAAATTGTTATTTGTGATTCAAAGTCCTATAATTTGCATTTGATTATCTTATATAATTTATATTTCTTTGCTCAGATATTCTATTTTTTTGCATTTTGTTTCATGATAATGTGTAAATGGCAAAGTATTTTTATGATGGCTGCTTTGAAATTCTCATTAGGTCATTCAAACATTTGATTCATCCTGTTGTTGGCATTAATTGTCTTTTCTCTTTCAGACTGTGATTTTCTTAGTTCTTTTTATGATATGCGCTTTTCAATAGTATCTTAGACCATTTGTTTTTTATATTGGTAGACTCTAAGACCTATTTAAATACTTTGTTTTAAGATTTTTTTAAGATTAGCGCACATATGTTGACCTATATTTGTGGACTCCTGTTCCAATGAAATTTTAATTATCGTAACTTTTTCATTGTTATTTTGATCTGCTTGCTTGTTTTTGGTGCTGCTGGAACTGACTGTCTAAGTCAGCATTGGGTGGGATATTTCATAGATGTTGGGAATAATAGGCTTTCCTGGCTGAATGTTTGTTGTGGAATGAAATCACCCCTCTACTAGTGCCTTCTCTACCCTTCCTTGGTTTCTCTAACCCGTGAAGGGGATAGATTAAGTTTCTCAGAGTGAAAGAGGCTTCCCAGCACAGGTTTCTTATGGTGGTGGGGTACCTCTTGCAATTTCTACCCACTTGAAATTATTTTAAACATAAATAATAATTTAAAAAACTATTTTGTATGTATTTGTCTAGATACCATTTCTCATGCTCTTCATTGCTTTATGTAGATTCAGTTTTTCATCTCTTATTGTTTTCTTCTGCAAGAAGAATTTTGTTTAATATTTCTTATAGTTAAGTTGGCTGGTGATAAATTATTTCGGTTTTTATATATCTAAATAAGTCTGTATTTCACCTGTATTTTTAAAAGATGTTTTCACCGGGTTTAGATTTCTAGGTAGACATGTATATTTTCTTTCACTGTTTTTAAAAATGATGATCCAAAGTTTTCTAGTTTGAATTTTTTTTCTAAGAAATCACTTGTCACTATTTTCTGTTTCTCTTTAAATAATGTACCTCTTCTTGGATGCTTTTAAGATTTTTCTTTTATCATTTTCTCTTTATCTAAACAATTTAATTATGACATCATCGTGCATTTTTTCTTAGCTTTTTGTGATTGTTTACATTTTTTTGGACTTTTAGATTTGTGGGTTCCTAACTTTAGTCAAAATTGGAAAAACAATTGGCCTGTGCCTTATCCTTCAGGGAATTATTAACGTTTTCCAGCAAACATACATTTTCGTTCCATTTTTTTCTTCTGTGTTAGTCATTTCGAGTAGTCTCTATGTCTCCTCATAATCTTTTCTTCTGCAATACAAACTACTGTTAATCCTAAACGGTAAATTTTCCATCTCAAACATGCTAAGATTCCTGAGGCAATCGGGGTGTTTTTATGAATCTTCCATAGCTCTACTTCTCAGTCTTTCTCTAGTTTACTGAATATATAAAGTATATGTATGAATGTATGTTCTTTCTATTGCTATAATTTATGCCAGTTGGGCATCAGCTTTAAATAACTGATTTTCCTCCTTTTTATGGTTATACATTCTGGCTTCTTTATTATGAATTTTCACTTTTTGAATGATGGACATTTGGTATACTGGTGACCATCCCTAATTCACAAATTTGAAATCTGAAATGATCTAAAATCTGCAACTCTTTGAGCTCTGATATGATACCACAAAAAGAAAATTCCACACCTGACCTCATGTGACGTGTCATAGATAAAACACAGTGAAAACATTGTTTCATGCATAAAATTATTTAAAAATTGTAGAAAATTACCTTCAGGCTACATGTATAAGGTGTACATTACATACACGTTATACACAAAGCCTGAAGGTAATTTTATACAAAAAAATTTACACATAAATTTTGTGTTTAGGCTTGTGTCTTATTCCTAAGATATTTTATTATATGTATGCAAATATTCCAAAATCAAGAAATATCCCAAATCCCAAGGACTTCTAGTCCCAACATTTCAGATAAGGAATATTCAATCTGTACTTGTAAATATTCTTAAATTTTTAAAACTAATAACTATGTTAATGGAAAACATTTTAGCCATTTTATATTTTGTTTTTAAACTTTATTTATTAGAAGAGATGTTTAGTCTAGTGCTAATTTTTCCTTACACCTTAGGCAAAAACATTCTGAGTATTGAAACCAATATTACACGAAAAGCAAAATTTTAAATACCTGCAAGAAAGATAATTTAAAAATATTAAATTATGCTAGATGTTAACAGTCTTTTATTTTGCGCTTAAAGATGGTTTTTATTTTTGTGGATTTATCTTCAAGTATAATTTCAGAATTTATTCTACAACATTACTGATTTCTCCATAAAAAGAGAAATGAAGTGGTTATTACAAGGTATGTGATCTAGCTGTCATCTTTTTTTGAATATCACATTCTGTTAAATATTAAATGTATCTTTGAAGCTTATGGCTCACGTAGACAGTCTTTCATATGTATATTTCCATCAAGTAATATTGAAACAAGTTTCAAAACTTATATGTGTCTGAAAGAGTACTATTAGTGTCTGTCAAGAATAATTTCCCTTCAACGTACCTCATTCATTCATTTACTGATATGTACATTTTAATCATTCTTTTACCCTTTCATTCATCAAAATAGAGCCAAAATATTCCAGAAAACTAGCTACTGGAAGAGATAAAAATATAGCTCTTTAGTCTGAAATATTGTTAGAATTTCGCATGTCTACATTTGTTCACAATCGGGTTACATTGACCCTCCTAACACATTTATATGTGTGTATATATATATATATATATATATAAAGTTTTCCAATGTTTAATATAATGCTAACATAAAGACTCTGATATTGCCGTCTGGAAAGGAAAACACAATAAATAATTCAGATCACTTTCATCTATGAATATTAATATAAACATCTTGAATAAATTAGTATCATATTAACCCAAGTACTATTTGAATAGCATGATACATCAAGAGAAAGTGACATTTCTTCTATGTATGCAAATGTAATTCAAAATTAGGAGATTAATCTAATGTGTAATATTTATTACCTCTAGATAGAAAAAATATCTAATTATACTAATATATTTTAAACTGGCATTAATAAAAATCCACAGTATGCTGAATAGAAGTGGTGAGAGAGGGCATCCTTGTCTTGTGCTGGTTTTCAAGGGGAATGGATCTAGCTTTTGTCCATTCAGTATCATGTTGGCTGTGAGTTTGTCATAGAGGACTCATTATTTTGAGGTAAGTTCCTTCAATACCTAGTTCATTGACAGTTTTTAAAATGAAGAGATATTGAATTTTATTGAAATACTTTTCTGCATCTATTGGGAGAAAGAAGTAAAGGGCATCCAAACATGAAGAAAGGAAGCCAAACTATGTTTGCAGACGACATGATTTTGTATCTATAGAACCCCATTGTCTTGGCCCAAAAGTTGATAAACAACTTCAGCAAAGTTACAGGATGCAAAATCACTAGCATTGCTACACACCACCAACAGCCAAATGATGAGCCAAATTATAAAGGCAATTCCCTTCACAATTGCCACAAAAAGAATAAATTACCTAGGAAGACAGCTAACTAGGGAGGTGAAAAATTTCTACAATAAGAGTTACAAAACACTTCTCAAAGAAATCAGAGAAGACATAAACAAGTGGAAAAACATCCCATGCTCATGGATAGAAGGAATCAATAACATTAAAATGGCTATGTGACCAAAGCAATTTACAGATTTGATGCTATTCCTATCAAACTGCCAACAATATTTTTCACAGAGTTAGAAAAAACTATTTTAAAATTCATATGGAACCAAAAAAAAGCTCAAATAACCAAAGCAATCCTATGCAAAAAGAACAAAGCTGGAGGGATCACGTTACCTGACTTTCAAACTATACTACAAGGCTACAGTAATGAAAACAGCATGGTTCTGGTACGAAAAACAGGCACATGGACTAAATAAAGCAGAATAGAGAACCTAGAAGTAAGGCTGCACATCTACGACTGTCTGATCTTCTGCAAAGCTAACAAAAACAAGCAATGGGAAAAAGACTCCCTATTCAATAAATGGTGCTGGGATAACTGGCTAGCTATATGCAGAAGATTGTAACTGGACCCTTCCCTACACCATATACAAAAATCAACTTTGTAACAATTAAAGACTTAAACGTAAAACCCAAAACTGTAAAAACCCCAGAATATAACCTAGACAATACCATTCTGGATATAGAAACAGGCAAAAATTTCATGACGAGGACACCAAAAGCAATGATAACAAAAGCAAAAATTGACAAATGGGTTATAATTAAAGAGCTTCTGTGAAGCCAAAGAAACTATCAACAGAGTAAACAGACAACCTACAGAATGGGAAAAAACATATACAAACTATGAATCTGTCAAAAATATCCAGCATCTATAAGGAACTTAAACAAATTTACAAGAGAAAAACAACCCCATTAAAAAGTGGGCAAAGGACATGAACACTTTTCAAAACAAGACATGCAGCCAACAAGCATATGAAAAAAGGCTATATATCACTGATCATTAGAGAAATGCAAATAAAAACTGTGAGGTACCACCTCACACTAATTAGAATGGCTATTATTAAAAAGTCAAAAAAATAGCAGATGCTGGAAAGGTTGCAGAGAAAAGGGGACACTTATACACTGCTGGTAGGAGTGTAAATTAGTAAATTTTCCACCATTGTGGAAACAGTGTGGCCATTCCTTAAAGAGCTGATAGCAGAACTATCATTCGACCCAGCAATTTCATTACTGGGTATATACTCAGATGAATATAAATCATTGTACTACAAAGACACATGCACATGGATGTTCATAGCATCACTATTCACAATAGCAAAGACATCAAATCAACATAATTACCCATCAATGACAGATTGAATAAAGAAAATGTGGTACATATACACCATCGAATACTATGCAGTCATAAAAAAGAACAAGATCATGTATTTTGCTGGAACATGGATGGAGCTGGAGGCTATTATTATCCTTAGCAAACTAATGCAGGAACAGAAAATAAAATACTAGATCTTCTTACCTATAAGTGGGAGATAAACGATAAGAACTTATGAACACAAAGCAGAAAACAACAGACACTGGGGTCTCCTTGAAGGCAGAGGGTGGGAGGAGTAAGAGGAGCAGAAAAGATACTATTGGGTATGTACTGGCCTTAATACTTGGGTGATGAAATAATCTGTATAACAAACCACCATGACATGTGTTTATCTATGTAACAAACCTTCACATGTACCCCCAAACCTAAAATAAAAGTAAAAAAATAAAAATGAACATCTAATTCCAATTAAAGCACAAATAAATTCATAGTAAGCCAGAAAATGGGTGATATCCATTGTTGTTAATAAATCTGAAAGTTTGATATATTTAATGAGGAAATAGAATACATATTCACATTATAGAAAAGAACCAAAGATGACTGATTTCCTGTTAATATGAATTTTTCTGATAAGATTAATCAATACATTTAAAGAGGCAAACATAATATAGTATGTAAATTGGCAAGGTAGAAACACTTCTAATTATAATTATTTACTGTTAATAATATATCTATAAGAAACCTAATAGAATCAACTAATGAAGTAAAAAAAATAAGTAGGTTCAGAAAATTCTCCAACTTTGCTGGAATCAAATTCTCTTATTTATTAAACCATTCATAAAAATTAAAATACTTAAGTGAAAAAAGAGCTCTAACTCTAAAATCAAAGCTAAAGAGCAACGGTATATTACATACATATTACAAATTTCATAAAAAATCTAGTAAGCGACAGAGGGAAGGTAGTATCAGATTGAGATGCATAACATGTTTTGTCTTGAAATAATCTAATATTTAAAGTTAGAAGTTATCTCTAAGTTATATAAGCATTCTATACAAAGACAGCTAAATATATATATAGTATGTATAAATACAGCATATATAACATAGCAAGTAGAATTTATTATTGAGGCTACTTAATATAGCATCTAAATGAAAAAAATACATGAGGGTATGGCAGGAAAAAATTTGATACAATAGAAAGAGGAGGCATAGACAACCTCTAAAATAATTAATTTGGTGTGATCTTACAGATAGAAGAGATAAAAAAAATTTGAGAGAGAAAAGTTTATATATGTATATATATACATACATATAAATATATAAACACACATATATAATTTTTATTTATGCATATACATTAATATGCTACTTACATAGGATGAATATGAAACCTCCATCCCTGTATTTAATTTAGACACTAGCTTAGACAGGACACTAGCTCATTCACGCAAATCAGCTCCTTATTTGTCAAGTGTTTATTAATAATCATGTGCTGGGTAAACTGAACTTTTCCTCTCCATATAGACATGCAGTCTTTATCCCAACAACATGAATATACTCACACGAAAGGAAAAAATTTAACTTGTGCAATATCCCCATTTCAGTTAGAGACAGTTAACAAAGCTTTTACGACAAGTTACTGGATCCATTTATTATAAATATACAGTTTCTAGATTTGTTTACTCTAAGAAATCATAAATCAGAGCCACTCAGTTAAAAGCATTCTATAGGTAAAGACTCTTAGAAAATACCATTAGTTTATTTACCAGAAGAACTGCTATCAACATTATTACAAAAACCTTAAATAGGTCAACTGTTTTCTTTCTTCTCTAGCAAATTTTACTCACACACCCCTGCCACTGTCTTCCAGTGATTAGTGAAAAATCTTACAAACATCCTATCAAGCATTCTTTTCTCCTAGTCTATCTTCTGACTTTTTAATATTTTTTTCCAATAGGTATCTAAACTATCCATTCATTATATATCTTTTAGCATTTTTTGTAGTGTTTTGTGCAAAGTAATAAATATACTAACACCCAGACAACCACAAGAATCTGAACCACCCAATGGGAGTGGGACTTTCCTCCACATAGTTGACTAATCAGTACTTTTAACATATTATACATTAATTAAAATTATTACAACATCCTTCTCCATTTCTCTATGAGAGAAATGGTATTTTCCCTATTTACTACACATCTCCAGTGACTGAAGTAGTTACTAGAACCTATTTGGGTTCCATCTGATTTTGACGGTTTAAACATATCCCAGAATTATAGTAAAGAACTTTACAGATAAGAGTTCTAAGTGTTTTACCTAACACTATTCCTCTGCCCCTTCCCTGTAAAAAGATGACATAATGTATTCTAAAAATTTATGTAAACATAAACTACTACACAACACGTAATGAAAATTTCCTTTTTAATCATGATACCTGGTATCATGGGAGACTGGGAGAAAATTTTAAAGGCCATGAAGTTGAGTAGCATCTATTTAAAACGTAAATTTAACATTTTTTCCATGATTTCATTTTTTTATTTTTTATTTTTTATTTATTTTTTTTTTTTTTGAGACTGAGTCTCGCTCTGTCCCCAGGCTGGAGTTCAGTGGTGCAATCTTGGCTCACTGAAACCTCCATGCCTCCTGGGTTCAAGCGATTCTCCTGCCTCAGCCTCCTGAGTACCAGAGATTACAGGTGTGTGCCACCACACCCAGCTAATTTTTTGTATTTTCAGTAGAGACGGGGTTTCACCATGTTGGTCAGGCTGATCTCGAACTCCTGACCTTGTGATCCATCCACCTCAGCCTCCCAAAGTGCTGGGATTACAGGCGTGAGCCTCCGCTCCTGGCCGATTTCATTCTTTTACTTTTATTTTCTACAATTTCTATCCACAGACTCTTAAACACATCAGTTTCTACAGGGGTTGGAATACTGCCTGTCATTGCCTGGGTGAGAGGAGAAGCTGGTTCTTAGAAGGTTAGTGAGAATGAGATTCCCTTGGTATTGTTATTCAACTACTCCATTCAATTACAGCTTTATTTTTTCCTCGTGCCATTTTCAAGTCAGATCCAGGATTCTAAAATAAAGCTTCCTCTAACATCTTTATTTGATTGACCATGATGAAGACATGTTGATGACGTTTCAGGAACACTATTTTACACTGAGTTGCTATCCCAGACCAGCTTATAACATACTGCAGAACACTGGTCACAACATGGCCAAAGCTGATGGAATCAGGGTACAGGTGGGTGCCATTATAAACCTATGAAATTAGTACTGGAATGGCAATGTAGTTTGCAGAATCATAAAATAGTCTTCAAATTGTGCCCTGAGTGACAGCTATAGTTGACTATCTGAAAATAGTGCTTAGGAAGGGTTTTGCCTCCTTTGCTCTGATGCCCGAGTGAAGTATTTTAGGTAGAGCTTATAAATCACCAAGAGTCCTATCTTATCTTTCCAGAGAAACAACTCTGGAGTTTTCTTCTTTCAACACAGCCAGATATGAGAGGAAGAGCTAAGTGTATTAATATCTTTTTTAAAGGATTTGTGTGGATATTTCAGGATTGCATCACTGCCTGGATTAAAACCAGACACTAGTATTAGTTTCTCCTGCGTGTGTGTGTGTATTAACTGTCTACCTCATTAGCTCTCTCCTCATGATCAGAGATCCTGACCAGGCTTCTCCTAAAAAGGCACATTTTTTTTTTCCACACAAAACCAGTAACAATGTCAATCTCACTAATGTTTCTGCAAGGAGGAACTACATAGGATGAAGTAACAATCTGCTTCAAAGTAGTTTACTAATATGCCTCATTAAATTCAATGCTATTGTGTATGATCATTGATATCTTCCTTTTGTAGATGTACTTTTTGATAGCCTTATTAAGGTATAATTTTCAGATCATAAAAGTATCCCATTTAAGTACCCAATTTGATGAGGCTTAAGAAATTTATACATTGTAAAATCAGCTTTGAGTTTTGTAGGTTTCAATGTAGAGGGTATACCAGCTCTTACAGAATGATTCCAGGATAAGAGACAGTTAAAACTGAATTGTCTCCCAAAATCACCCTATGTTACCCAACTCAAAGATGCGTAAGCTGCAGAGATTAGTAGTTATTCACAGAGCCCTGCTTGATCAAATAAAATCCAAAGATGTGTGATAAATATTTAGTGTGAATGTCCTTAAGTCTCAGTGGTTAGTTGTTTCATAGGAAAAGGTAACTGATATAGCATGATTTAAATTCTGTGCATTGACCAATCGCCTATCCCAACATCCTCCGTCTTACTCTCTCTCTGTGGATCTATCTATACACAATTTTTTTAAAGATAGATAAGAAAAAACTTTTCTTTGCCTGAAAACTAAAAGAGTAACTCTTCTTTTTCTGAAAACTCTTTAATGTTTAAATTTTAAATACTTTAAAAATCTATGTGACTTATATAAAATTTAGATGATGTGTTTAAGTCCAACATTGTGAGATGAAAAAACTAATACACTTAATGTTTTATATCATGTCCTTTAACTTCTAAATATCAAATTTTTTCACCTACTATTTTTATATTTGCATGGTTAAGGAAAATGGTTTTTATTGGGTTCTTCTATTAAAATTATCTAAATTTTACCTATTGGTTGATTTTGGCACAGTGAAAGAAATAGCATTTGTATTATATGCATGCATACAACAGCCCCTTTATTTTTCTTCATAATTAATCCCAAAGTATTTTACATTTTGGTGTGTACCTGATGTGGGGAGGTGTTTGTCTGCCTAGTGTCATGCAAACAACTGTTTATCTCATTTGGTGAAAAAATTTATTGCATTGTTGTCATATTTCATATATGCCAATGCTATAATCATTTAATCAATAATATGTATTGTCTATTTAATATAGAGATTTATGTATGTATTTAATATACAAGGTTACATATTATTAGAGATTTATATACCTGTACAATCTATATTACATTTTATATGTTATCTTTATTCATCATACCAGGTATATATCTAACATAGATTATGTACTCTATATATATCTGAAAGAGATAGAGATAAACAGATAATTCACCTACCTTCATGAAATAAAAGCCCAAAAGTAAATAGTAAAATAAAAAATATCACAGGAAAACATGTATCAAATGGGTTGAAATTTATCAGGCAAATATTGTACAAAGAGTCATTCAAATGAAGAAATGTCAATATTAACATCAGATAGAATAATATAATCTAATGCAACATATAGACTATCTCTTTTATTGATAAAATGAGTATGTCAATAATAAAATGTAAGTGCCAACTTTACATGCATTGAAATGTATGAAGTAACTTGTAACAGGTAATTAAGAGAGGTCGAAGACACTGAAATATCACTTTCACGTTTTGTCAGATAGTATAGAAAAAACAATTTGAAAAGTTGAAAGCATAATTTTTCATGTTTAACATAACTGTATAACAAACTTTGTTCCATTTTCTAAATCACCAGTATAATCAATGTACGAAATATTCACAGATATGGATGACCTTAATAAGATTCTAAGAAACAGAAAAGTTAATACTAAGGATGATGTGTTCACAATTGTGTACTAAAACAATACTACACAAGAAAATTTGGGGGACCAACAGTGGTATTTAGAGAAAAATGTATATACTCAAATGCATATGTATTTGAAAATAAATATGTTAACAGAGAATTTTTACCTAAATCTCCCTCCTCTAGGATATCTGAGGTAGTTCTGTATTAAACCAGACTTTTCAAAATACCAACAGATAAGATTTACTACCTAAAATATAAATGGAGACTGGGAAGATAGTCTCGTATTAACTACAAATCTAGTAATGCTTTTAGCAGGATATAGCAAGATTTTTTGTTGTACATAAGTGTCCATTTATGTAACATAGAAACATGGCTAGAACAGACTTATATGATGTGCAAGATTTGTGGCACTTTGAACCACAAGCAATTAATCTTCAGTAATTCCAAAACCAAAACATATCAAATGTATTAGTGGCCCCATAAACATTGATTTGGTTTATGCTGTAACTCTTTTCTTGTGTCATTTTAAAACCACTATTAATGTTAAGTACTAGTTAAGACTTGTGTTACCCATGAGTAAATTGACCACTGTACCTTTGTGTCTATGTAAATAAAAAGACAAAGAAGAAAAATTAATGAGCTAAACATTTAAACGGATACAATTTCTAAAGAGAAAAGCATAATATATTATTAGAAGAAACATCTATGAAAAATGAGAGCAGGAATGAATGAACTTTTCATAACATGAACAAACAATAATACTTACTATTACAACTTCTACCCCACATTATTGCATAGCGCCTTCACTATAGCTTCTAATAGAATAAAAATCTGTAAACTAATCACATATGAAGATTCTAAAGGAAGGATAAAATTGTCACTCTTAGAAGGTGATTTAATTGTATTATTCAAAACCAGAGATTATCCATACAATAATCATTAGCATTAATTTAACAATGGTTAGAATTTCTTTCCAGATAGAAGATTAATATTAGAACTGCTTTGAATTGTTACACATTGGGGAAAATCAGTCAGAAAACTTAATTGAAAATAAGAGGAGATGACATTTTAAATGGTGGCATAATGTAATAAATATACTACATGTGATATAAGATGACTCATTCACTTTGGAATATATCGTATATATTTATTAATGGTAAATGAAAAAATCTTAAATTAATTCACAAATAGTTCATTACTTTTTGAAGAAAGACTTTCACTATAAACATGTTAGTTATTCAAGAAGTTTTCCAAAGTATTAGTTGCCATAATTTCTACTAAAATTCAAAAATTTTCTTTTTAACTTAATAGGTAAATGTGTATTTATAAAGATGATTCAAACAAAAAATAATAGGAGAAGGAGCCAAGATGGCCAAATAGGAACAGCTCCGGTCTACAGCTCCCAGCATGAGCGACGCAGAAGACGGGTGATTTCTGCATTTCCATCTGAGGTACCGTGTTCATCTCACTAGGGAGTGCCAGACAGTGGGTGCAGGTCAGTGGGTGAGTACAACGTGCGCCAGCCGAAGCAGGGGCGAGGCATTGCCTCACTCGGGAAGCACAAGGGGTCAGGGAGTTCCCTTTCCAGGGGTGACAGACGGCACCTGGAAAATCAGGCCACTCCCACCCAAATACTGTGCTTTTCCCACGGGCTTAGGAAACGGTGCCCCAGGAGATTATAGCCCGCACCTGGCTCAGAGGGTCCTACGCCCACGGAGTCTCGCTGATTGCTAGCAGTCTGAGATCAAACAGCAAGTCGGCAGCCAGGCTGGGGGAGGGGTGCCCACCATTGCCCAGGCTCGCTTAGGTAAACAAAGCGGCGGGAAGCTTGAACTGGGTGGAGCCCACCACAGCTCAAGGAGGCCTGCCTGCCTCTATAGGCTCCACTTCTGGGGGCAGGGCACAGACAAACAAAAAGACAGCAGTAACCTCTGCAGACTTAAATGTCCTTGTCTGACAACTTTGAGGAGAGCAGTGGTTCTCCCAGCATGCAGCTGGAGATCTGAGAACGGGCAGACTGCCTCCTCAAGTGGGTCCCTGACCCCTGACCCCCGAGCAGCCTAACTGGGAGGCACCCCCCAGCAGGGGCAGACTGACACCTCACACGGCCAGCCGGATACTCCAACAGACCTGCAGCTGAGGGTCCTGTCTGTTAGAAGGAAAACTAACAAACAGAAAGGACATCCACACCAAAAACCCATCTGTACATCACCATCATCAAAGACCAAAAGTAGATAAAACCACAAAGATGGGGAAAAAACAGAGCAGAAAAACTGGAAACTCTAAAAAGCAGAGTACCTCTCCTCCTCCAAAGGAACGCAGTTCCTCACCAGCAATGGAACAAAGCTGGATGGAGAATGACTTTGATGAGCTGAGAGAAGAAGGCTTCAGAAGATCAAATTACTCCGAGCTACGGGACAATATTCAAACCAAAGGCAAAGAAGTTGAAAACTTTGAAAAAACTTTAGAAGAATGTATAACTAGAATAACCAATACAGAGAAGTGCTTAAAGGAGCTGATGGAGCTGAAAACCAAAGCTAGAGAACTACGTGAAGAATGCAGAAGCCTCAGGAGCCGATGCGATCAAATGGAAGAAAGGGTACCAGCCCTGGAAGATGAAGTGAATGAAATGAAGCGAGAAGGGAAGTTTAGAGAAAAAAGAATAAAAAGAAACGAGCAAAGCCTCCAAGAAATACGGGACTATGTGAAAAGACCAAATCTACGTCTGATTGGTGTACCTGAAAGTGACGGGGAGAATGGAACCAAGTTGGAAAACACTCTGCAGGATATTATCCAGGAGAACTTCCCCAATCTAGCAAGGCAGGCCAACATTCAGATTCAGGAAATACAGAGAACGCCACAAAGATACTCCTCGAGAAGAGCAACTCCAAGACACATAATTGTCAGATTCACCAAAGTTGAAATGAGGAAAAAATGTTAAGGGCAGCCAGAGAGAAAGGTCGGCTTACCCTCAAAGGGAAGCCCATCAGACTAAAAGCGGATCTCTCGGCAGAAACCCTACAAGCCAGAAGAGAGTGGGGGCCAATATTCAACATTCTTAAAGAAAAGAATTTTCAACCCAGAATTTCATATCCAGCCGAACTAAGATTCATAAGTGAAGGAGAAATAAAATACTTTACAGACAAGCAAATGCTGAGAGATTTTGTCACCACCAGGCCTGCCCTAAAAGAGCTCCTGAAGGAAGCGCTAAACATGGAAAGGCACAACCGGTACCAGCCACTGCAAAATCATGCCAAAATGTAAAGACCATCAAGACTAGGAAGAGATTGCATCAACTAACGAGCAAAATAACCAGCTAACATCATAATGACAGGATCAAATTCACACATAACAATATTAACTTTAAATGTAAATGGACTAAATGCTCCAATTAAAAGACACAGACTGGCAAATTGGATAAAGACTCAAGACCCATCAGTGTGCTGTATTCAGGAAACCCATCTCACGTGCAGAGACACACATAGGCTCAAAATAAAAGGATGGAGGAAGATCTACCAAGCAAATGGACAACAAAAAAAGGCAGGGGTTGCAATCCTAGTCTCTGATAAAACAGACTTTAAACCAACAAAGATCAAAAGAGACAAAGAAGGCCATTACATAATGGTAAAGGGATTAATTCAACAGGAAGAGCTAACTATCCTAAATATATATGCACCCAATACAGGAGCACCCAGATTCATAAAGCAAGTCCTGAGTGACCTACAAAGAGACTTAGACTCCCACACATTAATAATGGGAGACTTTAACACCCCACTGTCAACATTACACAGATCAATGAGACAGAAAGTCAACAAGGATACCCAGGAATTGAACTCAGCTCTGCACCAAGTGGACCTAATAGACATCTACAGAACTCTCCACCACAAACCAACAGAATATACATTTTTTTCAGCACCACACCACACCTATTCCAAAATTGACCACATACTTGGAAGTAAAGTTCTCCTCCATAAATGTAAAAGAATAGAAATTATAACAAACTATCTCTCAGATCACAGTGCAATCAAGCTAGAACTCAGGATTAAGAATCTCACTCAAAACCACTCAACTACATGGAAACTGAACAACCTGCTCCTGAATGACTACTGGGTACATAACGAAATGAAGGCAGAAATAAAGATGTTCTTTGAAAGCAACGAGAACCAAGACACAACATACCAGAATCTCTGGGATGCATTCAAAGCAGTGTGTAGAGGGAAATTTATAGCACTAAATGCCCACAAGAGAAAGCAGGAAAGATCCAAAATTGACACCCTAACATCACAATTAAAAGAACTAGAAAAGCAAGAGCAAACACATTCAAAAGCTAGCAGAAGGCAAGAAATAACTAAAATCAGAGCAGAACTGAAGGAAATAGAGACACAAAAAACCCTTCAAAAAATTAATGAATCCAGGAGCTGGTTTTTTGAAAGGAACAACAAAATTGAAAGACCACTGGCAAGATTAATAAAGAAAAAAAGAGAGAAGAATCAAATAGATGCAATAAAAAATGATAAAGGGGATATCACCACCAACCCCACAGAAATACAAACTACCATCAGAGAATAATACAAACACCTTTACGCAAATAAACTAGAAAATCTAGAAGAAATGGATAAATTCCTCAACACATACACCCTCCCAAGCCTAAACCAGGAAGAAGTTGAATCTCTGAATAGACCAATAACAGGAGCTGAAATTGTGGCAACAATCAATAGCTTACCAACCAAAAACAGTCCGGGACCAGATGGATTCACAGCCGAATTCTACCAGAGGTACAAGGAGGAACTGGTACCATTCTTTCTGAAGCTATTCCAATCAATATAAAAGAGGGAATCCTCCCTAACTCATTTTATGAGGCCAGCATCATCCTGATACCAAAGCCTGGCAGAGACACAACAAAAAAAGAGAATTTTAGACCAATATCCTTGATGAACATTGATGCAAAAATCCTCAATAAAATACTGGCAAACTGAATCCAGCAGCACATCAAAAAGCTTATCCACCATGATCAAGTGGGCTTCATCCCTGGGATGCAAGGCTGCTTCAATATACGCAAATCAATAACTGTAATCCAGCATATAAACAGAACCAAAGACAAAAACCACATGATTATCTCAATAGATGCAGAAAAGGCCTTTGACAAAATTCAACAACCCTTCATGCTCAAAACTCTCAATAAATTAGGTATTGATGGGACGTATCTCAAAAAAATAAGAGCTATCTATGACAAACCCATAGCCAATATCATACTGAATGGGCAAAAACTGGAAGCCTTCCGTTTGAAAACTGGCACAAGACAGGGATGCCCTCTCTCACCACTTCTATTCAACATAGCGTTGGAAGTTCTGGCCAGGGCAATTAGGCAGGAGAAGGAAATAATGGGTATTCAGTTAGGAAAAGAGGAAGTCAAATTGTCCCTGTTTGCAGATGACATGATAGTATATCTAGAAAACCCCATTGTCTGAGCCCAAAATCTCCTTAAGCTGATAAGCAACTTCAGCAAAGTCTCAGGATACAAAATCAATGTACAAAAATCACAAGCATTCTTATACATCAATAACAGACAAACAGAGAGCCAAATCATGAGTGAACTCCCATTCACAATTGCTTCAAAGAGAATAAAATACCTAGGAATCCAACTTATAAGGGATGTGAAGGACCTCTTCAAGGAGAACTACAAACCACTGCTCAAGGAAATAAAAGAGGATACAAACAAATGGAAGAACATTTCATGCTCATGGGTAGGAAGAATCAATATCATGAAAATGGCCATCCTTCCAAGGTAATTTACAGATTCAATGCCATCCCCATCAAGCTACCAATGACTTTCTTCACAGAATTGGAAAAAACTACTTTAAAGTTCATATGGAACCAAAAATAGCCCGCATCGCCAAGTCAATCCTAAGCCAAAAGAACAAAGCTGGAGGCATCACGCTACCTGACTTCAAACTATACTACAAGGCTACAGTAACCAAAACAGCATGGTACTGGTACCAAAACATAGATATAGATCAACGGAACAGAACAGAGCTGTCAGAAATAATGCCACATATCTACAACTATCTGATCTTTGACAAACCTGACAAAAACAAGAAATGGGGAAAGGATTCCCTATTTAATAAATGGTGCTGGGAAAACTGGCTAGCCATATGTAGAAAGCTGAAACTGGATCCCTTCCTTACACCGTATACAAAAATCAATTCAAGATGGATTAAAGACTTAAATGTTAGACCTAAAACCATAAAAACCCTAGAAGAAAACCTAGGCATTACCATTCAGGACATAGGCATGGGCAAGGACTTCATGTCTAAAACACCAAAAGCAATGACAACAAAAGCCAAAATTGACGAATGGGATCTCATTAAACTAAAGAGCTTCTGCACAGCAAAAGAAACTACCATCAGAGTGAACAGGCAACCTACAAAATGGGAGAAAATTTTCGCAACCTACTCATCTGACAAAGGACTAATATCCAGAATCTACAATGAACTCCAACAAATTTACAAGAAAAAACCAAACAACCCCATCAAAAAGTGGGCGAAGGACATGAACAGACACTTCTCAAAAGAAGACATTTATGCAGCCAAAAAACACATGAAAAAATGCTCACCATCACTGGCCATCAGAGAAATGCAAATCAAAACCACAATGAGATACCATCTCACACCAGTTAGAATGGCAATCATTAAAAAGTCAGGAAACAACAGGTGCTGGAGAGGACGTGGAGAAATAGGAACACTTTGACACTGTTGGTGGGACTGTAAACTAGTTCAACCCTTGTGGAAGTCAGTGTGGCGATTCCTCAGGGATCTAGAACTAGAAATTCCATTCGACCCAGCCATCCCATTACTGGGTGTATACCCAAAGGTCTATAAATCATGCTGCTATAAAGACACATGCACACGTATGTTTATTGCGGCACTATTCACAATAGCAAAGACTTGGAACCAACCCAAATGTCCAACAATGATAGACTGGATTAAGAAAATGTGGCACATATACACCATGGAATACTATGCAGCCATAAAAAATGATGAGTTCATGTCCTTTGTAGGGACATGGATGAAATTGGAAATCATCATTCTCAGTAAACTATCGCAAGAACAAAAAACCAAACACCGCATATTCTCACTCATAGGTGGGAATTGAACTGAGAACACATGGACACAGGAAGGGGATCATCACACTTCGGGGACTGTTGTGGGGTGGGGGGAGGGGGAGGGATAGCATTGGGAGATATACCTAATGCTAGATGATGAGTTAGTGGGTGCAGCGCACCAGCATGGCACATGTATACATATGTAAGTTACCTGCACATTGCGCACATGTACTATAAAACCTAAATTATAATAATAATAATAATAATAAAAGAAAAAAATAAATTCCAACATGACTCTGGTATAGCATCACATGACAGATACAGGCCCTATAAGAAATAAAAATATTTCACTCTAAAAAAAAAAAAAAAAAAAAGAAAAAATAATAATAATAATGATAATGAGTGCACAGCTTGTGGTCTTGCCCTGTTGAATAGCAAAAGATGCTATATAGAAATTACAATTAAAGCAGTGTGGTATTCTTACAGTGACCAAAAAGAAGTCTAACTGAAGAGAATAGAGAGGTCAGCTACAGACACAGGCATACGTTGAAACGTATGGCACAGCAACTGTCACAGAGAAGTGAGGAAGGAAACTTCTCAACAAATGGTGCTAAGACACTGGCTATCAATATTATAACAAATGATGAATGCCTAGCTCATTCATTTGCAAATTACAGAGACACATATATAAATATACATCTATAAATCATACAAACATATTCATATGCATATTATGTATATATATACTTATATTTCCTATATTGTTTATGGGTTATTTTATCAGTTCTTAACCTAGAAGTATATATTGACTCTTTATAGCATCTATTTACAATTAGTTGAATAAATCTTTCCCTATTACTCATAGTTTGAGGAAAAAAACCGAAAAATTTAAATATATTTATTTCTTTTTGAGAAATATTTCAAACGTTCTAAAATTTGGCCAACATATATGAATGGACATAATATATATGAATGGAACCTACTGAAATTCTAGTGTTGAGACCATTTTTTAATGCTTCAGTGAAGGTTATTATATATTCACAATCTTTATCAAAATATATTTAAATTTTAAATTTAATTTCAGATAAATAACAATATAATAAAAATGAAAAAAGTATATTTATATGTTTATCTCACATTTTGGTAGGAAACAAAATCATTTACTGAGGATAAAAGTCAATGGAAAATAGATGTAAAAATTAAAATAGATTTTGTAAATGTATGGTAAATGTATGTCCAAAATTATGATAAAAACAAATACAATTTTGCCATAAACAAAGGTTATAGAGCAGAGTAGTTTAGACCAGTGCTTCTTAAATACTCTATATTGAAGGACCATTCTTTTCTAACTACTCATGCCAATCTTTCCATGAAATAAAATAAAAATAAATTATTTAGTAATCTTACATTTAAAAAAGACATACGCATCATATTTTATTATTATGTGCAAGAGATCTAAACCTACTCATCACATTTCTATAACAGATTACAAATATTTAGTGCAAGGTTTATTTACTTAGTTCACCATAAACACACACCACACACATCATGAAGCCACACAGGCCTCTCGAAACCATGATCTCTGGTTTTACCTATGAGCAGGCTCATGTGCCTTTTCTGGATCTTACTAAGACTTGAAATTGGTACATAAAGTCTTTCTTCCTCCATTTCATCTGCTTTAAAATAAAAGCAAAGCTATATAAGATTGCTGTGATATTGAATAAAGTAATTATTGTATTATAATAACAACTAGCATACATGCTTGGCATCACATATGCTTGGCATATATTAAGCAGGCAAATGTCTATTTGTAATTTTATGGTTAAATAAACTTTATCAATCAGAAGTAAAAGTAAAGTGCTTGTCTCACTGTTACTTAACAAGTTTTGTTTACTATAATTGCTCCCAATGTTTTCTAATGTGACAAGAAAAAGGAGTGACCTTCTTGCGCATTTTGAAAATTATAAAAACAAAAACAAACAGCCTTCATAAAATTACAAGTTAGGTTAGATTTTACTTACTAATTATATTAGTACTTTTTTGATTGGATTTGCATTCATTTTTAACCTAACTTAATGCTAATTAATTGTATTTACTTAATTATATTTAAGGTTTTAGTATTTCTGTAAAAAATTTTCTCTGATATTCAATATGTTAACACTTTGCTGCCCTCTTATATTACTTTCAATATTATAATATTTAGTTATCCATGCTCTTTTTTTTATTATTATTGGCTTTCATTATTACTTTCTTTTTTCACTATTAGAAAAAACATATCTTTACACAGAATCCTTTTATTCACAGATATTTTCTTATGTATTAACATTTTTATTTAAAAGTTTAGTCAATTTGTTATTTATTTTCTATGATGTGAGATGAGGAAATCTAGTGATCTCATCAGGAAGCAGCTAGCCGACTACCTTATTCATATTTATTTATTGTAGGTATTCTTTGTCTATTGGCTTTGAATACCTCAAATCAAATTTTATTTTAAACATAAAATTTCATATAAACACTTTATTTAATTTGTTATATGTAACAGCATTTACAATAATGTATCATTACAAAATTATTATAAAGGGTTGTATATGTGTATATATGTGTGTGCATGAGTGTTTGCATGATAAGGATAACTTGCAAATACAGATGCTCCTTGACTTACCATGGAATTACAAATCAAACTATCATATCATGTCAAAATGCATTTAATACACCTAATTAACAGAACATACTAAGCTGTGTTGTCAATGTAGGTCAAAACAGGGACAAGAAGGATTGATGAATAATGTGAGATAGTTCTCCTCTTCAGTCAACTTCAAAATCTGAATGATAGGTTATCTCCACAAAGAAGAAAACATTTTAAGAAACAACTGTGACTATTTAGGGAGTATCTCTGTAGTACAGCGACCAATAGTAGAGAAAGAAACAAACATTAGGAGTCAATCTCAGGTTAGAACCAATAGTATATGCATACGTACTTACATAAATCTATAAATATAGATTTGTATATATTAGCTTATATCTATATCTGTTTATCTTCTATGTATCTACGTATGTATGTATCTATCTATCTGTCATATATTATCTATCATCTATTAAAAGAGAGGGAGTTTAAATAACTGACTCACACGATTGTGGAGGCTGGCAAGTGTGAAATTGCAGGTCACGGCAAGCCAGCAAGCTAGAGGCCCAAGGAAGAGTTGATGTTGCAGCTCAAGTTCAAAGGTAGTCAACAGTCACTTTCTTCTTCTTTGGATGAACTTAGTCTTTATCCATATAGGTCTTCAGCTGATTGGATGAGGTTTTAACCCCATTATGGACAATCTACTTTACTCAAAGACTGCTGATATAAACATTAATCACATCTAAGAAGTACTTTCACAAGAACATCTAGACTAGTGTCTGACCAAAAGCTGGATGCCATGGCCTAAGCAAGTTGACACATAAAATTAACATCACAATGTTGTTGGTAATTCCTTGCCCTGGAGGACTTTCTCACCTGTCCATTAAAGAATCAAGAGTGATTAGGGCTTAGTTTTGATCTTTCCCATTGATGTGTTTTACCTGTCAAACTAGCTGAAAATCTCAAGGGAATTTGAGCTCATAAAGAAATCATACTAGTCTTCTGAAGACTACAGTGGTCTTAAAGAAAAATAAATGCACTATGAAATCTATAATAGGAAAGTACAGAAAACAATGTAACACAGAGATCAAAAATCTTATTTAAGCATGATAAACACCCTCAAAAAGTCATAGGGTAATATTGTAAATAAGCAGGAATAACCTGATAAAATGATGAAACAAAGAGAAATTCCAGGTCTGAACAACATAATAGTTGAAATAAAAACTCTGCAGACGAATTAAATATCAAATGGATAGAGTTAATGCGCAAATAATTGTTTTTTGTTTTTTGTTTTTATTTTTTATTTTTTGAGACTGAGTCTCGCACTGTCACACAGGCTGGAGCACAGTGGTGCGATCTCGGCTCACTGCAACCTCCACCTTCACAGCTTCATGCCATTCTCCTGCCTCAGCCTCCCGAGTAGCCAGGACTACAGGCACCTGCCACCACGCCCAGCTAATTTTTTGTATTTTTAGTAGAGACGGGGTTT
The DNA here is from genome assembly GCF_028885625.2 of Pongo pygmaeus. Lineage (NCBI taxonomy): Eukaryota > Metazoa > Chordata > Mammalia > Primates > Hominidae > Pongo > Pongo pygmaeus. Next base: position 13,056,309 of record NC_072377.2, read on the forward strand.
CACCATGTTAGCCAGGATGGTCTCGATCTCCTGACCTTGTGATCCGCCTGCCTCGGCCTCCCAAAGTGCTGGGATTATAGGCATGAGCCACCGTGCCCTGCCAACGAGCAAATAATTGAACTGAAAGGTAAGATTGAGAAACTTCACCACATGTCATAAAGTTATAATGACAGGAATATATGCAAAGTTCAAAAACATGGGGTCAGAATTAGAAGAGACAGCATTTATATGATGAGGACAAGAGTATTTCCTTATCATAAAATTGGAATCTCAAAAGGAGTGCAAAATTCAGAAGTATTTGAAGGAACACTTATCATGAATTATTAATAAAAACAGATGGAAGAATTGAAACATAAAAGCCTTATAGAATACAAAATAAGATAGATAACAAGATCCTACAGTGGGACAACAGACAGTGACCTTTTTAAGAATCTTAGCATTTAAATAAATTTATAAAACCTTCCAGATACCAATTATGAATTAAGAACAAGTTTTAATTTTGACTTTACAATAATGATACTTAATGAAAGCAAAGATTATTTAATATTTAAAGTAACTGAAAGGGAAAAATACATGTGTTTAAAATGTTTGAACATCTTTGATAGTGTGTTCAAAAAATTTTCTGTTTACTCTGTCTTAAAGAGATAGCTATACATGTCTAGTATTTGATGAGAGAGAGAGAAAGAAAGAAAGAGATTGTGGAAATAGGTGCACTACATTCAAGCAGATAAAGTTATTAGGTAGTTCCAACATAAGTGTCAAGGAGTATATCTCACACACTTTTCTCTAAGCAGTTGTTTGAAATAGGAGCATCTAGCACAATCTTAGAGAATAAGCAAATGTACCTAAATACAAGTCATTTCAGAGCATATGTTTTTAAGTGTCTGCTTTAGTACCCCCCAATAAATCTCTTTAATCCAAAAGATGAGGCATATACAAAATGATATAATTTGGTGATACATTATAGAAAACAATAAATAACAGATAATTATTTATAAAAGTTTACCAAAATGTGATTCTGGGTAAATCACTATTCAGCTTTCACTGAGGGCTGGCAAATTGTGTGAGCAAGTGACAGCTGCTCATGGCAGCTTCAGTGTGGTCCGGATTGGTTTCACTGTAGTTTCATGTCCATTTCACTCTTCTAGGCCTCTTCTTCTTCATAGAAAGTATTTCTTAATGCATGTGAGCTGCAGGGACTTTCCAAATTCACTCAGCATTTTACAAAAGTGGCATTTCTAAGCCACATGTATATAAATTTCTATTTTTGCTCCAGCTTCTGTTGTCTGGATGTTTATATCAGTTGCTTTTCAATCAACAGTAGTATTTTTCTTCTACATATTCATGAATTATATTGGACAGCAGGATAAAAAAATGTTGGTTACAGTGTGTGAGACTGACAACTCCCCTCACGAATCCTTTGTATTGTGCTTGGACCTCTGTAAGAAGAATAAATACCTGATTATCTATCAGTTAATTGAAAGATTACCTGTCTTTAGCTAATTGAAAATGCAGATCATCCCAGGTCCCCAACAACATAGCTTCTAGTCACAGGTTTAGTAAGTTCTTGTACTCAGAAGCACAGTTTCTTCCAATAACTCCTTCCAAGGGCTGTTTTTATAACCTTCACAATTTGAGAAAGAAGTAATTTTCCACCAAAAAGGAAAAAATATATATATTGCTCTGTAATAATTTGCCATCTTTACTTTCTCTTTTTCCTGAATGGCAAAACAAACAAACAAAAAACCTTGATAGCTTATATGTATATGTCACTGTCAAAATTCAGACCATTGTTACCCTAAGAAAAAACATCTTCAGTAATATGAATCATTAAATTTCAGAGGCATTATATTTGGCAATACATTAGCATATAGAGACATGGATGTACAAAATGTTTCTTCTTTCTACTGTTTTTTTAGGAAAAATCAGTGGCGAGCACTGGAACATATTGTTAAGCATAAAATTAGTTTTCTTTCATAATGAAGCCTCAGGAGAGACAAGATTTAAATTAATTAAAATGATTACATAAATCCATGCTTATGTGAAATGTTAGACTACCAATTGTCCAGAGGCAGAAAGGAAATTATTCTTAATTTATTGTCATATAATTATCCTCATAAATCTATTTACTGCTGTTTCTCTGGATTCATAATAACCTAATTTTCTCTGTTGTCATGGGGAATTTTATGACTACCCATGTTGATTTCTTCGTGGGAAAGGACTTAGATATGAGGGGAGTAGGCCTCAGGGATACAAGGCAGATTTCATGATTCGGTCCTGGTCAAGATTGTTATCTGCAGCTCACATTTATTGAACATTTTTAGAAGACCTATGTATTATGCAATTGAATTATAATTCAGTTATGATGCTGTATTGGGTGGGAGTTTCAGAAGATAAAATTGAAGTCAGTAAACAAAAAGATCAAAAACAAAAGGAAGCTTTGAGTTGTTATGCAGAAAATAAAGAGGAATTTTGAAATTTGTAAATCCCCAGATTCAATCTCCATCTCCTCTGTGCTCCTTCCTCTCTGCAGCAAAAATCAGGAGGTTTATTTTTTGTTGAGGATAAACAAAAACTCTCTGAAGCAAAGCGAAATTGAGGATGAGGGTGCCAAACACAAGTTACAGAAATTGAGTCAACTCTTACATACCAAATTCTGGAATTCTGAGTTGACTTTAATGAGCTCCCAAAATACTAGCAGACAAGATTATAGAAATTGGCATAGGAGTTCTGTAACCAAGTGGCCCAGCCAACCACTCAACCTATGTTAGACCAATATTGCCAATCAGTTAAGATACTCAAATCAAACTTTTAAAGCCCCATTGTAAATATAAACAGAAAAGCAAGTGCCAGTATACATCTGAGGAAGGCTGATAATATAAAGGGAATCAAAAGAAAAAAATAAATATTTAAAGAAAAACTATAAATAAATGTAAAACTAGAAAGAGACAAGATATTCATATTCTCAGAAATATAAGAGAAGATAGGAACAATGAGATAGAAATAACTGTTGGGCAAATGCAAATACACACAAAGAGATCAATATCTAATATCCATATATAGAGATGTATATTATATATAAATACATGCAAAGTATACATATATACATATATTAGATACACACACACATATATATACTATATAATTATATTTTTAAAAAACAAAAAAGTGAGAAAAAATTTTTACAGCTTTACATTTTTATATTTTTACATCTTTACTTCAGATCTGGTTTAATAGAAAATAGCTGGCACTTTTTACATTTTTATGTTTTCACGTCTTTACTTAAGATCTGGTTTAATAGAAAATACCTGGCACTTTATGTGTGCTGCTGTATTCAATCTGTGGAAATACTTTGATTTTGGAAGTATATGAGTAAAATCTGACCACACTCAGAAGAGAGTTGGAAAGAGAGAAGTATTTTAATAGATTCTCAGATAATAGTAAATATTATTCTGTGATACTATATCAAAACTTAAGGGTGGTAGTTTCTTAATAGTCAGTTGCACGTTAGAAATGAAAGGTATATCAATAAATTTTGTACTCCACTACTTTAAAATCCATTGATTTATCTTTTATTTTGAATAGATCTTCTGCTCATGCATTGTTTTATAACAAACAATGCCAATTTGGGAAACATTGCCTCATTGAGTAATTCAGTTATTTTATATGTTGATATAATTATAATAAAATATTTTTAAAATCACATATGTTAAAATCATCATCATCTGATAAAGTACTTACATGTTGGGAATCAGTCAATCTTATGGTAGCTGATACAAATTTTCCAAAACTTAAATTTTGCTTTAGAAGTTCAAGTGTTGCTTTGGCAACAGCAAACACTAAACTTCTCTTATTTTCTTAATTTCTTTTTTTTGTTTTATTTTCTACTTTTTATTTCTGTCTGATTTGGAAATGACACTTTTCCATCATTACTTCAGAAGACAACATCAGCCAAATATCCATGCCTGAATAACCATAGTTATTGCAATTATGTAAACTTTACAAACATGTATTAGGCCTGATCTTCAGTACTTCCTTCACTCCTGCAATAGGAAAAAGGAGATTGCTTTAAATCAGAGGGTGGTATATGTTTTCTAAAATAGTAAACATTTTAAGCTTTTTGGTCCCTATGTTTTTTTTCTGTAAATACTCTCTTTGTAATTGCAGTGCAAAAGCAGCCAATGACAACATGCAAATGAGTAAGTATGGCTCTGTTTCCATAAAATTGTATTAATAATCATTAAAATGAGAATATCATACAATACTCATGTGTCATAAAGTATTACTATTTTATTAATAGTTTTGTTTTTAACCATTTTTTTAAAATCTTGGTTTCCAAGGCATGCACAAACAGCTGACAGTCTTGTTTTGCTTTGGCATACACAATTAATAATTTACCTTGCATTAAAGAAAAGATAGAGCCCTTATGATTCTTCTCCTGTGCCTTGAACTTGAAATTAAATGCTCAAATTTATATTTTACATTGTGCATGCTCCTAGAAGGAGATACATGAAGCCCCATCCCGTGTTTGTAATGACTATTGTTATTGTAGCCACGATGAACTAATGTCACTTGATTTCCCAATGTTTTGACTGATACCTTCACTCATTTGCTGCTATAGTAGAGGATCATTTTTATGTCATGGGTTAGCAGCATTTCTTTGTCATCTGACAAAGAAGCCAGCTAAGTCTTCCTAATCAAGTAGATGACCGACTTAATCCAAAAATCAATTTTGAGGTTCCATTCCTGAAACTCATGTTAATTACTGTATTGATCAGACTTCCAGCAAAAACTGATAGCACACTCATGAGAGGTTGTTGTAGATCATTTAACAAAATAACTGTTTAGAGAAATATGAATATATTTAAATGAACCAATTAGGAATGGTAAATAAGCATGGGACTGAGAACATCCATGGGTCTGGTTAGGAAGAGCAGGTTCACCAGACCCTGGTGAGAGCTATAACCATTGGAGACAAGAAGGAGGTCACAAGAAAGGAGCTGTGGATACAAATAGGTGAATTCCACAGTCTACACTGTGGCCTGACAAAGAAGAAGCAGGGAATATCCTTACCTGTCTCTTCTCTCTTCAGTGTCCTATTAGTTATTCTCATAGGCCAAGGCAAACTGGATGTCAGAAGGCAACAGATCCTATATAATGAAGTTCATAGAGAACAAACTTAGACACAGAGTTTGATGCAGAAAAGGTCAAATGATGAATAGAGTGGGTCAATCAGAAAACAAACAGCTCATGTTATGACTCTGATGCATTACAAGTAATGGGTTAGTTTGTGGTAAGTCTGGTGAGATACTACTGTTAGTGTTTCCCTTTCAGTATCTGCCACAGTTCCATTGAGGATTGAGGTAGGGATAAGTAGAAGGATGTCTCATCTGTCCTGCTCAGAAAACTAATTATTTGTGAAATGTGGGCTGTATGTATTTGAGAGATGTTGACACATTGAAGAGAAGAGAAGCAAAGAGATGAGAGACCAAGGAAAGGGAAGGAGAGAAGAAAAGAGAGGAGAGCAGATAGGAAAGAAAAAGAGATGGCATGAAGAGACAAAAAGATCAAAAAGAAAATGAAGAAAAATGGAGTCCGAAGGAAAAGGAGGGAGAGGAATGAAAAGAAGATTGCAAGGTAGAAAGGAAACAGCTGAAGTACCCGATTGCAAAAGAAATGAAAATCTTAGCGTAATCTTTTCCTTCAGTGAGCCCTAGATAGTTTAATTTTTGGATACTGGATCTGGTTCTTTTTCCATGATAAACTTTATTTTTATTTACTTGCTTTGATACAAAGCCTTATTCATAATAGTTTGTATGAAGCAACACTAATGCGTGTTATTAGATAACTTTGTAAAGAAGTGCAGTTCTATATTTAAAAAATAAAAACAAACTCAGAGTTTACGATAGTTGACAAAAAAGTTGTCATTCAAAATTATCCTTCAGTTAACAATTTAAATAGCATCCTAACAAAAATTTAACAAACATAATTTATATAATGTTCTCACTTTCTCATTAGGTGGTCTGTAATTCTCTGGGCTCCTGTTTCTAGATGGTACTTTTGCACCAGTTGCTTTAATAGCTCAACTCTTACATTCTAAGTTGTTCGTGTGGGGAGCCCTTGACCTATCAGAGTGGAGAATTGTATTGATGTGATGAAAAATGTATAGCTCCTTACTTTCTGGATCCTTCCCTAAGGATGCATAGTTCCTGTAGGAAAGATATATCTTCTTTCGTCCATGTAGGGAGAGTGAGAGATAACTGTTCAAGGAAAGGTTGCCTTAATAGCAGAGAACTTTAAAATTATCCCATTGCTACATCTTTTGAGCTGACATATTGATTTATATCTGTGTGTTCTATATGACTCATTTTTTAATGGATTTCAAACTTCTGCTGTTCTGTGCTGTTTTGCTTTATTTTATCATCCAAGATGGAGAGTCTAGGATATTAGTCATTACAATTACACCTATTTTTCCACCCCAAAATTTCCAATGTGCTGAATATTTATTTAGTGTTTTATTGATGGCTTTTACTCAGGGGTAAAATTTTATTACTTAAACTGTTTTTATTTCCCCCGAAACAATTCACCACAAGAATTTGTAATTTATAGTGAGTAAAAATGAGTCTATTTTATAAAAAATTATGTATTCTTATACCTTAAGTTTTACATTTTAATTAAGACTTTTGTTGATTGGTTTTAAGTTTAAAGAATGTAACTGAAAGACATATAGGGATTATATGTGATCCAGAGCATGTTATAAAATTTTACTATATTAAACCCTGTGATTAAGAAAAAATACTATTTTGAGCTGATGAATTATGGTTATAATTGTTTAGATGATTTTGAAAAGCCACTTAAATAAATGCTTTGTTTTAAAAGTGGCCAACTTTAAATAACTTTCATTTTTCTATCTATTTTGAATGTTAAATTATTTTGAATTAATTTAATGATTTAATATTTATCACAGGCCAATAGGCATCTGATTAGTTCTGGACAACTAATAAGAAAATTAACAGGCCACCTAAACAGTAAAAGAAAATTATTTTTCTCATATTCAATCAGTAAATATGTTTTTCTTTTCTATTTGTTTATAATTTTCTTTGGTTCATTTTATTCTGTGACCTCCATTCTCACAGCTATGATATTTTGTATTATTGGAGCAGTTCTGTTTTCATTCCAACTTTCTAGAACAAATTGTCTAGTAGGGTTGCCAGTAGCTTTATGTGGCTATAGACACTAAGTTTTAAATTACTTACATCAATACAAATTTTTAAAAAATGATTTTTCTGTTGTCCTAGCCATATTTCAAGTGTGGAATAGCCACAAGTGGCTACTGTTATTCTCTTGGGAAAAAAAAAGTTTATAAACTGTGTAAACACTTCCATAATTGTAGAAAGTCCTATAGGACAACATGATTCCAGACAATGTCTTTATTCTAAATATGGACTTTTTTCTTATTAAAAAATCTGGAGTCCTATATATCATGACTCAGCTCCATCAAATCTAAGTCTTTTGCATTATATTGATGTAAAAGTAAAATGGTTTAATTGGTACAATGTAAAATGATGGACATATCTTCAATAACAATGGCTAAATTAAAATATTTTGATATAATTGTTTATAGAAACTCTGGTCAATATTGAAAATTATTTGAAATTTTTGTTAGGTAAAAATGAAAATAATTTGTGTGCATGTTTTTGTTGCAATTAAAAGGTGGCTTCTCTGCCAAGTGATTTGTAATTCAATTAATTATTTTCACCAATATATACTTGGTAATGTCCAAATGTTAGGCAGAGGAAATACAAAGATAAATAAAGCAAGGGCTCTTTTCTTCAGTTGTCTATGAGGACTCTACGCGATAAAGTTGAGCCCATTGAAGACTGCAATGAGCTGGGAGAAAAGTGGGGCCACATCTAAATTGCTTCCATTATTGTAGATGTTAGGCCTAGTTGCATAAGGTTGGACAGAAGAAGGCCCAATGCAGACCTCTACAAATAGTTCCTTTACATATTAATTAATTTTAAATGTGTTTCACTATGTGCCTGAATGACAAGGCTGAGTGCCAGAAATGTATCCCCAATGAGTAAACTCAAACCAGAGAGAACCTCATATGATCTTGAAAAATTTGGCACTAGATTAATATGGTTTTTGCGCACCATGGTGGGATGGCTATGCATTTCTCTCTGCAGAAGGTTTTACAGTCATATTTTCAAGATAGTCCACATGGCCAAAAGCTCTAAGCTCTTAGGCTCCATTTTAAGGCGGAATAAGCAGTGTTATTCTTACACAAACAGTTTTACTGACCACGAATAGCACCTGCCATTGACTAGTAATGACTCTTTAAAGAAAGGAAGGAGGTGACAGTGAAGCAGTTGACAGGATGTGGACTATAGTGGCAATTACCAAGAGCAAAAAAGAAAACAGCCAGGTGGAAAATTTATGGTAAAACAGCAGTAACTTTTGCATATCAGTTTATTGCTTCAAATCTAAAGACAGTGTTTATTGACATTTTGTGCTATTTCTATTTTGTGTTTCTGGTATAGATCTATAGGAAATGTTTTTTTGCATTAGTAAACTAAAAATTATTCTCGCAAGTTATCTGTTAGTGTCTGTCACAATAACAGAAATAAATGTTTTATTCTGAAAATTCCTAGATAATAAACTGGCCTTTCATTCACATGTCTGCTAGTTGAAGTCATGCCGAATTTGTACTCTCAAGGTAGAAGTTGAGACTAAGTACTTTCCCTAAATGGAATATAAAAATTAAATAGAAAATTGTTAGAGAAATACTGGATCATAACATAGCATCATAATTGCATAGCATCATAAACTCTTTGTACAATAAAAAGCAATGGCTTGGATATTAAAATATTTATATTTTAATACTCAAATAATACTCACGGGTGTAACACAATGGATCCTTCTGATGCAATTACATGCAGTTCCTTATTGAAATAAATGTGAACAATCATATTTTATACTTAAACAGTAATTATTGCTAGCTTACTAATGACATACATTTTGTTTTTTAGACTATTTTGGTTAACTATTTCCCATTTCTATGTTACAGGAAAAATCTATATTTATTAAAAGAAGGTTTTTAATATTTAAAATATATTACTACATAAATTTGCATACAAATTTATGATTTTATTAGTCTTCAATATATGGTATGAATTAGCTAGCAACTCATCATACTTTTTTGAAATAAAAAAGAAATACTATTTTGGCAGTTTTCCTACAGTTAAAAAAGGCAATTGTAAAAATGCTTTTTATATTCATAAACACATAGACTAGTAAATCTTTTAAATCTCATTCTTGGAGTGACTCTCAACTGATGACTGAAATCACATTTGAGAGAATAACTTGTCCATCACAGAGCAGAGTTCAAAATTGTATATATATTTTAGAGCAATGCTACACCCTACAATACCGCCTACATTTTATCAGCTCAGACTTCAATATTCACCAATGAATTGAAACAAATTCTTTCTGAAATAAGTTTGTAACTCACGATTCTGAGATCTAACTGCATAAACCCTGAAAAAGCCATGAATGTAAACAAAAAGAAATGCTGAGTTAACCAAAACATTCACAAATATTTTTACTTTGAGAAACCTAAAATAGCAGTGTGGATGAAAATAATAAACTTTTGGCATAATATAAATATTTAATTGACTAATATTAGTTATTTGCATTGATAATGTCTCAATATTAATTAGTAAGCAGCTCTTAAAAATATGAAAGAACAAATTCTGATGTGAAGTGGTATATCAGCATGATAATACTTATATTATTATTCTATAAATAACTGAAATCAATACACCAAGAAGTGAAGAAAAAACATTTTATGGACATTTTAAATAAGATCAATAATATAATATTTTACAATACACTGTTATCTTGTTTCACCAAGAGGTTTTACATAACTTCAAACATCTACACTCTATGGACAAAAGTATTGTACCTAGGATCTATTGTCCCATATTGACAATATTTGAACAATCATACAAGAGTATACTACCTCACACTGTGTCAATACAGATTTGACAAATTCCTTAGCAAGGTTAGTGATATCCACAGAAACATAAAAAGCCTTCTTCAGGTAGAAAAATAAAATGAAGATGATGTGTAAAAGACCCTGTCACAGGTTGAATTCCTCAAGACACAAGCTGTAAGACAAAGGCTAGTGGGCACAATACTTATTAGTGGTTGCTCTCAGGGTTAACGCCTGTGAATGGAAACAACATTGGGAAAAGAAATAAGTTGGCCTCAATGCCGTCTTTGTGAAGGCCTCAGTCATGTTTGTAGTGAGCTCTGAAGATTAAATAATCCTTTAGAATTGTTCAAGATGAGGTTAGGGCACCAGGATTTTATACCCCTGATACCTAGGCAGCTGTCTTCAAGACACGTCCTAAAAAGACCGAAAACTGAGAGAACTGTCATCTGCCACCTTTCCAGGACCTGGGATTGATGGGACATATGGTGCACCTTCTACCATTAGCCCTAACAGATTAAATTTATATAATTGTTTAGTCCAGGATATGCAATTTTCTAGCAGTAAGGCTTGGGCTAAGTAGCTCTATCTTCATTAAAATTAGAAATAATAAGGATTAGTAATATGTTAATTTAAAGCAAAGAATGCAAAAGTTAATTTTAAGTAAATTCTTTTATTACATATGTTTATACTGTATACACATATTTAGATAATACTGCATTTTAGTCATCATTCATAAAATGCTATTTTAGGGTTTAAAAATTTAGTTTTACTATTATCAAATAATGTATGTATTATACAAAATGAATTGTACATATATTTTCAACATCTGTAAACTATGTAGAAAATGAACAAAATAATTGTTCATATCCTAAAATTTGAATATTTCTGTTGTTCCATCTAGAGTTATCAATCAATAACATCAAATCACCTTATTAGTATTCTGGTTGCAACAATTATATGGTTGTTGTATATTATGCTAATGATCATTCAACATTTATGGTGATCATATTCCACATGAACTTGAGACAAATAATTGTAAAGATATTTATTTAAAAATTTGGCTGGGCACAGTGGCTCGTGGCTGTAATCCCAGCACTTTGGGAGGCCAAGGTGAGAGGATCACGAAATCAGGAGTTTGAGACCAGCCTCGCCAACATGGTGCAACCCCATCTCTACTAAAAACACTAAAATTGGCCAGGCACGGTGGCACACACCTGTAATTCCATCTACTCGAGAGACTGAGGCAGGAGAATTGCTTGAACCCAGGAGGCAGAGGTTGTAGGGAGATGAGATTGCATCATTGCACTCCAGCTCTGGGCAACAGAGAAAGACTCCTTCTCGGAAAAAAAAAAAAGAAATTTTAATGTGTATAATATTATGCTAAAATATTATAAATGGTACATATGACTATAATAATTTTCTATCTTTTGAAGGAGTTATCATCCAAGTGCACAAACAAGACACCAACAGGTTATGTGTGTGTTTGTGTGTATACACATTAATGTTGTAAAAGACATTAATGTATTTCCTAATACTGGGCCATTCTTGCATTTCTATTTATCAATCCCGTAGAGTTATATTTGTCCATACCTTTGTGTGAATTATTTTAATACTTTTCAGTATTAAATTTCACAGTATTTAATGTTTGCACAATGATCATGAAGGCTATTGGTTTTTGAATCTGATTGGTTATTGCCCAACTACTTTTGCTATCATAATTATTCTTAATTCACAATGATCTGGGAAATTTATGTTATAGGTAAAGTAAATCATTTTTGCTTTAATGCTTTGTTTAATGTATACTTTCTTGGAATATATGAATATCACCTAAATTTTCAAATACATAGATTTAAATTAGCATAAACTTGTCCTCATTTTAAAAATCTCTTATTGTCATTTTCCCTTAAATTTCCCAAATATATTTATTTTTAATACTTCAATTTTAATTTTGTATCAGTTTCAGGTTATCTCTTCCTATGTTTGTTTGCCTCATTTGGCTTCCTTTTATTAGAAACACTTTTCTCAAATTCTCACTCAGTCCATGTCCAAGACACTGGGTGCCCTGACTGTGCAGGATACTCAATCATCCAATCACAGTATTGAATTGAAAAATGAACACACATCTTCAACCAGGCCAAAAAAGATACTCTTAGGGTTTTATTTTTTTAAACTATAAGGAAATAAGGTTCTCTCTTTTTTACTGGAAATATTAACTATAAGAAAAATGTAAGTTAAGAATTTCAAGAATTCATTCCTGCCATTTATTTAAAACACTCTAAAGTAAAATGACAAAGCACAGATTCAGGGAGGACCCTGGGATGGTCCTGTTGACACTGAGGCTTTGGATTCAGCTCAAAGCAAGATTTACACCTGAATCTCCAAGGTATTGTTGCAGAAAGCTTTTATTTATTCATTCATTTTGCCTTAAAAGAGATTGAGTTATATTTTCTGTCATTTGCTGCCAAAAAAAAAAAAAAAAAAAAAATCCTAACCATTATAATCAAAGTTTCATTCTTCTTTTTCTTTCCACTTTAATTTTTGTGCTAAATTGTTAGGATGACTTTCTTGTGTGGTTTCCATAAGAGTTGGCCATATGGAATCATGCATGATATTTGAGATGAAGGAAGGAGAAGCAGTTACACTCAGAAGCTGGCTGCAGTCAACCAGATTGATGGACAGACCCAGTGCTCTCTAAGGGCTCCAAATTGTCCCCACTTTCCTGCATTTTCTGCCCAGCTCACCTTTTCTACTAGTGATGCTGAAGACCAACAGCAGCTCCAAGGTGACCAAGAGGTGCTTCTCTTCACAGAAAGAGAAGTTGCACCAAGACAACTTCCCCAGGGAAGAATTCCCCCAGAGGAGAATCTTCCACAGGCCTCTCCACAAAGTCCACTCTGGGTTCCCTCTTTGTTGGCCAGATAAACTTGGTCAAGGGTATGTGATAGGATTTGCAGTTTATGAGCCACACAAGGGAAGGACATGATAGAAAGTACCCACATTTACAAGAGAAAACTGAAAAGTAGGTTGGCAGCCTCACTTTTGGCAGTCAAACTACTTAGAAGACTCAAGTCTATATTTTCATGCGTGTCTGTGTGAAGAGACCACCAAACAGGCTTTGTGTGAGCAATATGGCTGTTTAGTTCACCTGGGTGCAGGCGGGCTGAGTCCAAAAAGAGTCAGCGAAGGGAGATAAGGGTGGGGCCGTTTTATAGGATTTGGGCAGGTAAAGGAAAATTATAGTTAAAGGGGGTTCTCTGGCGGGCAGGAGTGGGGGTCGCAAGGTGCTCAGTGGGGGAGCTTTTTGAGCCAGGATGAGCCAGGAAAAGGACTTTCACAAGGCAATGTCATCACTTAAGGCAAGGACCAGCCATTTACACTTCTTTTGTGGTGGAATGTCATCAGTTAAGGCGGGACAGGGCATATTCACTTCTTTTGTGATTCTTCAGTTACTTCAGGCCATCTGGGCGTATATAAGTGCAAGTCACAGGGGATGCGATGGCTTGGCTTGGGCTCAGAGGCCTGAAATTCCTGCCTTCTTATATTAATAAGAAAAATAAAACAAAATAGTGTTGAAGTGTTGGGGCAGCGAAAATTTTTGGGTGGTGGTATGGAGAGAGAATGGGCGATGTTTCTCAGGGCTGCTTCAAGCAGGATTAGGGGCGGCGTGGGAACCTAGAGTGGGAGAGATTAAGCTGAAGGGAGGTCTTGTGGTAAGGGGTGATATTGTGGGGATGTTAAAAGAAACATTTGTTGTATAGAATGATTGGTGATGGCCTGGATACGATTTTGGATGAATTGAGAAACTAAATGGAATAACAGAAGGAGAAAAACAGGTATAAAAGGTCTAAGAATTGGGATGACTCAGGATATCTGTTTAGAGAGTGCCTAAGGAGATTCAGCATAGTCCTGCCAGCAAAGATTATTTATTAACTTCAAGAGTTAAGAGTGGCAGTTTGGGGATAGCACCAGGAGATATCAGCTGTGATGGCTTGGAAAAACAGTGTAAACCAGCGGTGTAAACAAGAGCAGGGTGTGTATGAGTAGTTGAGAATGGTGAATAGGAGTATGACTAGACAGAAGATAGTAGGGATGACAAGTTTTTTGGGGGCACAGTCTAAGTTGGTCTGGTGTCTGGAATGAGACTGGGGCCTAATAAAAAGGAGCGTCTATACAGGAGCTTAAATGGGCTGTACCCTGTAGCATTCCGAGGACTGGCCTGAATTCTGAGAAGGGAAAGTGGTAAAAGTATTGTCCAGTCCTTTTTAATTTGGTGGCTGAGCTTGGTGAGGTGTGTTTTTAAAAGACCTTTAGTCCATTCTACTTTTCTTGAAGACGGAGGGCCGTAAGGGATATAAAGGTTTCACTGAATACTAAGAGCCTGAAAAACTGCTTGGCTGATTTGACTAATAAAGGCTCATCTGTTATCAGACTGTATAGAGTTGGGAAGGCTAAACTGAGGAATTATGTCTGACAGAAGGGAAGAAATGACTGCGGTGGCCTTCTCAGACCCTGTAGGAAAGGCCTCTACCTATCTAGTGAAAGTGTCTACTTAGACTAAGAGTTATTTTAGTTTTTGTGACTCAGCGCATGTTGAGTGAAGCTAATTTGCCAGTCCTGGGTGGGGGCAAATCCTCGAGCTTGATGTGTAGGGAAGGGAGGGGGCCTGAATAATCCCTGAGGAGTAGTAGAATAGCAGATGGAACACTGAGAAGTTATTTCCTTGAGGATAGATTTCCATGATGGAAAGGAAATGAGAGGTTCTAGGAGGCGGGCTAGTGGCTTGTGCTATAGCATAGCCTGCCTTTGCTGGTGTGTGGCGATTAGGCCTGATGGAGCTGCCATCAATAAATCAAGCATGATCAGGGTGAGGAACAGGAAAGAAGGAAATATGGGGAAATGGGGTGAATATCAGGTGGATCAGAGAGATGCAGTAATGAGGGTCAGGTGTGGTATCTGGAATAATGTGGGAGGGCGGATTGAAGTCCAGGCCAGGAACAATGGTAATTGTGGGACTTAACAAAGAGTGAGTACAGCTGAAGGAGCCGGGGAGCAGAAAGTATATGCGTCAGGTATGAGGAAGAAAATAGATTTTGGAAGTTATGAGAAATGTAGAGTGAGTTGAGCATAGTTCATGATTTTGAGGGCGTCTAAAAGTATTAAAGCAGTGGCAGCCACTGCACACAGACATGAGGGCTAGGCTAAAACAGTAAGGTCAAGTTGTTTGGACAGAAAGGCTACAGGGTGCGGTCCTGGCTCTTGTGTAAGAATTCTGACCGCACTAACCATGCCTAGGAAGGAAAGGAGTTGTTGTTTTGTAAGGGATTGAGGTTTGGGAGATTAGTCGGACACGATCAGCAGGGAGAGCACGTGTGTTTTTACGAGAATTATGCTGAGATAGGTAACAGATGAGGATGAAATTTGGGCTTGACTGAAGTAATGGTGGCTATCTGTGAAGCCTTGCAGCAGTATAGCCTAGGTAATTTGCTGAGCCTAATGGGTGTCAGGGTCAGTCTAAGTGAAGGCAAAGAGAGGCTGGGATTAAGGGTGCAAAGGAATAGTAAAGAAAGCATGTTTGAGATCTAGAACAGAATAATGGACTGTGGAGGGAGGTACTGAGGATAGGAGAGTGTATGGGTTTGGCACCACGGGGTGGATAGGCAAAACAATTTGGTTGATAAGGCGCAGATCCTGAACTAACTTGTAAGGCTTGCCTGGTTTTAGGACAGGTAAAATGGGGGAATTGTAAGGAGAGTTTCTAGGCTTTAAAAGGCCATGCTGTAGCAGGCGAGTGATAACAGGCTTTAACCCTTTCAAAGCATGCTGTGGGATGGGATATTGGCATTGATTGGGGTAAGGATGATTAGGTTTTAATGAGATGGTAAGGGATGCATGATCGGTCACCAAGGAGGGAGTAGAGGTATCTTATACTTGTGGGTTAAGGTGGGGGGATACAAGAGGAGGACGCAAAGGAGGCTTTGGATTGGGAAGAAGGGTGGCAATGAGATACAGCTGTAGTCCAGGAATAGTCAGGGAAGCAGATAATTTAGTTCAAGTGTCTCGACCTAATAAGGGAACTGGGCAGGTGGGGACTCCTAAAAAGGAGTGCTTAAAAGAGTA
Source organism: Pongo pygmaeus (assembly GCF_028885625.2). Taxonomy (NCBI): domain Eukaryota; kingdom Metazoa; phylum Chordata; class Mammalia; order Primates; family Hominidae; genus Pongo; species Pongo pygmaeus. The sequence goes on from NC_072377.2 coordinate 13,072,426, forward strand.
TTGTCTAAGTTGGCACCAGAGTTGGGGAGTTTTAAGAGGTTTAGAAGCCTGGCCGTCAATACCCACAACAGTTATGGAGGCAAGGGAAACAGGCCCTTGAAAAGAAGGTAATGTGGAGTGGGTAGCCTCCGTATTGATTAAGAAGGGGACGGGCTTACCTTCCACTGTGAGAATTACCCGAAGCTCGGCATCTGTGATGGTCTAGGGGGCTTCCGAGGCGATTGGGCAGCGTCAGTCTTCAGCCGCTAAGCCGAGAAGATCTGGAAAGGAGTCAGTCAGAGAGCCTTGGGCCAGAGTTCCAGGGGTCTGGGAGTAGCTGCCAGGTGAGTTGAACAGTCCGATTTTCAGTGGGGTCCCACACAGATGGGACATGGCTTAGGAGGAATCCCGGGCTACAGGCATTCCTTGGCCTGGTGGCCAGATTTCTGGCACTTGTAGCAAGCTCCTGGGGGAGGAGGTTCTGGAGGAACGCCTGGCCGCTGCGGTTCAGGCGTTTGGAAGTTCTTGTGTGCTGGAGATGTGGCTGGGGTTTGTCTCACAGTGGAGGCAAGGAATTGCAACTTTTTTCTATTATTGTACACCTTGAAGGCGAGGTTAATTAAATCCTGTTGTGGGGTTTGAGGGCTGGAATTTAATTTTTGGAGTTTTATTTAATGTCAGGAGCAGATTGAGTAATAAAATGTATTTTGAGAATGAGACGGCCTTTTGACCTTTTAGGGTCTAGGGCTGTAAAGTGTCTCAGGGTTGCTGCCAAACAAGTCATAAACTGAGCTGGATTTATATTTGATGAAAAAGAGCCTAAACGCTCTCTGATTTGGGATAAAGAAAAAGGAGCATTAACCTTGACTATGCCTTTGGCTCCAGCCACCTTTTTAAGAGTAAATTGCTGGGCAGGAGGGGGAGGGCTAGTCACGGAACGAAACTGTAAGCTGGACCAGGTGTGAGGAGGGGAGGTGATAAAAGGATTATAGGGTGGAGGAGCAGAGGCTGAGGAAGAATTGGGACCTAGCTCGGCCTGGGGAGGAAGGGAGAGGTCAGATGGGTCTGTAGAAAAGGAAGATTAGAAAGACTCAGCGATGCTTGGAGTTGGGACTGAGGGGACAGGCGGGAGGGAAAGAAGGAAGATTTGGGATGAGTTGCACTGGGCACAGAGACTAGGAAGGGACTGATGTGTAAAAGAATGCCTGGATGTCAGGCACCTCAGACCATTTGCCTATTTTATGACAAGAATTATTTAGATCTTGCAGGATGGAAAAATTCAAAGTGCCATTTTCTGGATATTTGGAACTACTGTCGAGTTTGTATTGGGGTCAAGCGGCATTGCAGAAGAAAATAAGGCATTTAGGTTTGAGGTCAGGTGAGAGTTGAAGAGGTTTTAAGTTTTTGAGGACACAGGCCAAGGGAGAAGAAGGAGCAATGGAGGGTGGAAGGTTGCCCATAGTGAAGGAAGCAAGCCTAGAGAAAAGAGAGTAGAGAAACAGAGGGAAGGGGTTCGGGGGTTCTTACCTTCCAGAAAAGTGGGAAAGGGGTTGGGGCACAGAGATAAGAGGTTGGGGTGTGGAAATAAGGGAAGGGGCCCAGAAATAAGGGGTCAGAGAACAGAAATAAGGGGTTGGGCCATGGAAATAAGGGATTGGGGCACAGGGATAAGAGGTCGGGGTGCAGAAATAAGGGATTGGGGCGCAGAGATAAGAGGTCGGGGCACGGAAATAAGGGATTGGGGCACAGAGATAAGAGGTTGGGGCATGGAAATAAGGGATTGGGGCACAGAGATAAGAGGTTGGGGTGCAGAAATAAGGGATTGGGGGTTCTTGCCCCCTAGAAAAGCGGGACTTGCTGCTAAGGGTGAAGGAGAAGGGGTTGAGGGGTACTTGCCCCTCTCCCAGAAAAGTGGGACTTGCTGCTAAGGGTGAAGGACGAAGGCAGGCATCCCTGCGTGGTCTGACACCCTTGAAATGTTGGTGTATAATCAGAGAGGCATCCCTGCAATGATTAAACACCAAGGGAAGGCTGCCTTCCCAGTCTGTGACTGGTGCCGGAGTTTTGGGTCCACGGATAAAACATGTCTCCTTTGTCTCTACCAGAAAATGAAAGGAATTGAAATTAAGAGAAGGGAGAGATTGAAGTGTGGTGCCAAGATTGAAAGGAGAAAGAGGTTGAGGGATAGTGAGGGAGGTTGGAGAAGAGAGTAAAAAGAGGCCGCTTACCGGATTTGAAATTGGTGAGATGTTTCTTGGGCTGGTCGGTCTAAGGACCTGAGGTCGTAGGTGGATCTTTCTCACAGAGCAAAGAGCAGGAGGACATGGGATTGATCTCCCAAGGGAGGTCCCCTGATCTGAGTCACAGCACCAAATTTCATGTGCATCTGTGTGAAGAGACCACCAAACAGGCTTTGTGTGAGCAACATGGATGTTTATCTCACCTGGGTGCAGGTGGGCTGAATCCGAAAAGAGAGTCAGCGAAGGGAGATAAGGGTGGGGCTGTTTTATAGGATTTGGGCAGGTAAAGGAAAATTACAGTCAAAGGGGTTTGTTCTCTGGCGGGCAGGAGTGGGGGTCGCAAGGTGCTCAGTGGGGGAGGTTTTTGAGCCAGGATGAGCCAGGAAAAGGACTTTCAAAAGGCAATGTCATCACTTAAGGTAAGGACCGGCCATTTACACTTCTTTTGTGGTGGAATGTCATCAGTTAAAGTGGGGCAGGGCATATTCACTTCTTTTGTGATTCTTCAGTTACTTCAGGCCATCTGGGCATATATACGTGCAAGTCACAGGGGATGCGATGGCTTGGCTTCGGCTCAGAGGCCTGACATATATGAGTTAAAGTTCATAATGCTGTTTGTTTACACCAAATTTTGACAATGTATTATCAAGAAGGAGAGAAAAATTCTGCGTGGGTTTAAGACAAGAACACTTTTTTTATAAGGACAATTCTGGAAGATTTTCTTCATCACTGGTGGATAACCCAAGTTTAGTTGGAGCATAGGAGCTATGGTTATTTATAATTAATTACTCCTAAGAATTTTAGACTTTATAGATGATTACTGGGATCTGTATATCTCTTAAAACTTCTACATAATATCCTTTACTAATTTTGAGGTCTCAGAATATACACATGTGGGATCGGATTGTGAAAGAAAGAGGAATGAGAAACTATGAAGGCTAGATAGGCACCCTTCCTTCTCAGTAAAAATTAAATCTTGATATGAGTATTCTGAGCCAAAGATAGTTCTTCATCCCCTATTCATCCAAGATCTACAGATTTTCCCTGCACTCTACCTGACTCAATGTCCCCAAGTATTAGACACAATTTTGCTGTGATAGAAAAGACTTACTGTGGAGCACCAGCTTCCTCAGATATTCAGGCAACTGGTCACAGTCAAAAAGGACTACTTGCAGGTGAGACTGTAGGGGTACTGCTCTCACCTCCCTCCAGGAGAAATGAAGGTGTGTTTCAGCATGGAGTGGGAGAAAGAAGCAACTACAGCATAACCTTAAATGTGGCATTAAGCATCCCTTAATGTAACTATGGTTCTTTCAAGCCAGCCCATCCAGAGTAAATAGAATATGAAGGAGTAGAGAATAGACTCCTAAAAAGAGTCAGGATGAGTGATGAGAAAGACACTATCTCTAAGGGGTACTAACAGCAATTCTCAGATGAAGAGAATGAGTAATTCATTACATACTTAGTTTATTTATATTGCATTTGATATACAAAATAAGAAAGCTGCCAATATAATTAAGGACTATTCAGCACGTGGTGCTATTACCCTCTAAGGACATTCTGGAGAAAGTACCTGATGTTTAAAATACATTTTTTATATTTTACCCTATTCCACAAGGAACATGGAGGCAGAATTTGGAGGACAGATGCTGCTTTCAGGAGCTGGAAATACTTTCCTAGAGAGAAAGTGAAGTGGGTGGGCAAATAATTATAACAACATCTGGCCCATAAGTTTTGTTAAGGAGTGGAGAGTCTCTTTTCAGCAAACTTTTCTAGAAGTGTCTTAGTGAGAAGACAAACTTTTCTGTAAAGGGCTACGGAGCAAATATTTCAGTCTTGCTCTCCATGCAGTGTTGCAACTACTTAACTCTGCATTTTTAGGACAAAGGAAGCCATGGACAATGCATAAATGCAGATGTTTTGTAAATAAAATGATGCATACATTTTATTAGAAAACAGACTAAAATAAAAACAGGTGCTGAACTACATGCAGCCTAAGGATTGCAGTTTACCTGCCACTGTTTTAGAAAATGAGGTCATAAGAACATGTGTTTTAGGAATACTATGAAATAAGGGATATATTACTACATATGGGAGATTAGAATTTTGAGGGTACGCAGGGAGAAGAGGAGGAAGAGAATGGCAGAGAGCAATACCAACCAATGGAGCAGGAGCCTGGGGCCTCTAAGGAAACACTGTAGAAAGGAATTTCTGCTGATCTGATGAACATAGTGGAATCTATTATCTATTTTTATGCTATTTGCACAGTGCAATATGAACCCCTTCATCTCCTAAACCTTCAGTAAAGTTTTCTTTACAGACGAACATGCTATTAAAAAAGTTTGCTTAGTCTATATTTATTTGCTTACATTAAGATTATTAAGAAATAGAGATTGCTTTTCATGAATGGTTAAAGTGGATCAAAGAGATAAGAACTATATTGAGAAGATAGTGAAAGTGGTATTTTGAGGCCTGTGGATGCTACAGCTGAGAGCCAGTGACCCTGACAATTTAAGTCCTTAATAATGTGCAGACATCCTGGGGAACATAGAACATTTTTAGCCTGAACTGAAATCTCGGTATAAGAGAAGCTCACGTCTGTCTATCTGAGTCATATCATTAGACCATTGCAATAACTATGTACATATTAATTTGCTAAAAAATGGCTACCCATGCTTGCCCACTAGATCTCAAGAAAATATATATTTTATTGCATTCTTTGCTTGAAATTATTTTGCTACTGTGCATGATAATATAAGATCAATGTTTTCTGAATCTGATGCAAAAATTGGTTGAAACAGCTTATCGGTGTTTTTTCTCTTATAAAATTACTAGGCACTACCATTGAGATTCTAATTCAGTAGGTCTACATGGGTCTGTAAATTGCTATTTGTAAAAATCTCCTAGTAAACTTTCTCATGTGCCATCAAGCTTGGATATCACTATATATGACTGAATGTAATTTGAATAAAAAAAATTACCTACTATGGCCAAGAAACACCTTTATGTCTTTCTTTAGAGTGGAAGAGTCTTACAGAAAATGTGTAAATCTGTTATCTGGTTGGACTCCAAGTAGGAAGTGTCCTAATTCATGTCAAGGAGAATTTAAACTTATTTGTATTATCTTAGTCTAGAACACCAACTGGGGCAGACAGAGTGTGGCTGCCAAAGAGAATACCAGTCCATATTAGAAAGACAGAGAACTACAGGGTCGCTAATTAGAAAGTCAAACTTTTGGATCATACTGGAAGGATTTTAGCATAATTGAATTCATGAACTGTTATAGTTGGTGACACCTGCATAACACAGATCATAAAGACCATTTGGAGAGACTTGAATGAGATACTACCATTGTGAAATATGAATTTAAGGCCATCCAGACTAAATGACACACTTTGTTTTTATTGTTGGAAAAAGTACCAATGGAAAGGCCCCATCTTTCAACCATGCCTGATCATTGTAAATCTGCATAGAGGCAACATAAACTTTTAGAGTAAAATCTATGTGATTCTGTGCGTGTATATTTCCAGAATTGAAGGTAAAAGACGTTTTACTGAAACTTCCCTATTAAGCATCCACCTCATGTCTTATTTCCTGTAATACTGCCATCGATATTGGAACATTATTACTGCATGCAACAAGTATTTATTGAAAGTTAAAGATATTTGAAAACATGTCTACAGCACTGAGGATGTATCAGGGACCAAACAGACAAAGTTCCTATCTCTAGGAGCTTATACTTTAGAGGAAGAGATTGACAATAGACTTTATCAAACAAAGAGATTATATAATGTTAGATGTTGAAAAATCCTGTATCCCTGGTATCCATGGGGATGGTAAGAAAAAAAATAAAGATCTTATGAAGAAAACTATAACATGATGATTAGATATAAAATGTTGGAGTAGGAAGATCCTGTTTTACATGGAGAGGGCAGGCGTAGGAACAGGACAGAGAAGGTCTCCGTGATGAAGTGCTAGTTAATCAGAAGTGTGAATGGTGTGAAGGGGGTTCCATGTGGATATCTCAGACTAGTGGAACAGCATGTGCAATGCCCCAAGGCAGCCATGTGTTTCGTGGGTCTGGAGAGAAGAAAGTTATCTAAGAGGCTGGAAAACTCCATAAATTATTACTAAAGAAATCAATAAGTTGACGAGGAATGAGGATGAGTTTGTAAGTGGATAGGATGAAAGAAATTACAAAAACACAGAAGATGTATGTGCAAAGTTTCAGTGATACAAAGCTTATCCAGGGATTCTTAGAACATTTGGAACAGGCCAGCCGGCCACGGTGGCTCACACCTGCAATTCCAGCACTTTGGGAGGCCAAAGGGGGTGGATCACCTGAGGTCAGGAGTTTCAGACCAGCCTGGCCAACATGATGAAACCCCATCTCTACTAAAAACACAAAAATTAGCCAGGCATGGTGGCACGTGCCTGTAATTCCAGCTACTTGCAAGGCTGAGGCAGGAGAATCTCTTGAACCTGGTAGGCGGAGGTTGCAGTGAGCTGAGATTCCACCACTGTACTCCAGCCTGGATGACAGAGTTTTTGTCTCAAAAAAAAAAAAAAAAAAAAAGGAACTGTTGACATGACTAGGACCCTATACTGTGTACTGTTAACACTTTAGAGCTATCAAAATCCTTTAAAAATGGAAATGATATGAAAAAATACGTATTTAAAGGTTATTTTTGCAAAGCTATGAAGTGAAAATTGAAATGCAGAAAAATAGAGTAGAAATAATAAAATAAAAATAAAAGCAGAAAACAATGAGTAATTAATGCAGTATTTTCACATGAAAATACAGATAATAGGTATGAAATTAAAAGTAAGAATAATAAACATTATAGAGAAAGATTTTACAGCATATGGGAAGTGATTCAAATTTTCAGCAAGGAAGAAGAAATCAAATATAATTCTAGGATGTTGGGAATCAGTAGTTGATGATATAATGGTATTGGTGAAGGCAGAAGAGGAAAGGAGTATCATATCTTTGATTTAGGGTAGGTTATTACAGAGGTCATGGCTTGCATGTTTAAATATTCAACATACAGATAATCATAACTCAAGTAGTCAGGACTACAGAACCATTAAGATGTCATATGTTTTGGTACATTTTTTGAAGTAATGAAAGTAGTAAGCTCCAAAATAAGAGTATCATAATTTACAATGTGAAAATATAAAGGACATATATTGGGGAAATCCAAATTTAGGAAATAGGTGAATGAGAATTATAAATATTAATTTTTAATATTAGATTATATGTAATATTTAAAGTAAAACATTTAGATATTATTTTAAACATACAAAAACATATGCATATACATGTATGTAATATTCTCTAAAGTTGTCCCAATTTAAATTTATTTAATTTGCTTATCATGCTATTGTAAAGATTCCTACATTTCTTTTTTTTTGAGCATGAATTTTATTTATTTATTATTATTATACTTTAGGTTTTAGGGTACATGTGCACAATGTGCAGTTTAGTTACATATGTATACATGTGCCACGCTGGTGCGCAGCACCCACTAACTCAGCATCTAGCATTAGGTATATCTCCCAATGCTATCCCTCCCCCCTCCCCCCACCCCACAACTGTCCCCAGAGTGTGATGATCCCCTTCCTGTGTCCATGTGTTCTCATTGTTCAATTCCCATCTATGAGTGAGAATATGCGGTGTTTGGTTTTTTGTTCTTATGATAGTTTACTGAGAATGATGATTTCCAATTTCATCCACGTCCCTAAAAAGGACATGAACTCATCATGTTTTATGGCTGCATAGTATTCCATGGTATATATGTGCCACATTTTCTTAATCCAGTCTATCATTGTTGGACATTTGGGTTGGTTCCAAGTCTTTGCTATTGTGAATAATGCTGCATCAAACATACGTGTGAATGTGTCTTTATAGCAGCATGATTTATAGTCCTTTGGCTATATACCAAGTAATGGGATGGCTGGGTCAAATGGTATTTCTAGTTCTAGATCCCTGAGGAATCGCCACACTGACTTCCACAAGGGTTGAACTAGTTTACAGTCCCACCAACAGTGTAAAAGTGTTCCTATTTCTCCACATCCTCTCCAGCACCTGTTGTTTCCTGACTTTTTAATGATTGCCATTCTAACTGGTGTGAGATGGTATCTCATTGTGGTTTTGATTTGCATTTCTCTGATGGCCAGTGATGGTGAGCATTTTTTCATGTGTTTTTTGGCTGCATAAATGTCTTCTTTTGAGAAGTGTCTGTTCATGTCCTTCGCCCACTTTTTGATGGGGTTTTTTTTTTTTTTTCTTGTAAATTTGTTGGAGTTCATTGTAGATTCTGGATATTAGTCTTTGTCAGATGAGTAGGTTGCAAAAATTTTCTCCCATTCTGTAGGTTGCCTGTTCACTCTGATGGTAGTTTCTTTTGCTGTGCAGAAGCTCTTTAGTTTAATGAGATCCCATTTGTCAATTTTGGCTTTTGTTGCCATTGCTTTTGGTGTTTTAGACATGAAGTCCTTGCCCATGCCTATGTCCTGAATGGTAATGCCTAGGTTTTCTTCTAGGGTTTTTATGGTTTTAGGTCTAACATTTAAGTCTTTAATCCATCTTGAATTGATTTTTGTATAAGGTGTAAGGAAGGGATCCAGTTTCAGCTTTCTCCATATGGCTAGCCAGTTTTCCCAGCACCATTTATTAAATAGGGAATCCTTTCCCCATTTCTTGTTTTTCTCAGATTTGTCAAAGATCAGATAGTTGTAGATATGCGGTGTTATTTCTGAGGGCTCTGTTCTGTTCCATTGGTCTATATCTCTGTTTTGGTACCAGTACCATGCTGTTTTGGTTACTGTAGCCTTGTAGTGTAGTTTGAAGTCAGGTCGTGTGATGCCTCTAGCTTTATTCTTTTGGCTTAGGATTGACTTGGCGATGCGGGCTCTTTTTTGGTTCCATATGAACTTTAAAGTAGTTTTTTCCAATTCTGTGAAGAAAGTCATTGGTAGCTTGATGGGGATGGCATTGAATCTGTAAATTACCTTGGGAAGGATGGCCATTTTCACGCTATTGATTCTTCCTACCCATGAGCATGGAATGTTCTTCCATTTGTTTGTATCCTCTTTTATTTCCTTGAGCAGTGGTTTGTAGTTCTCCTTGAAGAGGTCCTTCACATCCCTTGTAAGTTGGATTCCTAGGTATTTTATTCTCTTTGAAGCAATTGTGAATGGGAGTTCACTCATGATTTGGCTCTCTGTTTGTCTGTTATTGGTGTATAAGAATGCTTGTGATTTTTGTACATTGATTTTGTATCCTGAGACTTTGCTGAAGTTGCTTATCAGCTTAAGGAGATTTTGGGCTGAGACAATGGGGTTTTCTAGATATACAATCATGTCATCTGCAAACAGGGACAATTTGACTTCCTGTTTTCTTAATTGAATACCCATTATTTCCTTCTCCTGCCTAATTGCCCTGGCCAGAACTTCCAACACTATGTTGAATAGAAGTGGTGAGAGAGGGCATCCCTGTCTTGTGCCAGTTTTCAAAGGGAATGCTTCCAGTTTTTGCCCATTCAGTATGATATCGGCTGTGGGTTTGTCATAAATAGCTCTTATTATTTTGAGATACGTCCCATCAATACCTAATTTATTGAGAGTTTTTAGCATGAAGGGTTGTTGAATTTTGTCAAAGGCCTTTTCTGCATCTATTGAGATAATCATGTGGTTTTTGTCTTTGGTTCTGTTTATCTGCTGGATTACATTTATTGATTTGCATATATTGAACCAGCCTTGCATCCCAGGGATGAAGCCCACTTGATCATGGTGGATAAGCTTTTTGATGTGCTGCTGGGTTCGGTTTGCCAGTATTTTATTGAGGATTTTTGCATCAATGTTCATCAAGGATATTGGTCTAAAATTCTCTTTTTTGGTTGTGTCTCTGCCCGGCTTTGGTGTCAGGATGATGCTGTCCTCATAAAATGAGTTAGGGAGGATTCCCTCTTTTTCTATTGATTGGAATAGTTTCAGAAGGAATGGTACCAGTTCCTCCTTGTACCTCTGGTAGAATTCGGCTGTGAATCCATCTGGTCCTGGACTCTTTTTGGTTGGTAAGCTATTGATTATTGCCACAATTTCAGCTCCTGTTATTGGTCTATTCAGAGATTCAACTTCTTCCTGGTTTAGTCTTGGGAGAGTGTATGTGTCCAGGAATTTATCCATTTCTTCTAGATTTTCTAGTTTATTTGCGTAGAGGTGTTTGTAGTATTCTCTGATGGTAGTTTGTATTTCTGTGGGATCGGTGGTGATATCCCCTTTATCATTTTTTATTGCATCTATTTGATTCTTCTCTGTTTTCTTCTTTATTAGTCTTGCTAGCAGTCTATCAATTTTGTTGTTCCTTTCATAAAACCAGCTCCTGGATTCATTAATTTTTTGAAGGGTTTTTTGTGTCTCTATTTCCTTCAGTTCTGCTCTGATTTTAGTTATTTCTTGCCTTCTGCTAGCTTTTGAATGTGTTTGCTCTTGCTTTTCTAGTTCTTTTAATTGTGATGTTAGGGTGTCAATTTTGGATCTTTCCTGCTTTCTCTTGTGGGCATTTAGTGCTATAAATTTCCCTCTACACACTGGTTTGAATGTGTCCCAGAGATTCTGGTACATTGTATCTTTGTTCTCTTTGGTTTCAAAGAACATCTTTATTTCTGCCTTCATTTCGTTATGTACCCAGTAGTCATTCAGGAGCAGGTTTTTCAGTTTCCATGTAGTTGAGCAGTTTTGAGTGAGTTTCTTAATCCAGAGTTCTAGTTTGATTGCACTGTGGTCTGAGAGACAGTTTGTTATAATTTCTGTTTTTTTACATTTGCTAAGGAGAGCTTTACTTCCAACTATGTGGTCAACTTTGGAATAGGTGTGGTGTGGTGCTGAAAAAAATGTATATTCTGTTGATTTGGGGTGGAGAGTTCTGTAGATGTCTATTAGGTCCCCTTGGTGCAGAGCTGAGTTCAATTCCTGGGTATCCTTGTTGACTTTCTGTCTCATTGATCTGTCTAATGTTGACAGTGGGGTGTTAAAGTCTCCCATTATTAATGTGTGGGAGTCTAAGTCTCTTTGTAGGTCACTCAGGACTTGCTTTATGAATCTGGGTGCTCCTGTATTGGGTGCATATATATTTAGGATAGTTAGCTCTTCTTGTTGAATTGGTCCCTTTACCATTATGTAATGGCCTTCTTTGTCTCTTTTGATCTTTGTTGGTTTAAAGTCTGTTTTATCAGAGAACTATGATTGCAACCCCTGCCTTTTTTTGCTTTCCATTTGCTTGGTAGATCTTCCTCCATCCTTTTATTTTGAGCCTATGTGTGTCTCTGCACATGAGATGGGTTTCCTGAATACAGCACACTGATGGGTCTTGACTCTTTATCCAATTTGCCAGTCTGTGTCTTTTAACTGGAGCATTTAGTCCATTTACATTTAAAGTTAATATTGTTATCTGTGAATTTGATCCTGTCATTATGATGTTAGCTGGTTATTTTGCTCATTAGTTGATGCAGTCTCTTCCTAGTCTCAATGGTCTTTACATTTTGGCATGATTTTGCAGCGGCTGGTACCAGTTGTTCCTTTCCATGTTTAGCGCTTCCTTCAGGAGCTCTTTTAGGGCAGGCCTGGTGGTGACAAAATCTCTCAGCATTTGCTTGTCTATAAAGTATTTTATTTCTCCTTCACTTATGAATCTTAGTTTGGCTGGATATGAAATTCTGGGTTGAAAATTCTTTTCTTTAAGAATGTTGAATATTGGCCCCCACTCTCTTCTGGCTTGTAGGGTTTCTGCCAAGAGATCCGCTGTTAGTCTGATGGGCTTCCCTTTGAGGGTAACCCGACCTTTTTCTCTGGCTGCCCTTAACATTTTTTCCTTCATTTCAACTTTGGTGAATCTGACAATTATGTGTCTTGGAGTTTCTCTTCTTGAGGAGTATCTTTGTGGCGATCTCTTTATTTCTTGAATCTGAATGTTGGCCTGCCTTGCTAGATTGGGGAAGTTCTCCTGGATAATATCCTGCATAGTGTTTTCCAACTTGGTTCCATTCTCCCTGTCACTTTCAGGTACACCAGTCAGACATAGATTTGGTCTTTTCACGTAGTCTCATATTTCTTGGAGGCTTTGCTCATTTCTTTTTATTCTTTTTTCTCTAAACTTCCCTTCTCGCTTCATTTCATTCATTTCATCTTGCATCACTGATACCGTTTCTTCCAGTTGCTCACATCAGCTCCTGAGGCTTCTGCATTCTTCACGTAGTTCTCGAGTCTTGGTTTTCAGCTCCATCAGCTCCTTTAAGCACTTCTCTGTATTCGTTATTCTAGTTATACATTCGTCTAAAGTTTTTTCAAAGTTTTCAACTTCTTTGCCTTTGGTTTGAATATCCTCCCCTAGCTTGGAGTAATTTGATCGTCTGAAGCCTTCTTCTCTCAGCTCGTCAAAGTCATTCTCTGTCCAGCTTTGTTCCATTGCTGGTGAGGAACTGCATTCCTTTGGAGAAGGAGAGGCACTCTGCTTTTTAGAGTTTCCAGTTTTTCTGCTCTGTTTTTCCCCCATCTTTGTGGTTTTATCTACTTTTGGTCTTTGATGATGGTGATGTACAGATGGGTTTTTGGTGTGGATGTCCTTTCTGTTTGTTAGTTTTCCTTCTAACAGACAGGACCCTCAGCTGCAGGTCTGTTGGAGTACCTGGCCGTGTGAGGTGTCAGTCTGCCCCTGCTGGGGGGTTAACTCCCAGTTAGGCTGCTCGGGGGTCAGGGGTCAGGGACCCACTTGTGGAGGCAGTCTGCCCATTCTCAGATCTCCACCTGCATGCTGGGAGAACCACTGCTCTCTTCAAAGCTGTCAGACAGGGACATTTAAGTCTGCAGAGGTTACTGCTGTCTTTTTGTTTGTCTGTGCCCTGCCCCTAGAGGTGGAGCCTACAGAGGCAGGCAGGCAGGCCTCCTTGAGCTGTGGTGGGCTCCACCCAGTTTGAGCTTCCCGGCTGCTTTGTTTACCTAAGCAAGCCTGGGCAATGGCGGACGCCCCTCCCCCAGCCTCGCTGCCGCCTTGCAGTTTGATCTCAGACTGCTGTGCTAGCAATCAGTGAGACTCCGTGGGTGTAGGACCCTCTGAGCCGGTGTGAGATATAATCTCCTGGTGCGCCGTTTTTTAAGCCTGTTGGAAAAGTGCAGTATTCGGGTGGGAGTGACCCGATTTTCCAGGTGCCGTCTGTCACCCCTTTCTTTGACTAGGAAAGGGAACTCCCTGACCCCTTGTGCTTCGTGAGTGAGGCAATGCCTCACCCTTCTTTGGCTCATGCACGGTGTGCGCACCCACTGACCTGCGCCCATTGTCTGGCACTCCCTAGGGAGATGAACCGGGTACCTCAGATGGAAATGCAGAAATCACCTGTCTTCTGCGTAGCTCACGCTGGGAGCTGTAGACCAGAGCTGTTACTGTTCGGCCATCTTGGCTCCTCCAGATTCTCACATTTCTAAACAAAGTAGTTAACATTAAAGAATGACTTTTTGTTTCTGGTGCATTATTTTTTAAAATACATTGTTTCTTATATTTTAACATTTAATACATATGTTACTTTACAATATATTAATAATAAAAAGATAAGTATGAGAATATAATTTAGAGTTTGTCTAAATAATAATGATGACAATAATAATTGTGATCATAAAGTAACTAACATCATAAACTAGGTATTCTTTAAAGCAGGTTATCTGTAGCAAGTCATTTACATATCACTGCACATTATTAAATATGTGCTAGACTTTTTAATGACAGATGTGGAAGCAGAGGCATCAGAAGGCTAGCAACTTGCTCAAGTCTCCAGTACTAGCAACTGCCATAGCCAAGGGCAGAGACCTCTTTCCTCCCAATGTTCACATTTCTGAATATTTAAATATAAAAAAATGGCAAAGATAATGCATATTCAACAGTGCATTACAACTGTATATGAAAAAATGCATTTTATTTGGTAAGGCAGCTTGATGAAATTGATATGCTCTTTGGATGGGTATCAGGAGCATGTAGAGGTGGTGAGACTTAGCTTTTGAGTTATTGAAGTCACTCAAGGGTAAGTTAACAAACTGTGAGGTAAATTTTAACTGTTCTATGGTGAGAAGTCAACTTCTGTTGATTTTTACCTGACTTTATTTAGTGTCCTTCAAAACAAGGGTTTATTTTATTTTAGTCACTGATATTATCATCTCACAAACATACGCTTTTGAGGCTTTTATCAATAAAACACATATAATAGCAACCAAAAATTATAGCATATTCAACTATAAAACTTCATTCTATCTCCATAGAGTTTGCAGGAGGTTCCCTATGTCTTGAATGTCTATATAGGTTCATATCCATAACTCCGCTACAATATTTTCCCTTTTAGTTTTTTTTTTTTAAGATTATTGAACATGCTAGTTTGGGTGTATACAAACAAATAGAAGTCTTCAGCATGATGTTCTTTATCTGCAGAAGAAACCATTAAATTCATGGCCAGAAATAATTCTATTTCAAGAGTGTATTCTTAATATCAGACAATACAATCTTAATTGGAAATGCCTTTTTGAAGCCCAAAACTAAAGTTTTATAATTTGACTCCTGATAGCACTAATGGAAGGCACACAATATATCTCTTGGGAATCTAGAACATTTACAGCTGACATTGTAAAGTCTCTCTCTAAATTAGAGGCACTAAAACTATTTCTTCCTTTATAGAATAATACATTTAATTTGCATAACTGCAACTCAAGTATCATTTTCCTTTAATTAAATAGCACCCTATATAGCACAGGTATGTGAATAAAAAAGAGAAAGAAAACTCATTACTTAAGCTTCTCTTAGCAGCTACGGTTAAAAGTTCTTTTTAAAAAAAATATTTTAGGGTTTACAAAAGATAAGACAGCAACACTTTGAAAGATAAATTTTCTTCCATAGAATACAGTACTTTAGAATTGTATAAAGAAAATAATTTGCCATGATAGTAATTGTATCTTGATAAATTAGTAGTAATCTTCCTTATTAGAGTTATTCTTAACATTATTTTTCTTTTTAGGAAGAGGACACAGTTTATTATACCCTTCTTAAATTACACAAGGAATCTGTTATGAGATAAATACATACGTTTAAAATAGAATTTGTGTAAAAATAGCTGGAAAATTGGTGGGGGGAATCTGGACTCTACATACGATGGACATTTAACCTACAAAGCAATTTACATTCTGCTTCAGTTTTTAAGTTCCTTAAAAACTCTTCTGTGCATTTCCATCACCTTTTTTGGCTACACGAATTCCGTAGACCTTTCTGGTGCTCATCCTTCTTTCTTCAAGTGTTTGAATTTTCCTTGGCCTCCAGTTTTTTATTCATGGTTTCCATATTTGTTGCTTTATTACTCACTTCCATATTTTCAGATTGAGTGATTTCCGGCAGACGATGTGAGTAGGAGAGGTTCATTCTCCTTCTCTTCTATTTGGGCTCTAGCTGCATCATATGCTCAGACTTGTAGCTGAAAGGCAGCTGGAGTTATGCAACTCTGAGGACTGTATCGTTTGTCTGATTTTTATCCACTGCAGGATGTGAATCTGGCAACAGTTTATCCCCTACCTAAAATGTCTGCCTTCCTGACACTTCAAAAATTCATTAACACCAGAGGAACTTCATTCTTCAAGGTGAATTTCTAGCAAGATTCCTCATTCTCTGTTCCTGAATATAAAGCTTTAATCTACAGTGCCACATTTCCCAGAATTCAATGAAAATGTGCCAGGGATTTGTTGGGATTGTAGATGAAATAATGCCCGCTGCCTGAGGATGTCAACACCCTAATCCTTTGCATCTGTTCATCTGTTTTCTTGCATGGCATTGGAAATTTTGCAGTTATGGTTAAACATATGGAGGTTGAGAGGGTGAAATTATTCTGAATTACCCAGGTGGGCCCAAGATAATCACGTAATTTCTTAAAAGCAGACATTTCTTGACTAGTTCAGGGAAATAGTAAGATGAACACAACTTGCCTTTTCTGGCTTTGAGGATGGAGGAAAGGGGCCATAAGGCCAGAAATGCAGCAAATTTTAGAAGCAATGCAACCCTCCAGCTGATGGGCAACCAAGACCCAGACACCCCAGTACCGCAACCAGACACCCCAGTACCGCAACCCTAGAGAACTAAATTCTACCAACAATCCAAATGCCCAAAAGATGGATCCTTTTTCGGAGCCTCTAATCAAGGCACATAGCCTGCTGCAACTGATTTTAGTCCACTGAGATTTTTAACCAGACATCAAACCTGCATAACTATAATGACAAATTTGTGTTGCTTCATAACTAAATATGTGGTGATTGGTTACAGCGAAAACAGAAAACTAAAATGGCACCCTCAACCTTCTGGCCTCTCCCTCTCACCTAGTTGCTAAGTTATTTCCTGGGAATTAACTACTATGAATAAACAGAGAAAGAAGGAGAATATTATACTCCATATTATGTCACAAAAAAACAAACAAGCAAACATGTAGGGGAGGTAAATCAAGGTTACCTGTTCCAATAGGTATAAACTTTAAACAACTGAAGGGCAAGGATACTAAAGTGGTGCATGGTCATCATTAGAAGTAGTGGTAGCAACCTTGGGTCTTAGGAAAAATAATTCCTGTATCTTTGTAAGTTGCTCAGGGAAATATATTTATAATAGAAGTTGTTAAGACTAACTTCTAGTTAAAACAAGCCATTAGATTTTATGCTGTTTCTATTATTATTCAAGGAACATATACTCATTTTTTCAGGTTAATTTGATATGGAATTGGTAAGATTAAAAATTAAATAAGTAGCTCAAGTTCAAAGCAGGCAATAATTGATATGTTATTTTTGATAAGGTAATACCAAGTAATTTCTTCTCTTTTACTATTTACTAGCCAATATAGAGGTTTTACAACCTTAAGCAGTTCCAACATTTAGTTCTACACATCACCTATGGATTCCCTTATTATTTTAATAATTTCTTTAACTTACATTTAGTAAGATGACATTGGTGATGATGATAGAGTATGAAACTCTCAAAAACTGATTCTCCATAAATATCATGAGAACATGGCAAAAACTGTCAAAATCAATTTTGTCAGTACTCTTAAAATTAACCAAAAGTTTGCAACAATCCAAGGAACGTTTCTTCTAGAAAAACTTCTGGATCTTGTTATGAACAGTGAAATTTGTGATACTTAAATTTAATCTGTCCCCATCCCACTCTCTGCAGATCTTAAGTAGCCTTGAAAACCAGCATCTCCAACAGTCATGGTGGAAACCAGCAGCAGCCTCACAGTCACTGCAGGAGATAGAATGTTGGGAGCTCTCCAAAAACTCCATTCCAAGAGACATGGGATTATTTAACCCTTATGGCAGCTCCCAGAAATCCCCACTCATGGGACTGGTCTTTACTTGTCCTGAATCAGAGGTTACTCAGCACAACAAATACTCTTTCCTTCCCAGCTGAGCATTAAAAGTTTGACCCAACAGTCACACAGAGCTACTCAGCAAAGTCTGGGAACCTTATCAGTTCTGGGCATTTAAGGAAATATCTGTCTAATCATTAGTTGAAAATTAAACTAACCGCGCACAGATTTTTAATTTGCACACAGTCTTTACAGAATTAGTTCAGGAAAGTCACCCAAAATACAAAAAGTCACCCAAAATACAAAAAGCGGCAGAGCAACAGCAACAACAAGCATCACTATTGATATGGTTTGGCTCTGTGTCCCCTCCCAAATTTCATCTCAAAATGTAATCCCCACGTGTGGAGAGAAGGACCTGATGGGAGGTGATTGGATCATGGGGGCAGTTTCCCTCATGCTGTTCTCATGATAGTGAGGGAGTTCTCACGAGAGCTGACGGTTTTAAAAGTGTTTGGCAGTTCCTCCTTCATTCACACTCTCTTCCGCTCTCTCCTGCCACCTGGTGCAGAAGGTGCCTGCTCTCGCTTCCACCGTAATTGTGAGTTTCCTGAAGCCTTCTCATCCATGCGCATTAAGCTTCTTTCCTTTATAAATTGCCCAGTCTTTGGTATTTCTTTATTGCAGTGTAAAAACAGACTAATATAACTACCAACAAACCCCGAGGAGGGGAGGAAAATGTGATTTCGGGAGTTGCTAAATTATACTACAGTAACAGTCGAGTTTTCAACCAAAAATTATGAGACATGCAATGAAATATGAAAGTGTGGGTTACAACCCACGGAGGAAAAAAAATAAGTAAATAGAAACTGTCCCTGAAGAAGTACAGGCATTGCACTTACTAGAAAAGTATTTTAAATTGGAGAATTTAAATATGTTAAAGGCAGTAAAGGAGAACATGTGTATTAGTTTGTCGGGACTTTCATAACAAAATACCACAGACTAGGTGGCTTAAACAACAGAAATTGATCTTCTCACGCTTCTAGAGACCAAAAGTCCAAGATCACAGTGTCGGCAGTGTTGTTTTTTCCTGAGGCCTCTCTCCTTGATTTGCAAAAAGCACTTTCTTGCTGGTCCTCATTTGGTTGTTGCTCTGTGTGCACCTGCAGACAATAGGTGTGCTTGGAGTATCATTGCTTACAGCTTTTCTCAGCTGACAAGCAACGAAACGTGTATATTCATTTATATATGTAAACAAATCTATAAGTATTTCTCTATGTATTCATATGGGTCATTTTAGCCTTTTCTTCTTTCTTATTTGTAATCTCCCCATTCAACAATGAGAAGCTTGGCTCCCATAGTCTCATCGTCTGCCATCTATTTACTTAGTTGTTCAGTTACAGTATACATTCTGCTTCCATCTCATGCTTCCCCAACCTTACATATGTGTGTATACATAGATATGTGAGTATATAAACATATATGTGTGCGTGTGTATATATAAATGTTCATACATTAAAGTATACCCTGTTCTGCAAATTTCTATGGGCTTTGTCAAATTTACACTGTAATATATCCTCATGAAAGTATCATACAGAATAGCCTTATCTAAGAAGATCTGTAAGCCATGATACCCCAGTAGCAATAAGTACACCTACAATCAAATCTTGTTTCTAATACTATTTGCCTAAGAAAGGAATCAGAGCTTCTTAGTAAAAATGGCTGATGCTAGAGCTGAATAGGAAATATAGAAGTTGAGGCTAGTGCATCTTGTAGTATCAAAAAGTTAGCAGTCCACATACACACACACACACACACACACACACACGACATTATCTCAAAGGGAGCCAAGAGAAAGTGTTTTCAGTGACCAAACTAGAAAAAATTGAGAAACAAATAAATGAAGATGCTTTGGATTATAACCCAATGTATAAAATAAAGACACTTGTGTCCACACCGATATAAAAAAGTAATTAAATATATAAATGGAGTGGAGAGAATAGACAAATATCAGCTGCAGGAGAATTCCAAATATGTTAATACTTGGCAGGTTATATGGAGATTTTGTTAATTTTCTCTAATTTTTAATTGTGGATTGTGCACAGTAACTTCCTTCCAAACAGTAAAGTAAGAAAAGGGAAAAATGGAGAAATTTTGCAGTTTAGAAATCTGACAAACCCTACCATACCATTCCAGTTGATCAATGCTAGAATCAACATTGATATAATTTGTACCCTTAATATGATATTATGTGTATGACACTCTACTTCTACTTTCTGAAAACAGCATAACACTGCACAATCATAAGAAGAATATCAGATATATAGCACTGAAGAAACAGTTTACAAAATGCTTGCCTAAAACTCCACAAAACTGTTAAGGTCATAAAAATCAAGAAAATTCTGGGAGACTGTCACTGCAAGAGGAGGCCAAAGAGACATGACAACTAAATGTAATGTGGTATAGAGGAACTGTTGGTGCTATCCATGCAATTTTCCTGTAAGCCTAAACCTATTCTTCTTCATTTTATTTTTAACTGACAAAAAACTAACTGGGCATATTTATGGAGTACAATGTGATGTTGACATCTAAAACTATTCTTTAAGTAAATTTACCTAAAAAAGTCCATTGTAGGCTGTGATATTCCTTCACCATAAGAAAATAATATATTTCACATTCTGGCAATACATTGACTGCCTAACTCAAGCTTTTGTAAATAAGTAGGATATGTTAGCCTATTTTTACAGATCATTTCACACTTTAAAAATGTCGTCTCAAAGTTAAAACCGATTTCATTGACAACATAAGCACAACTTCAAAATTTGTATTTTGCCTTTGTATTGCTTTCATCTGAAATAGTGAAATATTTGCAGTTTTCCAAATGTTTTGTTTGTCCTGTTACTCATTTTCTATTCTAAGTGTTAATGCTCATCTGTATTATATCTTCCTTTTCAATGTTTGCTTTAGAACCATCAAATACAAATATTGTATGGTCATTCCTAATTTATGACAGTATTCAAAAGTACATTATTGTTTCTTATGGGTGGATACTCCAACTTAATATAATATATACAATACTTATAAACAGAAAACAAAGTAATGAAAATTAATACTTAAAGACTATTATCAGAAGTTATAGCAACACAGCATTTTCATTTAATATCAACTTATTGCTTTTAGCCATTAGACACAGGAACATTCCAATAACCTAAAATTGTCAGGAATTATCTATTTTTGGAAAAAGTCAAAGGTACTTAAACAGAAGATAAGATACCACTTGCCACTGAGGCTATCAACTAGGATTCCAATAGAAGTAAGGTTGATAAATTTACACTATGTTTCACTTAAAAATAGCAACTTTTCTGTAATTTTATTACAATAAGCATCTTCCGGGAGTATATTGTATAATCTTCCATGGTAAAATAACAAGCACCATCTTCAAAATATTCTCAAATGCATAGTGAGAAAAGGAACATGAAAGTAAAATTAAATAACCTGTTAATTTTATATTGCTTTTATAAATGGCTTTATAGTCTCCACTTTTAATTAAAGCACCAGACCATGTACTACTCAAAGCTAATCTCAAATTCTGTTTTTAAAATGTTAAGCGATGTATGCAATATGTTTATCCCCCACTGTCATTTTCATGACAAACACTTAATAATTATGATCTTATACCAGCAGTGTGAAGCAACATTCCATCCCTGTCATCACGTTATGAATTATTAGTATTTTCTTTATGCTTGTGACAAAGAGAAGCAAGCTTTCACAAAAAGGCCTGATATAGTTTTTGGTAGAAGAATATAACATGATTTGAAAGGTTGGAAAATGTGAGATAAGATGAATTTGTGGTATTTCTGTCTTTTCAGTATTTCTTGAGGCAGGGTACAGAGAGTGAATACTGAGTTCCAAGTCATCTCTGCAAGTTTCTGGCAAATGTTTGAACAGTCTAAAAAGTATACATATGAATATTTGGCAATAGATTTGAAAAAGTATATCCAGTTTGTATGTATATTAAAATATACATCAATGAGAGGTTTAGGGCAACACAGGATATTCTAGGCAAGATAAGTTTGGGGGAAAATATTCAAAAGTACCTAACATTCGAATAAGATTATCATAATTGATTCCTGATCAGTTTCAGCAATAGAGATTCCATTATAGGCGAACTCATTTATTAATTAAATATGTGTTTTCTGGATGTCTAACACATGGAAGACAGTGGTCCAGACATTGAGATCATAGGGAAAGCTAATGGTCCATTCAAGGTAGGCTGACATAATTCCGGTCATTCATGATATATGTAAAAATTTTTGAAGATGGATTCTTGTTATGTGCATATAATTTATATTTATATACCATACTTGCAACAGAGTAAATTCATTTTAAAAACAAAACACAAGATCAGAAAAATAGAGAATATTTATTATATTTCCTTCTTATAAACAGATGAAAAATGGTATGTTTCCTGCAGGGCTTCTGGCCTCAATATGAGACCAGTTTCTTAGAAAATCTCTGCCGTTAAAATCTTTCTTTCCAAGGTTGACTTATACTTGAATTTCTTTCACATTTTGGTTTACCTTGTGTACTGGCTATTCTTAATTTTTTACTGAAAGTTATAGAAGGCAACGCAGGTTAGGGTGATCTAAAATATAGCTCTATTCACATTTTACAGTTAAAAATAAATGTCTTTTAAATTTTTTTTTGTTTTAGAGGAATGTTTGAAAAAGGAGCAGATACTTTACATAACATAGCCAATCTAATTAGTGTTACATGCTGTGCTAAACATGTTCATATATTATTCTTAACATCTTTCTGAAGTATTGTATCTAAGGCTTAATGCTTAGTAATTGATTAATCCAGAAGTGAAATCAGAGCCTGTCCCTTATTTAGGAAGAAAAACAAACCAAAATAATTGCAATACATGGCATGTACAAATCTGGAAGATTTTTGTTTTACTATGAAATTAGAGCCTCTCGAGAAGACTTTCACGTAAATAGTCTGAACAAAACCATTTATTTATCTTAAAAGTGTGGGAATAGGAATCTTTGAATATTTGTTTAGTGTTATTGTTCCCAATGAATTAAAAGGGTCTGCCCAGAGTTAAGAATGCATTGTTAACCTTTCTAATTTACAATCTTAGAGAATTAGATGTTAGTAGAAAGTTTTTGTTTCTTTCTGTTCAACCAGCCCATTTGGAATAGTATGGCAAAAGAAAACATTCAGTTGTGCAAGGAGTCAACAATAAAATACTTGAGACCACACCCTATAGGAGACACTCCGTGGAGTTTGAGTGCAGGGTTTAACATCATGGCTCTAGATTCTAAACTGTCCCGTTTCATATGGTTTGGCATCTTCAGGGTCACTATAGGATTTGTGGATTATGTCTTCCGCGTGTCTTAAAACTGTCGAAGTTTTTACAGTAGGTAGCTCGTCAGGCATGAGCTGGGCAGGAAAATGCTCCTCGCAGCCCACCAGGAATGTCAGGTGCCCACCAGGTGCTGGTCAGGCAATTGTCACACTGCCTTTCCAAAAGGATAATTGGTTGTGAGAAATCATCCTGGCAGCAGGGAGAGGCAGTTTCTCAGTAGATAAAAACACCTGAAATTGGCAATTGGCAGCCTCCAATAAGATATTAGGAATTGGATGAGTGGGCTCAAGCCTGTGAATGAAGAGATAAAATGGCGGAGTATGAACTTCCGGGGGCATTCCACTGGAAAAGGGAAGAAATCCTCAGGTGAGCATGTGTATAATTCCAGTAAACATCCTGTGCGTGCTCACTTTCCAAGTGCAAGCAGCTTCTTTTTAATAGACTTCCACTCCTGCTCTGAAACTTGCCTCGGTTTCTTTTTCTGCCTTACGTCCCTCATTCAAATTCTTTCTTCTGAGGAGGCAAGAACTGAGGCTGGTACAGACCGATACAGATTTGCTGCCAGTAACTCAGGTAACTTTTACCACTAACAAAGTGATACTAAAGAACGTCAGAGTTATAAGGGGTAGCAGACATAGCCTAGAAAAATAAATCCTTATCATAAAATTAAAGAATTTATGTCCAAATTCACATCCAATCACTTTAAGAAAAAAACCTGGAAAATATTTAAAGAATAACCAAGTCAAGCAAGATATTATTTGCAAAAAAAAAAAAAAGAAAAGAAAATCAGAATAGTTCAACTGGGTCTTTTCAACATTCTTTTGTCATCAAAAACAGCCCCTGTTTTATATAATCCAGTTTTAAAATCACACATTTACTCCATAATGTTATGTCAAAAATCTTTCTTAAGAAAGTTTGAACAAGAGGAGTAAAATCTACTGTGTTTATACTACTGGTTCATCTATGTTATTAAAGTATTTTCATAAACAAAAGATGGCAAACCTGGTTCTATTTTCCTCCCTCTGTCTCTTTCGTCCTTCTTTCCTTTTTCTCTCTTGACTCATTTTTGCAGTTAAAAACAAAATCAAAAAACAAAAAAGCAGCAACAATAAAACCATTGTCTCAGCTAGTTGTTTCTGCTTCTCAAGATGTCACAACACAGAGATAAACATATTAAATTGTAATTTCCAAGTCTACGTCACTTTTTAAAGTTTTTCAGGTAAATCTTCAACCCTCTGCCGCCCCCTGATAGGGCATTACCCTGCATTGCAGGTTTCAGGAGAACTTACAAAGAGAATGCAGACCCTCTTCCAAGTATTGGGGTTAGAGAGGAGAACCCTCTTGCTCTTTCAGACTTTTTTCCACTAATTGTTTTTATCCTGACAAAACATGCTATCTCAGGCTATTCCACAAACCAGGTTTCTACCCTACCTGGAATGATTTATTTTCCTTTTTTTTTTTTTTTCTAGTATCAAAGAATACCATTAAGTGAAATCCCTTTGAAGCAAAGCTTTCATCTACTTATGTATGAATCTACATTAAATGTATTAATCTACATTCAGTGAGGGAGTTTTCACAACCACCTCCCATACACACCTGTGAAGCAGAAACTCCTTAAATGTAAAATATCAATAACTGAGACGAAAGGTGAAAAAAGTTCTAGTATTAATTTGGACCACTCTCATTAATTATTTCCTGGGGATTGTTAATGCTCTGCTTTTCTTTCCAGTATCCCAGAAAGCCAGGTACATAGGCATGTATCACACATCAGTTAACTAATATACTCATTGATATGAGTAATATATCAATGACAAAGGGCAATGACAACTAAATTAATTCATGTTCAATATCAAATGAATACAATTCAGAGACTCATTTTAAACTCATTTGTAAATCAGTAGAAAATATCATACAATATATATGCCTGAGAGGAATATGGATATATTTGTGAATATTAATATATAGGAAATATAATCTGCCAAAGAAAATAAAGTATTTTAAAGACAAAGGTACATGCTGTTTTCAATCTGTATTTCAATAGTACAAGTAATACAGTACAATATGAATGCTTTATGTTGAATTACAGAAGATAATTTACTCTTCCAATTATTTTCACACTAAATTTTTAACAGGCTAATTTGTTATAGAATGTAAATATATTTAAAATCAATATTTCAAGCTTTCTGTTGGCAACAATCCAAAACAACCATGAACATATTCAGTTTACAACCCACCAAAGATGGCCTCATGCTTTGGACAATTTGGTGTACTTGGTCAATTTTTTGAATGTCATACTTTGGAATCTTTCCATGTCATTTCACTAGCATCCCCTGTATGATGACTCTTTAATCATATTATTTTTTGATTAATGAAGCTGCATAGAAGGAATTCCTTCTCTTTTGCCCACCAATAACATGACATGCATATATTGATGATAAGAATGGTCTCATGTTTTCCCATCTCTAGCTTCTCAGGGTTTGTCTTCCAATATAATTTTATGGCTTCACATGAAACAGATATCAAGGTAAGACATTTAAATTTAGATCTGAATTAAAATTGTAAGTCATTAGGTCAGGGAAAGATATATTTTATTTTAGGAGCTGAACTTGTCAGATGTCTAAAGGAACTCTTTAGGTATCCTGGAAAACATACAAAAAGAGAAAGGATTTTGGGTAAAGTTTCAAATTAAAATCAAGCTTAATACATAAGATGTAGGGTGTGGATGATGAAATATGGTTGACACTTGAAAAACATGGTGGTTAGAGTAGCCAATGCCTTACACAGTAGAAACTGTGTGTATAACTATTTACTCTCCAAAGATTTAAACAGTAACAGCCTACTATTGACCTGAAGCCTTGCCAATAACATAACAATTCATTAACACATACTTTGTGTATTAAATGTATCATATACAGTATCCTTGCAGTAAGGTAGTCTAGAAGAATGAAAATGTTATTAAAAATAATAAGCAAAATATATTTACTTTCCACCAAGTGGAACTGGATTATACTAAAGACCTTTATTCTTCATAGGTTGAATAGGCTGAGGAGGAGGAGGGAGAGGAAGGGTTGGTATTGCTGTCTCAGTAGTGGCAGAGGTAAAAGAAGATCCACAAATAACTGGACCCATGCAGTTCAAACCCATGCTCTTCAAGGGTCAACCATACTGAAAAATAGCAGTGAATGGGGGAATATGTTACTATTACAGAAGTTAGTTATGAGAGGAAGGATAGTTCAGACAATAAAGTCAACAGTAATAATTCAGTGTATCACTAATTACTGACTTTAGATACATTCATTTTAAAGAGACGTTATAATTAAAAATGTACATGGAAGTATAATAGAATAATTACTTTAAAAAAATGTAAACTTTGATATAGTTTGGATATGTGACCCTGCCAAATCTGTTGAAATGTGATTCCCAATATTGGAGCTGGGGTCTGGTGGAAGGTGATTAGATCATGGGGGCAAATTTCTTATGAATGGTTTAGCACCAGGCCCTTGGGAAAAAGTGAGTTTTCATTCAGTTAATTCACATGAGATCTTGTTGTTTAAAATAGTGTGGAACCTCCCGCTTCTCTCTATTGCTCCTGAATTGCCATGTGACCTGACATGCAAGCTCCTGCTTTGCCTTCTGCCCACCCAAAAAAATGTTTCCTGAGGCCTCCTCAGAGGCAGATGCCGGTGCCATGCCTGTACTAAACTTTTTTCTTTTTTTTTTTTTTTTTGAGATGCAGTCTCGCTCTGTCACCAGTCTGGAGTGCAGTGGCACGATCTCAGCTCACTGCAACCTCCACCTCCCTGGTTCAAACTATTCTCCTGCCTCAGCCACCCGAGTAGCTGGGATTACCAGCATGCACCACCATGTCCAGCTAATTTTTGTATTTTTGGTAGAGATGGGGTTTCACCATATTGGCCAGGATGGTCTTGATCTCCTGACCTCATGATCCACCCACCTCAGCCTCCCAAAGTCCTGGGGTTACAGGCATGAGCCACCATGCCCGGCCTAAACTTCTTTTCTTATAAATTACCCAGCCTCAGGTATCTATTTATAACAACGCAAGAATGACCTAATGCAGTGTTTAAACAATTTTAGTAATTATAATCTAAGTGATTTTTAGAAAACTGTGCCATATCTGATAATATCATATGGCTCTGACTTATCTTCATTTGGAATAAAAATTCTGTTGCATAATGTTTAACGAAGTGACTCATAACAATAATTATGCTATATTACTTGTAGGAAAATCTTTTATTAAACTACTGATATGGTTAGGCTTTGTGTCCCCACCCAAATCTCATTTGGAATTATAATCCCATAATCCCCATAATCTCCACTTGTCAAGAGAGACCAGATGGAAGTAATTGAATCATGGGGGTGGTTCCTCCATGCTGTTCTTGTGATAGTGAGGATTTCTCAGGAGATCTGATGATTTTATAAGGGGGTCTTTCCCCTTTGCGCACCACTTCTCTTTCCTGTCGCCTTGAGAAGAAGGTGCCTTGCTTCCCCTTCACCTTCCACCATGATTGTAAGTTTCCTGAGGCCTCCCCAGCTATGCTGAACTGAGTCAATTAAACCTCTTTCCTTTATAAATTACAGTCTCAGGCAATTCTTACAGCAGCTTGAAAATGGACTAATACAACTACAAAATCTAAAAAACACTGAAAAATTATATTTTCCATTTAACTTGTATGATTTTATTGTTCATAACACAATTGTTAAGAAAGAAATAGGTTCACAGTACT
This sequence comes from Pongo pygmaeus, assembly GCF_028885625.2. NCBI lineage: Eukaryota > Metazoa > Chordata > Mammalia > Primates > Hominidae > Pongo > Pongo pygmaeus. The sequence goes on from NC_072377.2 coordinate 13,100,129, forward strand.
TACTATGTTCTGGGCAGCCAACTAGGTTCAAAATATTCAAAGATAAAAAGTAAAATAAAATGGCCAGGTGCAGTGGCTCATGTCTGTAATCCTAGCATTCTAGGGGACTAAGGCAGGTGGATCACCTGTGGTCAGGAGTTCAAGACAAGCCTGGCCAACATAGTGAAACCCTGTCTATACTAAAACTGCAAAAATTAGCCAGGCAGGGTGGTGTGCACCTGTAGTCCCAGCTATTTGGGAGGTTGAGGCAGGAGAATCACTTGAACCCAGGAGGCAGATGTTGCAGTGAGCCAAGATCGTGCCATTGCGCTCCAGCCTGGATGAGATCACTACTCCATTTCTCTCTCTCTCTCTCTATATATGTTTATATATATGTTGTATATATAACACATATGTATAACATGTATATGTTTATATATTATATATAATATGTTTATATATGTTATACATGTTTATGTATTATATATAAACATATCTAACAAATATACATATTTGTTATATATATAACAAATATGTTATATATATAACAAATATATATAACATATATGTTATATATATAACAAATATGTTATATATATTTGTTATATATATAACATATATGTTATATATATGACAAATATGTTATATATATTTGTTATATATATAACAAATATGTTATATATATGACAAATATGTTATATATATTTGTCATATATATAACAAATATGTTATATATATAACAAATGTGTTATATATATTTGTTATATATATAACAAATATGTTATATATATTTGTTATATATATAACAAATATGTTATATATATAACAAATATAACAAAACATATATAACAAAAATATTTAAAAAATTAAAAAATATATTATATATAAACATATAAACATATGTTTATATATAAACATAAAACATAAAAAATTTGTTTATATATGTTTATATATCATATATATGTTTATATATGTTTATATATGTTTATATATCATATATATGTTTATATATGTTTATATATCATATATATGTTTATATATGTATATGTTGTTATATATATGTTTATATATATTTATATATAATATATAGTCTAGAAGAATGAAAATATTATTAAAAATAATAAGCAAAATATATTTACTTTCCACCAACTGGAACTGGATTATCCTAAAGGCCTTTATTCTTCATGGGTTGAATAGGCTGAGGAGGAGGAGGGAGAGGAAGGGTTGGTATTGCTGTCTCAGTAGTGGCAGAGGTAAAAGAAGATCCACAAATAACTGGACCCATGCAGTTCAAACCCATGCTGTTCAAGGGTCAACCATACTGAAAAATAGTAGTGAATGGGGGATATGTTACTATTACAGAAGTTAGTTATGAGAGGAAGGATAGTTCAGACAATAAAGTCAACAGTAATAATTCAGTGTCTCACTAATTACTGACTTTACATGTGTTCATTTTAAAGAGACTTTGTAATTAAAAATGTACATGGAAGTTTAAGAGAATAATTATTTTGAAAAAAACATAAAGAAGTGTTTGATATAGTTCGGATATATGAACCTGCCAAATCTCCTGTTGAAATGTGATTCCCAATATTGGAGCTGGGGTCTGGTGGAAGGTGATTGTATCATGGGGGCATATATATTTATATATATATGTTTATATATGTTTATATATGTTATATACATATATGTTTATATATATGTATATAAACATATATATATAAAACTTTCAGGAAGCTACAACCTTTAAGTGAGGAAGAGACAGCTCAAGTAAAAAGCAATAAATAATATAAAATTAATGTAATAATGAAAACCAGTATTTAAAATGAAATGTGATTGGAATGCAAAATACTGCAGCTACTTTAGAATTGTCTGGCTGTTTCTTATTAAATGAAACTTAATCTTACCAAACAATATAGTCATTATGCTCCTTGCTATTTATCCAAATGAGTTGAAAACTTATGGCTACACAAAATCCTGCAGACAAATGTTTATAACAGTTTTATTCATAATTGCCAAACCTTGGAGGTAATCAAGATGTTCTTCAGGTAATTAAGATGAATGGAGAAATAAACTGTGAAATATTCAGACACAAGTCTATTACTTAGTACTAGTGGGCAAAGGACATGGACAGACACTTTTCTAAAGAAGGCATACACATGGCCAACAAGCATATGAAAAAAATCCTCAGTATCACTGATCATTACAGAAATGCAAATGAAAACCACAATAAGAAACCATCTCACACCAGTCATAATAGTGATTATTAGAAGTCAAAAAATAACAGATGCTGGTGAGGTTGGGGAGAAATGGGACCATTTATACACTGTTGATGGGAGTGTAAATTAGTTCAACCATTGTGGAAAGCAATGTAGTGATTTCTCAAATAGCTAAAGACAGGATTACCATTCAACCCAGCAATCCCAATACTGGATATATACCCAGAGGAATATAAGTCATTCTACCACAAAAACGCATGCACGTGAATGTTCATTGCAGCACTATTTGCAATAGCAAAGACATAAAATCAACCTAAATGCCCATCAATGGCAGGCTGGATAAAGAAATGTTGGTACATATACACATTTTTTTTAACAGCTTAGGTGCAGTTTATTGGTTTTCTTTCAGAGTAATTCTAAAAAGAGCAAAGTTTAAAACCAAGGCCCTGGCAAGGGGGTGCAAACCTTCCTCATTCCACAAGGCCTCCACCCCTCCCCCATGTCCCCAGCTGTGTGCAGTTCATGGGGATGGAAGGCTTGCTACTTTTCCCCCTGTCAAACCCAAAATGAGAAAGACCTACCACCTAGTAACCCCTTTCTCTCACCCCAATCTCCCTCAAGTTGATCCTGGTTACAGAAGGCCATGGTAAGAACTGTTGGCGTCCTGCAAGAGTTCTGAACTCCAGAAAGCCATGGCCATGGCACGGTCTATGAAAAACACACTGTCCTCTGACTCAGCACACCCTACGAACAGTGCTGGGCCCAGCACCTGGGAGTAGAGAGAAAAATCAGTGAAAGCCCATCAATTTCAATACCAGTTGCCCGAGGAATTGAGGAACTCAAGACTCACTTATAAGGCTGAGCAGGTTGTACATAGCACAAAGGTGCCACATCTATGCTATGCTACACTATGCAGCCATAAAAATGAATAAGATTATGTCCTTTGCAGGACATGGATAAAGCTGGAGGTCATTATCCTTAGCATACTAACATAGGCACAGAAAAGTAAATTCTTCGTGTTCTCACTTATAAGTGGGAGCTAAATAATGAGAACTCATGAACACAAAGATGGTAACAACACACACTGGGGCCTACATGAGGGTGGAGAGTAGAGTAAGGGACAGGATCAGAAAAGATAGCTACTGGGTACTAAGCTTAGTACTTGGGTGACAAAATAATCTTTACAACAAGCCCCCATGGCATGAGTTTAGCTATACAACAAACCTGTACATGTACCCCTGAATCTAAAATAAAAGTTAAAAAAGAAATGAAATGAAAAATACTTAGTCCATCTTCATGCTGCTGATAAAGACATGCCTGAGACTGGTCAATTTACAAAAGAAAGATGATTACAGTTCCACATAGCTACGGAGGCCTCACAATCATAGGGGAAGGCAAGGAAGAAGTCATGTATTATGTGGATGGTGGCAGGCAAAGAGAGAGACCCACTCCGGGATCTGGAGGATGATGTCCCTCTTTTCACAGCTCCACTAGGCAGTGCCCCAGGAGGGACTCTGTGCAGGGGCTCTGACCCCACATTTCCCTTCCACGCTGCCCTAGAAGAGGTTCTCCTTGAGGGCCCCTCCCCTGTAGCAAACTTCTGCCTGGGGATCCAGGCGGTTCCATACATCCCTGAAATCTAGGCAGAGGTTCCCAAACCTCAATTATTGACTTCCAAGCACCTGCAGGCTCAACACCATGTGGAAGCTGCCAAGGTTTGGGGCCTGCACCCTCTGAAGCCACAGCCTGAGCTCTACGTTGGCCCCTTTCAGCCACAACTGGAGTGACGGATGCAGCGCACCAAGTCCCTAGACTGCACATAGAACAGGGACCCTGGGCCCAGCCCATAAAACCATTTTTTTCCACCTAGGCCTCTGGGCCTGTGATGGGAGGGGCTGCCTCAAAGTTCTGTGACATGCCCTGGAGACACTTTCTCCATTGTCTTGGTGATTAGCATTTGGCTCCTCGTTACTTATGCAAATTTTGGCAACGGACTGGAATTTCTCCTCAGAAAATGGGATTTTCTTTTCTATCGCATTGTCAGGCTGCAAATTTTCCAAGCTTTTATGCTGTTTCCCTCTACTAAAAATACAAAAAGAAAAAAAAAATTAGCCGGGTGTAGTGGTGTGCGCCTGTAGTCCCAGCTACTCGGGAGGCTGAAGCAAGAGAATGGCGTGAACTGGGAGGCAGAGCTTGCCGTGAGCCGAGATCGCACCACTGCACTCCAGCCTGGGCGACAGAGCGAGACTCTGTCTCAAAAAAAAAAAACTGAAGGTGTTTATCAGCACCCAAGTCACCTCTTAAATGCTTTGCTGCTTAGAAATTTCTTCTGCCAGTTACCCTAAGTCATCTCTCTCAAGTTCAAAGTTACACAAGTCTCTAGAGCAGGGGCAAAATGCTGCCAGTCTCTTTGCTAAAACATAGCAAGAATCACCTTTGCTCAAGTTCCCAACAATCCCCTCATCTCCATCTGAGACCATCTCAGCCTGGATTTCATTGTCCATATCATTATCAGCATTTTGGTCAAAGCCATTCAACAAGTGACTAGGAAGTTCTAAACTGTCCCACACTTTTGTGTCTTCTTCAATGCCCTCCAAACTGTTCAACCACTGCCTGTTATCCAGTTTCAAGGTCGCTTCCACATTTTCAGGTATCTTTTTAGCAGCGTCCCAACTTACTGGTACCAATTTACTGTATTAGTCCATTTTAATGCTGCTGATGAAGACATACCTGAGACTGGACAATTTACAAAAGAAGGAGTTTTAATGGACTTACAGTTCCGCATTGCTGGGGAGGCCTCACAATCATGGTGGAAGGCAAGGAGGGTGAAGTCATATCTTATGTGGATGGCAGCAGGCAAAGAGAGAGAACTTATGCAGGGAAACTCCCATTTTTAAAACCATCATGTCTCCTGAGACTTATTCCACTATCACAAGAACAGCACAGGAAAGACCTGCCCGCTTGATTCAATCACCTCCCATCAGGTTCCTCCCAGGACATGAGTGAATTGTGGGAGTTGCAATTCAAGGTGTGATTTGGGTGGGGACACAGCCAAACCATATCATGAACCACCAAAACTTGAAAGAAATGTAAAATGTATGTTACTAAGTGAAAGAAGCCAATATGAAAAGGATACATACCCTATGATTTCAACAATATGACATTCTAGAAGCAGCCATGTTGTGTAGACAGTACAAAGATCAGTGGCTGACAGGGGTTGAAGGAAGGGAAGGATGAATAGACAGAGCACAGATGATTTTTAGGTCACTGAATCTGTTCTGTATGATATTACAGTGATGGACACGTGTCATTATATATTTGTCAACACTGAAAACATACAACATCAGGAGAGAGCCCTAATGTCAAATATGAACTTTGGGTAATAATTGTGCATCCATGTAAGCGCACGGATTATAAGAAATGGACCTTTCTGGTGTTGGGCATTGATGTAAAGATATCTGGATGTGTGTGGGGGAGATAGGAGATGTATGGGAAGTCTTTGTATCTTCTATTAAATTTTGCTGTTGCATATAAAACTATGTGAAAATGTTAAGCCTATTAAAGCAAAGAAAACAATGTGGAAACACATATTGAAATTAATTTTTCTTGGTGGGCTGCAGGAAAGCATTGAGAGAAAATAAAAATTAAGTTGGCTTCTGTAGCATTTAGGATTTCCCAGAGAATGTTATCAGTGCCAAATGGTTGTGAAGGCAGAATGGCCCAACTGCAAAACTCCCATCATCTCCTGTAACACAGAATGTTATTTGTTGTGGGAAGAGTGTGTTATGTTGAACTGTAAAGCACTGATAACTCTGGGTGAGTTTTGTGTGTGTTTGTTTTTCGTTTTGATCTTTTGGTTCTTATTTTTCTCTTTAAATCTTTACATAGGAAAGGGTAGACTTATGACCAATTTTAGGGAGGAAACGAGAATATCCATATGGAAAACAGGGGCCTGGAAAAGGCATGAAAAAGTCCTAAGAGTTGGAGAAGAAAGGAAAATAAAAAAACAACTAAAATGCTTGGGGTGATATTTATCCTACTCTTGGATAGAGGGATGGCTGCAGGACAGGAGTTCTCATGCTGGAGGCAAGCACAGGACAGACGCCTGGGAACTGAAAATTCTGGCAAGAAAGAGGCCTTCTCTTTTGGCTGTTCATTTGCAGTGGCCACAGTGAGGAGGTGCAAAACTGAGATTAACCTGGTAACATCCGTGCTGCCCATTTGCCATTGGCATTAGCCATAAAATAGAACTCCCTCTTCTCTTGTAAGTTTTTTCTAGGAAGTTTATCAGAGTGAGAGAGAAAAATAATAGATATTTATATTTTTTCTAAACTATGATAGGATTGATGGAGTCCTAAAAAGTCTGGCCTCAGTCCCAATAATAATGGTGTGTTTGCCATAATTTTTTCGAGAACACTTTGCAAATAAAAACAATAATACCAAATATATGGTAAACCACTTTATCATGGCATAATCTTGATGGACACAATAGATTGACAACATGAAAAATTCTAAAATTGTATAAATCAAACCACTCTTAGTTTCTCTTAGAGCACACAAATTGCTTTAGAAATAGAAAGGTATTTGTTCATGTTATTTTAAGCTATTTGAATAAGCCAAATTTATAGGTCTCAGAAACATTGCACATTAGTTTTTTTTTGTAAAAGCTACTGAGAAGCCATTTCTGTAATCTAGCTGGTATGTACATTTTATTTCCAATTCTATTAATACAAATTTACAACTGCTAATAATGCATTATCTTTCAGAGATGCATGCAAATGACTTCCAGAAATGGGTCATTAAATATTTGCCTTTTATCAGAATACATTTAATTCACCCATTTATGTTATAGCATTCAGCTAGAGAAAAATAGAAAAGTGAGAAATCCATTTTTTTATGTGAGAGAAATAGCCAGTCACCCCTTCCTTGTTTCATAAAATCTGGTACATGGCTGTACAAAAAAAAAACTATCATTTTAAAAAGAAAAGATCACTGTTTCTGCAGAACTACATTGAACTGATAAAGCAAGAATGAGTGGCTCTTTCCTACTATTCTATATAGGCCTGCTTTTATGATTAAAGTTTCCTTCACTCAGACTTTGCTACGTCAATTTTTTTAGCTTTATATTTAGTTATAACATATATACCAAAAAGTGTACAAGTTGAAGAGTATGTCTTGATGAATTTGCACTAAGTAATGACAATGTGTGACTAGCAGCAACAGAACATCACCAGCACCCAGAAACTTTCCCCGGGAACCTTCTCATCCCCACTGCCCCAAAGGCAAACCCTACATTGACTTCCAACTGTACATATCAGTTTTTCCTGTTTATGAATTTACACTATGTTATATTCTGTGTTCACTTTCTTTCATAAGATTCAGCCATATTCCTGTGTGTTATAATAGCCTATGCCAACTCTTAATTGAATTAATTGTGAGCACACCAAATTTATGTTATTTGTATTTTTCATTTTTATGCTTATAGTTACACATAATTGTGGAGTGTGTGTGACATTTTGATAGAAACATATAACATGTGATGATCAAATCAAGGTAATTGGACTGTCCATCACCTCAAGTGTGTCATTTTTTCTGATAGGAAGATTTCTTTTTTTTTTTTTGAGACGGTGTCTTGCTTTGTCACCCAGGCTGGAGTGCAGTGGCGCAATCTCGGCTCACTGCAAGCTCCGCCTCCTGGGTTCATGCCATTCTCCTGCCTCAGCCTCCCGAGTAGGTGGGACTACAGGTGCCAGCCACCAGGCCCGGCTAATTTTTTTGTATTTTTAGTAGAGACGGGGTTTCACTGCGTTAGCCAGGATGGTCTCCATCTCCTGACCTCGTGATCGCCCGCCTCGGCCTCCCAAAGTGCTGGGATTACAGGTGTGAGCCACCACGCCCAGCCTTTGATAGGAAGATTTTAAATCCACTCCTGTACATAGTTTGAAATACACAATAAGTTTTTGTTAATTACGGTTCTCCTATTGTACTACTGAACATTAGATCATACTCCTTCTCCCTACCTGTATTTTTGTACCCCCTAACCAAACTCATCTTCCTCCATCCTCCCCACTACCCTTCCCAACCTTTGATAACCATCATTCTACTCTCTATCTCTGTGAGAACAAATTTTTTGGCTCCCACATATAAGTGAGAACACACAAAATGTGTTTTTCTGTGCCTGGCTTATTTCATTTAACATAATGTCCTCCAGTTCCATCTATGTCTTTAAAAATCACAGGATTTTATTATTTTCTATGGCTGAATAATGTTCCATTGCGTCTGTATGTACATTTGTTTTTACAGTCATTCGATGATGAACACTTAAGTTGATTCTGCATCTTGGCTATTTTAAATAGGGTAGCAATAAGCATGAGAGGTCAGACATCTCTTTGATATGGTGATTTGCTTTATTTTGAATAGGTACCCAGGAGTGGGATTGCTGGATCATATAGTATTTCTCTTCATTATGTGAACACACCCAGATTTCTTTACCCATGTCACTCTTGATGGTTCTGTAGATATTTTCATTTGGGGACAATTTTATATAAACTGCTGTGAACATACTTGTATGTTTTTCTTCTGAACATGTAAATGCGTTTCTCTTGATAATTGCGGAGATAGAATAGAAGGTCCTAGATTACAAATAATTCAGCTATATTATATCCTGCCACAAAACTTTCATAAGAGACTGTAGCAATCTCTATCCTCCCAGCTGAGCATGAACGTTCTGATGGTTTCATTTCAGTGGTAACAGTTGGCATTGTCTACCTTTTTTGCTTTAGTCCTTCAGATGTCTGTATAGTTGGTTTGCACTGTATTTTTAATTTGCATGTTCATGATGATTAATAAAGTCAAATATCTTTTCATACAGCTATTGTCCAATTGAATCTACTCCCCTTTTGTGAATTGCCTGCTCAAGACTTTTGCCTATTTTTCTACAGTGTTTTATAAGGTTTTTCTCCTTGACTGTAGTTGTGTTTTTATATTAGGTCAGTGCAAAAGTAGTTGCAATTTTTGCAATTAAAGGTAATGGAAAAACCGGAATCACTTTTGCACTGACCTAATATCTAAGTCTTCAGTTAGGTATCCGTGCTGCAAATATCTTCTCCTTTCAGAGACGTTTTCTTTCTGTCTTTCGATCTTTCTCTCTCTCTCTCTCTGTGACAGCTTTTGACAAAATAAGTATGTTAATGTAAGCCAAACTCCTTTAATGGGCTTGTTTCAGATATTTTTTTCCCAAAGTGATGGAAACGGCCTCTTACATAGTCTTACAAAATCTTTATTGTTTTACTTTTTATACTTGTATATGTAATCAGAATGAACGATTATAATTGATAGAAAAAATATGTAAATGTTTACCTCATGTATCTTTTGCAAAATCCCTAAAAAATAAAGCAAAAAGCTATAACATTTAAATAAATCAAAATATTACAAAGATGTACATGCAAATAATATAATATGACAGGAAACAATCTTACAAAATAAAATATATCATAGATTTGAGAAAATTACAAATAATTTTCCCTACTATAAGAATATCATTTTTACCAAGGGAATTTTGATAAGTAATAATCTAATCACCAAAATTATAAGAATTGTTATTGTGGACATCATAATAGCAACACTGTATTGAATAACTGTTTGAAACCTTACTATGAGACTACCATTAAGATAAGGATGTTTTTAGGGTGTTTTACAAATTTCCTTATAAATTAAAATATCTACTCTGAAAAATACACATTTACAAATCAGAATGATCCAATTAAATAGTTGTCAAAAGATATGTATCTTAATCCATTTATATATTTATAAATACATGATATTATTAAATTTATTAATATATTATTAAAATTGTTCTTTTTTTCATGTGGATGAAAATATGCATGTATGGGTGGATAGTATATATGAATATATATAAAGATAATGTACACACCAACATCTTGTGTGTGGAAAGGAAGAAAGAAAGAACTTCATATACACATATTTAGAGTTATCTAGATGACACCATAACTATACAATACTATTTTAATTATGATTAAATTCGTGTATCAATTTTGGTTACAAATAACAATTTGTTTACATTTAAATCATTTTAGTATAATTTTCACATTTATAGATAATATTTTAAGTCAGAAAAAAAGTATTTTTGAAAATATGTGATGTAATCTGTAACATAAGGAGATATCCTTGGAGTATTAAGAACAAATGGTTTCAGTCTCAAAACACTATAGATGGTAAAATGGAAAGATGCATGGTCTGGATACAATTCTGGAGTTTAAATTTCTAATATTAATAAGGGTTGTATTTATTTTGGTATCTATTTTGCAACATTCCCACAGGACCTTCATTTTAGATAGGAAAACTCAGAGACTCAGAGAGGCTTGGATATTGCAGGTTAGAAACTGGCAGAGTTCTACCCCAGGTCACTGTGCTTGTTCTCTAGACCTTTGTGTTTAAGAAGGATAAAAGGTAAACCATTTTAAAAAGATTATTTGTAGATCTGAATGAGTCTTGAAAGATAAATAGAAGTTCATCACTTTTTAAAAAAATATTTTATTATTATTATACTTTAAGTTTTAGGGTACATGTGCACAACATGCAGGTTTGTTACATATGTATACATGTGCCATGTTGGTGTGCTGCACCCATTAACTCGTCATTTACATTAGGTATATCTCCTAATGCTATCCCTCCCCCCTCCCCCCACCCCACAACAGTCCCCAGAGTGTGATGTTCCCCTTCCTGTGTCCATGTGTTCTCATTGTTCAATTCCCACCAATGAGCGAGAACATGCAGTGTTTGGTTTTTTGTCCTTGAGATAGTTTACTGAGAATGATGGTTTCCAGTTTCATCCATGTCCCTACAAAGGACATTAACTCATCATTTTTTATGGCTGCATAGTATTCCATGGTGTATATGTGCCACATTTTCTTAATCCAGTCTATTGTTGGATGCTCAGGGATAGTCCTAAGGGGGGGTCTCTCCTTTGCAGGGCGGGTTCAGGGAGGAAAGACATGAGTATGAGAAGCAGATTGGAGGTTGTGATGGGGCTAGAGTAAGACCGGAAAGAGAAATCTGGAAGCACAGACAAGGAACACATCAGGGAGAACCTAAACAAAAAGCAATGGGGGAATATAAAGGGCTTGAAACAACTGCTACCAGATAGGATAAATCTGTAGATTCATAGTTTGTTCCATATAGCAATCACTATATGACTAGCATTCTTATTTTCAAACGATTTACTCAGTGCTTTAAAACTCCTTTGAACATTTTAAGGGTTTAATGAATTCAGCAGAATCTAAGAGTAATCCTATCAAAAATTCTAGTGAAAACTTATTTGCATTTCCTGTAAGATTTTAGATCCATAGGCCTCCATCTCAATTTATTAACAACAAGAAAAACAGCAACAAGAACAAAACAAGACTGGCGTAATATTCTTAAAAGAGGCCCACAAGGCTCATAGGTCTCATATTTGAAGTAGCTAGGAAAAAAATTTGGAAAAATAGTTTCACATTTATTATAGTACAAGATTCTCAATATAATTTAGGGTTCTAAAATTCTTATAGGAAAATAAATTGCAAAATATTGATTCCAAAATTGTTAGAAATAACCTGTCATTATCATCTGAGATGTATGCCTGTTTTTTTCCACTTACAGAAGCCCTGATAAGCCAAGAAAACATTACTCTTGTCCCTGTTTTTATTTCATTGAAATGAGCCCAAATTTTTCAATTAAATGTTTCTATAATTTATTTTAAATATCAATTTAATTTTCTTTAAAATATATTTTTAATTTAACAAATTTTAGAAATATTATTAAATTGACACTAATATTCTAATTTAAATTTAATTAAAATAAAATATATAAATAATATATTAATTTGTTTACTCATCTCGATTTAAATTGACAAATTTGCATTAACTTTTTTTCTGAATTTTATTTTTGACTTTTATGAACTACAATTTATAATGGTCACTAGGTTTATCAACCAGAAAATGGCAGTAAAGACTGATTTTAATCTGCACTTACTTTGATACAAGATTATTAACCAGTCAGACTCTGCCTAAAGATGATATGAGTGAAAAGCTGTAAATTGAACTTGGTGAATAATGTAGACATAGAGAGCCTTACTAGACTTCATCTTGTTACTCTCATAATCACAGTCTTCTGTTTATTGATAAGATCAAAATCAAGGAGAGAGAAATATATATGATCATAGTACTCACTCTAATATGTCTCTAATACACAGAGATAGAGGCAGAATGAATGGGCTCATGCTATACATTTTCTGTGAAATAAATTCCCCAGTCAGAAGTGATGCTATGTGGAAAAAACCATGTCAATAAATAAGATATTCTTTCACTTCATGGAGAGAAGTGTTGGCAAAAGAACTGAAAAGAAGGAAGGCAAATCCAGGTGCAAGGTAACTAGCCTTTCCAATAAAAATAAATTGTTGTCTTTTCACTATGAAGAGAACCAAGATAATTAATCTCCTAACTTGAGGCTGCCTAGTTCTCTGGGCCATATTGCCCTATTAAGCGCTCAGTGTTGGTTTCAGCAAAGGCTGGACAGATCCGGTATTGCTGAGACATTGCCTCCGCCCCATGCCATCTCAAACATGTGGCCATTAGGCCAGAACAGGAAAGGCTGGGAAAATAAGCTGATTGATGTCCATAGAACAGACCATCTCATCATCTTGAACTCTTGATTAGCAAGAGCATTATCTTCAATGGACACCTTAGTGAGCATTCACGCAGGACAAAACTACCCTCTTACCCTCACTAATTCTGAGATGTTCTTTCACAAATTTTCTAATCTTCTCCTTGCTAGATTTCTGATTATTCAGTCAAATGTCTACCTATGGCCAGAACTAACTCTAGGTGATTAAGTAGCCTTGGCCACCTGCCTTTTAAGGCACAGTGAATAATCAGATGCATCATTCATAGTTATGTTCTTTGAAGTTAACCGCCTTCCTCATGGTCCCTCAGGGAAATGGTTGTGTGAAGCTGTGAAGCAGCCTTCCAATTTTAGGTGATATTTGCATATGTGCAAAATGATCTATAAACCAGTCACATGAGGTTTATTTTTATTTTTTATTTCTTTAACCCACTGACAATAGAAAACTGTAATTAGGCCATGAGTGAAGGATAAGGGAAAGGTGTTAAGAGGGCAGCAGTAGATATCATGGGAATCAGACTTCACTTGCCCTTTCTACTTTGTCTTTGGAACCTGCACAAGTCCTGTGACGTAATGTCTATTTCATTTAAGGATGAAATTTCTATATGCATGCCCAACTTTATATACACCTTTATTTCATCCTTAAGTGAATCAGCAGATTCAGGTTGCCTGCGAGTATAAAGCTTTGCAAGGTGACACTAGGACACCCACGGTCCAGACAGAATTTTGGAGGAAAGACTAGTCTATTGGTGCAGTTAACTGTTCATACTTTGAGCAAAACCAAAACCAAACAAAAGCAAAGGCACTATTTTTCTTGTTATATACACCTGTGGCAGATCTAATGCTTGACCATGGAAAACAAGTGTGGCTGATCAAACTACAGCCACATAATAATCAAGATATCAGGTAGCCTGTTGAAGAATCTTTTCTCCCTCTAAGCCTCACTCAAAACAGGAAGCTTTATAGGTAACCTAAAAAAAAAAACAAACAGATAGAAAAAGAAAAACCCTTGGAGCATGCCCTAATGTGATACATCTCTCTAGAATTCAGGGGCCCACTAGGTATTGGGCAGGGAGAGCATTTGTACTTCACCTTGAATTCTCAAGGCACTTTAGACCGTACGATCACTAAAAACATTCATATGGTGGGTTTCAGGTTTTGCTTATTGGGTTTTGCACGTTCTGGTGTTGCAAGATATGCTGGGTTTTGGTTGCAGTGGGCCACAGAGAAGTCTAGCCTTTTTATTTTTCTTTAATTGATGTATGTGAGACTTAATTTAAACTTTTTGGCTCTAATTTGGTTTGAGATTTGGTAAGTAAAATGAAATATACTCTTTGAGGCATGACACTGTAGCAGTGGATCTTACCTTTAATACTAAACCAAGTAGGTCATGTTCTTAAATTCTGTAGCAAAATAATTGCACTCCACTTTTATTGACCAAACCATCACTTCACATTTGATAGTTGCCTCCCTGACTTCCTGTCTATCTTCCCTTCTCTCCCTTCTCTTCCTTTCAGTAACATCACTGTATTAATCAGAGTTTTCCACAGAAACAAAACCGATAGAATGTGCAATTATATAGAAAGGGATTTCTTATAAGGAAAGGCTCACACAGTCATGGAGCCTAGCATGTTTGAAATCTGCAGAGTGGGTTGACATACTGGAGACCAGGAGAGTCAATGCTCCAGTTACGGTTCTAAGACAGGCAGGGTGCTGGAAAATTATCTCTTGCTGTGGGGGAAGGGGGGTGATTAAGGCAAGCCTTTTTGTTCTATTCTAGCCTTCAGCTAATCAGATGAGGTCCATCCACATTCTGAAGGGCAATCTGCTTTATTTAAAGTCCACTGATTAAAATGTTAATCTCATCTAAAAACGCCCACACAGGCATACCTACCAAAATCTGGGAACCCCACAGCTCAGCCAAGTTGACACATAAAATTAATTGTCACAATCATTAAGGAATGATCTGCTGAATCCACGTTCAATGTGTAAGAAGTTCATTTTAATTTGTTCTTTAAACCATACTTTGTAGCCAGCTTTACTGGTAATGAAGCCAATATTTTCTTTAATATCTTACTTATGTACTCTGCTTCTCAGTTGGTTCAAAATCCATATGGGAAAAGAGTATAGTACAGTAACTTCACCAAATTCATCAAATCTCAACACAAGACCTATTATTTTTGTGATCCAAGTGTTTTGTCAATGACTTAATGTTAAGAGGGTCTCCTTAAAGAATAATTCACTGTATATTTCACAATACCTAAAAAAGAAGACATAGAATATTTTCAACACAAAGAAATGATAAATGTTTGAGGCGATGAATATTCCAACTACCCTGATTTAATCATTACATATTGTATGCATATATGAAAATATCTCATGTACCACATAAATAGGCACAACTTTTATGCATCAGTACACAAAAGCATTAAAAGCTCACTACATAAGCCACCATTTATTAAAATGATTCAGAATGATTCTTTTAGTGTCTTGTTCACATTCAATGCATATATCATAGTTCAATGTATATTTTGTGAAATAATTAAATCTGGAGATAATATAAAATGACCTTGATATAAACACAATATATTCTGTAATTTATCTGTAAATATAAAATCAACAAATGATATTTCTGTTTCTGAAGAGACCTAAGACATTATTATGGTGCTTAATATGTATATATTTTCCAGCTTATTATAACTGTAATTTTAGTTTATGGTGCACTTTTTGTCATAATCATCTTTGCATTACATGAACACATAATGCAATACATTGAACATAATAAAAACTTAATAAATATTTGCTGAAGTGAAGATATTTTTATTTAAAATGGGACTGTGCCATGTAAACTCTTTGTATTGGATATGCATTAATTTTCTTCTGCACTTCATTAAAAAAACATAGGTAATATATACAGACCTCAATTAACCTTTAAGGATTCTGGCTAGAAGCAAAGTTTATCTATCTCAGTCAAAAAAAAATTCCACAAAATTGGCAAAGTTATTCAATATTTAGATGCTTTCTTGTGTTCAAGTTACACAGAAAAAGAGTAAACAGCTGTTTATAAATCTCCTCAGAATTACATTATGGCTTAGATAAATCAAATTTCCTATGTAGTGAATGTAACTCAGCCCAAGGAGATCACTTAATCCAATAGGAATTTGGCAACGACAACTGGCTTCAAGGATTAGACCTCAATATGTGCTCATTGTTCTTGGCAAATGTTATAAGCACACGGGTTAGGATACATGCACTAAATAGTAATTTATATGAACAACAATTAGAACAGAATATGTATTAGAATCCTAAAGTGAATCTCCTTCTGTTATATAAGATAGGAGTACCATAACTTTCAGAAATTGTTGTGTGACAGGTTTGTATTTTCATATTTTTCTCAAATATCATTAAATGCCTTTAATTCTATCTAAAAGAATAGTCAAGATTGAATATCAACAGGGGCTTCAGAGAACACTTAAATTAACCCTCACCTCCATCTCTGTATAGCTCATAATTCATAATTACCTAGGCTTTGTATAGCCCTTGCGTTTGCTTTCTGAGTGCGTATGCATTCAATGAAACTTCAGTCACTTAATAGGCAGCCACAATTTCACAGAGATCACAGGTGCCAATCTGCATCGAGGCTACCAAAATGTAAGTAAAATTAAACGAACTTGTGGAAATCAATCTCTGCCTACTTCCCCAGCCCTGCACTCATACATTTGGTATTTATTCTTGTTTTATAGGTACCTCAAGGGGGAAAAATGTCAGATAAACAGTCAGCTTCATTTTGTAATTATGCTGCTTTCAGTAATTTTAATAACTCAATAGGTTTATTTCATCCACATTTGCTTTTCTAAGAAAACATTTTCTAAAACCTATGTCAGAAAAAAATATA
The DNA here is from genome assembly GCF_028885625.2 of Pongo pygmaeus. Taxonomy (NCBI): domain Eukaryota; kingdom Metazoa; phylum Chordata; class Mammalia; order Primates; family Hominidae; genus Pongo; species Pongo pygmaeus. The sequence continues at coordinate 13,116,896 of NC_072377.2, forward strand.
AAGAAAAGTCTGTGTTTGTGATAAATTGAAGACCCTTTTTTACTTGTCTTCTTGTTATATGGAAAGAAGAGTAAAAAAGTGTTATGACAACAAAATGAATAATGTAACATATTTCTAAGACTTCAAGAACAGACATATCAAACAGGTCCTGTTGTTAAGACATTTGACAAAGTAAGAGACAAAAAAGAAAAATTCATAATTTAGGCATAAACACATTTGTGCAAACCATGTAAATAGTACCTTGCACATTCTGAATACTTATGATCTTATTTTGAATAAAGTAATATTCTAATTGGGTTATTGACATTGGTTTTATATTAAAAATTTCCTGTTTCATTTTATTTTCATCCAATGTATGAAAAAGTGCTTAGAATGATACTACAGTACAATATCCTCCTTCTCACGGAATTCATGTAATAGTAATGCTTGTATGATCATTTGTGTTATTATTGGTATAGCATATTTCCTTAGGATGATAAGAAATAAAAACTATTTTTCCTTGGCTAGAATTAATTTAACAAACTAAAATACATTATACAGTTGGAAGTTCTTTCTTCTTGAGCTAATCAGAAATGTGAGGGCAGGACAATGAATTGTAATAAAAGCAATGTGTTTGAAATAAAAGGATCATAATGAGAGTCTTGCTCTTATCTTCTGCTGAAAGCTTGGGAAGCCTCCTCAAATGTCTGGATCTATTTTTTCATCTGCAGCAGGAACAAGTATGTCTCAAAGGACCATTTTTCTCCATTAGCACTGAGTGCATATGTTCCATGTAGTCTGTCTTCTCCTTGGAAGTTCCCCAGACTGCAGGGGACCATCCAGCGGACCTAACCTTGTTTCTCTTCCTAAATGGACCTATTAAGCCACACATTTGAGCCCTTATTTTTTTACCTTCTGGCCACAATATTGGAATAAAGCAGAAGGTAGCTTGTTCTTGTGTTCAGAGAGCCATTTAGCCCTTGGAATGGGATAGGCCCCTGCTTTTTTTTAATCTATTGTGCTAAGCCCCCCATCCTCCGATTATCCCTAACCTCGAGCTCATCACACTGTTTGATGATTACCCATTTTCTTTTCCATCTTTCCTCACTAGACTGAAAATGTCATAAAAAGACAAAAGTATCTTTTCTATTTTAATTGAAACCCTAGTGTCATGCACAAGGAGTGGTATTTAAAGTCGCTGTAACGGAGTATTGGGTGAAATTGGGTTCAAAGTGTAAGGAAGTAATAAAGGTTTAATAGTCCCAATGAGTAATGAGTGAATATTTGGTTTGGGTTTTTCATTATTCAACTGAATATAATATAAGGCACTTCAGGTTTTATTTTCCTTGAGATTGCCTCAAATAAAATGTTCATAAATTCTTATAAAATCTAAATTCCTTGAAGTCAACTACTTTTATCATTAAAATAATCTCTCTGTAATGTCTTGAGACACTAAATACCATAAGAATTATTCAGCCAAGGGTAAAGACTCAACGTCTTCTTTTATTAAAGTACAGGAAATGGTCGGTTGAAAGGTCTCCTATGTCAGACCTTGTTAATGGGGGGTGGTAATATTAGCTTGTTTTAAATGTAATTCCAAGACACAATTTTGCTCCACATTTGTTCTTTACCCACTGAAGAGAAGAGACACTTTAAATGAATTTCTTCAAATTTAACACAAAGCACATTGATTGATTACATACAATTTAGAAATATAATTATCCTTTACTGAACTGCTATTTAATTATTCAGTTACCTCAATAATATTTTTGTATTGGCAAATAAAAATATATTATAAATGATAGTATTCGAAGTCCTTTAAATTAATAAAATATATTTCATTAGAAAATAATTGTTATTAAATTGACATGCTAATTATACTTTGTGATTTGATAGGCTGGGTAATTTATATATCTCTCACTTTTCTTATTGATTTGTACACCAGTTGCGTTTGGTTTTAGGTGCTTTTTTTTTCCTTAATGTTATCATCTCTGTGCACCTGTGCCAAACAAATTCCAGATTCTCTGAGGTAATTTGGAGAGAGTTAGCACAACTCCTGCATCTATAACACCTGGTGGCAGTAAAACATGAGTGCAGATTGGACTCTTAAAAATTAGTTAAGTCTTTTAGCATCTTGAGGATTTGGGCAACAATAAAAGTAAATATGAATGCCACACAAAGAAATCAAGTTGCGCAAATAGCTAATTTTGCTTAAATACAGCCACTGAAAATATACATACAAAAATAAATATAATTTAGGTCTACCTCTTTCGGGTATCCCTCTCACCTTTTTCAATTTCCTTAAGTGAAGTAAGTCAGCATGAACAAATTGGCATGATGGAGTGTGTTTGTGTGTGTGTGTGTATGTGTGTGTGTGTGTGTATTAAGATAAGCAAAGACATATTGATGTATCAGCTTCTGGGAGGTGGAGTAGATATGTATAGAACATCATCAAAATTCACATAGCCTTACTCCAAAAGAATATCAAAGAAAAAAACAAAACCAATTTAGTTCTAACTTAATTGGATGAAATCTAAGAGTAATCTATTGCAGATTGTATTGAAATTACCTTGGTGTTTGGCGTTTACAACATATGCACTACAGTTTCTCAGAAGGCTAATTGTTTCAAGTCTGTTGCATGCAAATTTCAGCAAATGGAGTAGTGCATGCAATATCAAATTTAGAATGTTTAACCTGATGTTCAATACTCCTTTACTGACAGTTATTTGAACAATTACCATACCAGATATTTATATTTACAAAATATATAAAGAGATTACATAGTATGTAAATCACAGTTCTATTTCTTTTGAGAGTATCTCTGTCCTATTTTCTGCTTTCATTAAGTCATAGTTCATAAAGAGTAAATTCCACCAATACCTGTTATATCCTTAATTGCAAATTCTGTCTCAATTCTGCCCCTTCATTTCTCAGAATTTTTTTGAACCATTTCAGCAATGACTACTGTATTGCCAAATTTTGAAACTACTTGCCTCTGTTTGGAATTGCTTACTCATTTGGCTTTGTGAAAAGGACTAATTTTCAAACCTTTCTCTGTCTATCTACCTCAGTTTTCCCCTTCTATTATAATTCTTTGTTTCTTTTCACTTATTTCTGGTCATTATTAACTACTACCTTTGCTGATCACACCCAAATGTATATTTCTGTCCTATAATGTCCTTGAACTTTAGATTTTAATATGCAACTGCCTGAGGGACATTTGTATTGGGAATATCTTCACACTTTACTATATTAATACATGTATATTTGAACTCATCATCTTCTCTCTGAAATTGACTTCTATGCCTTTATTCCATTTTTCTGGACATGGTATAATCAATCATAGACACATAAAATTCAGAAGCTTTGAAGTTATACTAGATTTTTCTTTCATCCTTGTTTCTCACAAATCACAGTGGACTTGTCTTACATTCTCTAACCATTCTCGATCTATTTCACATCTCTATAGCTATTGTTGTGGTCAGAATGTTTTTGCTCTCCCAAATGTATATGTTGAAATCCTATCCTGCAAGGTAACAGTATTAGATATGAAATTTCGGGGATGCTAGTAGTTCATAAGGGCAGATCCTTAATAAATGGGATCAGTGCCCTTACAAATGAGATACCATTAGCTAGCCATTTCTACCATGTAGGGACACAGGGAGACGATGCCATCTATGAACCAGAAATTGGCCCCTTACCAGACCCTGAATGTGCTAGTGGCTTGATCTTGGGCCTCCCAGCCTCCAAAAGTATGAGAAATAAGTTTTTATTCTTGATAAGATACCACCCTATGTTATTTTTATAGTATCATAAATGGACTATGGACCTTATTGACTGTATGTCAGGCTCTTTTCAACTGACTCTCTCTTGACAACTTGTGACCCTCTCCCTTGTCCTCTTCAAATTCATATTTCACACAAATGCCAGATTGAGCCGAAGGAAATGAAAACTTTGAATAGCAATGGTTCTCAAATAAAGTCCTTAGATATGCAGGACCAGCATTACCGGAGAAATTGCTTGAGATGACATTCTGAAACCTTACTCCAGAGCTACCAAGCAAAAAAACTCAGAGTAGAGCCCAGCAATCTTTGTTTTACATCACTTCAAGTGATTCTGAAGTACTCTCAAATTTGAGAACTATTACTCTACAATACAAAATCTAAGACACACGCCTGCCAGGCATACTCTTGCTTCCTGCACCTAGCCTATTTGTATTTTCTACCCAAAATAGCTCTGCTCTCCTTACTCAACTGAACTCTTCCATTCAACAATTTAGACTATGATCAGATGTTCTCACGTCCACAAATTTTCACTGATTTCCAAGATTCCTTATTTTCCCTATTTCTCTATCTTTTGGTGCAGAGCCCTATAATTTTGCAGCCCACCAATTCCACTAGAAAGTTTCTTCATTCTCTAAACTGCATTCTCTTTAGTCAGAATGATAGTGTGTTACTTATTTTAGCATCCAGAAAGTTCAAGCATGCTGCACCCTGCAAATAATAGGCACCCGATAATAATTCTCCACTATACTAAAATAAATAAGCAAACAAGATGGATCCTAGATCCCTAAACCTTGAATTCTTACCCTGGGGTGGGGAAGGAGGAGTACTTTCATAATAAATGTATCATTTTCTTTCTTATGAAATTCCACCTCTTTAAGGTCTCTTGGAATAAGATAAGACTATCTTTTAGGTCCTATTTATTACTTTCAGGTTAGGCCAAGAACAAAAATGATATAACTAAATAGTTGAAAAAGGGGCAACACCAGATAAGTACTTTAGCCACAATCTGACTTCTAAATAAATGGACCAGAATCATTTCAAATGCAACATGGCCACATATTCTATTTTGTTCAATAGAAGAGCAAAGATAATCTTGATACTTTAGCATAGTTGAAAACCGATGAAATAATCCAGTAAAAGTGAGAATTATTACATTGAGATAATGGATAACTTAAAGAGAAAATTTTACTGAGTAATTAAAAATGGTGAAGATTCAAAGATTACATGGAAGTACTTACTTGGTAAGAGAAAGATTGCTCACACACTGAGACTAGAGATAATGAGGTGATGGCAAAAAACTCCCAGAAATTAAGAACAAATTTTTACATACATTGCTGACAAGACAATCATAAACAAAATATATGGATTTTCACAATTTAGTAACAGGGAGTAGACAATTTGTTTAAAAATGAGCCAGAGATTTTATTTGAACAGACACTTTGCTAAGAAGGAAATCCAAGCTGCCTATAAACTAGTGAAAGAGTGTCCAGCCACATTACGAACAGGAAAATGTAAATTAAAACATCAATGAAATACTACTACACATACAGAAGATGAGCAAAGACAAAAGCCTGTTTACTTCCTAGAGCTGGTGAGGATGTGAAACAAACAACTCTTATCCATTTCTGAAGTCGGGAGGAAGCGAGACCTGGAAATGATTACTACAAATTGTTATTATATTTATTAATATTAATAATTAGTATAACTGTTCCCGATATCCGTGGGGGAGAATATATTACTCCCAATATCGCAGAAAGTGTACACCCCTCTATGATGTTACTCCTAATAGCCAGGGAGTAGAGGATGACATTATGGAAAATACCGCAGTGGGTGTACATCCCTTCGGTCATCTTGTACCTAATATCCTGGGTGGGAGCAGATGATATGACAACAAGTATCCCAGGGGGCGGAGACCTCCCCCGTGGTACTGTCCCTAACATCCAAAGGTGGAGAGGATGGTATTTCTTCCAAATTCGCCGGGGGTGCACACCACCCCTGATACTGATCCTAATATACAGGGGGCGACAGGATGATATTAGTCTGAATATTGCAGGAGGTGTACACTCCCTAGGGATATTGTTCCTAATATCCAGGGACGGAGAGGATGATATCGCTCCCAATATAGCAGGGTGTGTACACCCCTTCTGTGACATTGGTCCTAAAGGGCAGCGGGGGAGAGGAGGATATTACCCCCAATATCGCAGGGGGTGTACACCCCCTTTTGACATTGTTCCCTATATCCTGGGAGGGAGAGGAAGTTACTAGCGGCAGTGTCGCCGGGGCTGTACTCACCCACTGTGATATTGTTCCGAATATCCCGAGGGGGAGAAAATGATGTTACTTCCAATATTGCAGGTGGTGTACATCCTCCTGTGATATTGTTTCTTGTATTCAGGGGGAGTGGACGATATTATTCCCAATATCGCAGGGGTTGTACTCACCTCCTGCCATGCGGGGAGTAAGAGCCAGCCCCTCTCCCCCCGCCCCGGCTCCTAGGACCCCCATGGCAGGGGGGTGAGGCACCCCCCACGATGCGGGGAGTAAGAGCCAGCCCCTCTCCCCCCCCCGGCTCCTAGGACCCCCATGGCAGGGGGGTGAGGCACCCCCCACGATGCGGGGAGTAAGAGCCAGCCCCTCTCTCCCCCCGGCTCTTAGGACCTGCAGTGGACTCAGCCTGTTTACCATATTGTGAGTAATATCATCTCCCCCTCTGGAAATTATGAACTATTTCACAGACGGGTGTACACCCTCGGTGTACAGAGGGTGTACACTCGTCTGTATTGGGAGTAATATCATCCTCTTCCTCCCTCAGTATTAAGAACAGTATCACAGGGGTGTTTCTGCTCCCTGCGATATCACGTGTCATACCCTCCTCTCCCACGTTGCAATTAGAAACAGTATCAGTGGGGGCGTGTCCACCTTCTGTGATATTGAAAGTAATATCATCCTCTTCCCTCCAGGATCATGGGAACTATATCCCTGGGGGGTGTACCTTTTCTGCCATATATGTAGTCATATCACCCCCTCCGCCTTGGAATATTATGAAGGACCATCTCACACGGGGGTGTACACTTCCTGCGATATTGGGAGTAATATCAACCTCTCGGCCTCTGAATATTAGGAAGAGTATCACAGGGTGGGTGTGCACCTCCTGCTCTACTATGGTGAGTAATATCATCCCCTCCCTTTCAGGATATTAATAACAATTTCACAGGATGGGTGAACACAGCCTGCGATGCTGGAATTATTATCATCCTCTCCCCCTCGGGATACTAGGAACAAAATCGCAGAAGAGGTGTACACTCCCTGCGATATTGGGAGTAATATCATACGCTTCTTCCGTGAATATTAGGAGCAATATCACCGGGTGGCTGTACATTCATTGCTATGTTGGCAGTCATGTCATACTCTACACGCTGGATATTAGGATCGGTGTCACAGGGTGAGTGTACACCTACTGCGATATGAAAACTAATATCATGCTCTCCATCCCTGGATATTAGGAACAATATCACAGGTGTACACCCCCTGCGGTATTAGGAGTAATAATATTATGAATTATTAAACATCAGTCTTATTAATAATTATCAATGGTATTAATAGTATAACGTTATTAATCATTAATGATTATTTTCAAGATATGATTATGCATGATTAAAATTAATTATTACTAATGTCATTTTTAATATTAGTTATTAATCTTAATATTATTTTATTACCAACATCACTTGATTCATTGAAGTAACATTAATTGTTGATATCATTATTTTATTAATAGTGATATTGCTATTAATTATTAATAGGAATCGTTAATATTTTTAATCCGTACTAAGTTTTATTGTCTCTACTGTAATTATTAATATCGACGATTACTATTAATTATTATATTTATTAATATTCATAATTAATATAACTTCCCGATATCTGCGGGGGAGAGGATATTACTCCCAATATCGCAGAAAGTGTACACCCCTCTGTGATGTTACTCCTAATAGCTGTTGAGCAAAAATATTGACCTTTTGCCCTCAGTCTTCCTGATTCTCAAACCTTCTGTCTCAAACTGGAATCTCCACCATCAACTCTCTGGCTCCCAGAATTTCAAACTACATACAGCCCTGACCTTCCTGGGTCTCCCGCTTGCAGATGGCACATGGTGGGACCTCTCAGCCTACATAATCTCAGAATCTAATTTCCTATAATAAATCTCTTTTAATTCTAAGAGATTTAGCAGTTTGTAATGTTAATAGAAAAAAGAAAATAGGGTTGAATAAGTTTGAAGTAAATACAATTTATTCTTACATCACAGATTTCATAGGAAAAGGTGTTTTAAAAACAATTATGATAGCAGCTTTCAAATAACGGTAATATAAGTTGGCAGACAGAACACCTGTTAACTACAAGATAAAGTTTGACACGATGAAAACAATAGCCTGAAAAATTTAAAAATGACATAAAGATGGCAATATATATATTCAAACACAGACACATGAACACATACATACAAACGTACATATTTGTGTATGTTTATAATGCATACAAAGGTGATTTTGATTTATTTCTTATGACATTTACATGATAGTATAAAAAACAATCTTTTTATTAATAAAGAAATCTATACTCACTAATATGTATGAAATTTAATCCTTGTCATTCTTGTCTTTTTTTTTTTTTTTTTGCAAAGGAGTCTTTCTTTGTTGCCCAGGCTGGAGTGTAATGGCACAATCTCGGCTCACTGCAACCTCTGCCTCCCAGGTTCAAGTGATTCTCCTACCTCAGCCTCCCGAGTAGCTGGGATTACAAGTGCCCACCACATACATGCTCAGTTAATTTTTGTATTTTTAGTAGAAACGGGGTTTTACCATGTTGGCCAGGCTGGTCTCAAACTCCTGACCTCAGGTGATCTGCCAGCCTCAGCCTCCCAAAGTGCTGGGATTACAAGCGTGAGCCACTGTGCCTGCCCATATTTTCATTATTAGTAGTACAAGTTTCATTGTTTTGAAGCAAACATTTTAACTCATGTGAACCACATCTCTAGTACAACATATATAGGCATTCCATTAAAATGTCTCCTTTATGCATTTTGTCTCAAAAATACTGTAATTTTATAATGTCTGGAAATGTGGAACCTATGGTACATGAACTAACTGGGGAGGCCTTAAATTTTGCGTGCACACACACACACATGCACATGAGAATAACTGAAAACATATATCCTATCTGTTCTCTTTCTTTTCAGAACTCTAATTAATACAATAATAAACAGTCAAAGAAACAGATTTAAAAAATAAATGTAAAGAATGATAAAGAAAACAGAAAGGCCTATGATCCATGTAATGCTTTGACCTCTCCAGTTGGTACTGTGATTAGTCAAAACTTGGCATGAAGTATCTCCAATATAAGGAAGGTATAGTGAGTGGCAAAAGGTCAGGCATAACCAGGTCCATGCATGTTTGTAACTTTTCACAAAGTCAGACTTTTACTGGTGCTATTTCAATCACAGAAGCCATGAGTTATATGAACTTCCCATGTAGGCAGTTCTCCTTAATGCTACCTGTTCACACCATAGTCAGTCATGGGCACACAGGCTGAAGCCAATCCACAGGTCAATCGGTATTGCAAACCATACATATGAGAATACTTATTCCATATGTAAATGTTATAGATTAAACGTTCCACATCAAACAAAGTAACATTTAATATCAAGAGAAAAGGGATCGCAAAAAGGAGTTAATGAACCAGCCCAAGGAGAGTGACATGGAAAAGGAGAGTATCCTGGCTTGATCCAGACAGATGTCAAAATTTTGCAAGGAAGAGACTTTGATTTGAGCCAAGCCTTTGGGCAGATGCCAGGTGCAGACCACAAGTGACAGCAAGACAGGGTCTATCAATACAGCCAGCTCAGTGGGTGAAGTCCTGCTCTTGTTTTTTTTTTTTCTCTTTATTGTTGTTATTATTATTATTATTATTATTATTATTATTATACTTTAGGCTCTATGGTACATGTGCGCAATGTGCAGGTAAGTTACATATGTATACATGTGCCATGCTGGTGCGCTGCACCCACCAACTCATCATCTAGCATTAGGTATATCTCCCAATGCTATCCCTCCCCCCTCCCCTTACCCCACAACAGTCCCCGAAGTGTGATGTTCCCCTTCCTGTGTCTATGTGTTCTCATTGTTCAATTCCCACCTATGAGTGAGAATATGCGGTGTTTGGTTTTTTGTTCTTGCGATAGTTTACTGAGAATGATGATTTCCAATTTCATCCATGTCCCTACAAAGGACATGAACTCATCATTTTTTACGGCTGCATAGTATTCCATGGTGTATATGTGCCACGTTTTCTTAATCCAGTCTATGATTGTTGGACATTTGGGTTGGTTCCAAGTCTTTGCTATTGTGAATAATGCTGCAATAAACATACGTGTGCATGTGTCTTTATAGCAGCATGATTTATAGTCCTTTGGGTATATACCAAGTAATGGGATGGCTGGGTCAAATGGAATTTCTAGTTCTAGATCCCGGAGGAATCGCCACACTGACTTCCACAAGGGTTGAACTAGTTTACAGTCCCACCAACAGTGTCAAAGTGTTCCTATTTCTCCACATCCTCTCCAGCACCTGTTGTTTCCTGACTTTTTAATGATTGCCATTCTAACTGGTGTGAGATGGTATCTCATTGTGGTTTTGATTTGCATTTCTCTGATGGCCAGTGATGGTGAGCATTTTTTCATGTGTTTTTTGGCTGCATAAATGTCTTCTTTTGAGAAGTGTCTGTTCATGTCCTTCGCCCACTTTTTGATGGGGTTGTTTGTTTTTTTCTTGTAAATTTGTTTGAGTTCATTGTAGATTCTGGATATTAGCCCTTTGTCAGATAAGTAGGTTGCAAAAATTTTCTCCCATTTTGTAGGTTGCCTGTTCACTCTGATGGTAGTTTCCTTTGCTGTGCAGAAGCTCTTTAGTTTAATTAGATCCCATTTGTCAATTTTGGCTTTTGTTGCCATTGCTTTTGGTGTTTTCGACATGAAGTCCTTGCCCATGCCTATGTCCTGAATGGTAATGCCTAGGTTTTCTTCTAGGGTTTTTATGGTTTTAGGTCTAACATTTAATTCTTTAATCCATCTTGAATTGATTTTTGTATAAGGTGTAAGGAAGGGATCCAGTTTCAGCTTTCTCCATATGGCTAGCCAGTTTTCCCAGCACCATTTATTAAATAGGGAATCCTTTCCCCATTTCTTGTTTTTGTCAGGTTTGTCAAAGATCAGATAGTTGTAGATATGTGGCATTATTTCTGACGGCTCTGTTCTGTTCCATTGATCTATATCTCTGTTTTGGTACCACTACCATGCTGTTTTGGTTACTGTAGCCTTGTAGTATAGTTTGAAGTCAGGTAGTGTGATGCCTCCAGCTTCATTCTTTTGGCTTAGGATTGACTTGGCGATGCGGGCTCTTTTTTGGTTCCATATGAACTTTAAAGTAGTTTTTTCCAATTCTCAGCACCACACCACACCTATTCCAAAATTGACCATATACTTGGAAGTAAAGCTCTCCTCAATAAATGTAAAAGAACAGAAATTATAACAAACTATCTCTCAGATCACAGTGCAATCAAGCTAGAACTCAGGATTAAGAATCTCACTCAAAACCGCTCAACTATGTGGAAACTGAACAACCTGCTCCTGAATGACTACTGGGTACATAACGAAATGAAGGCAGAAATAAAGATGTTCTTTGAAACCAACAAGAACCAAGACACAACATACCAGAATCTCTGGGATGCATTCAAAGCAGTGTGTAGAGGGAAATTTATAGCACTAAATGCCCACAAGAGAAAGCAGGAAAGATCCAAAATTGACACCCTAACATCACAATTAAAAGAACTAGAAAAGCAAGAGCAAACACATTCAAAAGCTAGCAGAAGGCAAGAAATAACTAAAATCAGAGCAGAACTGAAGGAAATAGAGACACAAAAAACCCTTCAAAAAATAAATGAATCCAGGAGCTGGTTTTTTGAAAGGATCAACAAAATTGATAGACTGCTAGCAAGATTAATAAAAAAAGAGAGAAGAATCAAATAGATGCAATAAAAAATGATAAAGGGGATATCACCACCGATCCCACAGAAATACAAACTACCATCAGAGAATATTACAAACACCTCTACGCAAATAAACTAGAAAATCTAGAAGAAATGGATAAATTCCTGGACACATACACTCTCCCAAGACTAAACCAGGAAAAAGTTGAATCTCTGAATAGACCAATAACAGGAGCTGAAATTATGGCAATAATCAATAGCTTACCAACCAAAAAAAGTCCAGGACCATATGGGTTCACAGCCGAATTCTTCCAGAGGTACAGGGAGGAGCTGGTACCATTCCTTCTGAAACTATTCCAATCAATAGAAAAAGAGGGAATCCTCCCTAACTCATTTTATGAGGCCAGCATCATTCTGATACCAAAGCCTGGCAGAGACACAACAAAAAAAGAGAATTTTAGACCAATATCCTTGATGAACATTGATGCAAAAATCCTCAATAAACTACTGGCAAACAGAATCCAGCAGCACATCAAAAAGCTTATCCACCATGATCAAGTGGGCTTCATCCCTGGGATGCAAGGCTGGTTCAATATACGCAAATCAATAACTGTAATCCAGCATATAAACAGAACCAAAGACAAAAACCACATGATTATCTCAATAGATGCAGAAAAGGCCTTTGACAAAATTCAACAACCCTTCATGCTAAAAACTCTCAATAAATTAGGTATTGATGGGACGTATCTCAAAATAATAAGAGCTATTTATGACAAACCCACAGCCAATATCATACTGAATGGGCAAAAACTGGAAGCATTCCCTTTGAAAACTGGCACAAGACAGGGATGCCCTCTCTCGCCACTTCTATTCAACATAGTGTTGGAAGTTCTGGCCAAGGCAATTAGGCAGGAGAAGGAAATCAAGGGTATTCAATTAGGAAAAGAGGAAGTCAAATTGTCCCTGTTTGCAGATGACATGATAGTATATCTAGAAAACCCCATTGTCTCAGCCCAAAATCTCCTTAAGCTGATAAGCAACTTCAGCAAAGTCTCAGGATACAAAATCAATGTGCAAAAATCACAAGCATTCTTATACATCAATAACAGACAAACAGAGAGCCAAATCATGAGTGAACTCCCATTCACAATTGCTTCAAAGAGAATAAAATACCTAGGAATCCAACTTACAAGGGATGTGAAGGACCTCTTCAAGGAGAACTACAAACCACTGCTCAAGGAAATAAAAGAGGATACAAGCAAATGGAAGAACATTCCATGCTCATGGGTAGGAAGAATCAATATCATGAAAATGGCCATCCTTCCCAAGGTAATTTACAGATTCAATGCCATCCCCATCAAGTTACCAATGACTTTCTTCACAGAATTGGAAAAAACTGCTCTTCTTATATCCACAGAGTCCTCTTGGGAGGAGTGATGGTAAAGAGTGTGCATAGTTATGTCTTTACCTGGTTGAGTGTGGTCTCAATTGATTAGGCAAACATCTGGCCACGCTGGCATAATGTCTTTTGAAATGTAAGATGGAGTATTTTTCTAAGATGGAGTTACTTATGTCGAGGGTGCTCTATGAAAAAGGCAATGACAGAGAGGGTTGTACACAAGATAAAGAAGAAAGTACTACCTGATCACGGTTATAAAGAGATTTTGGCATTTTTTTAATCCTTCTAATATACCCCAATGAAAATGGATTGTATTTAGTTTTAGCCCCCGCCTCCATTCTACCAATTGAGTGCAATGAAAAATAAAAAATACTAAAATTCGATTTTTCCAATTTTATAATAAATTTATAAGATATTTATACTCTCATTACTGAAAAATCATCAAAATGCAAAAATATGGTCTATGGGAGCACACAAGGAAAATATTTTGTGATCAGAAGTTAAATAGAACCAATTGAGTATCTGATTCTAGATCCTAATTTTATGTTTGATCTAGTCATAATACACAGTTCTTAATATTAGAAAAAAGGTAATTTCTAACCCATTTTACATTTTAGAATCACCCTTTTCTCTTGAATTGTTATTCAGGACTAGATGTAGGGTGAGAAAACATGGAAGAAAGAGAAAAAGTAATATCTGTTTAGTTGTTCTTAACAGAAAATAATTAAAGATTTTTAGATCAATACACATAAGAGCCACAGAGTAAAACCTCATTAATTGTGCAAAGATGGGCAGTAATCATTACAAAACAAAAAAGGAGAAAAAAAGGATTTCCCTCCAGGAAAAAAAAAATGATGGTTCCATCCAACATTTAAAGTTCAACTATGTGAGAATGAGTTTAGTTATTTAATATACTATAGCAGCAGTTTGGAGGGACAACAAGCTGTGTTTTTAAAACACTGCTTTCAGTGAGTTTTAAAAGTTGCTTATCTCTATTGGAGACTTGGCTAGAAATGGTAATAGAAAAGAGAATACAATTTAGGTTAATACAAGTTATTTTTATATCACAGATTTCATAGGAAAAGGTGCTTCAAAAGCAATTATGATTGCAACATCCAAATGACAGTAATGAAAGGTGGCAGATAGAACACATGTTAAAGCCATAAAATCAAGACAAACTTTGACACTTTGAAAAAAATGTCCTGGAGACATTAATAATAGTATGAAGATGGCAAGAAGTGTAACAAGTCCTTTACATATTGTGTCTATTTATGTGTGTTTGTATGTGCAGGTGGGAAGAAGTTTTCCTCTCAAATATTTATAGACACACAATTAAACATCCTAATCATCTTAAATTATGTATTTCTCCATTTTTTCTTTAAAAAAAAGGAAATCAACTAGAATTGCTTTCCTTTAGAATAAAAACATTTCTTATTCAAAATTAGTTACAGAACACCAGGCCATGTATTTTTCAGGGCTACCTCAGACAAGCAGCGGTGTTTTTGACAAGAGAAATAGCACTAAGCTGCCATAGGTCAAAGTCTTTGGTGCATAAAATGCAGTTGGCTCAGGGATTTGCACAGGTAATGCTTTGTTATAATTTAATGTGCATTGGCCAGGTGTGGTGGCTCACACCTGTAATCCCAGGACTTTGGGAGGCCGAGGTGGGTGGATTACCTGAGGTTAGGAGTTTAAGACCACCCTGATCAATATGGTGAAACCCCGTCTCTACTAAAAATAAATACAAAAATTAGCCGAGCCTGGTGGCATGTGCCTGTAGTCGTAGCTACTGGGGAGGCTGAGACAGGAGAACTGCTTGAACCCAGGAGTCGGAGATTGCAGAGAGCCAAGATCATGCCACTGCACTCCAGCCTGGGCGACAGAGCAAGACTCTGTCTCCAAAAAAATAAATAAATAAAATAAGAATTTAATGGGCTTTGTTCCTCTGTTTCCCTCCACCTGACTTGAAAGGAGTAGTTTCACTTGGCAAAGCCCTAATGTAAGAAAAATTAAGGTTTATCCAGTGAGCTCATATATCATACTTTCCACCTTTTCAAATGTATTAAAATCATGGTACTTTTAGACAAAACCCACAAGGTGCACATTTTTAATGCCATGACTGTATGCATACTAGAAATTTAATCTTATGAATTGAAATATCCCTTTTAAAATAATGAAAATTTGAACCAATAATAAGAATATTTGTTAAGAATTAAAATTCACATATAAATGAGTGTAACTTTATTAATAAAAATGTGCTTTATCTTTTTGTAAAGACTCATATATCATAATTTTAAAAATCAAAAACATTTTTGTGTAAGTTGTATATACATATATTTACATGTATGTGTTCATGTGTTTGTATTTTAATATACTTTCATGTATTTATTATTTAGATACTCAGTTTTGAAGTGATCATTACAGATATTTTCTCATTTTATTATTTGTCTTTTTCTTACTTTACTGAAAAAATTTCAAACATATGTTTATAAAACTATAGTTAGAAGTTACTCATGAGTTCTTATGATACCAGTACAGAGAGTAGAATTTAATACTATAAAAATCCCTTAGGATATATATCTTCTCTATTTTACAAGGGCTTTTAATTGATTGTTATTTGCTATTTGGACCGACTGGAAATATTTGAATTTTTGATACATTTTAGGAAAACACTGGTTTTATATGTGTTCACTCAAATGTTATATATTTTTTAGTTTATGAGATAATTGAGGAAACCTTACCAACTGATAGACATTTACTTACTGAAAGAGAATTCCAAAACCTGAGATAATATTTAATAGTTAATATGTGTAGAAAATATTCAAGAAAAAGTGCTGAGTTTACAGAGGAAATAAGTGGCACCCTTGTACTAAGCATAGTATCTCATTTGTCTTATGTTACACAATATATTGGACAGACATTTGATTCTGGTGTGTAAAGATGTAGAAGTTCTTTATCCCATGATAATGACAAAAAAGTAGGTAACATTATATATACATACACATATATGGTGGCTCTAAAAATTGGTGCATGAAATACACCCCAAATTAATTGAATTCCAAAGAGAAAGATAAGCTCTCTACAGTGACAGGAGAATAAGAAGTTTTCTTGCTACATCTGAGCTCCAGACAGAGAGCAGGTAGAAAAAGTATTTTCTACTTTTTTCTATGCAAGACAAAAAGAAAGAGAATGAGACTCTGATGGCAGTGAGGGGTGGAGAGATAAATCAGAGGTTGAAAGAAATAAACATTTATAAACAAATCACTGAGCCTGGCAACCTCATCTCATTATCAGGAAGTTTTCTGATAAAGGACAGTAAAGAAAGAATTGCTAAGCAAAGAACATTCACAGTATCGCATGTGTTCTTGGTATATTGACGAGGTCTTTCTGGATTTTAATAGAAATTGAACCAAAAGTATGTGGAACCATAATCTATCTTCTCTAACCTAAAATAGCATCAAAGGATGCAGCCACATAGTAATGACATGAAAAATTAGGGAGTGGACTGAAGTAGTTTTTCCATCTCAGCTCAACTTGATTTTGGGAGGATTCTGAATGATCAGCAATAAATCATCACATAAAAGAGCTTGTAGTCTCTGGAAAAGAATAAACTAAAAATATATACTTACAATTTGATTATCCTTGTATGCATCATGTTCTGAATATGAGCATGAAAATTATGTAGAAGCAGGAAAAACCTAGTATAAACTAGCAGAAAAGAGTCTAAGTTTTTCTACCATAACCTAGCAAAAGTAGTCATTAGAAGCAGACCCACAGCTGACACAGCTATTGGAATGATCAAAGATTTCAAAATAATTCATAAATATGCTAAGTATTTTACAAAAAAATAATTTTACCAGGTTTAAACTATTATGCAATTTAAGTGATAATATTCTGAAAAATAACCAAATATGATATAGAACCTAAAAAATTATATTTTTAGGTATAATTATTATTTTAGGTAAAAATAATCAAATATGAATGATATTTGAAAGGAAATTGAATAGCACAGAAAAGCAGATTGGACACTGCAGAAAAAAATAACTTAATTAAAGATAGGTCAATAGAAATTATATAACTAAAAAAATAGAAAACACATTGAATAAAAATCAGCACAATATCATTGGACTCTGAACAACTATTAACTAATATGAGTTTTCATTGGAGTTTCAGAAGGATATGTAAAACAAAATGGGAAGAAAACACATTTGAAGATATAGTGGCCAAAATATTTCCAACTTTTATGAAAAACATTACCCAAACACCCAGAAAGCCAAATAATCCCTAAGCTGGATAAATGCAAATTTAATCAACCAACAAATAGTACTGCTAGGCTCTTCAAAGCTAAATTGCTGAAAATCAAAAATAACAAGGAAAACCTTGAAGTAGATAGAGGCAAAAAGATACAACACTACCTACAGGGAAAAATAATATATACGACAGTGAAATGGTAAAGCCAGAAGACAATACAATGACATTTTAATGGACTGGAAACAAACAAAGATTATTAACCAGAACTCCAAAATTATCTAGTTAGCAAAATTTCCCCTAAAAATGATATTGTAAAAAAATTTTCATAAAAAAGTATATATTACCAGAAAATTCTTATTACAAAATAATGCTTATGTACTTCAGTGAGAAGAGAAATTGATGCCAAATGAGAATTCAGATCAACAAGAATAAATAGAGTATCAGAAATAGTAAATATATAATGCTGTTTTTCTTTTCATAATTTCTTTTCAAGACAACTGATGTCTTACAGTATAAAAATTGCATTTTATATGTAGATATAAAAATATGACAAAGATAAACACTAAATGTAAGGGGAAGCATAGCTTTTTACAAGTTGGGTGAAGTGTTATATATTAGTTCATGTTAGATTGTAATTAGTTAAGGATGAATACTGTGGTACCATTAGCAACCATTAAAGAGAGCGATAACAAAATTTTATAGCTTGGTTTTGAATTGACTTTTAGTTGGGGACAGCAGACCAGAACATATGATATGTTAATAGCTGTTTCCAGTCTTACTGGGGAACAGTGCTCTTGCATTCTCAATATTTATTTTATATGTTTTTAATGCATAAGAACTATTAATAATATGTAAGTAGTGTATTTGATCATATACATTTGATCACTGCATAACTTTGGATGGTGCCATAATACACATAAAAAAAGAGATTGGCATTTTATGATAGTTTTCCAACCATTTTTTATTCATTTTATTTCTGAGAATTGGTTTTTATCTAAAAGTTTAATACATTTACCCCTTATGCCTAACTGCAAGAGTTAAGCATTATTACAAATTTCCTATCTGACAATTTATGGAGCAAGACTGTTGATGTTCATGGTATAGTCTGTTAATCAAGACAATTAGAAAAGGAGGTGAAAATTAAATTTAGTGTCACTGCAGTCCTCTTTGATACATTATAAGAAAAAACCTACTAATAATTTATTTATAAAAGTTACTAAAGTATTGGTTTTTGAATCACATGCTCTTTTTTTAAAAAAATCAGAGTAGATTTTTGTAGAACTCTCTCTCATTTCTTGCATTTCATATTTTACTGCAAGAAAAAAGTGGGTTATTTTACACTTATCATGTTGGGAACTGCTCATGTCATAGAATTCATTATTTTTGCATTTTATTTTTCCTTTCCTTTAATATTGGAAGAGTTCATCAAACACTTATTCCGCCATATATTTAATCATTTGAATGTAAATATCATAGCATTGCTAATAGGTATAGTTGTAAAAGAAATGAAAATGTTTTTGATACAAACACAAGTAAAACCAGTCATTTAAGTAAATCTGATGTGTTAACCGTTCGTTTTAGTATCTATATGCCTAGCTTAAAAGACTTTTTTTCTGGAATATATTGATTGTTACTGAGATACACTCGTAGAATAGCAAGCCAAATAAATCCAAAACAAAGCAAAAAATAGATAAATATCAGCCATTAAATAGTTGAAAAGACTTAGATTTTTGTTTTCTGGTGTGGTAATATAAAAATAATGTCAAACATTAATAAATATGGTATGATTTTCATGATTTTAAAATTCTGATACGGACAAAAAAGAAGCATCTCAAGGAATCTCATGAATGACTGAAAAACATTTTCACACAGATTGCAAATGTCAAACAAGAAATAGCTTTTTCTTAGAAATACTTCATCATTTGTTGATCAGTTAGTTACAAAAGTGTCATTGAATTCATGAGAAATGCCATCAGAAAAGCAGGATAATCAGTGTTACTTTAAGAAAATGAACTGTGATACATTACTAGTAGTTCAGCTTAAATGTCTTTTTAAATACCTTAAAGACCCTATCTGTTTTAACCACTGAGATAACATATGTGACTCATGAATCATGAATTGCTTCATTTTGCTTTTGCTTAATAACCAAATACACTTTTGGGGTAGTAACGATAAAAACAAGCCTTCCCTAACCACCATAGAAGAAGCTGTAGAAGTAGCCTATCAGGACAGGTGCAGAAAAAGAGTGATGAGATGATGTCAGAGAGGGGAGACCGGGAAAGCTGTTCTAACTCTTTCTAGAACAGCAAATCTACAGAACCTTTGTACTCCATGTCTTAATAGAGACTGATGTCATGTGCAGAGCGGTGCAAGGGGCACTTTGTAGTTAATATTACTAGAAGGCTTAAGTCCCTGAATTTCTTCTCTGTCATAAACTAACAGAAGATATTTTCAACAACCTATTTTTATTTATTTTTTTCTGTGTGAATGTGTAACTTGCATTTTTCTCCTGTCTCAAGAAACTATTTGGGGATAACCATTATGGTGTATTTCCCTGATCAGTCTAAATCATATAGCATTACTCCAAGTTATTTCTTTGACCTAGTGTTTTGGGGTTTAGTGAATGACCTATGTTCTACCTTTCTGAATAGATGAAAAATCTAACAGAAACCAAATATTCTTGTTACTACTGCTGCGTAACAAATCGCCCATCAGTAGGTACCTTTTACTAATGGTTGTAACCAATGACTCCAACAACCTAGAAGCCTGAAACAGTGTGTTTTATCTTTTTCTTACTTTTGTGAATCACCATATTCATTTTTATTATAGTGCAATCAATTACCACAAATGTAGGAGCTTAAAACAACTGCCATTTGTCATCACATAGTTTTTGTGGGTAAGGAATCTGGGCATGAAATAGCTTGGTGTTTTCTTAGCATTCCTCAAGGAAACTTCCATTGTCCAAGCCAGCAGGGAAAATCTCTCTCCAGCATGCTACCACAGAATTTTATAAAACAAAACAATCACAGAAATGACTACCTCATTGCCTTTGTCTTATAGCACATGGCACAATCAAGGGAGTGAATATCCTATTCTATTCACAGGTCTTGCACACACTTAATGAGAGGAGAATAGACAGGGAATGCACTCCAGGTTGAGGGGAGAGAACCTTAAGTGGCATCTTAGAACTTGGTCAGAAACTAGGAAATAACTTGCCTGGGCAGTTCTCACTTGGGATCTCTCACGTGGTACAGTCACACGTCAGCTGTATCTAGCCATCTGCAATTCAGACTGGGTTGAATAATCAAGACGACTTCATGAAATGGCTTCATTGATGCGGACCCTCAGCTGGGAGCTCGGCTTGGGCTGAGGTCAGAGAGAGATTATACACGGGCTCTCACACAGGGTGAAGCAGTCCTCTTACTTACGTGGGATTTGGCTTCTTCTCGATCAAATATCCAAATAATCCAGACAGAAATAGCATCATCTCTTCTGAATTGACATTCATTGTGTTATTGTTCCCACACTGTATTCTTTATGTCAGATTCAAATCCACGCAGATCCCCATGGGTAGGGGATTTTCAATGGGAAATATGTCAAATAATTTTCAAGGATATTTTAAATCCACCACTAAGACACTAAAATGTCAGGACAGTCTGTTGCATTTCCAATCCTTATGAGACTCTATGAAGGTGATAACGATACCTACTTAGTAGAGTTCTTACAATGAGAAAATACGGTAGACACGGAGGTGACTAGGACACAGTAGACACCTGCTTTGTTTGGCTGTCATTTTCCCAATATTTGTCATTTTATACTTCCCCTGTTATTTCACTAAGGGTCTTATCCTGGTTCTGTATCAAAAGAAAGCATGCCTGATATGAAATTTCTCTGAGAATGGTTTGTATAATGTGACAGGGAGAGTTTATTGATTAAAGAGTTTGGACTCTGATAATTCATGTGTTTCTAGGCTCGCAGGCATCTTTGCTGGGTCAAATTAAACCAGTCTACTTGCAAAATAAGTTTCGAAATCCTCAACAATTTTGAGATGAATTTTCCCATTTTCTCCATCATTATCTACACCTGAAGCAGAGAGATCTTCCATACTCTTCATCTTCATTACAGTTTTGAATGTTTCTCTTTCAAATGATCTCATCTAAAATAACAATTCCCAACACGTCCTCAATCTTCATAATGTAATCATAAAGTACAGTGGTCTTGCAGTCTATATTTGGTACAATTCATGTGTTTAATTGAATACTCACGTGAGTTTCATGAGTTTTGAGTTTGAGTAGCTACCTCTGTCTCTATGCGATTTAAAAAATTTCAATGTGTACTTAGTGCTTTCTGTCCTTTTATTATTCTAAGAATTTGAACAATATTTATCTAACCCAAATATTTTAAACAACACACTGTATCTCCTTTGATTTAAAGTCATCTCTCCATTCTAACAAATGAGAAACTTTTCAATTAAGAATTGTTGATGGTGCTTTTACTCAGAGAAATGTAGTAGTGAATGAATTTAGTAATTAATATATATACAACTAAAAATGATAATTATAAAATAGTTTTAAAGTTACAGTTTTAGACATTTATGACTAAAACAACAAAATATTTTATATACAGTAATGTGAAATTTGGAATTATAATCTATTGGTAGCCTTCGAGAGGTTGATATTTAAGAATGAAATGTCCACAAATTTGAATATGTACAACTTTGCCTGTTTTTACTTGGCAAGTGAACAAACACACAAATCAATACTTTTTACACATCATGACACTTTTTTCAAAATGTATAATTTAACACTTCATGCACAAATGATTTTGCTATTGTGAATAGTTTGGACTTCATTTTTGGATTAAAAGTGCTGTTTTTCTTGGTTTCTTTTAGCTCTGTGGTTTCCTCTTGATGCTTTGCAGGCACTACCAAGTTGCAACTGATTTGCTCCTGGGATGGGTCATCAGAGGAGATTCATTTGATCTTCCCACAGTTGCTGGAATGTTTATTTCAAATGATTTTCCCATAAGCACTTTATGTGTCAGAACAGATACCCGGGCTCTAATGACTCAGAAAAGCTTACATTTGACTTTCAGCCAAACCGCTTTACAAGCATATGTTTTCCCAAAATGCCAAGTCTGGAATGGTCACGACACAAATTCATTGTGAAAATTCAATTTGTTATTCAGAATGGAGAATGGAAATAGGTCTATTAATCTATCAAAATTAATAGAAAGGAACTTTTAGCTATAATATTTTAAGGAAAGGCAAGAAAAGTTTTACCTATATTTTCTTGGCATAAGTCAGCTTTGTACTTATTGTAAATCTCCCTCTATCCTCCCAAGGGTTATTTAAACTTCTTATTCTGGATGCTGATAACAAGAACAAAACAAAATACACCACCTCCATTTATTTTCAGATAACTGCTGGGAAGATGAAAAACATTCAGAAACAGTAATCCAAACCAGTGAAATAAAATAGTGTTACAGAAATAAGCCATGCTGAATTGAAAAGTATCAGTGTCATATTTCTCATATTTATCCATGTGTGCGTATCCTAGCACACAAGCACTACATGTAAGAAAGAACTTCTAACTCAGTTTATAAATACGCTTAGAACAACTTCAACTGTTGCGTGTTCCTGGTCTACAGGATAGGGTTGTTGTTTCTTAGGTTAAGTATACTACCACTGATGGCAATGATGAGAAGCTGCAATTAACTTGCAGAAAAAAAGGTAATCCGGCACTTTTAAAAACCTCTACTATTACTGCTCACAAATAAAAGTCTTAATTCGTTTATGTTGCCCCAAATTTCTAATCCAATTCCCTTTCTCTTCAAACTTTACTCTGTAAATTTCTTTCTTATCCTACTCAACATCTTATCTCATTATTCCCTCAAAGTGACAGAGCCTCTTCAAATTTTGCCCTTGCACATATTACCTCAGAGATATGAATGGCATATGTCTATCAACCTGCAAACACCAGGGTTTCCGAAGATGTGGTTCCTCTAGATCTATTTTCCTGTCAGTATTTAAATTTATTTAGAATAGGGACTAGTTCCTTCTAAAATCTGCACTTTCTGGGCAAAGCAAATAAGAAGCTCAGCAAATTTAACTAGATATCTTATTAGTTGAATTGCCAGGGGTTCAAATTCAGGGTCCAACATGGCTATGCACTGAGGTTCACTGGGGCTCTAGCAAACAGTCTTCAAGCTATTTGGTATTTCTACTTCTATGCAGTTTACAAATTTGAGAAAAAAGATTGAAATTTTCAAATAGAAATCTCATTATATTCTTACTAAACATGACCTTCTTCAAGTTCACCAAAGCTCTAGATAAATGGTGTTTTTCGGTTAATCTCCACAAATTTATTTAATAAGGGGCTTCCTTCATAGTGTTCAAATTGTTGGAATTTTATTTGAATTTGTTAAATTTCCATATTTTGCTATGTATCTTATTGCCAATAAAGGATTAACATTTTGAAAATCAATTCTAAGTATATCATATTTTAATTGTTGACCCATGTTTCCCATGTTAATTTTTCTGGGTTCAGGATATATAAAAACTTAATTGAAAGAATTTTTGGGGGGTAGTCATTATTTTACATTATATAACATGTTAAGTTTTCATTATTACTAGCTTTTTAATGAATTATAATATGCTATAAAAATGATCAGGATTACAAGGTGACAAAATGCCTCAACTGAACATGCTACTAGAGGAATGTTGGAGAAGCAGGAAAAATGTACAAATACTGGGAATGTATAAAAAAATTAAATTTATTTAAAAAGTTACCCTAGCATTTGTGAGAAGTCTGTAATGAGAGTGGATTTTATGGAAGCAATCTAACATTTTTATGTAACACTCAGTTTTTCTCCCATCAATTTATTCATTTTTTCTAAGACAGAGTTGAATTATACTTTTCATTATAAGCATTCAGTTTGGTAGCTAAACAAGAGTGAAACAAATATAGGGCTAAAATTCAAAGTTTCTTTGTGTTAAGTAAAAAAAGTCAGTTATCCTGGGAGAATCATCAAATGAGATGAAAAGTAATGAGAAATTATCTTAGAGAAAAAGCAAAACCATATTTTTGGAAAACTTATTTTGTCTTATGATGTGATTGTTTTTCTGTGATATTAATGTCATATGATGGAAAAATCTATCATGTTTGTCAAACAAGTTAGAGTTTGATGAAACCCTCAACATACAATGTATGAATCTGTATTTGGTATAGGGTTGGTAAATATTTTAAGTAAATATATTTGCCAATATATTTTTATACTCAGTAAACAAATTTGCCATATTTATCTTTACAGAGAAAATTAGAAGATAAAGAGTTGTTTTCTTCTGTGAGCTGTAATGAGGAGAGCACTCATTTTTGTATCGATATGCCAGATAGTCATACTTCAACAAAAGTCATTGTTAGAAGAATACATATATTTGTGACTAACTGCAGAACCACACAATATTTTATATAAATCACATAGTTAATTATCAATAATTGCTGATTTTGATTCACTTTTTAAAAATGTAAATCAGCACCCTTGATTATATATGATTTCAATGTGCTTTAAAAAATAAGATAAAAACAGAGCAAGGTGATAACAAATAAACAACTTTGTTTTCTACACTCTGAAACCTTCTAGCCATCAAAGCAAATGCTCATACATGACTTTTGAAACAAATATTTAAATAAAATGTCTATTTTAATGACCTTCTTAATACCAGTAACTACCTTTTATATCATTTCACGTATATCTGAAGGGCCTCAAATCTGGTGTATAACAAAGTTACACATTAGCATATTAACAAGATCTAAATATATAATTGTAGTGTAATGACAATTAAAACATTTGAAGTTTTAATACCACTACTAATTAAGAACATGTTGTGATCTACTTAGTTTGAATTCCAAGATTTTGACTCTTTCTCTCCCCGTTTTTTAAGAATTTACTGATGCAATATATTTTCATTAACTATAGTCACCATGTAGTACAATAGATCTCTTGAATTTATTTTTCCTATCTAACTAAAATTTTGCATCCTTTGAGTGATATCTCTTCAATCTTTCCTTCCCAACTGCCACAGCCTTTGGCAACCACCATCCTACTTTCGATTTCTATGAGAACAACTTTTTTTATTCCACACAAGAGTGAGATCATGCAGTGTTTGTCTTTCTGTACCTGGCTTCTTTCATTTAACGTAATGCCCTCCAGGTTCATGTTGTCACAAATGACAGTATTTTCTTCTTTTTATGGCTAAATAGTATTCCATTATATATATATACATTTTTTTAATTCATTCATCCATTGATGGACATTTAGGTTTTTTTCATATCATGGTTATTGTGAAAACCTTGCTTATTCTCTATACTCATCAGTTCTTAAAAAATCATTAAATATCACTGGTGTATTTAAAATGTATTAAAATATTTACTTGAATATTAATAATTATTGCATAGAATCAAATGCAGTCAAATTTTACACTAGAAACCCATTTCTTGATTCCCTCCTTTTTTCTAATTTAAAACAATTTTCTAGATTTTGAAAGTTATTTTATTTTCTTCAGAGTACCTTATATTATATTTCAAGTGGTCTTCAGTAAGAAAAATATTCATGCTTTTGGGGTCTATTATACTTTCATCTTTTTATTCAAGAGCTCTGTAATTTTCAAATTCCTGTACTTATTTTTTGTGGTTGAAATTTTCCTTGGCAACTATAGTACTCCTAGGGTTCAAAGCTTGGCAATCACTATTTTTGTTTTACAAAAGCAATCTAGTATATTCATAAAAGAAGCTGAGAAAGGGAAAACAGCCAACATTTTGGAGAGTGGGAGAGTGAGTCAATTAGAAAAAATTTGAATTGAGACTGAACAGTACAGCTTCACCGATCACCTTGTGTGGTTTACGTGAAGACAGATAATTGCATTAAGTAGGAGTCAGGTTATTCCAGGCATTATAGGAGGAGGAGTGTTGTGTATATCTGAAGTGAGTGATCTTGTGTTTGTAGAGCAATGGCTCAAAATTTAATCTATGGACCAGCAGTATTAGCATTATCTAGGGACTTTTAGAGAAAAAAATTCTAAGCTCCCATCTTAGATCAACTGAATCAGTGCCCTAATGGCAAAGCCCAAAAATCTCTGTCTTCAAAAGTCCTCTAAGTAATTTTGATGCATGCTAAAGTGTGTCTGCGTGAATAAATTTGTAAAGTTAGGAGTTAATGCCAAAAGAATGGGCTTTTCCAATTGAGATTTTTGTAGGTGGTATATCATGCCCAAGGAAATAGACGGTTGATACGGGATGATGAAAAAAACACCAGGAAGTGGAGGTCAAGGGATAGAGAGACAAGCTGTTGGTTAAATTATATATGTGCCTGTTCAATTCACCAAAATTAATCGTAAAGCCTTAATGGATAGAAATTCAGTAAGTTGGGAGCAACTTTGGAGACAAGGCCTTGCGTTATCACCCAGGCTTCAGTGCAGTGGCATGATGGTAGTTCACAGAAACCTTAGACTCCTGGGATCAAGTGATCCTTCTGCCTCAGCCTCCCAAGTACCTGGGACTACAGATACATGCCACCATGCCTTGCTTATTGTTATTATTATTATTGTAGAGACAGCATCTCACTATGTTGCCCAGGCTGGCCTTAACTCCTGTCCTCAAGCATCCTCCCACCTCAGCCTCCCAAAGTGACAGATTTATAGGGATGAGTTGCTGCACCTGGCCAGGGAGCAAAAGTTTTTAATACATCTGTAGTAATTGGGACATGAGCCAGCAACTACTAATTGAAACTGTGGTACTTCAAAGGAGCTGGTGTTCTTTAAAAATATGAGGAGTAACATTTGTAAGTATTAAAAATGAGAAATAAACACACCTATTCCACTTCTAAGCATCATGATACATTGCATAAGGCAAAAACAAAAACAAAACAAATGTACAGACAGGTCAGTAGGACATCGTGACTCAGCATTGTAGACATTCCATGTCTTCATGGAACAGAGAGATTTTTTTTTCTTTCCTGTAGGGGAAGTTTTTATTTTAGCAAATAAAATATTTGCCATCTTCAGGAAAGAATTAGCATATGCCATGTTCAGGGATGCACAAAATAGGAATTTTTTTTTCACAAAAATTGAAGTTAGAAATCAAAAGGATGAATTGAAATACTTACATATTGGCATATATCTCAATATAACCAGTAGGTAAATATTTCAATTCATCCTGTTATTTTATATAGGTCTGCTCAATTTTCACATAATCACAGATTCCTTTTATAACTAGCTCCACAAAAAAATTCCTCCATTATTATCAACCTCTTATTTTTTCTCAATCTCTTATCAAGCACATTTATTTTTTATTGATACCTCTTGCCAGTAATCTCCATTACAATAGGCTGTCATTTATTTATTTGTATTGTCTACTTACCAGTAAAATACTTTATGAGGTTATGCACTTCACCTTGTCTGCCACTATATTACTAATTCTAATAGTTTCTGACACATATTCTGCAGTCAGTTATTTTTGCTGGATAAATGAACACATTAATGACTCTGATGCTGTAATGATCAAAGCCCTCCATTAGATAGACTGACATATTTATTTTTACATCAGCTGTCATTGTTGCCAACAATTATGTCTAATTTCTTAGGCAGTACACTATTTTTAAAAATTCTCAAGGAGTAAACTATGTCATTTTCAAAATCTTCAAAGAGATCAGTGAGGAAGAAATGTTAGGAATCACTATTTACAGAAAATAGATGTGAAATAGACGAAGTCCTGATGTAAAATAGACGAATCCTCTCTCTGTCTCTCTCTCATTATATATCCCATATGTTTATAAATATGTATAAACATATATGTATATAAATATGCATAAAGATAAAAGTAAAAACAATATATCGCATCATCTAAGGCTGCCACCTTTAACAATATTCAATGGTTTTATATATTTTAAATGTTTACATATTTAATATACCATTTATTAACATAACCTGCATTTTTATTCAATAATATGACATGGACAGAAATTCGTGACAATAAATATGGACCTGCTTCATCTTTTCAATGGCTACATAATATTCTATTGCAGGTTTCTATCATAATACAGCTAATTAGTATTGAATGTCACACCCCTAACTATACAATAAACAATGTAAAATGTATATAGTTGAATAATTTTCTATTTATGATAATTTTTGTCATGACCAAAAAGTCTCCTAAATAATGTGCAGAATTTCATTTTCTGATTTTTTACATCATGAATACTCTTGTATTAATTATATTGTTTTATTCTAGAAAATATTTTAATGCTAACAAAACAGCTGAAATTACAGACTTGCATACAGTTTAATAGAAATTCACTAATAGCTATCCATTTGAAAATAACCCTGAAATATAAGAATATAGAGCACAGAATCACCAACTATGGAATCCTCACTGCCACGCGCAGAAGAAGGTGAGATCTTGATCATTGATGGAAGCTATTTCATTCAAATCAGATTGAAATTAAAATATACTGTACATCTGCATTAATGCTAATGTTGTGATAAATGTTTGGGAAAAATTTATTTGCCTCATTGGAAAATCAGGGTTGATAACAACTTAAGTATTATTGTCTAGATAATACAAGAAAACAATTGTTAGCTACAGTACCCTAGAAAGTAAAAATATTCAACGGATTTTTACTCTCTTTCGTACTGAATCTCCATTTGTTTAATAAAAAGCAAAACACCGGCGGCCTGTAATCCCAGCACTTCGGGAGGCCGAGGTGGGCGGATCACGAGGTCAGGAGATCCAGACTATCCTGGCTAACACGGTGAAACCCCGTCTCTACTAAACATACGAAAAAATTAGCCTAGCATGGCGGCGAGCGCCTGTAGTCCCAGCTACTTGGGAGGCTGAGGTGGGAGAATGGCGTGAACCCGGGAGGCCGAGCTTGCAGTGAGCAGAGATCGCGCCACTGCACTCCAGCCCGGGCGACAGAGCCAGACTCCGTCAAAAAAAAAAAAAAAAAAAAAGCAAAACACCACCATTTTTGTGTTAGGGAAAATGTTTTTCTAATGAAAATGAATAATTTAGAGTATAATACAAGGATCTCTGTGTAAGGATATTGCAGATACATATATCTGTTTTGACAGAATTAAAGTTGAGTCAGTCTATACTTCCTAGGAGAGTGGTTGCTACACTTTTCACTTTGGGAATTGATTTTTACGTTTGATCATTGTTAATTGTTCCAGAATGTCAGAACTTACTCCAGATCTATTACTTTCTCTATTATTTAATTATTCAAACTGCCCTTTGTTGGAATATCAACCACAGTACCAAGATCATTCTAAGATAAAAACCAGTGCAACTTCTGTCATTATATTTAGCAAGAAACGGATGTCTGATTTCCCAACTTACTTTTTTTTTCTTTTGAGACGGAGTTTCACTCTTCTTGCCCAGGCCGGAGTACAATGGCGTGATACTGGCTCACTGCAGCCTCTGCCTCCTGAGTTCAAGTGATTCTCCTGCCTCAGCCTCCCAAGTAGCTGGGATTACAGGCATGTGCCACCACGACCAGCTAATTTTGTATTTTTTGTAGGGACAGGGTTTCTTTTCTCAAACTCCTGACCTCAGGTGATCCTCCCATCTCGGCCTCCAAAAATGTTGGAATTACAGGTGTGAGCCACCGCACCCTGCCACAACTTACTTTCTTGAGAGAAATAAAGATTTTTCTAGAAATTTCTAGAAAATACTTACGGTCAGCTTTTTGGTACATGCTTATTTATGGCCAAATTCATGTCAGAGAAAATGATTTTGTTATTAGAACAGTTGAGTACTTCTTGTGAAATGAAAATTTTCTTTATGTCCTTAGTTCCTTGAAAGTACTTCAACCACACGCCAGTCAATAATTGGCTTATTGTTTTATTTCCATGAATTGTCAGAATTTAATATAGTAAAATAAAGATGTCAGATGTTATTTTAAAAATGTAGTTTAGGTAAAGCAATATTCTGACTAATTTCAAAACATGGGTCTGAAAAAAAAACAAACACAATTAAATGGCAGAGTCACAGGAAATGTAAATAGAGTTTTAACTTCTCCATTCCCTATTTAAATTTTTCCTATAGCGAAGAAATGTGCTCTTATTAAACTCTGTTTTGTATCACTGTAGGAAATTAAATTAAATAATATATATCATTATAAGAATAATTGTGGAGTGCAACAGATATTTTAATGTTGCTAAATATATATGGACAATGAAATTTGTAATAGCCAAAGTTAATTTTACATACAACTATCAGAGTAATAAATATATTTGATCTACTCCTGGGGAATGCAAGGGTTCTATACACACACACACACACACACACACGCACGCGAAAGGACATTGAATTTTCTGTTTTATTTCTTTTGTAAACCTGCAATAAGTGATATATCTGGATATAACATCTTTATTTCACAGAAAAGATGCTGAAGTGTATGAATGGCAATCATAATTTACATGATTTCTGACCACATGTGTACATATGAAACATAAAATTGATAACTTTAAATCAGAATCCCACAGCATTTTTTTGTGGTATGCTGAGAGTTCTTAATTTACCTCTTTAAACTCTTCTTAAGAACATTAACTTATTATGTAGATGATAATCTACCAAGAATAGAGCCTGGATATCTATTCATTTTGAAATTATCATGGAAACATAAATTTTAATGTAAAATGGAGCCAGGTATATGATCTTGTGGTTGTGCTTAGATACTTTTTTTTTTTTTTTTTTTTTTTTTGAGATGGAGTCTCACTCTGTCTCCCAGGCTAGAGAGCACTGACGTGATCTCAGCTCACTGCAACCTCCACCTCCCAGGTTCAAGTGATTCTCCTGTCTCAGCCTCCTGAGTAGCTGGAATTACAGGCGTGCGCCCCCACGCCCAGATAATTTTTGTATTTTTAGTAGAGATGGGGTTTCACCATATTGGCCAGGCAGGTCTCGAACTCCTGACCTCAGGTGACCCACCCACCTCGGCCTCCCAAAGTGCTTAGATACTTTGTAATTTGAAAGAAAGTGGTAACAAATAGAAACATAATACATTTTGAAATGTCTTTAGATCAGGTTGTGAATGAATTAAATAACTGATAAAACTGGACTGCTTTACTTTAAAATATTTTGATAGAACATTACTGCATTTTGAGCCACTAAACCTCTTCTCTTGACTGTAGTTGAGATTTAATGTTTGTTTTTTTTGTTTCTATTATCACTTTTCCTGCATTCGTGAATTCAAAAAGAGAGCAAATGGAAACCATGCTTGTATTCTATTTCATTATTTTTACAAAAATTCTGAAGAGTGTTGTGGAGGCTCTCAAAATATTTTTCTGAATTAATATTTAAATATTAAATATTGTGGAAGCACTCTTGTGTATATAAAGTTGATTTTATGCTCTCTGGCAAAATTAACAGTGTATCCTCTTTATATTTATTAACAATAAAAACTAGTGGATTTTTTTTAAACGAAAAAAGTGGTTATATAGATAGTTGATTAACGGCCAATTATTCCTAGTAAGAATTGTAATATTGTATTGGAAACATCTTTGTGATTGGAAATTCAATATCCATTAAGATAAATCAGAGTGTTACTGTAACACATCACTAGGTTGCTACTGTGAGTAGTATTGGTAATCCTGAATGCTAATTACTTGACGTATTATTTTCAAATTTTTAAAATTTTTCATGGACTTAGGGGTACAAGCAAAGTTTTGTTACATGGATATATTGCACAGTGAAGGAATCTGGGCTTTTAGTGTACTCATCACCTTATTAACATTGTACTCAATAGGTAGTACTTCATCCCTCACCTCACTCCTACACTCCCACGCTTTACAGTCTCCAGTGTCTATTAAATAATAGACATAATACATATTCTGTATGTCTGTGTGTAGCCACCAAAACATGCAGTTTTTACTTTCTGTTAAAAAACTTTCTGTTTGGGTTATTGCACTCATGTTAATGTACTCTAGTTTCATGCACATTGCTGCAAAAGACATGATTTCATTCTTTTTTATGGATGTGTAGTATCTAATGGTATGTTTATGTCACAATTTTTTAGCCAAACATCTGTTGATGGACACTTAGGTTGATCTCATAACTTTGCTGTTGTGAATAGCACTATGATAAACATACAAGTGAAGGTGACTTTTTGATAAAATGATTTCTCTTCCTTTGGGTAGACACCCAGTAGTGGGATTGCTGTGTCGAAGGGTAGTTCTATTTTTAGTTCTTTGAGAACTCTCTATGCTTTGTTTTTGTTGCATTTACTTTTGAGGACTTAATTATAAATTCTTTACCTCAGCCAATGTCCAGAAGAAATTTTTGTATTTTGTTCAAAAATGTTATAGTTTCATGTCTTCTATTTAAGTCCCTAATCCATCTTGAGTTAATTTTTGTATAAGGTGAGAGATAGGAGTCCAGTTTTATTCTTCTGCATATCGCTCTGCAATTTTCTCAGCACCATTTACTGAACGGGGTGTTCTTTTTCCAGTGTATATCTTGGTTAGCTTTGTCAAAGATCAATTCGTGGTAGGTATGTGGCTTTATTTCAGTTTCTCTATGCTGTTCCATTAATCTACGTGTCTGTTTTTATACAAGTAACATGCTGTTTTGATCACTATACGGTTGTGGTATGATTTGAAGCCAGGTAACGTGATGCCTCCAGCTTTATTCTTTTTGCTTAAGATTGCTTTGGGTATTCGTGCTTGCTTTTTGTTCCAAGTCAAGTTTAGGATTATTTTTACTAATTCTGTGAAGAATGATACTGGTAATGTGATTGGAATTGCACTGAATCTGTAGGTTGCTTTGGGCAGTCTGGTCATTTTAATGATATTGATTCTTTCAGTTCATGAGCAAGATATATTTTTACATGTGTTTGTGTCATCTATGATTTCTTTCTTCAGAATTTTGTATTTCCCTGTGCAGAGATCTTTTGCCCCCTCGGTTACCTGTATTCCTAGATAATTTATTTTCTTTGTGGTTATTTTAAGTGGCACTGTGTTCTTCATTTCGCTCTTAGCCTGGACATTGCTGATCTATAGAAATGCTATCAACTTTTGTACACTCATTTTGTATCCTGAAACTTTAACGAAGTCATGGATCAAATCTAGGATTCCTTTGAATAAGTCTTCAGAGTTTCCTAGGTATAAGATCATATCATCAGTTGAACAGGGTTAATTTGACTTCCTCTTTTCCAATTTGGATGCCTTTATTTCTTTCTCTTCCCTCACTGCTCTAGTTTTTTTTTGTTTTTTTTGTTTTTTTTTTTTTTTTTGGTTTACTTTATCAACTTTAATAAGTAGAAAGGTATGATCTATACAAGATTTTAAAAAATTACATACTACAAAGTGTGTGTGTGTGTGTGTGTGTGTATTTTTCTATTCTATTAGCAGGAAGAAGTTTACAAATATTTACTGAATGAATGAAATAATTATCCAAAATATAGGACCTACTAATTGTCTATAAATGATTATTTTCTCCATTATACTATTACAAGTTACTCTCTTTTTTTTTTCTTTTTTCTTTTTATTATTATTATTATTATTATTATTATTATTATTATACTTTAGGTTTTATGGTACATGTGCGCAATGTGCAGGTAAGTTACATATGTATACATGTACCATGCTGGTGCGCTGCACCCACCAACTTGTCATCTAGCATTAGGTATATCTCCCAATGCTATCCCTCCCCCCTCCCCCCACCCCACAACAGTCCCCGAAGTGTGATGTTCCCCTTCCTGTGTCCATGTGTTCTCATTGTTCAATTCCCACCTATGAGTGAGAATATGCGGTGTTTGGTTTTTTGTTCTTGCGATAGTTTACTGAGAATGATGATTTCCAATTTCATCCATGTCCCTACAAAGGACATGAACTCATCATTTTTTATGGCTGCATAGTATTCCATGGTGTATATGTGCCACATTTTCTTAATCCAGTCTATCATTGTTGGACATTTGGGTTGGTTCCAAGTCTTTGCTATTGTGAATAATGCCGCAATAAACATACGTGTGCATGTGTCTTTATAGCAGCATGATTTATAGTCCTTTGGGTATATACCCAGTAATGGGATGGCTGGGTCGAATGGAATTTCTAGTTCTAGATCCCTGAGGAATCGCCACACCGACTTCCACAAGGGTTGAACTAGTTTACAGTCCCACCAACAGTGTCAAAGTGTTCCTATTTCTCCACATCCTCTCCAGCACCTGTTGTTTCCTGACTTTTTAATGATTGCCATTCTAACTGGTGTGAGATGGTATCTCATTGTGGTTTTGATTTGCATTTCTCTGATGGCCAGTGATGGTGAGCATTTTTTCATGTGTTTTTTGGCTGCATAAATGTCTTCTTTTGAGAAGTGTCTGTTCATGTCCTTCACCCACTTTTTGATGGGGTTGTTTGTTTTTTTCTTGTAAATTTGTTGGAGTTCATTGTAGATTCTGGATATTAGCCCTTTGTCAGATGAGTAGGTTGCGAAAATTTTCTCCCATTTTGTAGGTTGCCTGTTCACTCTGATGGTAGTTTCTTTTGCTGTGCAGAAGCTCTTCAGTTTAATTAGATCCCATTTGTCAATTTTGGCTTTTGTTGCCATTGCTTTTGGTGTTTTAGACATGAAGTCCTTGCCCATGCCTATGTCCTGAATGGTAATGCCTAGGTTTTCTTCTAGAGTTTTTATGGTTTTAGGTCTAACATTTAAGTCTTTAATCCATCTTGAATTGATTTTTGTATAAGGTGTAAGGAAGGGATCCAGTTTCAGCCTTCTACATATGGCTAGCCAGTTTTCCCAGCACCATTTATTAAATAGGGAATCCTTTCCCCATTGCTTGTTTTTGTCAGGTTTGTCAAAGATCAGATACTTGTAGATATGTGGCATTATTTCTGATGGCTCTGTTCTGTTCCATTGATCTATATCTCTGTTTTGGTACCAGTACCATGCTGTTTTGGTTACTGTAGCCTTGTAGTATAGTTTGAAGTCAGGTAGTGTGATGCCTCCAGCTTTGTTCTTTTGGCTTAGGATTGACTTGGCGATGCGGGCTCTTTTTTGGTTCCATATGAACTTTAAAGTAGTTTTTTCCAATTCTGTGAAGAAAGTCATTGGTAGCTTGATGGGGATGGCATTGAATCTGTAAATTACCTTGGGAAGGATGGCCATTTTCATGATATTGATTCTTCCTACCCTCACTGCTCTAGTTAAGACTTCCAGTCATATGTCGATTAGCAATGATAAAAGTGGGCATTCTTGTCTTGTTCCTGTTTTTAGGAAGAATGCTTTTAACTTTTCTATGCTCAGTATGATTTGGACTGTGGGTTTGTCATATATGGCATTTACTACTTTGAAGTTTGTTTCTTCTATGCCTAGTTTAAGGGTTTCTTATCATGAAGTGATGCTGAATTTTATCAAATGCTTTTCCCATGCCTATTAATATGATCATATGATTTTTTATTTTCATTCTGTTTGGGTGGTGTATCACATTTATTGATTTGCATATGGTGAACCATCCTTACATGCCTGGAATAAATTTCACTCGATAATGGTGTGTTATCTTTCTTGATGGGATGTTGGATTCAGTTTGCTCATATTTTATTGAGTTTTGCATCTATATTCATCAGGGAATTTGGTCTGTAATTTTTTTTTGTTATGTCCTTGCCTGGCTTTGGTATCAGGGTGGTGCTGGCTTCTTTATGAGTTAGAGAGGATTTCCTCCTCTTGGATTTTTTGGAAGAGTTTTAGTAGGATTTGTATTCTTGTATGTCTCATAAAATTTGGCTGTGAATCTATCTGGTTCTGGACTTTTTTCGTTGGCAGAGTTTTTTTCTTACTGATTCTGTTTCACTACTCATTGTTGGTCTATTGGGGTTTTCTATTTTTTCCTATTTCAAACTTAGGAGATTGTATATTTCCAGGAATGCATCCATTTCCTCTAGGTTTCTAGTCCTTCTGTGTAAAGACGCTCATGGTCTCTGATGATCTTTTGTATTATATGGTATCACACCTTTTCATTTCTAGTTGTGTGTATTTGAATCATTTCCCTTGTTTTCTTAGTTAACTAGCTACTGGTCTATCAATTTTATTTTTCCAAAACAGTAAATTTTTAAATTAATTTTTGTATTGTTTTTCTGGTCTCAATTTCATTTAGTTTTGCTCTGATTTTTGTTATTCCTTTTCTTCTGCTAGCTTTTGGTGTTTTTTGTTCTTCTTTCTCCAGTTCCTTGAGATGCAACATTAGGTTTTTAATTTGAGATCTTCCTTTATTTTTGATGTAGATATTTAAAACTATAAACTTCCCTCTTAGCACTACCTTTGCTGTATCCTGTAGATTCAGGAAAAACAAGTCTCCATTTTCATTTGTTTTGAAATCTTTAAAAATTCCTGCCTTAATTTAATCATTATCCAAATAATCATTCAGGGGCAGGTTATTAATTTACATGTATTTGTGTAGTTTTGTGGCTTCCTGTTGGTATTGACTTATAGTTTATTCCACTGTGGCCTGAGAAAATATTTGATATGATTTCAATTTTTAAAATTTATTGAGACTTGCCTTCTGGCCTACAATATGGTCAATTATTAAAAATGTTCCATGGACGACAGATGAGAGAAATGTATAGTATGTGATTGTAGAGTGCTCTATAAATTTCTATTAGGTTTATTTTTTCTAGGGCTCAATCTAAGTGCAGAGTTTCTACATTGATTCTTGAACTCCATGATCTGTTTAGTGCTCTCAGAAGGGTGTTGAAGTTTCCCACTATTGTTGTATTACTACCTATGTCTTTTGTTAGGTCAAGTCGTATTTGTTTTGTGAATCTGGGTGCTCTTGTGTTGGGTGCATATATATTGAGAACTGTTGTATTTTCTTGTTGGGGTGATCCCTTTATCATTATACAATTACTCCCTTTGTCATTTTTTAACTGTTGTTGTCTTAACTCTATATTATCTGATATAAGTATAGCTACTCCTGCTCATATTAGGTTTCAACTTGCATGGCATATCTTTTTCAAACCCTTAATTTTGAGTCTGTAAATGTCTTTACCAGTTAGGTATGTTTCTTCTATGCATTACATAATGGGAGCTTGTTCTTTTATCCACTCTGCCAGCCTCTATCTTTAAAGTGAAGCATTTAGTCCATTTATGTTCAAGATTAGTATCGATATGTGCGGTTTTGTTCCTGTTATAATGTTAAATATTATCAAGTTGCTTTACAATATATGTAGTGAAACTGCTTCTCTTAAGACCTGCAAGTTTTACACATTCATGTGTTTTTATGATGATGAGTATCATCTTTTATTTCCGTGTTTAGAAATCCTTTGAGCATTTCTTTTAGGACCTGTCTAGTGTTGACAAATTCTATTAGTGTTTGCTTGTCTAGGAAAGACTTCATATCTCTTTCATTTCTAAAATTTAGTTTAGCAAAAATTCTTCATTGGAACTTTATTTTTCTTTAAGAAGACTGGAAATATTACCTCAATGTCTTCTGGCTTGTAATGTTTCTGCTGAGTTGTCCTCTGTTAGTCTGATTGGATTTACTTTAGAGCTGATTTGACATTTCTCTCTAACTGCTCTTAATATCTTTTCCTTTACATTTGCTTGGACAGAATGATGACTATGTGTTTTGGTGATGTGCATGTTCTAAAGTACCCTTAAGGTGGTCTCTGAGCTTCTTGTATCTGGATGCCTACAAATCTGGGAAGACCAGGAAAATTTTCCTGAAAAATTTCCTCAAATATGTTTTCTAAGCTTTTTTACTTTTTGCCCTTCTCCATCAGAAATGCCTATTATTCATAAGTTTTGTCACTTTACATAATCTCATATTTCTAATAGCTTAAGTTTTGTCTGACTAAGTTAATTCAAAAGACCACTCTTCACACTCTTAAATTCTTTCTTCTGATTGCTCTATCCTATTGTTAAAGCTTTCAACTATATTTTGATATTTCTTTAGCAAATTTTTCATTTCCTGAAGTTCTCTTTCTTTTTTTTAAATATTTGTCTCTTCTTTTATATTCTGAATTTTTTGCATTGTGTTGCTTTTACACTTTATTTTGGATCTCATTGAGTTGATTTACAATTCATACTTTGAATTATTTAACTGTCATTTCAGAACTTTCTTTTCAGTTAGGATACATTGTAGAGTGAGTGAGCCTTTGGGGGTATCACAAAAATATGTTTGCTTATACTTCCAGAATTGTTTGTCTGATTTCTTCTCATCTGGATAAACTATCTTGTTGGTATTTTTAAATTTACTTTTATTTGGATGAGATTTCCCTCACCTTGAGAATGTGACTATAATAAATGTTGTGTAGAATCCTTGGGCTTTGGTTCTGGGTGCTTTCAGTGGTAAAGACTCTGCATGTTTCTTGGTTATAGATCCCCTTTTTATGGTGGCTCTCAAATGCTGGTCATAGGTGCTATCTACTGGGTATGTAAGCAGGCTCACTAACTCCTGTGGTACTGAGATAGCAGAGGTCTCAGGAAGCTTATCTTCTACTTAGTTCTGGGCAATTTTGTCAGTAGATTTTCTACTGAATTGTGCACTTCATCCTCCCATCTAGTAGGTGGCAATAATGGATAAGAGCTGGCTGTGGCTGACACCAATGGTTAGATGTTTGATCTTTGTTTACTATGAGGAGCTCTCTTTTACCTCAGGCAGGCAATGGACTGCTCTGTGGAGCACACAATTATCTAAACTCCATGCTCAGCCCTAGATTGGAGGAACAAGCTGGACAGAGCCAGACTTTGCAGGCTCAGCTAAAATGTCTAACAATGGCAGGCAGAGACACGAGTTCCGAGGAGTGGTTTAGCAGTTGGCCACCAAGGATCCAGAGATATACCTGGGTGTAAAATGAAGAAACCTCTGCTGCCCAAGTTATTTGCATGGGAAAAGAGGGGCAACCTAAATTCCTAATCTAGATGAATGGATGCTCCAAATGCCAGGAGATTTGTGCAGGTGTGAAGAGGAGAGAGCTGCTATATCAAATTGTTCACATCAAAAGAGAGGGGGTGGCAGAGGCTCCTAATCTAGGTAAGCATGTACACCAAATGCCTCGATATATGTTCCTTTGTGATCTTCTTAAATGACCTAAGTCAATGTTTCACAATAACCATGGGATCACTATGGATGAAAATATTGCTGCAAATGTTATTATACCAAAGTTAAGTTTTAACTACTTCTAATTCAAAAGATTTTACATATATTATGACAGTGAAGATTAGGGTTCTACTCCTAGCTCCAGTGAATAACTATGATGTATATAAAAATAATGGCTGCCAATGCAGGAAAACAGTGAATGATCCTTGATATTAATTTAGAATCCATTTCTTGAGCTACATGGAGCCATTGTGATTCTATGTGTAAAATGATGGCCTATCTTTTCATGCATTCTGATATGTAGTGCTTGGAAAGTAGAGGTATGATCATCTCAAAGAAATTTTTTTTTTTCAATTACTTGGTATCATGCCAGGGTGTTTCATCACATGTAGGGTTAGGACTTATCTCTAATTTCCAGCATTTACTGCTATAATCCTAAGCAATGGATATCTCAAAAGCAGCAGGATGACTGTGTAACCTACAATTGCTAGAAAGTTAAAGTATACTAAAGAAATCCTGGAGTATTTCAGTCATTTTGGGATGGCACAGGTTTGTGCGTTTCTAGGTTCTTTGCAAACTTGTGGGGAAAATTGAATAAGTGGAGCAAAGAAGCAAAGAAAGATGGCTGAATAGAAGCCTTCACCGATCATCCTCTCCACAGGAACACTAAAATGACAAACTATCCACACACTCTTTCTTTTTAAAAATATCTATCTTTTCTGTTATATTCTGGTTTCTTTTGCATTCTTTGTGTTGATTTCCACTTTATTTTGGATCTCATTAAGTTGCTTTACAATCCATATTTTGAATTATTTAACTTTCATTTCAGACCTTTCATAAGGTACATTTTCTGAAAATGCCACAGGAACGGAAGGGGGTAAGAAAGACAGTCTTGAATTTATGACAATAAATTCAAAGAAATCCTAATGAATTGGATTGTATGAAAATTGCAAATTCTACTTCTCAATATAAACATTAAGAAAAGGAAAATGCAAACCAGAGACTACCAAAAAAATTTAATTCTAATTTCTGACAAAAGACTTGTATCCAGAAAATACATATATTTAAAAATGGGGAAAATGTTGAAATATAAATTTTATAAAAGGAGATATG
This sequence comes from Pongo pygmaeus, assembly GCF_028885625.2. NCBI lineage: Eukaryota > Metazoa > Chordata > Mammalia > Primates > Hominidae > Pongo > Pongo pygmaeus. The sequence continues at coordinate 13,157,552 of NC_072377.2, forward strand.
AATTAGTAATATGCATACGGAATATATTCAATATGCTCAATATCTTCAGTGAAGTGCAAGTTAAAATCACAAAGAAATACCTTTTCACATCCACTAGGTAGCTAAAACTTGAAATCTGATTCTATCACATGGTGATAAAGAGTTCCTGCAACTGAAATTTACAAATTCCTGCTGAAAGTGCAAAAAGTACAAACACTTTGTAAAAGAGCTTGGTAGTTTATTGAATAAACCTGCATTTATAACATAACTCAGGAATTAATTATGCTTTTATCTATATTCCCCCCAAATGAAATCATATGTACATACAAATATTTATATACAACTGTTTATAGAGTCTTTTTCTTTGTAAATAATAGTCTAGGACTCAAAATAACTCAAATTTGTGTTTATAGGTGAATAGATAAATGGTACATCCATAAAATGGGATCTTACTCATCAATAGGAATGTTTTACATACACAGATTAACACTTCTAAGCAAAATAAGGCAGACATAAAGGAATACATACAGTATAATTCATTTATATGAAATTTTATATCAGGCAAAAACTGATTTTAGAAATCTAATTATTTGTTACTTGGACTGGGGATGGGAATGAGTGCAGAGCTCATGAGGGAATTTGATGGGTGATGGAGACATTATAAATATTTATTGGACCAATGGCTAATTGGGTACATATATTTGACAAAATTTTTTGAATGGTATACTTTAAATGTGTACATTTTGTTTTAAGTAAATTATACCTCAATTAGTTGATTTAGAGAAATGTTCATAAAAATCAAGTTTTGATGAGGATTTGGAACAACTGGGTATTTCATAAACCACTGTTGAGAGTAAAATTGGTGCAGATACACAGGAGAATAATTTGGCATATGCAGTGAAGTTAAACATAAGCACACACTGCAAACCAGAAATTCTAACCTTTACAATCTAAGTAAAAGAAGTGAGTACACATTTGTACCAAATACAAGTTTATAGTACTGTCATATATTAAAATTCCTAACTACAAACAATGATTAATATAAGTAAATATTTTAAGGTAAATTGTTACAATGGAGTACTACACAGAAAAAATATGAAACTTAAAACACAGGCAGGAGTCTTCAAACATCATACAGAAAGTAAAAAAACAAAAGCTAGACACAAAATGGTATTATAAAATCAAAATTAAACAAAACTACATTATATCTTTAGGATGCAGGAGAGTGATTACCATTTGGAAAGTTTAGACTTAGTTATGGTGGCTTCTTAAGGTACTGAGAATGTCTTCATCTGGATGCAGAGATTATTACACAAATGGCTTTATTGAGAGAAAACACATTGTGTATTTCATGATTTGTGCATTTTCCTGCGTGAATGCTATAGTTGACTAAGAAAGACTTATTTTACAAAAAGTCATTTATAATGTGTTAACCTTTTCTATTTTAAGCTTAAATTATCTCAATTGATTCACTGATTAAACCAGTAAAATTAGTTTATTTCATTGTCCTACATGTCTATTAGTACACATTTAATTTTTATATTTTGGGTCACAAAATGCAATCAGATCAAAACTTACCATAAACATAGCCTCACAGATAATATGTTATTTAGATTATTTTAAAAGGAAGATGTGAGAACATCTCTTTAATTATATGCTCTCTCCTTTTTCTAACTGATGAAGGAAATGAAGCACATTCTGTGATAAAGAAAATAACTACATTATTAGGAATTTTCCCCTTATATAGTCTGATCTCAGAAAATCTAAGTAAATTCTAATAACAATAAATTTTTCTTTTTACTGATAAAAACATAATTTGCACAACTTGATTTATATATCTGTTTTAAAATATATAATTGTTCTCTGATGACTAGAATGATAATGACACTTCAGAGTATGTACATTAGTATACAGAGATATCAGTTGTATCATTTTTTTCATTTATTTCTGATTGTTTTAGTCATTTGTTTATTCTCATAGTTTTGAAATATTAAAGAGATCATTTTAACATACAAATGTAAACTCAGGTATAACATTTTAAAAATATCTTGTTAGATTTAAACACAGAAGTGAATTGCATTGGAGGATAATAAATTAGAATACATGGAATCCAATATTGGTAAGATAAATAGTAATATATGAAAATTTAACTATATTTAAAGGAAATACATGTATATCTCCAAAAGAATTGTTTCTGAAGGAATAATAAACTTTCCAAGTGTCTGATAACTTTAAAGTTTTGTTTCAACATTCAATAGCTGAAGCATTTGTGTATTAAACCCTGATGTAAAATTTGACCAATCAGCATCTTGAACACACGTTTGTAAACAGACTAAGGCAAAAATAAGAATGCAGTAATGGTTTTAAAGTTCATATATTATATTATTACATAAGATTGTAATTAACTGAATGGTCTTTGGGGGAATCAAGACATGAAACCCAACTGCCGAATTAATACCACAATGTTTGTTTATTTGAGGCTTTCACAGTTCCCTTTGAATGTCTTATTTTTTGCCACTTCACTCTTGGTAGTATATCTTGTCCCTTCTCCTTCTACCCTCAGTCCTCCTTGTCAGTGAAGCTTACTTTTTCACACCATTGCCCATGACTAAATAGTTTCTATGAATAAGATAGCGTATGTAGTTCTCTATTATTACAGAACATTTTCAAAATTATGTGATTTTTAATATCATTAAGTCAGGGTCATTGAATGGATGTTATTTATTAGCCTTGTATCACTTTGAAAATTACACAAAGTATCAGTTGAAATTTGTTGAATGGTTACCATGTACCAGGTATATGTCAGGTTACTATGTTTTAAATGGCACTAAATGCTGAAGACTAAGCAAAATACAAACTTTGTTGAAGAACAGACAGCTAAGGCAGAATCAAAGGCTCGTATCTATCCACCTTCAAATACCTAGCTTTCCTCCCTTAAACTGCACAGCCCTAAATGCATATGTGTACACACATATAATACATATACATACACAATACACACATACACACTCATATACATTTACATATAAACATAGACATGTATTACACATCTGTTATATGTCTATATGTATTATATGTATGTATATATGTAACAGATACCTATGTTTATATGTAAATGTGTATACGTGTGTGTATGTGTGTATGTATGGCCACACACATATATATTTCATACACAATAAAAACACATACACACATATATAAACATACACAATAAAAACACATATACAGCCCTAAATGCATATGTGTACACACATATAATACATATACATACACAATACACACATACACACTCATATATACATTTATGTATAAACATAGACATGTATTACACATCTGTTATGTCTATATGTATTATATGTATGTATATATGTAACAGATATCTATGTTTATATGTAAGTGTGTATATATGTGTTTGTATGTGTGTATGTATAGCCACACGCATATATATTTCAAAAATTTGGACTATGTAAGCAAATTACCTAAAATATTTGTGTCTTAATTTTCTCTTCCATAAAATTAGAATAGTGATATAACCTAAATCAGAGAGCTGTTAGAAAATTAAATAAATGAAAGAGTATGCTTAGTACAGGAAAACAAACATAGGTTTCAATAACTCAACCTTCCCAAAAAGACATATTTAAAGGCTATTGGGTTTTTTCTTAGTTCAGGATTATTTTTCTTGCCTGATCCTGATTCTAATGATTTCCTTATCCGAGTCCCATATTATTATTTTATCATTTGATAAATAACTAAGATGGTCATTTTCTGATATCAAGATCATATTTATATTTTATGTATTTATAAACTTGATCAAAGTTGATGTAAATGTTCAATATTTACAGAATTGCTTTTATCATCGAATCCTGGACATTTCTAGGAAAGGAAAGGCATGCTTCTAAAAATAATACAAGGAGAGGAACTAGAAACTGAGGCTATTATTGGAAAATGGGTACATATAGTCATGATGCCACGTACCAGTTGTTTTGCCAAAATGGTTTTGCATGATGCATGATGTTTCATCCTGGAATGATTTCCTTTTATGTGAGTATTGTTTATGAATGAGTTCTACTCATTTCCAATATAAAAAATTCTGTCTTTTATGACAATTTCCATTTATTTTTCTGCCTTGGCTTTAATGACAGAATAAATAATTTAAACTCTGAAATTGTGGTGGAAAAATATACCCTCAGGTAATGTCAAATAACCCCAATTTTGTACTCAGAGTAATTTCATAAAAAATTTATTTGAAACAAATGGCCTGCCTTTACAAGCCATGGTTTCATACTTTTACCATTTCATAGCCCCTCTTATGAAGATTATACATGATTATTATATGTGACTGTGCAGAATTGCAGTTCCTCAAATCATTTTTAATGTGTTAATGGGACAGAAACTACATTATAAATATACCTAAATATTTAATTTTTATATATTTGAGCAATGTACCTTTTAGCCAAGCTTCTAGTTAAATTGTTATACATTCTGAATAAGATCTAGATATACAGATTTTCAAACACAGAGTATTTATATAACATATGTATTATATGTGTGTATATGTGTAATCCATGTCTATTTTTATATGTATATCTATATGTTTACATGTGTTTAGGTACACACTCTTATATATTTCCAAACTTTAACTGAAAATATTACTTACAGTCTTTGTGTCTCAGTTTCTTCTTTCATAAAGTGGGAACAATAATATAATATAAATCAGAGTTTTGTTGGAATAATGAACTAAAATAAGTCAAAAATTATGCTTAGAATAGTTTTACAAGCACATAGATTTTACAGGCACACTAAAAGCATAGGGTTTAGGCTGACTGATAACAGTTATGGCAATAGCAACCATATCAACAAGAAGAGGCTTTGCAAGCTGCATCCTGGAAGGAGAACTGTCAAAAGCATCCTTTAATGTATCAGGTATCTGTTACAGGTAGCAGAATCTGTCAACAAAACCAGGTTAAAAATTTTCATTTGGCTATTAGGAATAAAAATGAAGCTTAATATTAGGCAATAGTTAGAATACAATGATTCTCGCTTCCTCTGATAATTTATTAAACTCCTCAATATTATCACAGAATAATGATTTGGAAAAATAAGGGAGATATGAATACAGAAATTTCAAGTGATCAATTATTGTAAGGGAGACAGAAATTCTGGACATAGGAAAAAGTCATAGTCTGGGAAGATATTCAGAGTCTAGAAACAAAATAGAAGAGGAAGGCATATTTTCCTTTGACTATTTCTCGCACCTTAAACCCTGCAATCAGTCCACTTAGTATTCCTAAAAATGCACATTTTCAGTAGTTCTAACAAAGTGAAAATTTTCAAGGCAGCATTCTATTGGCACAGCTTTATTATCACTATATGCAGGACTGTTTTCAATGCTGAGCCACAGCAGATTCAGGAGAACACAGTCATAAGTTTAGAATCAACACATTTAGACCAAGATCCCGATTTGTACAAACGGTGGAAAGTAAAATTAATCTTCTGAGAAAAGTAAAAGAAATGTTGGGATAGAGACTAATGAACGTCTTATGCAGGAAAGAAGAATGAAGATGACAGTAACTGAGGGCTTAAAGCAGGCAAGGGCCAACAAAACAAACAAACAAAACCTGTGAGTCAAATGTGTACCCTTCAGTTTTAAGTTGTTGATTGTATTGCAGTGTACCCTGAATTCTGTTCATCCGAAACTTCAATAAGAGTTTTCCTGCATGCACAACAGCATGTGGAGGAAAGCAAAACGGCAGAAGCACTGTCCAGTGTAGAGTGAAGTAGCATAAAAAGATTCCAAATTTGTTGGAGCCAATCACATAGCAGAATTAAACAGCAGAAAAGATTGTAAGAAATAACATAAGAGGGATGTACCTTTTCTGAGGACATTCCTAGGTGATTAAGTATTAGAGATGGAACTATTATATTTGAACATTCAAGGGAGGCCGGGCATAGTGGATCACACCTGTAATCCCAGCATTTTGGGAGGCCAAGGCGGGTGGATCACTTGAGGTAAAGAGGTTGCAACCAGCCAACATGGTGAAGCCCCGTCTCTACTAAAAATGCAAAAATTAGTCAGGTGTGGTGGTGCGCACCTGTAATCCCAGCTACACGAGAGGCTGAGGCAGGAGAATGGCTTGAACTCAGGACACAGAGCTTGCAGTGAGCTGGGATTGCACCACTGCGCTCCAGCATGGGCAACAGAGCAAGACTCCATCTCAAAAAAAAAAAAAAAAAAAAGCCATTCAAGGGAAAGATATCCCCAAAGTTGATTCCTTCAGGCCTCAAAATATTGGTTACATAAATGCACAGACTCAATAGCATATTTGCCTGCACATGTTACTGGAATGGCATATCTGCCATGCTCATTGCCTTGGTAAAGAGAACCTTAAACAAGAGAATTTATTTAAGTTTAAATTCAAAGAGATTCTTAGAAGTGATTTGAGAAAAAAAATCAGGGAAAATAAAGTGTTGATTCTGTAGAACTGTGTGACTCGAAGTGTGGGCTGCAGAGCACTATCGCTGGCATCCAGTGGGAGTTAGCAGGACATGTAGAATCCCTGGCTCTGACCCCAGACCACTGAGTCCTATTTTAAAATTCATCAACATACCCAGGTACTTTAAATGCACCTTGAAGTTTCAAGAGCAACACTCATTACAGTTGTCTGTTTCTGTGTAACAAACCACTCCAAAGTTTAATGGAAAAAAATAAAATTAGTTTTACTATTCTCATTTCTTATGGTTTTTAGGAGATTGATTCTTTTGTTGGGCTCACTTTGTGTCTTTTATGCCGGTGCAGTTAGACAGTGGCTTGTGCCGGACATGCAAGATGGCCTCACTCATAAGCCTGTTTCTTAATGAGGATGGCTGAAAGCCTGGGATATTTCTCTCTCTCTCTCTCTCTGTCTCATCCCCCAATGCTCTTCTCTCTTTTTTTCTCTGTTTCTTTCTCTGTTCCTCCCTGTAGTATCTTGACACCTTGGGCTTCTTTTCAAAATACTTAAATCTAGTCTGGTGCAGTGGCTCATGCCTATAATCCCAGCACTTTGGGAGTCTGAGGCAGGCGGTCCCTTGATCCCAGAGTTCCAGACCAGACTGAGCAATATAGCGAAACCCTGTCTGTCTCTACAAAAAAAATGCAGAAATTAGCCAGGCATAGTGGCATGCTTGTATAGTTCCACTTACTTGGCAGGCTGAGGTGGGAGGATCATCTGAGACTGGGAGGTTGAGGCTGCCATGAGCCATGATCATGCCACTGCACTCCAGCTTGCATGGCACAGTGATATTCTGTCTCAAAAAAACAAAAAAAAAATTAAGTCCCATCAGCATAAAAAAAAGTTCCAATGTGTAAGTGGTGAAATGTATTACCAAGCTTTTACTCATAACATATTTGCTTATGTTTCATTAGCCAAGGTCAGTTACAAGTTCAAGGTCAGAGTCCATGTTGGAGGCAGCAATTCATGAGTTTGAATTCCAGCATCATGGGGTTCAGTAATGACCACAAAACTTATAGTCCACCACTTGCTCTCAAGAATCTCAGTTTGAATAGTCCCCTTGCCTGCCTATGATGCCAGCCAAAGGAGCAACAGCATAAGCCCATTACAGACTTTCCCTGTAGTGAAGTTTGGACTGCCACATGAATGAAATGTCTATAATGACCTTGGCATAAATGACCAGGTGGGACTTTGAGAGCTGGTCCTCCATTTACATGCAACCTATAAGGTTATCTTTAAAGAAAACAAAACAGCAAAAAAACCCAAAAAACAGTGGAGTCATGAGGACAGTAAACATCTGGCTGTCACCACGGCATTCTAACAGTGAGCTGGCTTTCTCGCTTCACTCTGCTGATCATTGCTAGACCACAGACAACCAGCCATCAGTGTCTAGAAGAGAGTGCACGGAAACACTTATTTATTCGTTGAAAAGCAACCTTCATTTAATATTACAGTATTTCTAATAAAAATGGTGCTCATAGAACTCAATGCACACATTTCAGTTACCTAAATGGCAGGTGGCTGGTCATTTGACATTTGGCAATAAAATAATGGGGGCAAGAAAAGCCCCATTTTCTCAAGGCAACAGAAACATCAAATATTGAGACTCATGTAGGACCTGTGTATATATACATTCAATAAGATCTAAACGTTTCTTGTTCCTTTAATAGGTAAATAAATCGGAATTCGATTAGAAGAATTATGTTGGCTAAAAACAAGTACATGGCCAGTATTATTCTTGTTGCCATAAAAATTAACTATGCATTCAGAATAATTATTTGGTCTCCAAATATAAAACAGGTAAGATACTCAGAGTTTTCCACAATATAAATTGCAATGTCTAATATGAAGAGGGGAGAAAATATGACATTCTTTAACAGAATTTGGCTTCCACATAAGGGCTGAATTAATTGAATCGCCTCCAAGTCTGAGGGGTGAGAACATGAAATCATGGGGTGACCCTCCAACTAAAAACCAGAAAGAATTTTACATTAACGTCTACAAGTAATTTGGCAAGCCTTTCTGAGCACTGGTTTGGTCTAATATAAACTCACAGCTATAATATAGTTTTGGAAAGTTTTTATATTTTGTCATCAGATTTGGGGATCAGTGATAAGTAGTGGCTACTGGCATATTCATTGCTCTATAACCAGAGATAACATTAGAATTTATTTCGATGGAATAAGAACAGTTTCATTCATCTTTGTATATCATAAAGTATAGTCACTAAACAACCCTTCTCCACAGAAATACCACTGTGGCTTTTCCTGCCTTGGGTCTTCTAGAGCTCTGAATATATGACTTTGTCCCCACCAAGTTGTTTCACTAGAGTAAGAAATCAAATACTCTAAACTTCACAGTTTCTCAAATAATATCCTTTCGTTTTCTTAGGTGCTAAAATGCAATGCATGATATTCAATGAGACAGACCAAGAATAGGGTCTAGAAAATGTATGTCTTCTATAGAAACTGGCAGCAAACGTTCAGACTTTGAGATGCCAACACTTCTGATCTGTGAAATCAAGGGTAAGTACTCCAATGTGAATAACATGGTGCTTTGCTGTTTTTCAGATAATTTATTTGAGAAGTTGCTGTTACTTTAAACTGCTTTGAAGGGTCTGGGGAAGAGGGCATTCAAATTGACGTACTATATTTTAGCAGGACCTACTGAAAATTTCAAACTTTTGTTTGCCTCCTTGAATTGACCTCAGTACAACAGCCTTGAGCTGAGATCACTTTAGAAACATCCTAAATGCATATTATTTATAAAAGTACAAACAAAATAGATCAGCCAGAAGTTTAAGAGATAGAACTGGGAAAGGGAAAGTTTTAAGAACCCTCCTAGGAGCTAACTCAAATGTGTGGATCAAGAAGACCGTGCACATATGCTGGGCTGCACCTACACTCAAGTAATCAGAGGAAAGCATAGAGCACAAGTGATACCAATCTCCAAGCTGTACACAGACCCACTCACATATGGCAGAAGCCCAAGGGACAAAAGAGGACCTCGAGATAAATACTGAAAATTAAGCTATACTAACCAAGGGTCAACTCCTTGGAAACCAGGCTTAAAATGAAATACACTCATCTGGCCATCTGAAATACTGAGCAAAACCATGTGTGCACTCTCTCAGTACAAATCATAGAGGAGACTTCCATTCTATGAGATCCTGGATTAATATGGGCATTATGGATGGGATTCGGTGTCACTTCCCCCACCCTCAAATTCACAGATTGAAGTCCTAACCCCTAACACTTCAGAAAGAGTGGTAGTAAGTGTAATCCTATGTATTCTTATGAGACAGTATTATTGCATATTAATTCTCCTTTATTAATGATTTAAAAAGCCATTTGATAAAGCAATATGTACATCATTGTAATGTTTGGAGAGTGACATAGAAATGTGATATATTAGACTTGACAATAGCTACATGAGGTGGCTAGGAATGAAACTGTATTGAAATTGGAAAATGACACCAGATGATAACTTGAATACACAGAAATATATGAAGGGAACCACAAGGTTAAATAAGAAATTTGATATGATAATCTCTATACATTTAGAATTATTCCCTTTCCTTCTCAATGCTTTTTAAAACATATATATATATACACACAGTGCGTGTGTGTATATATATGCATATAATATATATAATGCTTATTAATGATGCTATATGTACATAAAGTAACAGTTATTAAAACACATTGTCAGATTTTTAAAACTACATAGTATAATGTGTATAAAAATATTAACACATAAAGAGTGTGGAGTATATATAGGAATACAATTTTCTATATAGGAATACAATTTTCATATTTACTAAGAAGTCAGTATAAATCTGATTTTGGATTCTGGTAAATTATGTATTGTAAATCCTAGAGCAACCACTAAGAAATGAAGAACAGTAAAATGTTACACTAAAATATATCAAATTAATATAAAATAAAGTAATAGAGGACAAATGAAGAAAATGGCATGAGATAAGAAATATGTCAAAATAACAGATATAAAACTAACCCTATGAATAGAAACAATGATTGTTAATTAGTTAATCAAAACAAAAGCAGAGATTACCAAATTTGTTGCAAAATAATAAGATTCAACTATTTGCTGTCTGCTAAAGACACACTTTAGTTTCAATGACATATACATAGTGTCTTTAATTTAGTAAAGTAAAAAAGATAGAAAAGTATACAATGTAATCAACATCCATAAAGAAGCTATACTGGCTATAGTAATATCAGAAGAAATATATTTTCATATAAAATATGTTACTATTGGAAAATATAAATATTTCATATTCATAAAACATAAAAAATATCAGGAGGATATACCAACTATAGACATGTTTGCAGTTAACAAAAGAACTCAAAAATACATAAAATAAACAACTGACACAATTGAAGTGCCAAAGATGCAATTAAAAAAAAGTTGAAGATGCCAATACCTGATAATGTGGTTTGGATCTGTGTCCTCACCCAAATCTCATGTTCAAGTATAATCGTAAATGTTGGAGGAGGGGCCTTGTGGGAGGTGACTGAATCATGTGACAGCTTCTAATGGTTGAAAACCATTCCCCTGGGTGCTATTATCTGGATATTGAGTGAGGTCTCAAGAGATCTTGTTGCTTAATAATATGTAGCACCTCCCTGCTCCCTTTCTTCCTCCTGCTCTGGCCATGTCATACATACCTTATTCTTCTTTGCCTTCCAATATGATTGAAAGTTTCCTAAGGACTCCCCAGAAACTGTCATACTTCCTGCATGGCCTGTGGAACTGTGACTCAATTTAAACTTCTTCTTTTCTTTATAAATTATCCAGTCTCAGATATTTTTTTAACAGCAGTGAGATAACAAACTAAAACAGAAAATTAATACCGAGGAGTGGGGCATTGCTAAAAGATACCTGAATGTGTGGAAGCAGCTTTGGAACTCAATAATGGGCAGAGGATGGAAGAGTGTGGAGGACTCAGAAGTAGACAGGAAGATAATGAAAAAATTTGGAACTTCCTAGAAACTTGTTAACTTGTTATGACCAAAATGATGGTAGTGACATGGATAGTAAAGACTAGGCTAGCAAGGTCTCTGGTGGAAATGAGGAACTTATTGGAAACTGGAACAAAAGTCACTTTTGTTACTTAGCAAAGCAATTGGCTGCATTGTGCTCCTGCCCTACGGATCTGTGGAACTTTGAACTTGAGAATGATGATTTAAGGTATCTGGCAGATGAAATTTCTAAGCAGCAATGTGTTCAAGAAATGACTAGGCTGCTTCTAATAGCTTATGCTCATATATGTGAACAAGTAAATGACCTGAAACTGAAACTCATATTTGAAAGAGAAGTAAAGCATAAAAGTTTGAAAAAGTTGCAGCAACCTGGCCATGTGGTACAAAAGAAAAACCCATTATGGGGGAAGAAATTCCAGCATGCTGCAGAAATTTGCATAACTAAAAGGAAGGCAAATGCTAACATCCAAGACAACAGGGAGGCCTCTAAGGCATTTCAGAGACCTCCACAGCAGCCCCTCTCATCATAGGCCCAGGGCCTAGGAGGAAAATATGGTTTGGTGGGCCAGACCTAGGCCTCTGCTACCCTCCACAGCCTTGGGACACTGATGCCTGCATCCCAGTCATGCCAGCACTATCCATGGCTAACAGGATCCAAAGTACAGCTGGGGCTGCTACTTCAGAGGATGCAAGCCATAAGTCTTGACAGCTTCCACATGCTGTTAAGCCTGCAAGTACACAAAGTGCAAGAGTTGAGACTTCGGATCCTCTGCCTATGGAAAAGCCTGGATGTCAAGGCAGAAGCTTGCCACAGGGGTGGAGCTCTCATAGAGAACTCTTACTGGGGCAGTGTGGAGGGGAAATGTGGATTTGGAGCCCCCACACAGAATTTCCACTGGAGCACTGCCTAATGGATCTGTGGGAAGAGGGCCACCATCCTCCAGACCCGAGAATGATAGATCTACCAGCAGCTTGGACTGTGAGCCTAGAAAAGCCACAGGCACTCAACACCAGCCAATGAAAGTAGCCACAGAGGCTGTTACCTTGGAAAGTCTCAGGGCAAAGCTGTGCAAGGGCTTGGAAGCCCATCCATTGTATCAGTGTGCCCTGGATGTGAAACATGGAGTCAAGAGAGATTATTTGGTAGCTTTAAGATTTAATGCTTGCCCTGCTGGGTTTCCGACTTGCATGAAGCCTGTAGCACCTTTTTTTTCACCAATTTTTCCCTTTCAGAATAGTAGTATTTACCCAATACCTATATTTACATTGTATCTTGGAAGTAACTAACTTGTTTTTTATTTTACAGGCTCTTAGGTGGAAGGGACTTGCCTTGTCTCAAATGAGACTTTGGATGGTGGACTTTTGAGTTAATGCTGGAATGAGTTAAGACTTTGAGGGGGCTGTTGAGAAGATGTGATTATATTTTGCAATGTGAGAAGAACTTGAGATTTGGGAGGGGCTGGCGTGAAATAATGTGGTTTGTATCTGTGTCCCTACTCAAATTTCATGTTCAATTGTAATCCGCAGTGTTGGAGGTTTCCACCAGGAGGTGGGCCTGGTGGAAAGTGATTAGGTCATGAGGGCAGTTTCGAATGGTTTAAAACCATACTCCTTGGTTCTGTTCTCATGATATTAAGTGAGTTCTCAATAGATATGGTTGATTGAAAGTGTGTAGCACCTCCCCCTCTCTTCCTCCTGTTTCAACCATGGAAGACATAGCTACTTCTCATTCACCTTCCACTATGATTGAAGGTTTTCTGAGGGCAGCCCAAAGTTATCATGCTGCCTGTATGGCATGTGGAATCATGATCCAATTAAATCTCTACTCTTTATAAATTACCCAGTCTTAGGTATTTCTTTATAGTGCATGAGAACAGACAATATACCCCACTTTTAACAATAGATGGAGAAATAATCAACAGGGAAATAGACTTAAATAACACTAATAACCAACTAGATTTGATAGGCATGCATAGAAAAATCACCAAACAGTAGCAAAATACTTATTCATGTCATTCATAGGTGGAACATTCTTCAGAGTAAAATATAGGCTTGACATAAAAGAAATCATACATTTAATATGACTGAAATCATACAAAGTATGTTCTTTGATCAAATTGAATTTAATTATAAATTTAAATTATGTTTGAAAATATTAACAGAAGGAAATTTGAGAATTCACAATTACGTGAGTATAAACAACACATTTTTATTTTTACTATTTTTTAACTTCTGTGTTAGGTTTGGGGTCCATGTTCAGGTTTCTTAAATAGATAGATAAATTACATGTTGCAGTGGCTTGTTGTACAGATTATTTTATCAGTCAGGTAATAAGCATATTACCCAATAGGTAGTTTTTCTATCCTCACCCTTCTTCTACCTTCCTCTGTCAAATAGTCCCCCAGTGACTCTTATTCCTTTTGTTGTGTCCATACTGATATGGTTTGGCTCTGTGTCCCCACCCAAATATAACCTTGAATTGTATTTCCCATAATCCCATGTGTCAAGGGTGGGACAAGGTGGAGGTAATTGAATCATGGGCATAGTTTTCCCCATGCTGTTCTTGTGTTAATGAGTGAGTCTAATGAGATCTGATGGTTTTATAAGTATCGGGCATTTCTCCTGCTTGCAGCCATTCTCTTCTGCCACTCTCTAAATAGGTGCTTTCTTCCATAATTTCCTGAGGGCTGCTAAGCCTTGGGGAACTGTGAGTCAATTAAACCTCTTTTCTTTATAAATTACCCAGTCTCAGGTATTTTTTCATAGCACCATGAGAATGAACTAGTACACATATGTACTCAGTATTTAGCTTTCACTTATAAGTGAAAACATGTGGTATTTGGTTTTCTGTTCCCTTTTTATTCACTTAGGATAATGGCCTCCATCTCCTTCCATGTTGCTGTAAGAAAAATAATCTCATTCTTTGCTATTGTTGCATAGTATTCCATGGTGTATATGTACTACATTTTCTTTATCCAGTCTACCATTGATCAGCATATAGGTTGATTCCATGTATTTGCTATTGTGAACAGTGCTGCAATGAACATATGCTTGCATCTTTCTTTTTTTTTGTTATACATTAGGTTCTAGGGTACATGTGCACAATGTGCAGGTTTGTTACATATGTATACATGTGCCATGTCGGTTTGCTGCACTCATTAACTCGTCATTTACAGTAGGTATTTATCCTAATGCTATCCCTCCCCCATTCCCCACCCCACGACAGGCCCCAGTGTGTGATATTCCCTGCCCTGTGTCCAAGTGTTCTCATTGTTCAATTTCCACTTATGAATGAGAACGTGTGGTGTAACGGGATAACCATCTCCACTTCCCCACTTATACTACTCTTCCTTAGCATCCTTAATGCTTTTTTGTTACAAGTAAAGTTTTTCCCATTTTAATGTCATGAAAATTTAGCCCTGCATTATCTATAAGTTCTTTTTTTTAATTTTAATTCTAGGTGTATGGTTTGTGTCAGAGGATAGGTTTATTTTGTATATATAAATATATATACCAAAAACTTGTTTTATCAGCAATTTGTTGGAAACACTTATCCATTGAATTGTATTGGTTCATATATAAATTTGAAGACAAATTATGTAATAAGGAATCTTCCTACCATTATTATTCCATACTTTGTATTTATTTAAATATTTTAAAAATTTCTCTCCACGGTATTTTTTGAGTTTGTTTGCTAATATTTTGTTATGAAACTATGTGTCAATATGCTGTGGCTTTCATTGTTAAAATATATACGTACGGTTTTGGTGCTGCAGTACTTAATGCCTCACATCATGAATTTAGAACTCTTTCTTCTTTTATGAATCACTGAGAATATTTCTGAAAGATGGGCATTATTACCTTCTCAAATGTTTGGTAGAGTTCACCAGGGAAGCTTTATGGGCCTGGAATATATTTTGAAATAAAGGCTTAATAAAAGTTCAATAATAGATAGAGAGCTATTCAAATTTTTCATTTCTTCTATTCTCAGTTTTGGCAAGTTGTGATTTTAGGACATTTATCCACTTTCTTATGTTATCAGCTTTTGTTTTGCCACAAAGTTGCTTATAATATTTTCTCATTATCCTATTAATATTGGAATTATCTGCAGTGATGCTCCATTTTTCATTCCTGACATCAGTAGATTTTGCTCTCCTCTGTTTCTCTCTCTCTCTCTGTTCCTCACACCCTCTCTCTCTCTCTTCCTCACTCTCTCTGTCCCTCTCTTTCACAGGTAAAAACCTAAATAATTGGACAAGTACTTCCTTTATTCCAATTTATTCCAATTAGTTAACATAAAAGAATCCTTCATTTTCACTCATTCTTATTTCCTCCTCTATCATTTTACAAAGAGTTCCACTGCTCAGCTACCAATCCTTCATCTATGCTTTCTTCTCGAGAATATTAGGCCTTTAATTACATCATGACTTCTGTAGGCTCACACAATTCTTTATCATTCAGATCTTTTGCAACATTTAAATACACTCAACACACTTTAATCTCAAAAAGCATCAATTCCTCACAGATACCTCTCTTTTCTTTACTCCCACATACCATTATTGCTGTCATCCTATAACTCTTTTTTACCCTGAATGATCAAACTTTTTGGATTTATATTGAGTTGAGAAAAACATATTAATGGAATACAAATAGCCAAATGTCACAAAGGAAATGAAAATGTTTATGTTTAAACATATTTTTACTAGGAATCAATATTATTGACAGAAATGGAGCGATACTGGCTTGGTTTTAAAAATGTGTTAGTCCTATATTCAGAATAGAAGAAATTAAAAAAAATTAAAAACACTACATGGATAAAATAAGATGCATTTTTCTAATATAATTTTCTAGCTTATGGAAGCCAACTTAGACCTATGATAAAAGGAAAATCTGATGTACTTGTTCCTAAATGATATCAAATACAGAACAAAGAATTGGATGGTATAACTAGTGTCAATATATCTGGAGGGATGATTAGGGTCTATGAAGTTCCAATAAAGGAGTCAAAAAGAAAATTGGTTAAAGCAATTTAAAATGATTACCCCCCAAAGACAACACTTAAAAGCTTTTAGAAAGAGCCAAGTGCAGTGACTCACGCTTGTAATCCCAGCAATTTGGGAGGCTGAGGTGGGTGGATTGCTTGAGGTCAGGAGTTTGAGACCAGCCTGGCCAATGTGGCAAAACTTCGTTTCTATAAAAAACAAAACAAAACAAAACAAGAAAAAAATCTTTTAGAAAGATTTGAGAGAATGAAATGAAGATCAGTGTTGAGCATTTTAGGTATCATGACAGCATTATGATTAAGTTAGAAACAAATACAAAATAAACACAAAGGCATTGTGGGCCCCAAACAGGGTTTTCATATATCCTGAGGAAGAATTTAAATTAACATCTGGGGTAACATGTGGGAGGAAAAGAATTGGAGGATAAGCCATTGTCAAGTTTTGGGCTAAGTGTTGAACATATAGAAACATGCATCCCGGGCAGAAAGACACTGGAAATGGTATTGAAAAGTGGACAGTTTTTAGTAGACTCCCTGGTATATCTCACTATGGCAATATAAGGTAAGTAGCTTGATATACCTGGAAATAGGATGTTAGAATAATAAAGAATTTAAGGGAATACATTCTCCTTGGAAATATGCTCGTAAATGTGTGACATGCTGACACAAGTGGAAGATATGTCATTAGACAGACCTGCACTCAATTCAGTCCTGAAATGACAGAAGCTAAGCTTTCAAGTGGTTAACAGAAATCAGGATATTTCATCAGACATTCTCCAAGGGAAGAAAAGAGACTGAAGTAATGCCTGAACACTGGCACACTTACCGTGCATAGAAATCATTTGGGTATAGGCATGACTTCAATGTCACTTGAAGAAAGAGAATTATTCAGATAGTGGGAGATTACTCTTAGCTTCATTTATTTTGCCAGTTTGTAGATTCTTGGCTAATACTGCTGAAGTGAATAACAAGCAGAATTTTTTTTTCTTTTTACCTGTATTTTCTCTGTTTGTTCACCTTCCTCTAAACATAAATAAGTTGTTTTAATACACATGACAATTTAGGAATAGAGATCTGTATTGAAATCTTTAGTGGGTTCTAGAAACATCATTTTCATTCAGACAATTACTTCAGAGGCTGATGTTTTGCTGGTGGTTTTAAAAATTTTGCTTAAATGGGTTCAGTGTCATGGTAATCTTACATATTCTAATGAAAAATGTTTCTTAAAAACAGCAGGTATGTGGCAGACTGCAGAGTGAATTAATTTAGCTTGAGAAGTGCTAAAAGAATTTTACAGCTGCCAGTAGGAGAACATGAAGATATAGCTAACGAAATTGCATGGCTCCACCTACATTACATGAAAGTTTGTGGCTGAGATTGAAGAAAAGCCAAAGTTAAAAGGGTGGAATATTGGACTTTAATTATTTTAATTATTATTACCAACTTAAATTTTTTCCTAGTAATCTGACAAAAAGCGCATTTGATAATATAATTTGCATACTTAATATTGCCATTTGAATTGATTGTACAAAATCTACTGTAAAAAATTGGATAATATCACCAAAGTTTAACTAAGAAATAGAGTAGAAATAGAATTATTGGCCTAGGCTAAAAAGTGGCCTTATTAATTTCTTTAATGGTTATCCTATTTTCAGTCATTTATTGTCTTTAAGTAAGACATGTTTTATAGTCCTAGGAAGAGGTAGTGGTTGCTATTGGACTCCTAACCTCAGGAAAGCAGCACAAATCTATTCTGGTAAAGTTTTGGTCTCTTCCTCATGAGGCAAACACACACATTGCTGATGACAGCCTTAGTTATTCATCTGAACAGGTTTTGAATAAAAATTTATGGAGAAACATTATCTCATTGCTCCTAATATTTTAAGGATGAAAGAGTGCAATAATAAAGCATTATGAAAACTCCACCCTAACTCTGCATTATATTTTTCTCAAAAGGAAGACTATGATTAATTCTATTGATACAATTATAGGAAGTCTGAAAATCATTTGGCTGCATTGTCTATAGAAACAGAGAATTTACATTTCAACCTCTCATGCTTTGGATCTATGTATCTTTTGGCTTTTTGGACCAGCTAAGCACATCCTAATTTATCTCCATTCTGTTGCAAATGTTTTTACAATGTTTTACATGGCTGCCCCCATGAGCTTGGAATAATTATTGATAGTTATTCATACACATATTTCCAATGGCAGTTACAGTGATACAACACATAGTTCATGAAAAAAATGAAGGAAGATAGGAAGAAAGGATGCATGAGTAGTATGTGATTCTTATAAGAATATTAGGAAACGAACATTATTTCCCCTTTTTCCTGAAATACGCAAAAAGATTTTGCAATTGGCCTATGACTAAACATAGTAATGACGAAACTGACAAGATCTTAGATATTCTGATTGTTAATATGGCATCAATCCAATTATACATGTTACTTTACTTTTCATAATTTCCTGTCATAGTTTAATAAATTATTTTTTATAAATTATAATGCAAAATTGATATATTTCTTCAGTGATTGAGAGTCTTCTCAATATACTTTTGACATATTATAAAGTACCCAGTCTTAATCATGTCTTGCCTTCAGGTCTTTTTTCTTTTCTTTCAAAAATACCAGTATAAGCTAAAACCATAACTAATAGGATAGTAATGTAATTTAAAATATGATGCAACGCATGTACTCTCCTATTTTTCTCTAGAGATTGCTACATAGACAAATTCAGCAGAGTTTATTTTTCATTTCATTTTTTATAATAAATGATGATGTTTGACAATATAGAAAGCAGTCTTAACTAGATTTACACATTTCAAATGAACTAGTTTTAATTTCAGATCTAAAAAGGGTTTCAAACTGACATCACTTACAAGAATTACTGGGTTAATATTCTCAGAGATTTAATTGAATGGCTTATTACCTAGCTATGATTTATCATAATGTGGAAAAATAGATTAATTCATATGGTTTCTAAAAAGACTCAATATTATGATTAAGAGCAGTGACCTCATTTTTTATTAGTTTGATATTGCCTGGGAGGAATTCCTCACCTTATACATTTGAGCTAGAAACGCAGTAGCTGCTGCAGCATTTTCTGAGGGCCACAATGGTCAGTGTGCCAGAGGCTATGTCCAGTGTCTGTTGATGACTGTGTGTGGGATGTTGGCTAGATCACCTTCTCTCTGGAACATTCTGTGTAGTGATTCAAGCAGAAGACGTGGCTCCTTAGCCTCTCTGGATAAATGCTTATTTATCAGAGTGGTTCTCCAGCCATTTCAGTTATTCAGTGAGCTCCTTGTATCTTTTATCACAAAATCCCTTTCCTGTTTAATTCAAGCAGAGCTGGGTTTTTGGAACAGTGTATTATTTCGTAAGGCTGCCACCACAGATTGTACACACTAGGTAGCTTAATATGACAAATTTATTATCTCAGAGTTCTGAAAACCCTAAGTCCCCAAATCAAGGTTTTGGTGGGGCTGTGCTCCCTCTGAAGGCTCTAGGGGAGGATTCTGCCTACTTCTCCCAGCTCCCGGTGGCTCCCGGCACTCCTGGACTTCCCTGGCTGCATCCCTCAAAACTCTGCAGTCACACTGCCTCCTCCTCTTCATTGTCTGTGTCTTCTTTCCCTTGTAAGGAGAGTTGTCATTGGATTGAGGGTTTACTCAAATAATACAAAAGATCTCATTTTAAGACCCTTAATTGCATTTACAAAGATCATTTTCTCATAGAAATTCACACTCACAGTTTTCCAAGGGCCAGGATGTGGACATATATTTTTGGGGGGCCACCCCTTGACCCACTCCGGAAGTGTCCATGGATTGATACTTTACAGAATCCTCACTCATTTTACTTAAACTAGTTTGTGTTGTCATTGAAAAGTTATATCTTGTTTCTGAGCTAAAACACCCTCTAGTCCACCTTTTCACAGTCTAAATTCAGGAATAAAGGCTAATAAATATTAAGCAAACACTCGTCTTCAAAATAGCTCACTCCCTCAGCCTATCATCTGTCAGTCTACTTTAAGCACTGCCTGATAGACATGAGTAGGCTCATGTCACATTGGGGGTTTTACAAGAACATTAACTACCTTGTACTAGAAATAGGCTAATCAGCTGTCACCTGTATGGCAGTTCGGACAGGTGCAAGTACTTCCTTTGAGTTATGATCTTGTAAAAATGAGACTTTATAATTGAAAAGCTGGTCACTGTGACATGCAATTCTTAAAGACTGTTTAACGTTTCTGGAGACAACATAGTTTGTAAATAAGGGGCATTTATTATTACAGACAACCTCGGGGTACACATTCATTATCCACTGACAAGTACAGATACAAATGCAAAGGCTTGATTCATTAGCATGTAGGTAACATGTTATATTTAAAATTAGGGTAAATGGAAATATATTTCATAAAGATGCAATGATTTAATTAATTCAATTACTTTTTAACTTAGAATATGATTTTAGATAGGAAAAAGTCTGCAGATGTGTAGCTTGCTTTCCATAGGCAAAGATTTTAAATTGTTTGGCTTATTTCAAAAGAGAGGTACTTATGTCAATCAGCACTGATTTAGATTGATGTATTTATAGCTTAATAAATGTTCACACTTTTTAAAAATAAATTTCTAACATGAAAAATCCCATATGGTGTAGTAAACCCAAATTTTGTTGGAGTAGATTTTTTTTTCTAGCTCATTTAATGTCACATTGTTTGACATTACAAAAAGTTCCTGAATGATTTGTGCGTTTTAAAGAAACTATTCACTTCATTCCTTTTCTATTCAGTTTTCACACATTCAATATTTATTTTCAACTGATGTAAAACTTTGAAATCATTTATGAATACAAAATATTACATATCATTATAATTATAGCTTTCCATATGTTTTTTCAATCAATCAATCAATCAATAAGTACTTTTTCATAGCTAAATTAGAGAGTGGCATCCTTCGAAGTGCTGTGAAAACTGAACAGAATTAAAAAGAAAACATCCCTGCCCTCAAGTAGCTTACATTCTGGAATGGAGAGACATACGCTAAACCCAAAACTTTAAAATATATAATATGTTACACAGCTATAAGTACTAGGATGAAATGGAAAAAGGCAACAGAAAGGGCAGTAGGTGTGGAGTATAATTTTAAATTTAAATAACCCAGAGAGCACTGGCATAACTGAGAAGGTTCTTTTGAGCAAAGACTTGAGAGAAGTGAAATATTCATTACATACAGATATCTGAGGAAGGCTTCTCCAGGCAAAGGGACTTGCAGTGCAAAGACCCTGAAAAACAGTACTGCTTAGAAGTCAGTGGAAAGAAATGAGGGGACAACAATGGTTGGAATTAGATGAGGGAATGATAGGAGAGGTAAGATTACACTAGAAAGGGGAAGGACAGGGATTACTACAATAATAGGGACTTCACTCTGAGTAAACTGGAAGGTCACTACACGTTCTGAACTGAGAGACCTGATGTATATTTTATAGAATTATTCAAGCTGCATCGGCAGGGGATGAGGTTAAGGGTGGTGGAGTTAAAACAGGAAGACAGTGACAAAGTTATTTAAATTTTTCAAGTAAGAAATAGTGGCAACATTGAATAGGGTAGTGACAACTGGCTGATTAGAAGTGGTTGAATTTCTGAACATATTTTGAAAGTATTATGCTGCCAAGAAATTTAAATGAAAGACAGATTGTGAGGTTTGAAGAGAAAAAAAATGAGGCCAAAGTGACTCATATAGTTGAGCTAAGCAACTGAAAGGCTGTTACTATTTATCAATAATGGAACGCCTATAGAAGAAACAAGTGTAAGGAGTAAGGTTATGTGCTCAGTTTAGAAATAAAAGTGTGTGTATATATCCTTTGCATCTGCCTTAACAGCACCTATATCTCTTTTTTTTCTATATTTTATTTTATTTTAAGTTCTGAGATACATGTGCAGGACATGCAAGTTTGTCACACAGGTAAATGTGTGCCATGGTGGTTTGCTGCACCCATCAACCCATCACCTAGGTATTAAGCCCTGCATGCATTGGCTATTTATCCTGATGCTTTCCCTCCCCCTGCACCCGCAACAGGCCCTGGTGCATGTTGTTTCCCTCCCAGTGTTCATGTGTTCCCATTGTTCAGCTCCTACTTATAAGTGAGAACATGTGGTATTTGGTTGTCTGTTTCTGTGTTAGTTCGCTGAGGATAATGGTTTCCAGCTCCATCCATGTCCCTGCAAAGGAGATTATCTCATTCCTTTTTATGGCTGCAGAGTATTCCATGGTGTATATGTGCCACATTTTCTTTATCTAGTCTATCACTGATGGGCCTTTGGGTTGATTCCATGTCTTTGCTGTTGTGAAGAATGCAGCAATATACGTACGCGTGCATGTATCTTTACAATAGAATGATTTATATTCCTTTGGGTGTATACCCAGTAATGGGATTGCTGGATTAAATGGTATTTCTGCTTCTAGATCCTTGAGGAATCACCACACTGTCTTCCACAATGGTTGAACTAATTTACACTTCCACTAACAGTGGAAAATTGTTCCTACTTCTCCACAGCCTCGACAACATCTGCTGTTTCTTGACTTTTTAATAATTGCCATTCTGGCTGGTGTGAGATGATATCTCATTGTGGTTTTGATTTGCATTTCTCTAATGATCAGTGATGTTGAGCTTTTTTTCATATGTTTGTTGGTAGCATAAATGCCTTCTTTTGAGAAGTGTCTGTTCGTGTCCTTTGCCTGATTTTTGATGGGGTTGTTTGGTTTATTTTTGGAGATTTGCTTATGTTCCTTGTAGGTTCTGGGTATTAGACCTTTGTTGGATGGATAGATTGCAAAAATTTTCTCCCATTCCATAGGTTTTCTGTTCATTCTGATGATAGATTCTTTTGCTGAACAACACCTGTGTCTCTACTTCTACATCTGTGTATATGTGTTTCTATATATATGCAACTGTATCTCCAACTCTTAGGACAATATCTGGAATTAGTAGACAACCTGTAAATATTTGTTGAATAAATGTTGAGTACGTACACATCACATGCAATTTGGTTGATATTACAGGTAGTGTGAAACAACATAGGATCCAAATTTAAAATTAGATGTAAAATATGTCCTATATTCTTTCAGAGACATAATTTTAATGGTTGTCAATATATTTGTACAAATATTCTAAGTAATTGTCAAAGCATTTAATTGGTATTTACTGAGATAGGATATCTGCATCCCAGGTCATTTTTCTTACTAAGTGAAAGAACTAAATAAAATTATTTAATCTTTTTAAGATACAACTTTCTTATTTCTGAAATGTGACACTGTTACATTTTTCTGAGATTAGAATATGTATATAATAAACATCTGAACACAGCAGGCAACAAATGAATTACAGATGTTATTAAAATGTGTATCATTTGAAGTATGTTAAAATTACATTAATTCAATAAAACTTGTGGAATTGCTGGGTCAGTAATATATGTCTTAATCTGGGGAAAAACAAATATAAAATATAGCAGAAAAATGTATATTGTAGAAAAAATGTATATTAAAAATATAAAGTCAAATGTAGTATATGTATATATAGCATAGTATATAATGTGTGTATATACAGAGTGTTTTATGTATATATGTTAGAATGTATATAGTGTGTATATATAGCATAGTATATATAGTGTATGAAAATAGTATGTGTATATAGTAGAAAAATGTATATTGAATTGAAAATACTTGATCTTAACTAGTTACAAAATTGCCTAAAAACAATGCAATTGTGGGACAAACAAATCATATGCTATTACAGACCGTGTTCCAGACTTCGATTATAAGACATTGAAACCTACCTCAAATTTTGTCCCTATTTGTAGGGGGTATGAATTATAAATGAATAAAAATTGTATAGAAACAATATGCCAACTATTTAGCAATTAAATAGAATATGTCTTGGTTACCTTGCAATGTAAAGATGAAAATACTTTGTATTAGATTATTCCATATATGATTTGATTAAATCATTCTAACAACACTTTTTTGCTCTAGTTGGTCTGAACTTGTTTAATTTTGTATTAAAGCAAATGCTTCAGAATAAAGCTCAAATGTGGGCCTTGAAAGCAGTTTCTCTATGTAGACATTTAACTTATTTTTGTAATAATTTTTAACTAAATTATTTTTTAAAGCTTCACTATAACCTGTTCAGGCAATCATCTCTAATGGAATGACATCAATATTAAAAGGTCAATACTTTTAATGCATTAAATTACAGGTACCAGAAAGTCAAAACATAAATCACTATATCTATATTATATATGTATATCAATGTATCTCTATTTCTACATATATATTTTTTCCTGACTACTTAGTATACTTGACCATTTGTGAATCATGTATCTTTATTAAATATAATCTAGGTACTTGAACTTATTTTAAATACAATTAGAAGAGTGATGTCAGCAACATGACTGATAAGAGGTATCTGGCTCTTTTCCTTCCACCAAAAAACAAACAAATTTTAAAAACCACCATTGAATAAACAACTACATTTCGACTAGATTGTCTGAAGGAAAGTCCTAGAGGACAAGGGAGTGTTGACCCTGTGAGGCAAGAAAAGCCAGGATGGCGGCATAGAGAGGAGGGGAAAGAATCCTGCCTCCGCCACTTTATCTTCCCTGCTGGGTTGGGCTCAGGGCCAGGAGGAGCTTCTCCTGCAGAAGAGGTATAGGCATCAGGCCCCTAGAATTCCCCATTGCTGTGGCAGACATCTGCATCCTTTGCTACAGGAGAATCCCACAGGCCCTCAGCTCAGTTTAGTGAGCTGGCTGCAGTTCATAGGGCTACATTGCTACAAGATAGGAGCCCACATCTTGCACTCTGCACCACCGTGACCCAAACTGCTATGGCATGGCCTTATTTTGAAACTGAAACCACTGATAGAATGCAGCCTGCTGTGAGGGCCAAAAGCCACTGCAGCTCTCCATCCTCAAGGCTCCACTGTTATTCTACCAGACTCATGCATGCTGAAGAACCATGAACGCAGATGTTCTGAGCCTAGGCCTAGCTGAACTGCAGTGATTCTGGCAACAGAGCCCACATGGCACCTTACCTCCCCAAAGAAGGCAGTCTTGCACAGCAGGAAAGTTGACCCCGGACTGGAAACTCATCACATGCATGTACATTCAGCCTAAAAACCAGCAGGAAGACCCTGCCTCCAGCAAGGCAGCACTGCTGCAGACACAAAATCCTGCAACTTAGACCACTGAGGCACTCCCAGGCATTGCTTACCTGGATTACAGCTGAAGAAATTAAAAGTAGGTTTAAAAAAAGTAAAATGGACAAATCGGTAGTTATATTAACTAGGAGAAAAAGAGATAAGACTCAAACAAATAAAATCAGAGATAAAAGGAGAAATTGCAACCAATATCATAGAAAGGATCATGAGAGACTATTGTGAAGTTATACCCAAAAAACGGAATAACCTAGAAGAAACAGATGAATTCCTGGACACATACAATCTGTCAAAATTGAATTATGAAGAAATAGAATATCTGAACAGACCAAATAACAAGTAAGGAATTTGAATCGATAGTAAAATTTCTCCTATAAAAGAAAAGCCTAGCTACGGAGGACTTCACTGTTGAACTCTACCAAACCTCTAAAGAACAATTCAGACCAATTCTTCTGAAACTATTCCAGAAAATTGAAGAATAAGTAATAGTTCCAAAAATTCTACAAGGCTATCTTCCCCCTGATACCAAAACCACATAAGGACCCAAATACAACAAAAAGAAAACCACAAGTTGATATCCCTGATAAGCATACATGTAAAAATTCTCAAAATATCACCAAACAGAATTCAATAGCACATTAAGAAGATCTTTCACCATGGTCAGCTGGGGTTTATCACAGGGATGAAAGGATGGTTTAAAATATACATATTAATAAATGTTATACATCACATTAGCAGAAAGACAGAGGGAAACCATATCATCATTTCCATAGAGGCAGAAAAAGCATTTCACAGAACTCTGTATCCTTTCATGACAAAAACTATCAACAAATTAGGTATAAACAGTACTTACCTCAACACAATAAAGGCCAGCTAGCATTATGCTAAATGACAAAAAGCTGAAACCGTTTTTGCTAAGAACTGGAACAAGACAAGGATACCCACTCTCACCAATTGTAACACAGCACAGTACTGGAAGTCGTAGCCAGAGAAATTAAACAATAAAAAAAAAAATGAAAGGCAAATTGGAAAAGAGGAAGTCAAATAGCCCCTGTTTGCAGATGAGATGATCTTATATACAGAACACACTAAAGACTCCACCAAAACAGAACTAATAAACAAATTCAGTAAAGTTATAGAATGCAACAACAAGATATAAAAATTAGTAACATTTCTACATGCTAATAGTGAAATATTTAAAAAGAAAGCAATAAGCAATATAATTCACAATAGCTACTAAAAAAAAAAACTTTGATGTAGATTTAACCAAGGAGGTAAAAGATGACTACAATGAAAACTATAAAACGTTGATAAAAGTAATTGAAGAAAATACAGATAAATGGAGAGATATTCTGTATTCATGGATCAGAAGAATTATATTGTTAAAATGTCCATACTACCCAAAGCAATCTACAAATTCAATATAATCTCCATGAAAATATCAATGATATTCTTCACAGACACAGAGAAAACAATCCTAAAAATAGAAAGCAAAATCTTAAAAATTTTTATGGAATCACAAAAGACTGAATAGCCAAAGCAATTTTGAAAAAAAAAAAAAAAAAGAGAGAGAGAGAGAAGGCAAAGCTGGAGATACCACTTTACCTGGCCAACAAAAGCTGGAGACATCATGCTACCAAAACAGCATGGTATTAGTGTCAAAACGGAAACAGACCAACAGGACACAATAGAGGGCTCAGAAATAAATCTATGCATCTACAGCCAACAGATTTTCAACAAAAATATCAATAACACACATTGGCAAAAGGACAGTATCTTCAATAAATGGTGTTCAGAAAATTAGGTATCTGTATGCAGAAGAATAAAAGTTAACCCCTATTTTTAACCATATACAAAGTTCAACTCTAAATTGATTAAATATTATATTTAAGACCCGTAACTATGAAACTGCTAGAAGAAAACAGGGGAAATGCTTCATGACACTGAACTGGGTAAGAACTTTTTGTATAAATACTCAAAAGCACAGAGAACAAAAGCATAAATAAACAAATGAGATTACATGAAACTAGAAAGCTTACTCACAACAAAGGAAACAATCAACAGAGCGAAGAGAGAACCTCCAGAATGAGAAAAATATTAGTAAATTATACATCTGATGTGGACTGAATATTCAGAATACATAACGAACACAAACAACTAAATAACCAAAACCCCCACAAATGATGCAATTAAAAATGGGAAAATAACCTTAATAAACATTTCTCAAAAGAAAACACACAAAAGACCAAAAAAGAATTTCAAAAATGCTCAATATTATCACTAAACATCAGGGAAATGCAGTTATAGCCACAATCTCACTCCAGGTGGAATAGCTATTATCAAAAAGACAAACGATAACAAGTGTCGGTGAAGATGTAAAGAAAGATTAACTCTCACATGCTGTTGGTGGAAATGTAAATTCATACAGCCATTATAGAAACAGTATAGAAGTTCCTCAAAAATTAAAATACATCTACTACATGATTCAGCAATTTCATGGGTATATATCCAAAGGAAATGGGTATATATCCAAAGGAAATAAAATCAGTATGCTAAACAGATATCTGCACTTGCTTATTGAAGCACTCTTCACAATAGCCAAGGTATGAATCAGCCTACATGTTCAACAAAGATTGAATTGATAAAGAAAATGTCATGTATAATGGGATACTATTTAGTCATAAAAAGAAGAGAATCCTGTCATTTGTGACAAAATAGATGAACCTGGAAGATGTTAAGTGAAATATGTCAGGAGCGGAAAGACAAATACTGCACTATCTCACTCATATATGGAATCTAAAAATGTTGATCTCATTGAAGTAGTCAATAGAATAGTGGTTATGAGAGACTGGGGAGGAGAGGGTAATAGAAGGATGGAAAGAGGCTTGTCAGTGAGTACAAAGCTACAATTAGAAAGTAAAAATAAATTCTGATGTTCTATTGCACAGTAGGATGACTGTAGTCAATAATAAGGTATTGTATATCTCAGAATAGCTAGAAGAGACAATTTTGAATGTTCTTACCACACAAAACTGATGAATGTTCAAAGTGATGAATATATTTAGTACTCTGATTTGAAACATGTATTGAAACATCATATTGTACCCCATAAATATGTGCAATTATTATATGTCAAGTAAAAATGAAAATAATTTAAAAGAAGAGCATAAATCCATACTTACTACATCATTAAAATAAGATTAATAAATATCAGCTTTTGTTCTGATTAAATTTTGTGATCATCTTAGAATATTGCTATTTATGAAAATATGGTTTATTTTATGACTGCATGTTAAAGAAAAAAAACCTCCCATTTCAATACCAGAATCCTGAATTCTGCTGCCCAGAGTTATTACCACAAGCTAGAATTTGAGCCTCACCCCTTCTCCATTTGATTAGGTTGATATAAATACCCTAAAATTATACGCTTTTTAACTTTGGAATATAAAATAAACAGCTGTTGGAGCTGACCAACTGGTGAGAGGGTATTTATTCTCTCCAAAGGACCTTCAAAAGACAGTCACCTCACATCTTCTCACTTCAATAATAAATACAATCATCCAGGTCTGTGAGCTTGCTGTTTGTGGTAGGCAGAATTCTGAGATGGTCCCCAGGATTTCTGCCTTCTTTTATACACCCTCCCCTTGAGTGTGAGTATGGCATGTAAATATGATGTGTTATTACTCCTACGGTTAGGTTACTAACCAGTTGACTTGGTATGAACTAATATGGAGGTTATCCTGGGTAGGCTTGACCTAATTAGGAGAGGTCTTTGAAAAAGGGTGCAGTGTCAGACAGACTGACCTCCTGCCCTCTAAGAAAGGTGAAACATACAATCATGTATTGAGCTGCCTAGGGAGAAGAGCATGTTCAAAGAGTTGAGGTCCTAAAGCTGTAGGAACTGAATTCTACCCATAGCTTGAATGTAATGGAAGAAGACTGCAAGAATCAGATGAGACTCCCAGCCTAGCTTCCATCTTGACTGCAGCCCGTAAAACCTCAAAAACCCCTCCTGAGTCCAGCCTAGGTTGTCGACCTGAAATATAGTACGATAATAAATAATGGGTGTTTTAATCTGCTAAATTTGTGATAATTCATTGCATAGCAAATAAAAATTATACAGTGTTCTGATAGACTCTAAAACCGTATAAGATTAAAGTTAAATGATTTTCCCTTAAGAAAACAGCTCATTTTATGATGAGTTCCTCTCTGGGAACCCTAGCATAATCTCTATAACCTTGCTGGCTATCAGAGAATAAATATATTCAATAGCCCAGGAGACATTTAATAAATATTAACAAGTAGAGGCCCTACTGACCTATATGGCATTTTTATTGGTATTGGGAAAAGGTGCTGTAGCCTCAAGCCACTGTATTTCCAACTGGGGAGAAAATGTCAAAACAAATAGACTATATGCAACATTTAAAATTTGAATGACTTCTTTTAGGGTTATGAAATACCCAGCCTGCCCAACTTTATGCAAGTTAATTGAATGTTGGCATAAAAAATGACAAAGTAAACAATCCATGCCTTCTAGAACAATCAGTGGTGAATAACATTTTGGTAATAATTATTATTACATTATTTAAAGAGTTCACTTAATAGTTTAGTGTGCTTGAATTATTTTTAGAATGTATTTGTTGTTTGTGGTGAGTACTGTCTTTGCCTTGCCACATCCTATTAGTGAGTCTGGGATACTCATTCTCTAGCTAACATGAATGTCACACCTCAAAGCTGCCCCCTTCATATGGTCTGGCTGAGTCCTCACCCAAATCTCATCTTGAACTGTAATAATCCCCATGTGTTAAGGGCAGGTCCACGTGGAGGTTACTGAATCATGGGGACAGTTTCCCCCATGCTGTTCTCATGGTAGTGAATAAGTATCATGAGATCTGATGGTTTTACAAATGAGAGTTCCCCTGCACAAGCTCTCTTGCCTGTAGCTAAGTAAGATGTGCCTTTTGCCTTTCCCAATGATTGTGAGGCCTCCCCAGCCATGTGGAATTGTGAGTCCATTAAACCTCTTTCCTTTGTAAATTACCCAGTCTCAGCTCAGGTATGTCTTTATTAGCAGTGTGAAAACAAACTAATACACTCCTTTTCTGGAGAATTGCCTGCAAGTATCAGAAGCCTTTGTTGTGGGATGACAAAATCTAGCTAACTAGCATATGCATTACTCACATAGTTATTATTTTTGTGGTGAGAACACTTAATATCCATTCTCTTAGCCTTGTTTCAGAACTCATGAACACTGTAAGAATATGTTATTAACTGTCATCACCATGTTATACACTAGGTCTCTTGAACTTTTTCTACCTGTCCGATGGAAATTTGGTATCCTTTGACTAACATTTCTCCAATGCACCCCCATCAACCACCACACCCCTGATAATCACCATACTACTCTTACTTCAGAACATCATGTTGTACTCAATAAATATATATAATTCATCTGTTAATGTAAAAAAATAAGATAATCATTTTTAAAAAGTAAAAGAGGCCTTCACAGTAAAGTTTGGCATTCTTCTCCAGCTGTCCAATGATAACAAACAACTGAAACATGGCAAAGACTGGCTCCTTGGACTTGACTCAGGACCAGTTTTGGTGTACCTTCCACTCCAGAGTCCCCTTAGGGTTAGGCAGAAGCTAGTCCCAGCCAAGACCACACACTTGCTTATTTGTTTCCCTGATCAATTTTTTGTATTTCACTCGCTTCCTTCCTCAATAAATCACTTGAACAAGAACTTCCTTGCCATCTCAGGTTCTAATACAACCCCCTGTGTATTACACTTTTACAACAAAGGCTTCATGTGATGTAAAGAAATTAGCTATCAGTATACCCTAAAGAAGCTAATAATACCCAGAGACCAGGTCATCTCACACATGGCCTATTTCAAAGCCCTAAAGGAGACTTAGACTGGTGCTCCCACAGTTGCATAGTTTATAAAGTGTTCAAAGTTAAATATTTTGTGTTCTTTGTTTTCTTACAAGAGGATCCCTAAAACAAGAATCAGGCCCCTCAAAATCTCCCTCCCCTTTGGAAAAAATTCATCTTTTATTCTTCTAATTGCACATGTTACCTGCCTAACTTTTAGAACTACATTAATGACAATTATAATGTCAGATTTAAAGAAAAAGGGAATGTCATGTTAGAAAGATAACCTTCAGGGAACATCACACACCGGGGCCTGTTGTGGGGTGGGGGAGGGGGGAGGGATAGCATTAGGAGATATACCTAATGTTAAATGACGAGTTAATGGGTGCAGCAAACCTGCACATTGTGCACATGTACCCTAAAACTTAAAGTATCATAAAAAATAAATAAAAATTAAAAATTAAAAAAAAGAAAGGTAACCTTCAGATTTACTCTTTCTGGGACTACTGGAAACTGAGTTA
The DNA here is from genome assembly GCF_028885625.2 of Pongo pygmaeus. NCBI lineage: Eukaryota > Metazoa > Chordata > Mammalia > Primates > Hominidae > Pongo > Pongo pygmaeus. The sequence continues at coordinate 13,189,641 of NC_072377.2, forward strand.
GTTATTTTCAATACATGAGCATTTAAATAGATTTTCTCTGTAAAATGATATGTTTTAATTGTCTTGTACCTGTGTTTCTGCAAGTTTCAGCAGAGAAGAGCGACAACTGCTATCAGAATGCCAGGGGTTCAGTCTAGGTCCTATTGCTCACTGCACAGAAGGCCAGTCATGGAGATGAGCATTGCCAGGTAAGGCCGCTTTATTTCAGTGCTGCATCCGAAGAGAATGGGAGGCCAAGTCTCAGCTGTGGTTGCTCAGCTGACTTAAATTAGGAGTTTATATGACAGGGAAGAAATGTAACTAACTACTTGTGGAAAAACAGGAATTAGAAAGAGGTGAGGAAAAGGAGTTGGTAAGCAAGCATCAGGTGGTCAGTTGGGCAATCATGATGGGTGAGGGGTGTGGTATCTCATTGTCCAGATGCCATGATCTGGTGAGTTTCCACTTCTTAATACTATCTGAGAGGGTTGATGGTTGCTTTCCTGACCAAGGAACTCGGGTAAGACAAATACGGGTTTTTAAAATTTTAAGACTAAGAGGGTCAGTTTCTGTATTTATCAAAAAATCCAGAAATATTCAGTATGTGGGGAAAATTAGGCTGATTTCACAATTGCCCCCAAAATTCCACCATCTCAGGAATAATGAACAAGGAAGGCTGCGTGCAAGACATTTTCAAGTTAATGGTGAAATTCCCATTGCCTATATCTTATGATTGTCTCAAAAGAAAAAAAAAAAAAGAAAGAAGAGAAAGAAAGAAGAAAGGGAAAGGAAAGGAAAGGAGAAAAGAAAAAAGATGAGACTGCATAAAGACTCATGTGTTCTATACGCATCTGAGATAAAGCTGCCCCAAAGATCAAATTCAGAAATAAAAGACATGCAATGTGCTTACTAAATTTGGGGTGAGAAAAATACTAACATTTGAATAATTTTAACTTTATATTTAAAACCTTCCACATAGTGCTATATGGACATTCCCTTCAAGCTGTAGGGGGAGGGGAATTTGACCCAACCTGGGTACATGTCCCCTTCTCCCTCTCTGATTTAAAGCAGATCAAGGCAGACCTGGGGAAGTTTTCAGATGATACTGGTGGATACGTAGATGTTCTACAGGGCTTAGGAGAAACCTCTGACCTCACTTGGAGAGATGTCATGATATTAGATCAAACCCTGGTCTTTAATGAAAAGAATGCGGCTTTAGCTGCAGCCTGAGAATTTGGAGATACCTGGTATCTTAGTAAAGTAAGTGACAGAATGACAGCCGAAGAAAGGGACAAATTCCCTACTGGTCAGCAAGCCATCCCCAGTATGGATCCCCACTGGGATCTCGACTCAGATCATGGGGACTGGAGACGTAAACATCTGTTGACCAGTGTTCTAGAAGGACTAAGGAAAATTAGGAAGAAGCCCATGAATTATTCAATGATGTCCACCATAACTCAGGAAAAGGAAGAAAATCCTTCTGCCTTCCTCAAGTGGCTACAGGAGGCCTTAAGAAAATATACTCCCCTGTCACCCAACTCACTCCAGGGTCAATTGATTCTAAAAGATAAGTTTATTTCCCAATCAGCTGCAGATATCAGGAGAAAGCTCCAAAAGCGAGCCCTGGGCCCTGAACAAAACCTGGAGGCATTAGTAAGCCTGACAACCTTGGTGTTCTATAATAGGGACCAAGAGGAACACGCCCAAAAGGAAAAGCGAGATCAGAGAAAGGCCGCAGCCTCAGTCATGGCCCTCAGACACACAAACCTTGGTGGTTCAGAGAGGACAGAAAATGGAGCAGACCAATGACCCAGTAGGGCTTGTTATCAGTGTGGTTTGCAAGGACAGTTTAAAAAAGATTGTCCAATGAGAAACAAGCTGTCCCCTCGCCAATGTCACTGTGCCAAGGCAATCACTGGAAGGCACACTTTCCCAGAGGACAAACGTTCTCTGGGCCAGAAGCCCCAAATCAGATGATCGAACAACAGGACTGAGCGTGCCTGGGGCAGGGGCCAGCTCATGTCATCACCCTCACTGAGCCCTGGGTGTGTTTAACCATTGAGAGCCAGGAAATTGACTTCCTCCTGTACACCGGCACGGCTTTCTCAGTGTTAATCTCCTGTCCCAGACAGCTGTCCTCAAGGACCGTTACCATCTGAGAAATCCTGGGACAGCCTGTAATCGGTATTTCTTCTACCTCCTCAGTTGTAATTGTGAGACTTTACTCTTTTCACGTGCCTTTCTTGTTATGCCTGAAAGCCCCATACCCTTATTAGGGAGGGCCATATTAGTCAAAGCTGGAGCTATTATCTACATTAATATGGGGTAACAAGTTACCCATTTGTTGTCCGCTGCTTGAGGAGGGAATCAACCCTGAAGTCTGGACATTGGAAGGAACAAACTCAAGCTCCAGCCTTAAGCCTTCCCACAGGACAAAACTTCTCTTTATACGTCACAGAGAGAGCAGGAATAGCTCTTGGAGTCCTTACTCAGACTCGTGAGACACCCCACAACCAGCGGCATACCTAAGTAAGGATATTGATGTAATAGCAAAAGGTTGGCCTCACTGTATATGGGTAGTTGTGGCAGTGGCCATCTTAGTATCAGAGGCTATCAAAATAATGCAAGGAAAGGATCTCACTGTCTGGACTACTCATGATGTAAATGGCATACTAGGTGCCAAAGGAAGTTTGTGGCTATCAGACAACCGCCTACTTAGATACCAGGCGCTACTCCTTGAGGGACTGGTGCTTCAAATACGTATGTGTGTGGCCCTCAACCCTGCCAATTTTCTCCCAGAGGATGGGGAACCAGTCGAGCATAACTGCCAACGAATTATAGTCCAGACTTACGCCACCTGATATGATCTCTTAGAAGTACCCTTAGCTAATCCTGACCTTAACCTATATACCAATGGAAGTTCATTTGTGGAGAATGGAATACGAAGGGCAGGTTATGCCATAGTTAGTGATGTAACTGTACTTGAAAGTAAGCGTCTTCCCCCAGGGACCAGTGCCCATATAGCAGAACTAGTGGCAATTACCCAAGCCTTAGAACTGGGAAAGGGAAAAAGAATAAATGCGTAGAGCTTATCTAATCCTACATGCCCAAGCTGCAATATGGAAAGAAAGGGAGTTCCTAACCTCTGGGGGAACCCCCATTAAATAAAACAAGGAAATCATGGAGTTACTGCACGCAGTGCAAAAACCCAAGGAGGTGGCAGTCTTACACTGCCAAAGCCATCAAAAAGGGGAAAGAGAGGGGAGAACAGCAGCATAAGCAGCTGGCAGAGGCAGGGAAAGACCAGCAGAAAGGAAAGAGAGAAAGAGAGAGACAGAAAGTCAAAGAGAGGCAGGAAGAGACAGACAAAGAGGGAGTCAGAAAGAGAGAAAGAAAGAGACAGACAAAGAAGAAGTCAAAGAGAGAGAAAGAGAGAGATAGAGGTAATAAAGAAAAAAAACAGTGAACCCTATTCCTTTAAAAGCCAGGGTAAATTTAAAACCTATAATTGATAATTGAAGGTCTTCTCTGTAACCCTATAACACTCAAATCCCACCTTGTTGTCAGTGTAAACAAGGGCATAGCCCAAACGCACTGAGGCCACTGACAACCCATAGCATTCCTATCAAAAATCCTTAACCCAGCAGGTTTCCTAACAGGGGATCTAAATCTTAACTAATTATCATACAAAGGTCCGACCAGATCTAGGAGGAATCCCTTCAGGACAGGACAATAGATGGTTCCTCCCAGGCGATTAAGGGAAAAAGACACAATGGATATTCAGTAAGTGATAAGGAAACTCTTGTAGAAGCAGAGTTAGGAAAATTGCCTAATAATTGGTCTGCTCAAACTTGCTAGTTGTTTGCATTCAGCCAAATCTTAAACTACTTACAGAATCAGGAAAGAGCCATCTATACCAATTCTAAGTTATTATGGACTGAATGAGGTTTTATTAATAGCAAAGAAAAATTAAAATCCCAAACTTACAAGGTATTCAACTAAAGTAAACTTCACTAAAAGTTAACAGTGTAACATGTATTATCCTACTACCACATACTCAAAGGATTTCTCAGACAGTTAGCAAGAAATAACGAACTCTATCCTTACTCTGCAATCCCAAATAGACTCTTCGGCAGCAGTAACTCTCCAAAACCGCTGAGGCCTAGACCTCCTCACTGCTGAGAAAGGAGGACTCTGCACCTTCTTAGGGGAAGAGTGTTGTTTTTACACTAACCGGTCAGGGATAGTACACAATGCTGCCCGGCCAGTGTTTACAGGAAAAGGTTTCTGAAATCAGACAATGCCTTTCAAACTCTTACACCAACCTCTGGAGTTGGGCGACATTGCTTCTCCCCTTTCTAGGTCCCATGACAGCCATCTTGCTATATTACTATTATTTTGTGTTTCTTTGCTTAGAAGTTCTTTAAGGTAAGTAGCTGCTGGAAGCAGAGCCAATAACTGCTAGTAATTCCAGTTGTTGGAACAGTATACTTGTGCTAAAATGCCATATTTCCATCCCTGAATACTACATGTAAACTTTTTTTTTTCCAACTGTAGTCCAGCATTTTACTTATCCTCTTCTGTGCATTCTTTAGCAGAGCCCTCTTTAATTTATCATACAGCACATGCTCTGGCAAACCCAAATGAATTCCAAAGAAAATAGATCCAGTAATGGCCCACAAACTCACTCCTTAAACTCTTTTTAGTGACACTATGATTTCGACCATTTTAAGACAATGACTTAGCCATAGATAAGAAACCTCAGCTGATCTGTAGCTGCTATACAGCATTGAATAATATACGATGGAATTAACCTGCATGTCACAGTTTCTGGCCAAAGCTGCCAGATTTTTTGCAGCATACATTTGGAATCAGGCACACATGCATTTAAATGTTTGAATTGTTGCTTATTAATTGGGAAATTTGGAACAGTAAATAAGTTTCAGCATTTTCTGATTTTGCAGCATGATCATCTGACTTCTGTATGATCTTTCAAGGTTAACTCATGAATATGTTAGAACATATTCCATGATGTTTCATGGCTCCCAGACATAACTCTCAGTCTTAAAGGTATTTCAAATTGGAAACTAAAGTCCATTATCATTATACAGTTGCAAAATGATGTATGTAAAGTAGCAATAATGAACCAGTATATAATGCCATTTTTTGTTTATTGCAAGAAAAAATAAATCATCTTGTCTTTTTTATGTTTATTAAAATATAACTGGAATTTTTTTAGTTCACTGGGCATTTTAAAAATCCAGTAGCGGATTAAGAAAATGTGGCACATATACACCATGGAATACTATGCAGCCATAAAAAATGATGAGTTCACGTCCTTTGTAGGGACATGGATGAAACTGGAAATCATCATTCTCAGTAAACTATCGCAAGAACAAAAAACCAAACACCGCATATTCTCACTCATAGGTGGGAATTGAACAATGAGAACACATGGACACAGGAAGGGGAACATCACACTTCGGGGACTGTTGTGGGGTGGGGGGAGGGGGGAGGGATAGCATTGGGAGATATACCTAATGCTAGATGACAAGTTGGTGGGTGCAGCGCACCAGCATGGCACATGTATACATATGTAACTTACCTGCACATTGCGCACATGTACCATAAAACCTAAAGTATAATAATGATAATAATAATAATAATAATAAAAGAAAAAAAAAATATTTACAAAAAAAAAAAAAAAAAAAATCCAGTAGCCTTTGCTTGTCTTTTCTTCTACTTCTATTAAATTCAGATATTATATTTCATGTCTTCAATGATACTTTAGGCAGAAATGCAAATTAATTTGCCCTCTCTGTTTTTGTTACACAGGCCTAACAAAATCTCAGCTTTGGATGAACTTACCAGTTTGGTTTTATCTATATATATTTATACAGTTTTATTTAAATAGCTATGCCCAATCAAAAAATGTCCACTGATTACAGGCACCTGTTGTATTACTCTGTTCTCAATGCTGCCATGAAGAAATACCCAAGACTGAGTAATTTATAAAGAAAAGAGGTTAACTGACTCAGAGTTCCACAAGGCTGGGGAGGCCTCAAGAAACATACAATTATGGCAGAAGGGGAAGCAAACACGTCCTTCTTCACAAGGTAGTAGGAAGGAGAAGTCCCAAGGAAAGGTGGGGAAAAGCCCTTTATTAAACAATCAGATCTTGTGAGAACTCACTCACCATCATGAGAACAGCATGAGGGATGATTTAGGGGATCTGGTGGAAGAAATTTCCAAGCAGAAAGCATTTGACTTAGGTGCTGTTAGAATCATTCAATTTTATGTATTCACAAAGATATGGTTTGGAATTGGAATGTGTGTTTAAAAGGGAAGCAGAACATAAAAGTTTGGAAAATTTGCAGCTTGACAATGAGAGAGAAGAGAAAAACTCATTTTCTGAGGTGAAATTCAAGCTAGCTGTAGAAATTTGCATAAGTAACAAATGTTAATTGCCAAGACAATGGGAAAAATGTGTCCAGGGCATGTCTTAAGTCTTCATGGCAGCACCTCCCATCACTGGCCCAGAGGTGTAGTAGGAAAACAATGGTTAGGTTGGTTGGTTCCAAGGCCTTGCTGCTTTTTGCAGTCTTGGGACTTGGTGCCTTGCATCCCAGCTGTGGCTAAAAGGGGACAATGTAGAGCTCATGCCATTGCTCCAGAGGGCAAGCCCCAAGCCTTGGTGGTTTACACATAGTGTTGAGTCTGTGGGTGCACAGAAGTCAATAATTGATTTTTGGGAACCTCCACCTAGATTTTAGAGGATTTATGGAAATGCCTGGGTATCCAGACAGAAGTTTGCTGCAGGAGCTGAGCCCTTATGTAGAGTCTCTGCTATGGCAGTGTGGAAAGGAAATGTGAGGTTGGATACTCCACATAGAGTCTCCACTGCAGCACTGCCTAGTGGAGCTGTGAGAAAAGGGCCACCATCTTCCAAACCCCAGAATGGTAGATCCAGCCACAGCTTGCACTGTGCACCTGGAAAAGCCATAGTTACTCAATGCCAGCTTGTTAAAGCAGCCAAGAGTGGGGCTGTACCCTGCAAAGCCACAGGGGTGGAGCTGCCCAAGGCCATGGGAGCCAACCTCTTGCATCAGTGTGCCCTGGATGTGAGACATGGAGTCAAAGAAGATCGTTTTGGAACTTTAAAGTTTAATGACTACCCTATTGGATTTTGGACTTGGATGGGGCCTGTAGCCCCTTTGTTTTGGCCAATTTCTCCCATTTGAAATAGATGTATTTACTCACTCAATGCCTGTACCCTCATTGTACCTGTGAAGTAATGATCTTGCTTTTGATTTTATAGGCTCATAGGCAGAAGGGACTTGCCTTGTCTCAGATGAAACTTTGGGCTTGAACTTTTGAGTTAATGCTGGAGTTAATTAAGATTTGGGGAACTGTTGGAAGGGCATGATTGTGTTTTGCAATGTGAGAAGGACACGTGATTTGGGAATGGCTGGGGCAGAATAGTGTGGTTTGGCTGTGTCCCCACCCAAATCTCATTTTGAATTGTAGTTCCCATAATCCCCACATGTCGTGGGAGGCACCCAGTGGGAGGTAATTAAATCGGGGGGCTGTTGCCCTTATGCTGTTCTCATGATAGTGAGTGAGTTCTCCCAAGATCAGATTGTTTTACAAGGGGCTTTTCCCCTCCTTTTGCTCACATTTTTCTTTTCCATGCCATCCTGTGAAGAAGGACATGTTTGCTTCCCTTGCCCCATGATTGTACGTTTCCTGAGGCCTCCTGAGCCATATTGCATTGTGCATCAATTAAACCTCTTTCCTTTATAAATTACCCAATCTTGAATATGTTTTGAATATGTCCTTATAGCAGCATGAGAATGGACTATTACAGTATTACAGTAGTTTGGGTTTTTGTTGTTGTTGTAGCAGTTTTTAATCACTATCTCACTTTCTGTCATTATGAGATACTCCAGGCTTATTTTGTGTATTTTCTGCCCTAATCCTAGAATCACCCATTTCTACAAGGAGCCCTCTTTTCTTTTATTGGAGAATGTTATTCAAAAAAAACACCTGAGCACTAGATATGGTAGTTTCTCTCTGTAGCACTTTTCATAGACTGCAGATATTTATATAACTAATTATTTAGTTTAATTTTTAAATATATCTTAACTACATGAGAAACTAGCTTTGTACCATCAGGAACCTCTAGTAGGGATGATGGCATAGACATTAGCTGTAATGATATTTAAAATTTAAGATTGTGGTGTTTATCTTAGAATATTTTAACTAAAAAATACAATTAATGAGTTATGCATCAGTGTTTAGTTGTGTGATTAATGCAATGCTCCATGTCATAGTCTACACAGCAATGACAGGTTTAATTAAACAGAAGGTAAAACGCTTAATTTATAATAATATAATATAAAACCACAAAATAACTGAGAAATGCAGAATATCCATTTCATCGGCATTCTTATCTTTAAAACTATGTCCTTTGGCCGGGCACAGTGGCTCACACCTGTAATCCCAGCACTTTGGGAGGCCGAGGTGGGCGGATCATGAGGTCAGGAGATTGAGACCATCATGGCTAACATGGTGAAACCCTGTCTCTACTACAACTACAAAAAATTAGCCAGGCGTGGTGGTGGGCACCTGTAGTCCCAGCTACTCGGGAGGCTGAGGCAGGAGAATGGCGTGAACCCGGGAGGTGGAGCTTGCAGTGAGACAGGATCATGCCACTGCACTCCGGCCTTCTGACAGAGCGAGACTCCGTCTCAAAAAACAAACAAACAAAAAACTATGTCCTTTATAATGTGACTGCATTTAGAAAAAAATATTTTAAAATGTTTATGAAGCATATATAGATTTTAATTCCAAGTCAGTATTATTTGGAAACTGTTAAATATGATCACCACTCTTCTGCTAGCCATTAACTCCTAGAAAATGTCACTGGTTTGACAAGTAAAAATTTTTAAAGGGAATTTCAACTTTTTAAAATGCAATTCTCCTTTTGTGAAATGTAGTTAACCCATATTTCTCTATAAGGCACATTGACGCTTATACCATGCTGCCATACTGTTGCTTTTTATGGAATGATGTGCCAGGAGATATGGCTAAATCACACAGATGCTGGATAAAAGGAGTTCAATCCACTACTTCTATTTGTCTTACTCTAATTCTGTCTTTACAATTAAAGATCATAACATAATTTCATATTAATGTACTCAAGTTTATAAATGTAACTTGTACAATTAAAAACAATTAAAATTATGTCTTATTTGCAACACTGAAAATTGTTAGCATTAGACTTTTCGATGCCATATACAATGAGATATAACTTGACATTCTTAGTTTAAATACATTATTTAATATATTTTGTCCTTTAGTATCTGACTTGGGCATTGAGGAAGGCACTTAAGCCCTATTTGTGGTACATTTGTTTTCTTTTAACTATCCCCAAAATGTCAGAAATGAAAAGAATCTCAAAAATCTTCTAGCCCATGAACATTTACTTCTCTTAAGCAATAATATCTTTCTTCAAACTCTGTCTTTCATAGAAACATATTATATATACAATAGAAAGTAGATTTTTATTACTTTTAATACTTTGGAGTATATATTTTATTATGAAACAGGCAAGTGCAAATCATGAAATAATTTAACCTTAACATCAAACTTCTGAAGTGTTTTTGAGTAGTAAAAAACATAATTAAGGGAAGATTACATAAAGCCTTGCAGGACATAGTGAAGAATTTGGCTTTTACTTTTATTGTAATGAGGAATTATAGTGGTCAGACTTAAAGACAGTCCCAATTATTTCTGACTCCTGGTGTCCTTGAATGTGTGTGGAGATTATTTGTTTCATGATTTTCTTCTAAAGAACAGAAAACAACAAAATTGTTGACTGTTATTATGAATTTTACATGTAATTGTAACATCTATCTTGCTAGTAGCCTTTCTTTCTTGTCGAAGGGTGATGAAGCAACTGATTATGGCGGAGAGGCCCCCTTGACAGGAAACAGGGGTGATCTCCAGCCAGCAGACATCCAACAACTGAAAGCGGCATAAGGCTGAAATTCATCCAGCGACTGTAGTTCTTATTTATGCAGCTCTCAAGGAACTTAATGCCACCAACCACCACATGAACTCGCAATGCGATCCTTCCCTCATCAGGTCTTGAGATGGAATTGCACCCTTCGTCTCAAGACGCTGTAATAAAGGACTTGGCTGAGGGTTCAGTTTAATCTCAAGGATCCAGTTTCTGCAGTTTGACCTCAAGGACTGCACTTTCAGCAGAGGACCTAGCTAGGCGGTGCTCAAACTCCTGACCCACAAAAATAATGAATGTGACATAATAAGGGTGTGTTGCTTACAGCCACTATATTTGTAGGCATTTATTACACAACAATATATAACTAATACAGAAGTATTACAGGGTTTTAGCAGAGAGTCATCCGTGTTTTAATTACATAGTGAATTAATCACTCTGGTTACATTTTGCACTACAAGCTCTATGTGGAAGACAGGAGATCAATTGGAGCTCTGATCAAGAATTTGAAAGTGGCTTACAATAATTCATAGAAGAGCAGTACAAGTGTCTAGAAATGGCTAGATTCTAGATGGATTTGAAGGAGGAGCTGACAGTATTTAGAAATATATTAAATTATATGTGTGTGAGGAAGTGAGGAATCAAATTTTTAGTGCATAGGTAAGTAGAAAGATGACAGTTGTTATTAGCAGAGATGGATGAATCATGAAGAGAGCACACGCAAAGAGCAGCATGGTAGATTAAAATTCTAGTATTTAACATATTAAGTTTGATTCTTTTTCTTTAGGTCACTAGTGGAGAAGTCAAGTAGCTAGGCAGATATACATGCCTAGAATTCAGAAGAAAAGTCCAGATTGGCAATATAAATTTGGAAACTGTCAATGCATAATGATAATTAAAGCCTTAGTACTAAATGAGAGATAATCAAGAAAGAGCATTCGATAATAAAAAATAAACTATCTAAAAATGAAACTTGGACCCTTTGAATTTCATGGCCATAAAGAAGAGAAATTGCCAATAAAAGACGCTAAAGAGGAATGTCTATAAAGCAAGAAAGGTGTTTGTAGGCCGTTATCAATGTCTAAAATATTCTGTTGTTGGAGTAAGCCTGGAAAATGTTAATAATTAAACGTTGGGTTTTCAACACACAAGTCATTGGTGGCCTAAATAGGAGTAGTTCTGGTGATATGGTGGGGATGAAGTTTAATTGGATAGAGATTGTGAGTAAATGAGATATGGAAAACTGGGTATAGGATTACAGACAAACGTTGATAAACAGGAGTAGAAAAAAGGATTGGCAACTAAATGTAGAAACTAGACTTAAGAGTGTTCTTTTTCTTTCTTAAAGAAGGGATGGATAATAGAATATTAATATGCTTATGTAGAAAATTAAATATACAAAATACAAAAAGAGAGAGAGTATAATTTCTAAGAATCCAACTAATAGTTATATTTTCCAGCCCTAGACTTCCTGATGCATTGCCAATCTTGTCGAATTCACCGTTAATATAGTTTTGTCTCCTTTCTATTGGTTGCTTCCTAACTTTAATTAATTAATTCATTAATTTCAGACAGGGTCTCACTCTGTCGCCCATGCTGGAGTGCAGTGGCACAATCTCAGCTCACTACAACCTCCACATTCCAGGCTCAAGCAATCCTCCCACCTCAGCCTCCAGAGCAGCTGGGGCTACAGGCTTGGGTCCCCATGCCCAGATAATTTTTTGTATTTTTAGTAGAGATGGGTTTTTGCCATATTGTCCAGGCTGGTCTCGAACTACTGGCCTCAAGCGATCTGCCTGCGTTGGCCTCTTACAGTGCTGGAATTATAGGCGTGAGCCATCACTCCAAGCCTGCTTCCTGACTTTAAAGTTCACTCTTTCTTGTATGAACTACTGAAGAAGACTAACACACTATTTAAGAACATGCTTCCACTGGCATATCTGCCACTGGGGTTTCCCAATCATTGTGTGATGCTCATTTATGTGTGGTTTTAATCATTCATGTACTCTGCCTGTGACTATCCTATTTCAGTTTCCTGTGAAACCTGTCCTTGTTTATTTTTTTCTTCCTTCAAACAATTTTCATGCAGCAGCATATTATTTGGGAATTTTACATCATCCAGCCATCTTCATGATATAAATAAAAAAGGAAAGGAGTAGGAAATGAACCATCTTACATAGAACATTAATTTTTCTTGCATATTAATTTTGCTGAGTAAATTGGGCTTTGAATTAGTGTATATTGTTCTTTATGAAATCCTGTTATATAGATGATTATCTGAGCCTTTTCTTCAGGGTAATTTTTATCGAATACACTCTTCTACAGTGACTTACCTGATGGAAATTTTGTTATCTAGTTTTGATATTACTAAAATTTTTTAAACCTGTGTGTTTGGTATACCCATGTATGCATTTAATTGTTACTGAAGTAGTATTCAGGTGTATTCATTGAGAAAAAATTCTTACCCTTGAGAAGGATTGGATCGTTAAATTTTTAAAGAGTCAGAAAAAATCTTTGGCTTGTACAATGTTACTCTCTAGGTTTTTGAGGAAATTTAAGACAAATGGAATGGATTGTTTATATCATCAGAGATAATTTATAGCATCAGAGATATAATTTTGCTTAGATCTTTCACATCTTACTGGACATTTCTATTTAAATGTGATAACAGTAATAACCAATACTTGTGATGCTTTTACTTACACATTACAAGGACAGGCATTGCTCTACACCTATTACACAATTTAAATTACATACTGTTTACTAGATATCTATGAGTTGAGATACTTATATAAAAATAAAAATAAAAAAATATTGTCCAAAATGACAGAGTGTAAGAGTTGATACCTGAATTAGAATCCATGGAGTCTAGGTCCACATCATCGTATTATTCTGCCTTTCTAAAGAAAGAATGAAAGAAAACAGGGATCAGCTCATGTAACAGAAGTCCGGGGAAAGCACTTTCCAAAGATTCGAACCCCAGCAATAAAACAAGAGAATACTCTTTCTCAAATATACTGCCTTTTTATTAGGGTTGCTTCTCTTAGTATATTTATCTTATTATGTACTAGTCAAGAATACCTTTCTCTAAATTAATTAATGAAAACATACTTATTCTAATGAAGGAGCATTCTAGAGAAAGATTTTCACTGGTCTGGCTTTGGTAATCACCATTATCTGGGGCATTTATTCACGCACATGCCTCAAACTGGGCTGCTTATCCACCCCTAGGGCTGGGAGATAGTGTGGCTTTGGTTGGCTTTCCCCTGTACCCATATTTACGCGGTAGACTAGCAGTTCCACCAAAGAGAGAGGTGGAGACACAGGTGTGCATAGAGGAAAATATAAACATGTGGTACCCAAAACATTAAATGACAACAGTCATTTAATGGCTAAAATGTGTGCAAGTACGGATTCCAAAATCAACTGTGTGATTCTCAAAGAGTTGGACATTATTAAAGGTAATCATTCTAAACAACTTTATTCTCAGGGACTTCCTTACTTTATTTTTCTTCCTCTTTGAGTGAGGATAATGGAGGGTAGAGAAAAAGGTTACTGGCATTCACCATTAACTCCAAACTTCCTTAGGCTCCTAGATAATCACTTCCTTTGTGGTCAGACAAACCCTACTCCTCTGAAGTTCATTCCACTGTACTGAGTCCTTCTCACCATCCTGATTGCAATTGTCTAACCATATCCTGGCCTTTCTACCTCATTTTTCCAAAATATTAGCACCAAGACCTCAGTTTTCTTTCCAACCTGTGTTTTAAAAGCATTCCTAGATACTTTAAATTCCTCCCATGCAGATGCAGACGTCTGAAACACCACCAAATCCTCTCATTTACTTAAACTATTGATCTCTATTTAAAATTCTCTACACTTCACCTTACTCACAAGCGTGTATGTTTATACCTGGAATATCTAATCACCATAAAATATGCTGCTTTGAAAATCATTAATTCAATGCCTTAATGTAGTGAACCAGTCTTCTACATCACTTCATTAGGCGATCTCATTACAACTGTTGTTTAATTTCACTGTATACATTTGCTTTTATCTTACCCCAAATTTAGTTCCAATAAACTATAAACAATACCAATTTATTTAGCTCATAAATAAACAATACCAATTTATTTAGCTCAAAACTGTGGGCCTAGGTTGGGGGTTTTCAACTGGCCCCAGTCATGTCTCTGTGGACAACTCTTGGGTTACCTGAAAATTGGCTGGTGATATAGTTTGAATACATATTTCTGCCAAATCTTATGTTGAATTTTAATCCCCAGTATTGAAGGTGGGGCCTGGGGGAAGGTGACTGGATCACGGTAGCGCACCCCTCATGTCTTGGTGTTGTCCTCACAACAGTGAGTGACTTCTCACAAGATCTAGCTGTTTAAAAGTGTGTGTGGCACTGGCCGGGCGTGGTGGCTCACGTCTGTAATCCCAGCGTTTTGGAAGGCCGAGGCGGGCGGATCATGAGGTCTAGAGATCTAGACCATCCTGACCAACATGGTGAAACCTCATTTCTACTTAAAATACAAAAATTAGCTGGGCTTGGTGGCATGCGCCTGTAGTCCAAGCTATTCGGGAGGCAGAGGCAGGAGAATTGCTTGAACCCAGGAGGTGGAGGTTACAGTGAGCCAGGATCGCACCACTGCACTCCAGCCTGGGAGACAGAGCGAGACTCCATCTGAAAAAAAAAAAAAATGTGTGTGGCACCTCTCCCCATACTTGCTCTTGCTTTTGCTACGTGTCATGCTGGCTTATGCTTTGCATTCCACCACGAGTAAAAACTCCAAGGCCCCTGATCCCCACAGCCTTCCATTAGCTGGGCAGACGTCAAGACCATGTTTCCTTTGCAGCCTGAAGAACTGTGAGCCAAGTAAGCCTCTTTTATTTATATATTTCCAAGCCTCAAATCTTTATTTACAACAATGCAAGAATGACCTAATACAGAAAAGTAATACTAAGAGTGGATTATTGCTATAAAATACCTGAAAATGTGGAAGCAGCTTGGAACTGAGTAACATGCAGAGGTTAGAAGTGTTTGGAGAGCTCAGAAGAAAACAGGAAGATGAGGGAAAGTTTGGAACTTCTTAGAGACTGGTTAAATGGTTGTGACCAAAATGCTAATAGTGACATCAGCAATGAAGTCCAGGATGACGAGGTCTCAGAAGGAAATGAGAAACTTATTGGAAACTGGAACAAAGGTCATGCATATTATGCCTTAGCAAATAGCTTAGCATCATTGTTTCCCTATCCTAGAGATCTACAGATATTTAAACTTGAGACTTATGATTTAGGGTACAAGAAATTTCTAAGCAGCAAAGCATTCAAGGAGTGACTTGGCTGCTTCTAATAGCCTGTTCTCAGATGCAAGAGCAAAGACGTGACTTAAAGTTAGAATTTATACTTAAAAGGGGAACAGAGTATAAAAGTTTGAAGGGGAGGAGCTGCCCAGGCCTCAGGAGCCCACCATTCACCCCAGTGTGACCTGGATGCACAATATGGAGTTAAAGGAGATTATTTTGGAGCTTTAAGATTTAATGACTGTTCTGCTGGGTTTTTGAATTGCATGAGCATGTAGCTTCTTTTTTTTTGGTTGATTTCTCCCTTTTGGAATGGGAATATTTACCCAATGCCTATACCTCCATTGTCTCTTTGGAGTAAATAATTTGTTTGACTTTACAGGCTCCTAAGTGGAAGAAATTCATCTTCAGATGAAACTTTGTACCTGGACCTGAGACATTAGAGTTAATGCTGGAATGAGTTAAGACTTTGGGGGACTGTTGAGAAGGGATAATTGTATTTTGCAATGTGAGAAGAACATGAGACTTAAAGAGCCAAGAGCAGGATTATATAATTGTAAAATACATCCCCACCAAATCTCTTGTTGAACTGTAATCTTCATGTTGGAGGTAGGGCCTGGTGAGAGATGGTTGGATCATGGGGGTGGATCCTTCATGGCTTGGTGCTGTTCTGGTGATAGTGAGTGAGTTCTTGTGAGATGTGGTTGTTTAAATGTGTGTAGCACCTCCCTTCTCCACTTGCTTTTACTTTCATCATGTCACTTGCTGGCTCTTGCTTTGCTATCCACCATAGGCAAAATCTCCCTGAGACTTCTGCTCCCTGTGGCCCCCCAAAAGGTGAACAGATGTCAGTGCTATGTTTCTCATGCAGCCTGCAGAACCATGAGCCAATTACACCTCTTTTCTGTATAGATTATCCGGCCTCAGATATTTCTTCATAGCAATGCAAGAATGACCTACTATAGCTGGCATCAGATGGTCTCAACTGAGCTAGCTCATCTCTGCTACATATAGTCTTTCATCCTCCAAGCTTTTTCTCATAATGGCTGGGAAGGATTCCAAGAGAGCCAGCAGGAGCTTGTAAGGGTTTTTGAGGTCTAAACATAGATCTGACACAAAGTCATTTCTGCTCAATCTAATTTTTCAGAGTTAGTCATAAGTATTGACAGGAGACATGGTAAAGTTGCATTGCAAATAGATATGAATTGTGGGAGGGGAGTAATTACGGCAATTTATTTCAAGAAAATAATAGATTTCTCACTGTCAGTCCTCTAAATCTAATCATTTACATCCCTCTTCTTCACCTCTTCCCAAGACCACCAAATCTCCAAATCTCCTCTGATCAATGGTGTTGTTTGACAACCAGGACCTCAACCATCAATAAGAGATATGTAAGTGGTCCCTCTTGATTAAGGTGCCTATGAACAAAGATTAACAAGCCAGTCTTCCTCTACATATGCAAAGTACATTGGAGAGACAAGGAGAGGATATGCAGGAGATACTCTCATGTAACATTATATACATATAATGTGTATGTGTGTATATATCTATACACACGATATGTACACACATTACATGTATACACACTATGTATGTGCGTATACACACATAGTGTGTGTATATATATGTTGTGCGTGTATATGTGTATATATGTTGTGTATGTGTGTATATATATATGCACACGTACAACAGCCACTGGTCTACAGCAATGACTGAAATTCCAACGGGAAAATGTTGCCAGGTTCTCCAAGACCAGACCAGAATGTTTGTTCATTAGAACTCAGTTCTGTTCCCTGGGAAAATCTCTCCAGGCTATTGCTTTGTGATGCTTCTTGGGAACAACTTCCTAATCCATTGGTCTGTAAAGTTTTCTGGGAGTGGCTCCTTAATGCATTGTTCTTCATGCTTCTCTCCATGATTCTCAGCTCAACACCCTGAAATATTGTGTTATTTTCTCAAAGTAATGATCTGTGTTTGTATGGTGATAACTGTTGATGAGTTGGTAGATGATTCTGTGTGTTTGTGTGTGAGTAGCCTGCTTTATGTTCACATAAAGTTAGAATGCCAGAAGCCTTTCTTGTAATTTGAGCTGTCTCAGTCACTTTTAATCTAAGTTACCAGTGTTTTCAGCCGCATACTTCTCTAACAATTTTGGATGTTTTTTGAGGTTATTTGAGTAAACTTCATTACCAAAATTTACATAACATTTTAATTCTAGACAGGTAGATGCCAATGCACTTATTTCGAAGAAACATACCATTCAGCTCTTGGTTTTATCTTTGTCCATAGGGCTTGTTTCACTTCAAAATCTTTAATTATCTGTGAAACCTACAGGCTAAACAAAGTTTATTTTCCAATATAACACAACTGGTCCTATATATTTTCTGTAAATTCTTTTTTAAAACATTAATTCTTTCTATAACTCACCTTTTTCAGTGATTTAACAGTCACAGCTAAGTACTCAGGTGACACATTCAAAAATATGCCTAGATCTATCTTTAGCTAAGTCCAAAGATCTTTAGTGCACTTTATATCTTCTAAATTAATTTAGGTGGTAGTTTTGACAATTGTTCAACTAATACAGATGTCATTTTTCCAGACTCCAATTATACTATCTTCATTAATTCTGCAGTCTTTGCTAAAAATATTTTGATCATTTTTCAAGCTCTACATGCCACTTGGTCTTAAAGCTAATTTACTTTGCAATAGGAGAGATCCCCAGATGATCTTGGCCTTCTCAGTTCTTTCCTCTCTGCTTGTAGCTCTCAGAATATCTGCAAATGCAACATCCTGAGATAAGGAAGAAATGTCGGGAGCAGCCCGGGCTGTGTCCTCATTTCTACCAAAACAAGTTGTCCTGCAGTACTTTAACTCAGTGATTCTTGTTGTGCCTGGCATATAAAATCCAATATGGAATGCTTTTGGGTTCTCTCAGCTGCTGTGCAATGTGGTGCATGCACAGACAGCACTCCACCTGACCTGGGCAGCTTTCCTGATTCTTAAAAGACCAGTTCTCCATGAATCCTAGACTTCTATTTATCCTTGCTGCCTATCTGCTTTGCCTGACTTGTGTGAATGTTCTGTATCCCCAGACTCAAATGGTAGAAAACCTTTGCACACATTTTTTGGGATTTTATTATGGTAAGGCCACAGTTCTAGTACTTGACTTGTAGCATGAGAAAACTTCCACTATGGAAAGCAAGCCAGAATAATACCAAAAAGTGAGGTAATACCTGCTTAGGCCAACTTAAGAAAGGCTTCCCATTAATTCGTTGTTGTCAAACTCAAAGAGATACTTCCAGTGACACACTAAAAGCTTGATTTATGGCACTAATATATTAGACATTTACTTTCAGTGACATTAAGAGAAGCATATCAATTAAACTGTGTGAATAATTTGATGTTAAGACAGGATTAATACAAGTAACACAATAAACTTTCCAAATAATGTTAATATACTGTTATAAGCAATATGAATTTAAAAGGATAGCCATACACAACTCTACAGCTATGTACAACTCTACAGGAAAACAAAACAAAAATTAAAAACAAAAGATGTAACACATACACCCACAAACCAACTGCATGACCACATCCTCTTCACTGTGTAACTTAGAAGATTAGGTATAAAAAAGAACATAGGGCTATGTTTCTAAAATATTTTCATACGACAAAATTATTACTTAATTTTGAGGTTCTTGATGTACATT
Organism: Pongo pygmaeus; assembly: GCF_028885625.2. NCBI lineage: Eukaryota > Metazoa > Chordata > Mammalia > Primates > Hominidae > Pongo > Pongo pygmaeus. Next base: position 13,208,660 of record NC_072377.2, read on the forward strand.
AGTATAATAAAGACTGAGTAATTATTATTATAAAGACACCTAATATTCTTTATGCGTGCATTTTAATTAAGATTTCCTCATGTATATTTAAATGTAGAGCAGTTCCTTTTTGTCTGGGACATATCTATTCATGACTGTTTCAGTCATAATTTACTGAAAGAGCTCTTCTTGGTTACATATTGATTATTTTGCATTGGTTTATTTTTGTGTATATTTTGACTTAGGAGCTTTTAATCTTTGCTACTCTTTAGAGTTTAATAAACAAATTTGTTTATATTAAATAAAATGAGTAAATAAGAGGGCACCAATTTTACACAATTGTTTGGAAGTAATAGTGTCAGAATCTGACAATCTAATGACAACATTCAAGTATGTGCACTATGAAAGAATAATTGTAATGTCCTTGAAACTGGAATATTTGTCTACTATTATTTACTGGAGGCCCTGATATAATGTGAAAATGACAACAAGTGCTTGATAAATATTTGTAATATTAGTGATCTTTAATACTGGCACTCTCCAAATTGAAATTACAGTTTTATTTCAGTAATATTACAAGAGGTTTTTAAAACACAAGTAAAAGGAAAGATTTTCATGTTTATAGATCAGAAAAATTAATATTGTTAAAATGTTCATAATACCCAAATTGAACTATAGATTCAATGCAATTCCAATCTTCCAATGACATTTTTAAAAGAATTAGAAAAAGAAGTCATAATTAATTTGTATGAAACCACAAAAGACACTGAGTACCCAAAGCTTTCTTGAGTTAAAAGAACAAAGCTGGAGATATCACACTACCTGAATTTGAAATGTACTACAAAGCTATGGTAATTAAAACATCATGATATTGGCATAAAATCAGAAACATTGATCAATGTAAGTAGACAGAGAGCCCAGAAATAAAGTCACAGACTTAAGGTTAACAGATTTTTTACAAAGGTGACAAGAAGAACACATAATGGAAGAAATGGAGAAAAGGAAGTCTTTTTAATAAATGGTGCTGGCAAAGCTTGGTATCCACATTCAGAAGAATAAAATTAGATCCTTATTTCACACTGCATAAAAAAATAAACTTGGTCAGGTGCAGGCTTACGCCTGTAATCCCAGCACTTTGGGAGGCCAAGGCAGGAGGATCACCTGAGATCAGGAGTTCAAGACCAGCCTGACCAACATGGAGAAACCCTGTCTCTACTAAAAATACAAAAGTTAGCTGGATGTGGTGGTGCATGCCTGTAGTCTCAGCTACTCAGGAGGCTGAGGCAGGATAATCATTTGAGCCCAGGAGTCAGAGGTTGCAGTGAGCCGAGATCATGCCATTGCACTCCAGCCTGGGCAACAAGAGTGAAACTCTGTCTCAAAAATAAATGTATATATATATACTCAAAATGGATTAAATACTTAAACATAAAACTTGAAACTGCAAAATCATTGGAATGAAACATAGAATAAAAGCTTCATGATATTATCTGAACAATACTTTTTTTGAATATGCATTCTAAAGCAAAAAGCCAAAAGCAAAAATAGACAAATAGGATGACATCAAACTAAAAAGCTTCTGCAAAGCCAAGGAAACCATCAATAGAGTAAAGAAACAATCTTCAGAATGGGATAACATATTTGCAAACCATGACTCTCATTAGAGATTAATATTTTAAAATACATAAGAAACTCAAACACCACAATAATAAGTAAACAAATAATCTTATTAAAAATTGGGCAAAAGATCTGAATAGACATTTCTCAATAGAAGATGTACAAGTAGCCAAAAGGTATATAAAAATGATCAATATTACTAATTATCAGGAAAATGCAAATTGAAAGCACAATAAGATATCACCTCACACCAGCTAGAATGGCTGTTATCAAAAAGACAAAAGATAGCAAGTGTTGGCAAAGATTTGGAGAAAAGGGAACTGTTTTATACTGCTGGTGGGAATGTAAGTTCACACAGCCATTATGAAAGAAAATGTATGGAGGTTCCTCAGAAAATTAAAAGTAAGACTACCATATTATCCAGCAAATTGACTACTGAGTGTATATCCAAAGGAAATGAAATTGATATGTCAAAGAGATATCTATTCTCCCATTTGTATTGCAGCATTATTCATGTATTAGTCCATTTTCATGCTGCTGATAAAGACATACCTGAGACTTGGAAGAAAAAGAGGCTTAATGAACTTACAGTTCCACGTGGCTGGGGAGGCATTACAATCATGGTGGAAGCCAAGGAAAAGCAAATCACATCTTACATGGATGGTGGCAGGCAAAAAAAAAGACAGAGAGAGAGAGAGAGAGAGAGAGAGAGAGAGAGCTTGTTCAGGGAAACCCCTGTTTTTTAAAACCATCAGACCTCATGAGACTTACTCAGTACCATGAGAAGAGTCTGGGGGAAACTGCCCCCATGATTCAATTATCTCCCACCAGGTCTTTCCTACAACATGGGAGATTTATGAGTGAACAAGTCAAGATGAGATGTGAGTGGGGACACAGAGCCAAGCCATCTCAATTGACAATAGTCAAGATACGGAATCAACCTAAGTGTCCATAAATGAATGAATGGGTAAAGAAAATCAGGTACATATACACAATGAAATATTATTCAGCCTTAAAAAGAAGAAAATTCTTTCATTTGGGACAAAATCAATGAACCTAGAGGACTTTACGTTAAATGAAATAAGCCAGGCACAGGAAGATAAATGCCACATGATCTCACCTATATGTAGAATGTAAAAAAAAAAAATGAATTTTGGAAGTGGAAAGCAGAATAGTGGCTACCAGCAGATTAGGGTTAGGAGTGGCTATTAGTGAGGTGTTCATCAAAGGGTATAAAATTTCAGTTAGATGGGAGAAATATGTTAAAGAGATCCATTGTACAACATGGTAAATATAATTAATAAGAATGTATTATATTTTAAAAAATTGCTAGAGTATAGATTTTAATTGTTTTCACCACAAAATAAGGTTGTGTGGTAATACATATGTTAATTACTTCAACTTGGTCACTTCACAATATATACCTGTTTTAAACAACATGTTTTATATAGTAAGTATATACCATTTTTTGTCCATTAAAAACAAATGTTTGTTGGCTACTTGTATTTCTTCTTTCGAGAATTAGTCATCAGTTACTCACTTTTGAATGGAGTTATTTGTTTTTTTCTCATTGAGTTGTTTGAGTTCCTTGTAGATTCTGGATATTAGTCCTTTGTCAAATGCATAGCTTGCAAACATTTTCTCCCATTCTGTAAGCTTTCTGATTACTCTGTTGTTTCTTTTACTATACAGAAGTTTTTAGTTAATGAAATCCCATTTGTCTATTTTTTGTTTTGTTGCATTTGCTTTTGAGGTCTTAGTCATAAACTCTTTGCCTAGGCTGATGTCTGGAAGAGCTTTTCTTAGGTTTTCTGTAGACTTTTATAGTATCAGGTCTTACATTTAATTCTTTAATCTATCTTGAGTTAATTTTTATATGTTGTAAGAGATAGGGGTCCAGTTTTATTCTTCTGTGTATGAAAATTTGATTTTTCCTTGTATCAGTTATTAAATAGAATTCCCCTTTTCCATTGTATATTTTTTGTTGATTTTTTTCAAAGATCCATTGGTTGTAGGGATGTGGCTTTATTTCTGGGTTCTCTATTCATTTCCATTGATTAATATGTCTATCTTATACCAGTACCATGCTATTTTGGCAACTATAGCTTTACAGTATAATTTGAAGTCAGGCTCAAAGAACTGAAAATTGAACTACCATCATACACAGCAATCCCAATAACTAGCTATCTATTCAAAGGAAAATGAAATGTTCTATTAAAAAATACCTACACTCATGTTTATCACAGCATGATTCATAAAATCAAACTCATGGAATCAACCTAAGTGTTCAGCACAGATGATTGGATGAGGAAAATGTGGGATATTTACACCATGGAATACTATGCAGCCATAGAAATAATGAAATCATGTTTTCTGCAGCAATAGAGATGGAGCTGGAGGCCATTATCCCAAGTGAAACAATTCAGAAACAGAAAACAAATACAATCTGTTCTTACTTATAAGTAGAATCTAAACAACGGGTGCACATGGACATAAGATGGAAATAATAGTCCTGGGGATTCAAAAAGGGGAGAGGGTTGGAAGCAGGTAAGTATTGAAAAATTACCTATTGGGTAAAATGTTCACTAATTAGGTGATGGAGCCCAAACCCACCATGTTACCAGCAATATATTCATGTAACAAACCTGCACACATACCTGCTGAATCTATAAAAGATTTTTTAAATAAAATAAAAGTAAAATAAATAAATGAATACAAGCTATTTTGATAGCTACTTACTTTACCGAATGACTTTCCAGATTAATTTTCTACCTTTATATGAGATGTCAAAAATAATTTTCTTTTTTTGTATATCTGCATGTTCTATAGTGTTACTTCTAGCTCCTTACAAGCTATTACAATCTTAGTTCTATCACCATTTATTTCACTTAGAAGTCTATGTGTCTTTTTTTTGGCAAATTAAAAAGAAAAAAATTCAATTTGTGTAGATTACAAAATTTTCTGAATGTAAAGTAGAAAGATGTTTGAATATTCCCTCCAATATTTATTATTGAACATCTGAAATTATCTAGTGGTAACATTTATGTGTGCATACATAAGATACATCTCTTGAAATATAGTTTATGATATTTTTAGCATGTCAACATAAAAGGACATTTAGAACCAAAACCAAAATACATTACAAGTGAAAACAAGACTAAAAACACCCAACTGATTTCTCAAGTGTTTTTGAATGTTTATGTAGCCCACAAAAATAACTATGAACAAGTAAAATGGCTTGCTTATATTCACATGGGATTTAAACTATATCTTATAGTGATTGTGAAAGAAATTTTTAATAATATATTCACTTTCAAGGAAAACAGGTAATAGCTGCTCTATTTACCAGGGTTTATTTTTTTAAATATATTTATATATTTATTCATTTATTTATTTGAGACAAGGTCTCATTCTTTTGCCCAGGGGGTAGTGCAGTGGCACTACCTCTGCTCACTGCAACCTCCACTTCCTGAGCTTGAGTGATCCTCCTACCTCAGCCTTCTGAGTAGTTAAGACTACTGGTGTGTACCACCATGCCTGGCTAATTTTTGTACTTCTGTTGAGATAAAGTCTCCCTATGTTGCCCAGGTTAATCTGAACTCCTGGGCTCAAGTGATCTGCCTGCCTCAGCTTCCCAAAGTGTAGGATTTACAGACACTAGCCACTGTGCCAGGCCTACCAGAGTTTATTCACAAAGAAAAAATATTGAATAAGAAAATCCATGGAATACCCAGTTTTAAGATTCTCATACAAATTTGGCTAGTAAGCAAGCTAGAAAACACTAAACAACATCAATTTCTCCTTGTGATAGAGACAGAGGGCAGAAAAGTTTTTTTCTAGGCAAAAAAGAGCGGGTCTTCAATGAAATTCCACCCTCAAGCTGAAGAGCCTAAAATCACTGCCCAAATTGAGAACTTACATTCCTGTTTTCTCACTTGAATGTTGCCTTTTTCTAAACCACCCATGGCCCTACCCCACCACATCCTGTACCTATAAAAACCCCAGACTCGGCCAGTAGATGGGACTATGGCTGGATGCCAGAGATAAGCAACTTGATTTCAGAGGGACAGCTTAATCGCATAACTTCTGAGAAGAATCCAGCTGGAGATGACCAAACTTCAGTGGAAGAATACCTTCCCGCCTCATCCCCTTTTAAGCTCCCCTTCCCACTGAAAGCCACTTTCAGCAGCAATAAAATCCCCCCACATTTACCATCCTTCAATTTATTAATACAACTTCATTTTTCCTGGATGCCAGACAAGAGCTCAGGAGCCACAAATGCAGATACAAAAGGCTGTCACAATGGTCCTTTGCCCTCATTAGTGGAGGGCAGCTGCATCACACAAAAAGGCGAAGGGCACACTGAGCTGTTAACACTTAAGCCATCAGTGGATGGCAAAGCTAAAAGAGCACTGTAACACACCCTTTGGGGCACTGGGCATCACAGGCACCCCAACCTGGATGCTGCCATAGGGCCCACATGGAGTTTGCTCCTGCCAGCACTCAAAAGAGGCCAGCAGTATCCCCTACTTGTGCTCCTTTCCACAAGGGATTTGAGCATGGCAAGCTGAGTAAACTGAGTTTGTTCCTGCCAGCACCGAAAAGCGCTCGCTCTGGTTCCTACACCCAGTCACCTGCGTGGTCCCTCCTGCGAGGGGTAGAAGGCATCAGGTAAGAGTGAGTGGAGTTTGATCTCCCTGGCACCGAAGCAGCTGGCAGGTTCCAGTGGTCATTCACTCCAGTTCCTGCACTTGTTTGCTCACATGCTATACCTCCCACGAGGAGTTTAGACTGTCAGGCTGAGTAAATGAGGCAACCCTGTAGTGAGTCCCAAGAAGGGGTCAGGGAAATATCCTACTTCATAAGCAAGGTAAACATATAATTTTAGATAACTAAAAACAAAGGTAGAATTTATTATTTGAAATATTGCTCATATATTATTGTGCTAATTAAATTTACATTTAGCAAACTTAGAGATGTCTGTAATACTTATAAATTATATATGGATAATATAACCACCCTTAATTAGTATTGGTAAAATATTAAGAAAATATTTACTTGAAAAAGGTATAGTATATAAGTATACTTATAATTTTTATGTTCACATATTTTTGTAGTGAAAGTAGAATTATTTTTAATACAGACTTTTTTCTCATTAATATATTCATCTAATTTGGAGATATTTAAAATACAGAAAAATGCAAAGACAAGATGAGAGACACCCACATACTATACTATATTTACCTTTAAAATCATTATTTATTTTACAGAAAACAATGAGAAGCATATTTGAATATTTCCAAATATCTGCAACCAAATATCTTTCTCTTCTGGAGAAAACATTATTGAGAAATTCTGGAGTAGTTTCTCTAAGTCTTTGTTTTTCTTTGCTGTTGTTTGATAATACACCTATATCTAGTCATAAATAATTTCAAGTGCTATAATATTTGTTTTAAAATGTATGTTTGTTTTAAAATTTTAAATGTTTACGCATTTTAAAATAAACGTCATAGCACTTGAGACTTATTTGTGACTAGACATAGGTGTACTTTTCACTGTGTTTCTCAACAACATATATTCTTAATCAACTTGCTATCAGTAATCAACAGTATGTTTTCAAAATCATTACTGCTATTCACTTGCTTGATATTTTTCTTTGCTGCATGAAAGTTAATTTGGATAAAGTCCAATTTATTATTTCTTTAGTTACTTTTACTTGTGGCGTTATACTCAAAGAAACATCACCAATTCTAAGGTCATGAAATGGATCCCTGTGTTTTAAGAGTTCTCTGGTTTTAACTCACATTTAGGTCTTTATCTTCTTTGAGTTTATTTTTGTACTTGGTTTAATGTATGGACCCAATTTCATTCTTTTGCATATCCAGTTGTTTCAACTGGATTCATAAACTTCAATCTGTCAATTGACAGATTTATAAACTCACGTATCTTTGATAAACTGACTTTTAATGAGGATGACAAGACCATTCAATAGGAAATGAACACATGAACAAATGATGCTGACACAACTGGATAACCAAAAACAAGTAAAAGCTATACAGTTAAAAAGGAAATAGTAGAACTATGTCCATTCATAGTTTTCATAATTTTAAACACACAACATTCCCATGAATACACATAAGCGCACACAAACACACACACACAAAACCTTCGAGTTAACATAGTCAGCACATGTACAATATACAAGATAAATATACAAAATGTGGATATCCAGTTGTCTTAGCGTCATGTGTTAATGTGTTCTTTTCCTAGTGAATGGTCTTGGCACCCTTATTACAAATCAACTGGCCACAGAAACATACATTTATTTCTGGACTCACAATTCTATTCCACTGATAAATATGCCTATCCTTGTGCCAGTTCCACTGTTTGAATTACTGGAGATTTGTAGAAAGTTTGGAAATTGAAAAGTGTTCATCCTCCAAATGTGTTCATTTTCAAAATCATTTTGGCTACTCAGGATACCTTGCAATCTCATATGAATTGTAGAATTGACTTTACCGTTTCTGAAAACAAAAACCATTGGGATTTTGATAGTGTTGGCATTGAATATGTAGATCACTTTGGGGAGTATTTTCATCTTAATATTAATTATTTACATTAATAAATGCAAGATATTTTTCATTATATAGGTTCTTAACAGTGGTTTTTAGTTGTCAGCATACACATCTTTCCCCTTCATTATATATGTGTGTGTATATATATATATATATACACATACACACACACATATGTAAAAGCTTAATAATATGTATATAATGAAGAAGGTGAAAGATGTGTATAATAACACCAAATTATATATATCCATTTTGATGTTATTGTAAATGAAAATTTTTTGTTTCTTTTTTAGGTTATTTGTTGCTAGTCTATAGTAATACTGTTGATTTTGTGTATTTACATTGTATACTGTAAATGTGCTGAATGTATTAACTCTAAGGTTTTTGTGTGTGTGTGTTTGTGCATTCTTTGGAATATTATATAATTATACAACAGTGAATAGAGATAGTTATACTACATTCTTTTAATTGTATATCTTGTATTTGTATTTTTCTTTAATTTTTCTGGCTTGAATATCAAGTAAATGTTGAATAGAAGTGGTTAAAGTGGATATACTTGTCTTGTTCCTGCTCTGAGGATGAAAGCTTTCATCATTGAGTAGAATATGAGTGTTTATTTTTTAAAATAAATGCCCTGTATTATGTTGAGGAAATTTCCTCTATTCCTAGTTTTTGAGTCTTCTGATTACAAAAGACGTTTAATTTTCTTCTAATAATCTTACGCCATAAATTGAGATGTACATATTTTTGTTGTTATTTTTATTATTTTATTTTGGTGTCTTGCCCTTAGTGTTTTTGTATTTTTTTAATGTTAAACAACTCTTGCATTCCTAGAATAAATCCCACTTGGTCATAGTGAATTGTCCTTTTAATACACTGCTAAATTCTGTTTGCTACTATTTGCCAATAATTTTTGTGTCAATTGTTATAAAGGATATTGGCCTATAGTATTCATTTCTTATGATGTCAGTCTGTGTCTTTGGTACTAACATAATGCTGATCTCATAGAATGATTTAGAAAGTGTTTCACCTTCTGATTATTGGAAGAGTTTGTAGAAGATTGGCATTAGTTTTCTTTAAATATTTGATAGACTTCACTGTTGAAACCATCTGGGAGCTGTAGACCGGAGCTGTTCGTCTAAATGACACATTCAATCTCTATTTGTTAAATGTCTTCAGATTTTCTGTTTCTTCTTGAGTCAATTTTGTAATCTGTGTTTCTAGGAATTTGTCAATTTCATCATGGATATCTAATTTGTAGTGTATAATTTTCATAGTTTTTTCTTATAATTATTTATTTTTCTTAAGGTTTGACATAATGTTGTTACTTTCATGTCTGAGTTTAGTGATTAGGTCTCGTTCCACTTTCTGGATCAGTATAGCTAAATTTTCGCAATTTTATTGACTTTTCAAAGAACCAACTTTCGGTTTTATTATTCTATTTTTTGATTCTACTTTTGAAATTTGTATTGTAATCTCTATATTTCTTTTTTCTTATTAAATATATAACTAAATTAGGAAGAAGAGACATATATCCCATGCATAAGAATTCCACACAGCTTATGTAGATATCCTTATCTGAATAAGGACGAAGAAAATATTCCACTCTTTAAGCATGGGCTTTGATAGTAGCTCTCTTCCAAACAGTACAGTATAAGGTAGAGAAGAGAGTAACTTTATATTGGAGAAACTTGGTAAATTCAACTTCAAATCAAGGTCAACATCAATAGTCTGTACCCTTGATATGTTTCAATAAAAATGACATTAACTATGGAGTTTAGTTAATGCTAATGCACCAATATTGGTTCATTCATCATAACAAAAGCACCATAGTCATATAAGATATTAATAATAGGGGAACTGAGTGAGAGAGTATATAGGACATTTATATACTACCATTTCAACTTTTCCCTAACTGTAAAAGTGTTTTAAAAATAAAATCTATTTTTATTTATTTTTTATTTTTGTATTTATTCATTTTATTTTATTTTTAACTTTTATTTTAAGTTCAGGGGTACGAGTACAGGTTTGTCGCAAAGGTAAGCTTCTGTCATAGGGGTTTGCTGTATAGATTACTTCATCACCCAGATATTAAGCCTAGTATCCATTAGTTATTCTTCCTGATCCTTTCCCTCCTCCCACCCTCCACTCTCCAAAAGGCCACAGCATGTATTTGTCACTTCTATGTGTTTATCTGTTCTCTTCATTTAGCTCCCACTTAGAAGTGAGAATATGCGATATTTGGATTTTTGTTCCTGCATTGGTTTCCTAAGGATAATGTCCTCCAGCTCCATCTACGTCCCTGTAAAGGACATGATCTTGTACTTTTTTATGACTGCATAGTATCCATGTTGTATATAACCACAAACACCATTTGACCCAGCAATCCTATTACTGAGTATATGTCTAAATGAATATCAATGATTCTATTATAAAGACACATGTACATATATGTTCATTGTAGTACTATTCACAATAGCAAAGACACGGAATCAACCTAAAGTCTATTATTTAAAAAGCTGCTTGTTAAATGTGAAGAATACCTTCATAATTTGTGAATACACCTTACTATTAACAATATTTTTATGATTATTATCTCAGTGCCCATCATAGATAATATCCCATTTAGCCTCAAACATGTCCAAAATATTGAGCAAGCATCATTGCAAATGTTTGCTATAAATATACTTGATGTGAAGAAACAGTCTTTTATTCTACCTGTTTTGCTATATTAATCACATCAATAAAAAGTATCTGGAAACCATATCTTATTTTTATCAAAGATGCTTAAGTACAATTTGTGATACAAGAAGAAATAACCTATTAAATCATACATAAAACACATTTTACTTCTTTCTAGTTTGTGACATTTTTGTCACACTTAGTTGATTCAGAGTGGGCATAATTGCTATAAAAATTCGAAACAAGATATCCATTGTCACAATGATGATTGGATGTTATTGCCAAATGCTAAAGACAATAATGCTCAAAAACAATGCTAATCCTATCGTTCTCCACAGGGAGTTCTTAAATATGCAAACATAATTAAAGATAAGGTGTTTTAAAACCTCATTCATATTCTCTACAGGAAAACATATAAAACATTTTTAGTAAACAACTAAGACCAGGCAGTTGTGTATACTGTTTTCTGTTATATTTACTTATGTGTCTATTTTACATGACGCAGTTTTTTGATCCCATGGTGAATATAAAATACACAAATATCTCCTCTTGTATTCCCACACTCCATACTCCACACCTCCACTGTGTTGTTTTTACTTCATTAACAATTCTGAACTATTACATATACCCCACTCTCATCATCCATGTGGCTTTTTATGATTTTTGCCTCTCTCCTCCATCAGCCTAGTTCCTATAACCACTTTTTGCTTCCTATGTTTAGTAGTGATTTTAAGCCCAACTCAACATAAGCATAGTTTGATGAAAAAAAAATATACACTTTGAAGTTAAATAGCTATGAGGTCAATTCATGACTTTACTACTTAATAGATTTTGAGAAAAGATATTTAACTTTTCTAAACATCAGCTTTTTTTTTTAAGTGAGAGCAAAGCTTTGGTTTTTAACACTCAATCTAAAATGCTCTCCATGCGGCCTTTAACAAATGTCAGTTTCTTTTCACTTTTCCAATCTGTATGTTCAATTCCAAATCCTAGGCTGATCACACATTCACCTGCCGTTGTTTTCATTGCTGTTGTCATTATTGCTCACAATCTGTTAGCTATTGCCCAAGAAAAACATCATGGGAAGCATGATTGTTAAGCCAAAAGTCTTCTCTCTGACCTTCAGTAGTGCTTTTATTGATTTCTACTTGTCAACTACCACATTCCAGTAATTTCCGAGTATCTACAAGTTCCAAATGCTATCTTTACCTTTACTCCTTGGAGATTACTCTGTGTTGTACTTTACTGGGAATTTAGAGGCCACCTAATAGAAACTCTTATTATCTCTATACTTAAAAATCTATGTTCATCCATATTAGTCTACACAAAAATGATATTTTTTCTGCCATGTGCATACCTGTATAGATGTGTGGGGGAGGTGTGTGTGTGTGTGTGTGTGTGTGTGTGTGTGTGTGTGTGTGGCTTTGTGCTGTTCCACTTCTGAACAATATGCTATATTACGTCTTGGCAAGCATGTATCCTGACATTTAAAAAGTAGATGAAGAAAATATAATTATGCTCTATAGAACAGGGCTCCCCAAACCCCAGGTCTAGGGACCAGTACTGTTCAGTGCTGCACAGCAGGACGTGAGCGGCTGGCAAGCAGTATTGCCTGAGTTCCGCCTCCCGTCAGATCAGCAGTGGCATTAGATTCTCATAGGAGCGCGAACCTCCTTGCAAACTGCTCATGTGCATGTGAAGGGTCTAAGTTGTGCGCTCCTTGTGAGAATCTAAGGCCTGATGATCTAAGGTGGAGTAGTTTCATCCTGAAATGGTACCCTCCTCGCCTTCTGTGGAAAAATTGCCTGCATTAAACTGCTCCCTGGTGCCAAAAAGGTTGGGAACTGCTGCTCTAGAATACTGTTTTTCTTTCTTTCTTTTTCTCTCTCTCCCTGTCTGTCTGTCTCTTTCTCTCTCACTTGTTTACAAAATAATTAATGCTTAGGTTTATTGTTGCTTCAATAATTCAGCTGCCTACTCAGCTTCCTATTTGCCATTTATTTCTGGTTCTTACTGGTTACAATGTAAACTAAGGATTATTGAAATAATACTAAATTCACTCAAATTATGAGCAGGTCATTGGGTGAAAATTTTAGATTGAAGATAGAAATGTACTTGAAACAAGTTAGCATAATGGATGTTTTGAACTTTTGCATCATTTTGGATTTAGGCCATTTGTAAATTTATAGAGTGAATCAGCTATTTAGTATTAATATTAATACACAAGTTTACAATACCAATTAATCCCTTGGACATATTATTTTGAAAGGTGTTTATCTTTTTCATTTATATTATATGGTATTTAATTATTTTTGAAGGCAAATCTCAATATTGAAAGCCCTTTGCAGCATCATCGTAGCAAGTAGCGTATTGTCATCTCTCAGGTTTCTCATATCATAATTTGAAGAACGAGATGTTCTCAGTCGGCCAAGAAATGGGCACACTCACAATAATTCACTTCACTGCAAGTTATAATATAAAATTATCATACTCATTTGTCATTATTTGAACAGTAAGCAAAAGGGTATGAGGATTTGAAGAGAAACAACCAAAAAAAAAATAGCAGTTGTTTCCTGGGGAGTAATCAACAATAAAGTCAGTTCAGCAAGTGGAACATAGAGAAAAATTGATCAAGGACAACTAGAATAGGACCCAAAATGAAGTTAAGTTCGTAAGGCAGAAACGGAATGTTTGCAGTGATAACAAATCAATACTGCCTGTAGGTCATATTGGTAAAAAATAAAGTGTCTATCTGAGGTTTTATATAATGGTGATAGATGGTTAATAAAGCAATGAAGTTATTAGGAGATCAGGTAAAATAAGTTCCATTGGAATATAACACTTTATAACAATTTAAAGAATCACTGTCTCTATTTCAGTGCCCTCAAGCTACTAAATTCCATGATTATATTTTAGTAACTATTAGACAGGAGTCTAGGTAAAATCAATGGATTAGGGAATTGTGGAGTCAAATACTCAGCCCAGCTTCATCTGCATTGTGGAGAGATTAATTGGATACTTTATGCCAATATCTTCCCTTGACAAGGAATTATACTTGCTTTAAATTACTGTGTAATATTTTAATATGATTTTGTGAGTTAACACATGTTAATTCCATTTCTTCCTATTTCTTGAATTGCTGTTTTAATTTAAGCAATGTCTTCACTGTCATTGTGAAACTTACGTGAGTCACTAGACTGCTCCCCGATGCAGTACGTTTAAGATTAACTCTCATTAACCATCTTCCGCTGACATGTTAACAAAAGCTGTCCTCTGGATACACAGACAAACATATGGCCACGAAGGAGGTTAACATTGTCTATTAGCTCTCTGCACATATTTCTCTTTTCCTAATTCCCTGGTACTTACTTATTTCCCCAAATAAACTTCAGGTGGATTTTTATTTTAGTGTACTAGACAATATTATGGATTGATGAATTGAGTGATCCAAATAATGATCATCATTTATAAACATGCTCATAACAAGACACACTAATTTCATTCAACTTTAACACAACTAATATTACAATGGTCTCCTCAGAGCAAAATATCATTATGCCCTTGGAATGTAGTGATGAAAAGAAAGCACTGCCACTCAATCGATTGAAAGAGACAGGAGATTTCAAAATTAAGATATGATCCTATAAAAGAGATATACAAAGTTATTTACACCCAATCATTTCTTTACTGTAAGAAATCATTTGCAGATTCCTTTCAATCTCTTATGGGAACTAGAGAAATTACAGGTCCCCAATTATTTTTAGACAAAGTAAGATCCATACTCTAACCAGCTATTTCAGGACTTATCCTTAGTCTTCCATAAAAACACTTTCCCAAAAATAATTACTATGCCATTTTCCTGTATATACCTTTCTCTTTTACACTGAAATGGGTAGACCACTGATTCTCTATATCTTTTCAATGGAAAACTCATTCATTTTGTTAACATGTTTCTAAATGAAGTTTAATCCATTGGGTCCACCTCAAATGGCAACTTTTCTTGGCATCTTTTTATAATACCACCAATTACTGCCAAATTCTTCTTCTGTTCAAGTTAGCTATGATTTTCTCTTGTAATTATTGTTTAATTACGTTATTTGCCTATAATCAAACTGCGTAATATGGCATAAATTAGTTAAATATAACAACAGTAATAGCATCAATCTTGAAACAATAACAGCTAATCTTTATTGAACACGTGTGTGAAAGTACTGCTCAAGGAATGTCTAGAAACTTTATTTATATTAAAGTTCTTATGTTAGTATTTATTTAATCAACCCAACGACTTCTCCCAATCAGCAAATGAGGAAACCAGTGCATGGAGAGATTAAATCGCTTACAGAAGTGACAGATTTCTAGTCACTTTTGCAATGTTCTAATAGTTAGAAACAAGTAACAGGCTCTGCTTCTGTTCAAAGGATTATTACACAGGAACGTGACTACCAAGATCTGGGAACAAATTGAGCTGTGTTATAGTCTCTCCATCACACCCCATCTGCTGACCCCAGTGAGCTGTGTCCTTCTTATAGAAAAAACATACATTCAGCTCCTCCCAGTGTCCCTGAGTCCCATCCATTTAAACTATCTGCTCTATGTCCAGTTATTTATCATCAAAATTAGATCCAGGTAAGAAAGAAACTTCCTTAGTATAATTTCCTTTACCCTGTCAATCTATAAAGCTAAAGAGACAAGTTTTCTGTCCCCCACACACCCAACACACATGGTGTAACAGTCAGAGGATAGCAGGAATAGACATTTCTGTTCAAAAAGGATGACAAATGATTTACTGGTCCATACTGATTTTAAAATTGATCCAGGGAAAAATGTTGGCTAATCCTTGACTAGATTTCAAAGCCTCAGAATAATTCTCCTTGGCGCCCCCTTTATTTCTGTGTTCATTCCAGCCTCTCAGCCTTCCTTTTTTTTATGGAAGTAGAATGTATCCGTGCCTAAGTAGATTTAGTGGTTTGGTTGCTGCCTGTAGAATTTCAGAAGTCTGAACGACTCTTTTCATTTTTCACTCTCCATTTTCCCTTTAGTCCAAGTTGGCAGTGTTTTTGCTAAAACAATTTTCTCAAAAACTGAGTAAGTGTTTTCTGTCTTTCCCAGGGTTTCTCTCTATTAGATAAAAGCCATACCCTCAAATCACTTCTATATAATCCCTCTTCTACCTGGGACTCCCATAGAAAGAAGTGAGTGACAAGAGATTAAGCTTCCTAGAGGTCCTACTATTAGACTGAGAGGATCTGTGAGATAAAACTTTGAT
The DNA here is from genome assembly GCF_028885625.2 of Pongo pygmaeus. NCBI lineage: Eukaryota > Metazoa > Chordata > Mammalia > Primates > Hominidae > Pongo > Pongo pygmaeus. The sequence goes on from NC_072377.2 coordinate 13,224,779, forward strand.
AGCTTTAAAAGGCCATTTTTATGACCAAATACTCTAATCATTTGATCTTTTGAAGTTTTAGCAAAGATTGTGTAATTACACCATTTTCTCTATGCCAAGCTTTATCTAAAGACCATGTTTTCCTGACAGTTCATAGAAACAATTTCCTAATTTTCACATGTTTTGTCATTTGGAAAAGCTAGAATTTTCTAAATTATCAAGTCCTTTTGATTTAACAGTTCGTTCCTCAAATTATCTTCCTATATCCTGACACATTGCTACAGAAATCAAGAAAAAAACAGCTGGCATATCCAACACTTTCCTTGACGATTTCCTTAACTAAATAACCAAGTTCATCACTTATATTTTCTGTTGTCTACATAACTACCAGAGACAACCTCACTAAGCTCCCTGCTGGTACACGTCTCCCTTCCTCCAGTTTCTAGTAGCATATTCCTTACTTCCTTTTGAGCCATCGCTGGCGGTGTCCTCAGAATTCTTATTCATAATAGTCTGATTGAGAGAACTTAGTCTTTATTATGCTTTTCAAAAATTGTTTATCTTCTGTTCATTCTCTCATTATAAAGCCACTCCCACATTTGTAGTGTTTTTTAGAGCAGCCCCTCACTTTCAGATACCGGAATCTGCATGTCATCTACAACTGCATAACAAATTACCACAACTTAAAGGCATAAAACAACACGCATTTATTATTTCAGAATTTTTGAGAGTCAGAAACCCAGGCATGGATTAGCTGAATTCTCTGCTTCAGGGTCTCTCATAAGTTTACAGTCAGAATGTTGGCCAGACTTGAGGTGTTATCTGAGGCTCCACTGGGGAATGGATCTTCCATCAAACTGCTGTTATTGTTGATTGGATTCAGTGCCTCCTTTGCCATCAGACAGAAGGCTGTAGCTTTTTCCTAGCATTTGGATGGTGGCTGCCTTTAGTTTCTTGCCAAATGGGTTTCCACAGCATGGTGTCTTGCTTCATCAAACTGTGCAAACAGAAAAGTCAATAGAGATGCTGCTAACAAAGCACAAGTTAGAGTTTCATGTAGTGTAATCAGTCAAGAGGCATTCTTTTATCTTTTCTGTGTTCTGTTGGTTAGAAGCAAGTATAGCTCCTGCCCATAGTCAAGAGGAAGATCTTACACAGGGCATGCATGTCAGGAGACAGAGATAATTTGGTCAGTTTTAAAGTATGACCATGTCAGGAAGTAGAACCATTATACTTGAGAACTTTTTATATTCCTAGAAGGTATGAAAATTATAAGAAACAGCGAGATAGCAAAGGGTCATTGTGCCCAAGTTTCAATATTGTATTCCACAATCCTGATTAAAGGGACTAATGATATTTTTACTAGACTTCAAAATGCATTCAGGAGATAATATGAATGCGATATATTGTTATTTTATAATAATCATCACAGTTCTAGTTAAACACAATCTTCATATATGGTTATCATGTAATAATAATGGTTAGCATTTTAGCATGCATTGTATCCTAAACATATGTTATCCTAAAAGCAGTGTCATTTGCATTAGCTACAGATCTTGGTTCAATCCTCAGTTTTGATAGTGATTATATAAGTGTTTCTGTGTGTATATTATATACTACACATGTATGTGCACTAAGAAAAAGCTATGTAGTCTATCTTTCTGAATTTTAGTGTCTTTATCTATAATATGGGTGCAGCAATGGCATTTAATTGAAGCAAGTGTGTTAAAATGATATGAGTAAATGAAAATCTTGTATCGTGTTCAACAAAAAGAAATCCTCAAATATATTAATTGCTCAAGACAAACATACGTTGTGATTAAGTATAAGGGCCATGAACCAAAAAGACATTGTTGCATAGACAGCTAACTACACAAGCAGAAGTTCAACCACTCAAGAGAACAAGAAAAAAGAATCATCCAAGTGAGAGAATAACATTCACTTATTCTAAAATTGATAAACAATTTCTTTTTAAGGTTGCCATAACCCCACTAGAGAATGGATAACTATTTACCATATGTATTTATACAAGAACATACTCCACACAATGCTTATCAAAAGTATGGAATCCATTACTGGCTTTTTCATTGGATGTGAGTTAAAGCGCTCCTCAAGTTATGAATGTGTATCTTCATTGGGGTTCAGTGGATTTCTTATAACCATTCCAAAGGTATGAGGCCAATAGGAAAATCTAAAGAAGCCGAGATCATTCTGTAACATTTTTATTTTGCCCTATGTATTACTAAGCATTAAAAAGTTGCCCTAGAATTGTATTCTTCATATCCCATCTTTTCTACCTACTGCTAAAATGTGTGCATTTATTTTGTTGTAGTTTATGTTGATTCATAAGCTTCTTTTCTGTGAGTATCCAGTGAAAACATCTTTTCTTTTTTTTTTGAAAAGTCTGGAAATGTCTTATGGTCGGACGACCCACAGTTCTTGGTGGTATATAGAATTATCCTTAGGGATGCAATACCACAGATAAACACTAAATTTCAACTCTCAACTACTTATGCTATAAGAGATTAAAAAATTTTTTAAAACATAATCAAGAAAGAAAATGATCTTTCTTGCTTGTTAATTGTCATGGTTTCTAAGAAAATGCTTTAGAAATAAGCTTATTTCAAGAATTGTACTTTATAATATTTGCATACATAATGATTTATAAAATATAACAGCTTTTTGGAATTCAGTTTCTTCTGTTAAATAATTGTTTTCATAATTTTAATAAATATTTTGCTTTCATTTCATTTACAATTATAATATAAAGCCATTCATAAAAACAAGTCAAAGTTAGACAACTAATTTTATTCAGAATACAATTATATCTCGCTATGCTATTATATATCAAAATAAATATAAATGTCTAAATTTTCCCCTTTAGACAAGATTAGATAATCCACTAGTCTTATTCTAGTTCCTTAAAAATGAAGATAAGGTGATGTCCTCCTAGTGGTTTACTAATTTTAAACTAATTTTAAAGTAAAGAAGAGCGAGTGGTAGGGATAAAGAGAGGCAGACAGAAATATTCAAAACTTGTACTCTGTCATGAGGTTTCCTAGCCTTTCTAGAAACTAGAAGTAAAAATGATTTTGTTCTTAATGATAAAATAAAATACAATCATTTTACAAATTAAACACTCTCAGGTCATCCTAAATTTCAGTGGTTTAAAGAGGCAACCAAAATACATGAATCAGCCATTATCCCCTATATTCCTGAACATTCCCATCCTTCATACGTTCACATTTTCTTTCACATTACCTGATTTTTTTTTTCCTTTTTATTTCTGGACCAGATTCACAGCTCATTTGCTTGCAATATGGCATAATTGCCTTTCCCCTTGACATGTTCTGAATACATGGTTTTATGTTAGAGCTTGAACAATGGAGAACATATCTCTGTCTGCCCAATAAGCTAAATTATGGCAGAAAATCCTGATATTTAAGCTCTCATAGACAGGGAGAGCAATTTATCTTTTGCTTTCATTGAATCTATTTTACATATTGGAAAAATCTGTTGTGGATAAAATAAAACCTCCTTTTCCTGCCCACCTCCTGGGTGCCTTCCTTCAACAGTCATCTTTCTTTTTTCTTTTTTTTTTTTTTTTTCCTTCTGAAAGCCTGGGGATTCCCTTTGGAAACTATTTGGTCCCCATAACAGTATACAAGACTAAAAAAAATGTTCTCTTCAACCATTAGCCCACACTCATTTCAATCTCCTTTCACTGCGAAGGCCTGTGTTCAAAGTCACAGGCAACAAATGTCTCTGCCTCTTTATGCCCATTGGCCTCCACCTCCTGGGCTCAAAAGATCCTCCCACCTCAGCTTCCTGAGTAGCTGGGACTACAGGAACCCGCCACATGCCTGGCTAATTCTTTTACTTTTTGTAGAGATGGGATTTTGCCATATTGCCCAAGCTGGTCTCAAATTCCTGAGCTCCAGCAACCTGCCCACCTCGGATTCCCAAAGTTCTGGGATTGCAGGCATGAACCACCACACCCAGCTTCTAGTAGGTATTTATGAAGTACCCTCTGTGAGCAGTCTTTGCCTTAGGTATGGGACATAACGAAGAATAACATCATGGTAACAATATCATTTAAAATTTCAACTAGCATTCCTATCTGTAATTTAGAGTATCTACTTACATATATTTAGTAGACATTTTTCTATTACTTAAAGTAAAAATGACAATATGAATAACAGTATAAAATATAACTCCTCATCACTTTCTATTGTTCTCATCATTGGAGTACATTTTGTTTTCTATTCTATGTTATATTTTAAACATCATATTTTGTTTTGACCAAAATATAAAAGTAGCATAAAGGCTTTCCTCAAATCTTTACGTTTCTCTATATAGCACATTATTTTAATACAATGATAAACACTAAAATTAGTCAGTGATCAATTACTATACATTTTCATTATTATAGATCAATTGGTGAATTTTTGTATTATATAACTTGGTATATATTATACAACAATGTGATATATCCTTATCTCTCTATATATGTATATACATGCACATAGAACATATCATACATGTACATATTATCATTATGCCCCAAATTAAATGCGTGTACACATGTGAACATACTTGTATGTATGTGTGTGTACTTATATGTATGTGTGTGTGTATGTATGTGAAAAATACATAGGTATTACCCAAGGTAGAGTTACTAGTACAAAATAGGGCAAAATAAATTATTTAATTTATGACTTCATACTTTGGGTTTCTTTGCAGAGCATATTAATTTACAGTGTCATGAGGAGAATATGAGTAAACTCTTCTGTTAGCAATATAATTTTTAATTAAAAATTATTATTTTCTCATCTCATAGTTTTCTTGCTGTTATTTTAGCATGTGTGTCTTTAAACAGCCTAATTTTTCAGTGGTTCTATCACTCACCCTAATTGTCATGAGTATACTTAAACAGTGATTGTTTCATTTTCTGAAAAACCTCTAATTTTTTAAATGCCAAAATAATCAAGTTAAAATTCCAAAGGGTGTCTTTTAAAGCTCTTCGTTATCTTGTTCAAATATGCTTGTTGAAATTCATATCTTGCTGCTTTTCCTGCAAACTTGCAACCTACAGAAGATATGGCTGCGTCTTATTCCTGATACAATAGGCACTGATTCAACCCTCTCTGTGCTTTTTTCAGTTTTCTCTACCTCCATGCCATGCATTTCTCTCAGCAGATTGTAAAAGCATTTGCCTTTCCTAATTCAGCTTGTCAGAAGAAAACTATAGTTCATAAAATGTGTTTCTCCTTTATTAGATTATACTCTCCTTGTTGACAGTGACTAGACTGATCTTTTTAATGCAACATAATGGATAACACCTGGCCCAAGAAAGATGTTTAACAACTATCTACCTCTGCTGACATTTTAGTCACTAGATCCTTTTCCCTTAATGAATTTCTTTTGTGTTCTGACTTAGTATAAAGTTAAGGTGACAAACTAAGCTTTAGGAAGGCTTAACAAATGGTCCACTTCTATAAGTACTGAATACCTATTTATTTATTTATCTCTATGCGTGCATTATTTTATTTTATTAGTTTGTTTCTTCGACTTTTATTTTAAGTTCAGGGTTACATGTGCAAGATGTGCAGGTTTGTTATTTAGGTAAACGAGTGTCATGGTGGTTTGGTGCACAGATCATCCCATCACCTAGATATTAAGCCCAGCATCCATTAGCTATTCTTTCTGATGTGCTTCCTCCCCACAACCCCACCTCCAAAAGGCCCCAGTGTGTGTCGTTCCCCTTCATGTGTCCATATATTCTCATCATTCTTCTCCCAAGTATAAGTGAGAACATGCGGTGTTTGGTTTCTAATTCAGCAATTTGCCATGGTAACATATTTGGTCTCCATTATCTCGATGACTAGGGGAACAATTTCTCTTCAGTTATCGATATCAGGAAATAAATCACAGTTGGACTCTTCCGAGCAGTGTCTTTTCTCAATCTTACCAGTAATTGTGGAAAGAGTTTGCTATTTTCTGGAACTTTCCCAGAAAGTTTCCCAGAAAGGATAAGGAAGCGAGGATGGGAATTCAGAAATATAAATGCACTGATATTGCTTATAAATATGCCGAGTCAATTCCAGAACCCAAGGTCTTGAGATTATATGACTCTTGGCTGACAGAGGATTATGTAAGCATTCCCGTCAGGGTCTTGACAGAGAATAAATAGCAATTCACAAAGAGTAAAACTGAGGAGAGCAAAATTAAAGCACCTTTTAAAATGTGTGAGAAAGTATGAAAGAAATCAACAAGGAACAATAAAGCAGATACCAGGAAGATAGCCACTGTCCTTGTTCGAGAAGGGAAGGGAGGGGTCAGTTACCAGAACTAGGTAGAGAACTGAAGCAGAGGAGGGACTACCCCATAGGAACTGTTGGCTTCAATACAGGAACAAAGAGACTGCTGACATGTGGTTCTGGAGGAAAGAAATCCAGGGAAATAAATGTCCTCCCTTACTTTACCTCCTTCCTGCAAATTTCCTGAGAGTATTTTCCATCGGTATATTCTGACTGGAAGTCCTCCAGTATCCTGTTGGTGGATTCTAAATGGATAAAGACATACACATACACACCCACACGTATATGTATTCACGCATATATATGCACATATATATGCACCAAAATGTGTGCATGCTCAAGATCCATATATAAAATGCTATAGTATTTGCATATAACCTACACACATCCCCCTGTATACTTTAAATAATCTCTAGACTATTTATAATACATAACACTACGTAAACAGTAGTTACACTGTTTTTTCTTTGCATTATCTTTACTGTACTGTTATTTTTAATTTTATCTAAATATTTTCAATCAGTAGTCAGTTGAATCCTCAGATGCAGGAACTATGAATATGGAGGGCCAACTGTACATATAATTTTAATTATACTAATACATAAATAATCATATGTCTCACTTTTCATGAGTATGTTCTCAGGTTCTTGGCCAGTAAAATAGCATTATGGTGTATGATTACATAAAAAATAAGAACAGATCAGTGTTTCTACATATACAAAGTCAAAGGATTTGCCAACTGATTAATTCAAGACTATTCTCTAACCCTACATAACTAGAGTTAGAATTGGCTGTCTGCACGAAATCCCCATACTTGAATGCTAATTATTTGAACATCAAGAACATAGACTCCTTTGACTAATACCAGCTGGTGGAGTCATTCCTATACGGACTTCAGATCATTGATAATTGTTAAGACATGATGCTGCTTTCTGCTCCCTTCTCCTTATAAATAGCTTTTGGAATCCAGCTGATTTCATACATATAGCTGATCCAATAAAAGTTGAATTCATAAATGCATGGACCATTAATGAAAGCTATGTGGAAGAAAATGTAAGTTTATGCTGTTTCACTTGTAAATGAATATATATCTAAGAGTCTAGAGGAACTTCAGTGGGATAGGGAAGAGATGAAAAATCTACACATGAAATCTCTGTATTTCCCATGTCATCAATCATAACTGGGTTCAGCACCTAGACCCATGTTCACAGATTATTAATAGCAACAGATAGACAATGTGCTCATAGATTTGAAAAATGCTACCATGTACACGTTTATATATTTAATTGTGTAATGGATAAACATATGACTTGTTTTAGGGTATAAATAGTTTGAAATATAGCGAACATTATTCATTTTAGTAAAAAAGGAAAATAGTGCAGGCGAAGGTAGAGGGAGACGAGACAGCAAGAGACTGTCACAATTTATTCATACATTCACGTATACATTCTATCCTGCTATGATGGGAATCTTGTGAATTTTGAGAACACGTACATAAATAAAACAGGCCTTGTTGGGCTCAGTAAGTGTACTCTCTACAAAGGACTGCAAAGCCATATTCATCATCACAAGAGCACAAGTTTCTATAAGCCACTCACAAAGAAAATAAATATGGACAGAGGACCTGCAGTTTACCAACAATATAACGGCTTTCTCAGATAATTTTTCGAGGGTACCTATTAATTCAAAATTCTACAGAAGTCAGTCTTATTAATTGATGCAAACTGATTGAGGCAGACCAGCTGTTGGGCATTTTCCCAAGCATGCTCCCACAGGTCCCATGTCACTCATCCACATCAGAATATTCTTAATATAGTATTGCTCCATACAGAAACTTAAGGGCTAAAAATATGCAATTTAAATATATTTAAGACATCGCAGATGTAATCCTCCACTCTTTTAATCAATTTCCTTGAGGGTTAAAAGGCTTAGCTGCAGTTTGGAATACTTCACAGAGATAAGCTTATGGACTCAGCATTTAATGAGTTTATTTCAGCTAACAATATATAATTAAAATCATAAATCGAGACTTAAGCCCAGCTAAAAGGATTTCTACTAAAATCAATTAATTTACACAACATTCAATGGAGTTTAACACTTTGAGGTTGAACAAAAAGAAAACACAGAAAGTACTCATGCTCAAATTATAAGCAGAAAAGGAGATTGATTCGTTATCCCAAGAGAAAGAAGTTTTGTTTCTTTTGTTGTTGTTTGCTTTAACATATTGATATTGGGTATTTCCAATACTCTAAGGCAACGAAAGATTTTTTACTACATTTCTAAAACGGAAGGCTCTGTTTTTGACAATACCATCGCCTTCTATGCCAGGGATATAGAGTTAGTTTCATGTCAGATGAATCAGGTGCCATTCTTAAAGGGTAAATGAAAGAGATGTAGGCTATTTATCCTCTCTGCCACGAGGATTTCAGCTGTGTGGTGTAGATCAGCCTAGTTAGAAAAATTGGCTGAGATTCTTACATTTGCCTGGCATTCTTACCAGCAGAGGAGAGGAATTTTTCCTTCCTTCCTTCCTTCCTTCCTTCCTTCCTTCCTTCTTCCCTTCCTTCCTTTTTTCTTTCCTAAAATGTTTTCTCCTTTTAGAGTACTACTCCTGTTTTCTTTTATAAAAATATATTCTGCTTTAAAATTCAGCATCTTTCTTCATCATATTGCCTTCAATGTTTTCCTTTTATTTTCTTTGCAAGTCCTTTTTTAAAAAGTGTTTCTACTTTGGTTTGACTCCTTTTGCTTTAATATTTAAAAATTTGCTTAATATTTTTAAAATCTTTAATATTTAAAAATTTGCTTAATATTTTTAAAATCTTTTTTTTTCTTTTATTATTATTATTATTATTATTATACTTTAGGTTTTATGGTACATGTGCGCAATGTGCAGGTAAGTTACATATGTATACATGTGCCATGCTGGTGCGCTGCACCCACCAACTCGTCATCTAGCATCAGGTATATCTCCCAGTGCTATCCCTCCCCCCTCCCCCCACCCCACAACAGTCCCCAGAGTGTGATGTTCCCCTTCCTGTGTCCATGTGTTCTCATTGTTCAATTCCCACCTATGAGTGAGAATATGCGGTGTTTGGTTTTTTGTTCTTGCGATAGTTTACTGAGAATGATGATTTCCAATTTCATCCATGTCCCTACAAAGGACGTGAACTCATCATTTTTTATGGCTGCATAGTATTCCATGGTGTATATGTGCCACATTTTCTTAATCCAGTCTATCATTGTTGGACATTTGGGTTGGTTCCAAGTCTTTGCTATTGTGAATAATGCCGCAATAAACATACGTGTGCATGTGTCTTTATAGCAGCATGATTTATAGTCCTTTGGGTATATACCCAGTAATGGGATGGCTGGGTCGAATGGAATTTCTAGTTCTAGATCCCTGAGGAATCGCCACACTGACTTCCACAAGGGTTGAACTAGTTTACAGTCCCACCAACAGTGTCAAAGTGTTCCTATTTCTCCACATCCTCTCCAGCACCTGTTGTTTCCTGACTTTTTAATGATTGCCATTCTAACTGGTGTGAGATGGTATCTCATTGTGGTTTTGATTTGCATTTCTCTGATGGCCAGTGATGGTGAGCATTTTTTCATGTGTTTTTTGGCTGCATAAATGTCTTCTTTTGAGAAGTGTCTGTTCATGTCCTTAATATTTTTAAAATCTTTACAGTTAATTCACCATTTAAACTATTAACATATGTTTGTGCTCCTTTAATCGTTTCTTAAAAATATTTACTAAGTAACATATTTCTAAGAATCATCCTTCCCAAGTTTTACGCTGCAAAGACTCCGTCCCTCCTCTTGGCCTCCCTCAGTTTCACCCTTACTTGTTGTTTTCTTCTGTGCCCCCACCTCCACATGCCTTTGGCAGAAACAATCAAATGTGCTATTGCATAGATAATCTCAGTATCTCACTTGATCACCCTTTGCTTTATGATAGTTTTTTCATTACCATCTTTCTTTTTCCTCCAGCTCAGCCAGAACTCACACTTCCCCAAGCTGTTGCTTTGGCTCTTCCTTCTGTCTCAAATGCCCAGTGCCCAGGTATCTGCTTAGTCAACCTTCATTTACCGCCTTAAGGTTTTCAATGAGCTCTTGCCATCTTAGTTAACACTATCATTTCCATTCCCTCTCTGGTGCCACATTTTTTTTTCTTTCATAGCATTTATCACTTTCTCACATGCTATGCAACTTCATCATGTGTTATACATATTATTTATTCTTTGTTTCCCCACTAGAATATAAGCTGTACAAGAGCAGGGATCTTTGTCTTTGTGGTTAATAGGTGTATCCTAAGTGCTGGGATAGTAGTAGTGATGGGACCGTATTATGTTCGTTTACCTATTTTTGAATAGATGCATGAACAAACTTTTTAATTAATCAATATGTCATATGTCAGTTGAGTACTATCCAATACTAATGACTGGTTTATGTTACCTTCAATTTTATTTCAAAATCTGTAAGCTTCTACGAATCTCTTTACAGTTTCTCAAATATGGAAATTTATAAAAATTTACTTGGCTGTTTTTCTCAGAAGTGTATAGTAATTGATAATTTATAGTATATTCCTTATAATTTTATAATTTCTATATTTATAATAACTAGCATTAGTATCTTTTATTTTTATTATTATAAAACAATATTTTCTGTTAGCAAGAAAGAGGCAGTTAACTATTCTGTAAGCAGGTGAAAACTATTCAATAAGAGTATTAATTGAAGCACCTTTCCTCTCTTATACCCATTTCACTTTTTAAAGGTTTTCATAGTATTATATCTGCAAAGTTCTAACTTATTAAAATTGAGTCAGGGAGCAAACTGAATTCTCACTAATTTACTTATGAAACATCATTTTCAGAACTTTTAGCCACACCCAAGCCTTCAAGGTACATAGTTAGTATCTCTTATTTACTGGTCAAATGCCTAAGGTGAAAGAAATAGCAGTTTGAATGATGAACTTGAGAATTTAAATCTTTGAATTGCCACCACATTATCTTCTATAGAATATGAAAATATTAACTGGTATAGTGATTTACAATTATTGGAAGGCTACCATTTGCTAATTTACCATTAGAAATATTGTTCCTTTTGGAAAGTAGATTGCAGAGTCATTGATATGTTAATTAAATTATTTGGCAACTGTTATATATCAATGCAATGACAGAGAATTTATCAAAAAATGATTCTTGTACATTAGCAGTTTTTGTCTTTGCTAACACTAATATATAATAGTCAAATAATGAATATTTCAAAAATACTAAGTGAATTGTGAATACTTGTTTTTAATGTCTAGCTAGTCTCACATGACTCTGATAAAACTATAAAATAACTCACTTTAGGTCATTTTGCTAATGCTACATGACATCGATGTTAGAAGGAAAATTGTTCATCATGCTACTTCAAGGCAGATCCACAGGATTATATTTTACTTCTGGTGGTAATTTTATGGGTTTTTTTTCAGCTTGTAATTGCATAAAATGTCAAGACAGAGAATGCCTCTAAGTAAAATACAATATACATTAACTCAAAATTTACCAAAAAAAAACAATGCTAACTTGCTGTTTTCCTAATACAGATCATAGGTTTGCTTAAGGGTACTGAAAGCAGAAATGGTATTACATGTTGTCAAGAGGGTAGAAATTGTTGAAACATGTTGCCTCATAAAGGAGAACAGGAATGTTTTACTTATAAAATTATATGTATGGAAAGGAAAAACAGAAATCTGTTAAATGATATAGCAGAACATCTTCCTACAGTTGCATTTTCAAATTTCATAAAAACTCTTTATTATAGACCTGGACCACGTAGGTAATAGTTAAATTTTACATTTAGAAGAGTTGGACTTATTAATTTTTTCATTGTCATAAATAATTATAATTAATATATCACAATATTCTAATTTATGGGACAAAGAAAAAGAAATCTTCTGTTTCGTGGAATTGAGTGGGTTGATATTAAAAATAGGTTGGAACTCTGATTTAAAGAACTAATTAAATAGTTAAATATTGGTCATGCGGGGATGGGGGAGACTTAAGATTGCTTGCACGCATGAAACCTAGGTGACTAGTGAAGTGATTGTGCCATTCTCTCAGATAAACAAAAATGATAATATAAGGTGCATGAGCAAAAATGGGTGAAGGTGTTTATGAAGCAAGCAGGAAGGGGCGACACAGGACTCTGAAACATGCAGATCTGTAGCCGTGGAGAAAGATATGGGAAAGAAATGATCTGAGTCATTAATTGAAGCAGGAGAGAGGATGGAGAGAGGGAGGGATGAAGTGGGAGAGACAGAGAGAGAGATAGAGAGGGGTGCGGGGAGAGAATATAGATGAGAGGAAAATTGAGTCACAGAAAGAAATGTTTCAAAGTGGTGCTGAAATATCAGCTGAAGTCATTGCTTTAACATAAATTTACTTTGCACTGTACACACTAAAGACCTGAGAAAACGGTTATTTTCCATGACACCAGAGTGAATATGCAAGAAAGAGAAGGAAAGTGAGGATGCCAAACACATTGGAAAAAGGCTGGTGGACAAAAGGAATGAAGTGCTTTGAGGAAGGAAAGGGAAAGGAAATAAGCATAATAACAAATCAGCTGAGAGAAATGGAAGGGTTGAAAAACAATAGACTGGGTGAGGTGGCTCACACCTGTAATCCCAGCACTTTGGGAAGTTGAGAGAGGCAGAACACGAGGTCAGGAGTTTGAGACCAGCCTGGTCAAGATGGTGAAACCTCATCTCTACTGAAGATACAAAAAATTAGCTGGGTGTGGTGGCAGCTACTCGGGAGGCTGAGGCAGGAGAATCACTTGAACTCGGGAGGTAGAGGCGGAAGCTGCAGTGAGCCGAGATCGTGCCATTGCACTCCAGCCTGGGTGACAGGGCTACACTCCGTCTCAAAAAAAAAAGAAAAAAGAAAAACAATAGTATTGGTGAGTTTGAAGAATATTTTAAAGGGAAAGTAAGAAAGTAGCAAGCACACAAAAAATAAGACATCTTGTTGGATAATGGTCTATTTCTTGTTATATACAGTTTTAGAGAAGGAATAGGAATTTCATAAGAAATTTGAGAAGACAGATTGGATCTGCAGCCATCAACTAAGGTACCCACACTCAAGTCTGATGTTGAATGACTTCTGTGTATCCAGTTATCTGAAGACAGAACAGATAACCAACTATCTGGGGAATCTCCTTCTAGCTGGGGCACTTAAATACAGCCATTTATGATTATAAGAAGTTTTGAAAAAGTAAGAACTTCCTTTCCAACTGAACAGAGAAAAAAGAGAACTTTAGGGACCTACTTTTCTTTGTTAGAGTATAAGAAATAAAGTGGTTTTGCTAGATGAGCATAAGAGGTCAAGTCCTATGGGTCCACGTGGTTGTTTGTGCCAAGGCTGTATAGAGAAAGAATGTTGGCCAAATAGCAAACTCCTTGGTGAATGGCGTCGAGAAAACAGGAAGTGTATTGGTGTCAATTACAAAATAAGAAAAGTATAGTTAGTATCAATATTCAGAAACTTAAATAAGGTTAATTTCATGGTCAAATGAAAAAAATTATCATTGGGAGAAAGCAGCACAGAGCGTCACTGTCTATGTTCTGCAGTGTGTCATGTCATGGCACCCTTACTAGAGAGACTGACAGGAATAAGAGGCAAGTTTAAACAGAGGGTCTTCAACTTCTCAAGTGACATTTAAAGGTCACAGCTGATGTCACATGCCTGACAAGTTAATAGACATTAACCTGTGCTCAGTACAAGAAATAATCTTCTTGAGAACATGCCCTGGTGTCTCCAGAAAAAAAATAATTTGAGTATCGAGAAGGGTTGTGTGTCGTGTAGAATGTGGACTCATCTTATGGACTTCTCTCTACTAACAGGGCCTAGGGATCTCACAATTTCATATTGAGGGACAGGCATGACTTAGAGAAGATTGTGAAAGTGAGCTTTCAGAGGAACTCTTCCCATACAGTGGACAGCAAGATGTGCAGATTTGTTCCATGAGTCATCCCAGGTTGCTTCATGTCTCTCATCCTTCAGAACTAACTGCTAGTAATTACACTGTATAAATAGTTGAATCTTCTCCCTCTTCTCCATGTCCTCTTTATTTCCTCAATTGTCCTCTTGATGTCTCACCTGGGGTATTATAGTAGCTTCCAGATTGATCTACCTCTGCATATACATGCTCATAGCTTTGTATCTCAGTTTTGAACTGAAAAGTTTTATAGAAAGGAACAATGAAATGATGGAGCCTGACAGGGACAGAGGATGGCCAGTGAAGAGACTCTATGTACCCTCCAGTATGGTCATTTTAAACTACCAGCTATCACTTTGGACCAATTTTCCCATCTCTGACTCCAATTGCCATTTTCTATTCTTTAGATTTTATATTAAAAGAAAGCATAGAGAGAAGGCTAATTTATCACTACCCTGGAGTGATTTCTTGGGGGGAAAACACCTGCAAATACTTGTATTTTCAAAAGAGAAGACTGTTTAAAGTTTTTTTTTAATTTGGGAGATAAACACTTCAGATGTGCAACATGGTACACATAAAAAGAGTATCATATTATAAATAACAAACTTCATATTCTTGTTGTTTTCCTTTCTGTATCTCACCACTTGCTCTCTCAGAGATGTTCATGTCAGGAACAAATAAATGAAAGGAAAGACTAAAATAAAATTAAAGAAGAAAATAAGATATATACATCTATGTGTGTGTATGTCTGTGTTGTATTGTTAGCTTTTGACATGTAATAACTCTGCCCAAAATCTAATGGGTTAAGATGATAACTCATTATTTAGCTCACAATTCTTCTGGTTCTTTTGACCTAATCTGGGCTTGGTTAATCTCGTTCACTCATCATCTGCAGTCGGTTGGCAGGTCAGCTCAGGGTGGCTGGTTCAGGATACATTGCTTCACACTCATGTCAGCAGGTTATGTGACTGCCATCAAGAGCAAAAGGAGAGACTGGACCATGTGTCACTCATAATCCAACAGACCATTTCAGTCTGCTCAAGCAGCATCAAAATTCCAAAGGCAGCAAGAGGTTTTCCAAATCTCTCCTTTCATCAAGTCAGCTTCTGCCTCATGGGCCAAAGTCCAGAATTAGTGTGAAGGGCACAGCCCAATGTGTGTATCCATTTAAAGAGCATCAAATAATATGCTACAAAAGAATAAACTTAATAAATGTTGTGAAAAACATCTACAATAGAAACCAAAACATTGCTTTGTTAAATTAACCGAGATCAAAATAAATGGAGACATATTCTATGTTCATGTTTTAGGAGTCAATGCTGTAAAATGTAATTTCTCTCCAAAGTGATCAGTGAAATTAACACAATCCCAGTCACAAATGCAGCAGATTTTTTTTTGACGAACTTGGAAAGTTCTTCCTAAAATATGTATGAAAATTCAAAAATTTCCAGTTGTCTGGAAAAACAGTACTGTTGGGTAGCCTAAATTACCTGACATCAATAATTATTATAAACTAATTCTAATCAAGATAATACAGTGTTAGCATTAAGGAATGAAAAATGGATTAATAGAACCAAATAGAGAATACAGAAATACAGCCACACTTACATGGCCACATGATATTTGACAAAGATTCCAAAGCAGCACAGAAGGAAAATAAAAGATTTTTCAGCAAATATTTCATGACAGCTGGACATCCATATGGAATAAAATTAACCTTGAACTCTATCTCATTCTATGTACAAAAAGTAGACCATATGCCTAAACTTAAAAGCTAAAGCAAAAGGAGCTTAGAAGAAAGCTAGTTTAGTAGGTTTTTGCCATAATTTCAAGTAGACAACATTTTCTTAGGACACAAAATGTAGTAAAAATAAAGGAAAAAATGGATAACTTAGACTTCATCAAAAAGAAATAATTTGCTCATCAATCATCACCCTTAAAAATATATAAGAAAGCCACATTCTAGGAGAAAATATACGCACAACATAGTCTAAAAACATCCCCAATGGGCAAAAATTTGAACTGTTTCATTAAAATATGTAAATGACTAATAAGCACTTTAAAAATGCTCATCCTCAACACCATTAGTCACAAAAAAATGCAATTTAAACCACACCAAGCTACAAATCCCACAGAAAAGCTAAAATGAAAAAGACTGAATGTACAAATGTTGGCAAGGCTGTGGAACAACCAGAACTCTCATCCATTGTTAGTGAGAATTCCACAGAGTATAGAAGTTAATTATTGTATGCATACAAAAGATCTTTAACATACAGAATTCATTAAATGTTGAAAATTCTTCAACTTGCACTTAGCATTCTATTATCATTTTTCTTCTCATATCCTAACTGTTCATTTCTGATTTATTACAGGAAGCTGTAGTCTCAACATCACTGGTGGCCTTGATGTGTACATGTACATGAGACAGATCCTTATTAACTCTTTAGAAACTTTCAGTGATACTGGAAATAGGAAAACTTTTAATTTGCTCATTTATTTGTGCATTTTCTGTGTACTAAACTTGCTACTGAAGACAACATTCTATTTTATGTCACCTAAACCTCATGCCATCCAAGTAAATTACTGGTAAATTCTTCATCCCAAAGGATGATTCCTACTTAATTTATATAAACAGAAAACTTCCAGGTTTAGTGGACAAAAGACTAATTTGAATTACGAAAACAGAGAATCACAGCCCCTCAATCAATTTCCAGACTTGAGCCAGTTTACAAACCCAGAATCCCTTGAATGAAGGGGAGGCCGGGTCCCCTTGAGAAGGACCCCATTACACTACTAACAATTTATTCTGTTAATTTTTCCGCTAACCATCCCCAAGGAGATCTCCAGCCTTCTACCAGGGTAACTGTGCATTGGGGAAAGGGAGATGATTGGACATTTTGGGGACTACTGGACATTGCTCTGAGCTGACATTGATTCCAGGGGACCCAAAACGTCACTGTGGTCCTCCAGTTAAGGTAGGGGTTCATGGAGGTCAGGTAATTAATGGAGTTTTAGCTCAGGCCCAACTTACAGTGGGTCTCTGAACTCATCCTGTGGTCATTTCCCCAGTGCCAGACTGCATAGTTGGCATGGATATACTTAGCAGCTGGCAGAAACCCCACATTGGCTCCCTGAGTGGTAGCATGAAGGCTATTATGGTGGGAAAGTCCAAATGGAAACCATTAGAGTTACCGGTACCTAGAAAATGTGTAAATCAAAACCAATATCACATCCTTGGAGGGACTGCAGAGATTAGTGCCACCATCGAGGACTTGAAAGATGCAGAGGTGGTGATTCCCACCACATCCCCATTCAACTCTCCCATTGGCTTATGCAGAAGATAGATGGATCTTGGAGAAACCATAAGCAGAAAATGCAGTTTTTTCCTTCTTTGATTTCTGGTTTACAGAACTGTGAGATGATAAATTAGTGGTTTTTTTTTTTTTTTTTTTTGAGACAGAGTCTCTCTCTTTTCGCCCAGGCTGGAGTGCAACGGTGCAATCTTGACTCACTGCAACCTCCGCCTCCCAGGTTCAGGTGATTCTCCTGCCTCAGCCTCCTGAGTAGCTGGGGATTACATGCATGCGCCATCACGCCCAGCTAATTTTGTATTTTTAGTAGAGACGGGGTTTCTCCACGTTGGTCAGGCTGGTCTCAAACTTCTGATGTCAGAGTGTTAAGTTCCCAAATTTTGATGATTTGTTATGCAGCAAAAGAAAACTACTACAGGCTCATAGAGCACAAAATAAAAGGTGATTGTATTGTCTTCAGAACCAAATATGGCTTCACCAGAGAGAGGAATCTTTAACTGTGTCTTTGAGATGAGCAGTAGTTCCTTAGTTGGAGATGGCAACAAAGTCAGGAAGGAAAATGAGTGTGGTGCATTCAGACATCACAGACTTGAGTGCTGTGACTGAGGAATAAGAATCCTAAGGTTCAGTGGCAGAAGGTAAGATCTCTAATGTTGGTTGAGAATATGTTGCAAAGGAGTTTCTAATGATATACTAATAAATGTATACCTCTCAGAAATAAACAGCCATGAACGCCATTTAATTACTTGTTTTACAGAGGAGTGGCATGGTTCTGTGTGAGGAAATTACCACTAACTTAAAGCAAGGATTGAGAAAAGTGAGTGTTGTCATTTTAAACCAATGAAGGTGGTTTAGAGATTATCAGTGATAAGCAAAGCTATACAGACAGTAAACATTTTTTTTCTAAATTTCAATAGAATATTATGTTAATTTGATTTACTTTTTCTGGGCTCTGATGTCTTTGTCTACAATTTGCAGGTGACTGCAAAACATAAAATTACAGTGTCCAAGCATATAATATTTTTATATTGCTACCAGTAGTTAGTACAACAAAATTTGATGGCGTAAACATAAAGCATGCATTACTTCTAGTCTACAAGTCATCTGGAGAAATCTTTGGGCCTTGACTGGGCTTGCTTATGTGCCTGTGTGCAGCTGTAGGTGCACACCTAAGCTGACTACTCTTGGGCTCTGTCACATATTTTGCTATAGTTTATCAGAGAGCCTCATCTAGAAAAACTGACCTCCACTCCAAGATGCCTTTTATTATCCTGCAAGCTATGTCTGCCTCTTTATCAAGGTTAGCCTTATAAATGACAGAACATCACTGTCTCTATGTTCTATTGAAAGAAATAAGTCACAAAGTTGGCTCAAATTAAAGCCTTTAGAAAACTGATCTTGCCCTTTATGATAGTGGGCAAAGTCGTATTGCAAAGATTGTGCATGCAGGAAGGCATAACAATCTGGGTCACAATCAATCCACAATAGTATCTATTTTCACTTTTCAGGTAAATCCCTACATGGTGATCATAAAAACAAATGCTCTCAGGATAAAGCAGAGAATGCGTGATATGAAAGAATTTGAACAATAGAGACATACGGTGGCAAAATGATAAGTAGATGGCTCTGCAAACACATTTCAAAACACAACTCCAGAAATAGTGTTCTAGCTAAAGAAACACCTTTGAAGGAAATCTTGAGCCTTTGTTTATAATATTTCTTACAAAAGAAAGGCTATTTCGATCATAGAATATTACTTTGAACCATATAATTTGTGAATATCCATATTTAATAGTTTACTATCTAATATTTTAGTCTACAACACAATAAATTATGCAGTGTAATAATTTATTTTATTTTTATCCCACTGCAAGTTTCACCCCTCCCTCAACCTGCTCACCATTGTTTAGTTTTATTATGTACTGTGAAATAATTATTCAAGCATAACATTTTTAATTTACTTATTTTGAGGATTGTATTAGTCCATTTTCACACTGCTATAAAGAACTACCTGAGACTGGGTAATTCATAAAGAAGAGCAGCTTATTTGACTCACAGTTCTGCATGGCTGGGGAGGCCTCAGGAAACTTACAATCATGGCGGAAGGTGAAGGAGAAGCAAGCACCTTCTTCACAAGGTGGCAGGAGAGAGGGTGAAGGGGGGACATGTCACACACTTTTAAAACATCAGATCTAGTGAGAACTCACTCACTATCATAAGAACAGCAAGGAGGAAATCTGCCCCATGATTCAATCACCTTCCACTGGTCCTCTCCTACAATTTGACAAGAGATTTGGGTGGGGACACAAATCCAAACCATATCAAGGATTACTTATAATGTGATCAAAATACTTTAAGATGTATATCCATGCATTCTTCTTTTTCAATTTTATCTTTCTAGTTATTGAAAAAAATTCCATACTTATTGTTCTACTACTGACTGGATCAAATTAGAATTGCAAAGCAAAATGCTTAGGATACTTAAAAGTGATATAAATGTTAGAATACTTTCTCTGAAAGCAGCCCCATAATACTGGATAATTACACAAATTTAAAAAAAAAGTTGTAGTGTCAGTAGCAGACTCTTGAATTTTTTTAATAGGGACTTAGCAGAAACAATTTTTGCTATGTCTTTCAATATACAGAATATAGTTATGGTTTGAATGTGTTCCCAAAAAGCATGTATTGGAAATTTAATTTCCAGGTGCAGGTGACGAGATCATAAGGGCTCTACCCTCATAAATGAATTGACATTCATATTACAGTAATAAGTTCTTTATCATGAGAGTATGTCTGCTATAAAAGCCAGTTCCACCCCCTCTGACTCACTTGTGCTTTCTTGCCCTTCTGCTGTCTGCTATGAGATGACAGCAGGAGAACATTTGCAAGATAGGGGTTCCTTGATCTTAGACTTCCCACCCTCTAGAACTGTAAGGAATACATTTATTTCCCTTATAAATTACCCAATACCATGTATTCTGCTATAGTAACACAAAATGGACTAAGACAAAAGTTGTATAATCTAACATTAACAGGCGGCCCACCAGAGACTATATCCAACAAAGTATATAGCAGCTCCACACAATGCAACATGGGCCATATGACACATGAAGTAAATAGTAGCCGTGTATTTACATGTTCCAAAGCCATTTGATTTATCAAAACTCTAGAGATCTAGATTACTGAGATCTTGTTTGAAACAGAAATGGAATATTGGCCTTAACAGTTAGTAAACTATAGTGAGACCCGGAGCAAGGTATTTCCCCCAATGCGAATATATATATATCTCTTTTTATTAAATTGTGTCTCCTCATTGTGAATGTACTTCATTTTATTAGTTACTTTTAAAATCACTATTTGTTTAATTAAGAAATTTCTTCTTGCAAGTCTGAACCTCAGCTATTGCAAAACTTTAGTAATTACTCAAATCACAACTAAAGATTTTTAATACTGACTATATATTCAGACATAAAGATTCTTGATTTAGAGCAATGTCATTATTTAAAATATTGCTATGAGCACTTTAATACAACTTTAATTCTTCATGATATCATTTTGACTAGGGAATGTATGAAATACAGTTACCTAAACTCCTTAAAATGGTAAATAATTACCATTTGGCTCCACATTTCTAGGAACTTAGTTTATTTTGAAAGGTTGAGAAACATCCCAATTTTCTATGCTTTCATTTTGCAATTTTTCCAATAGTTGGGAGAAACTATGCGGGTAATTGGAAAAACAGTAATACATTTTTCCTAATTGTTTTTCTAGATCAGGCTGAGGATCACTTGCCATTTTTATGATTCAAGATGATTCAGGATAGAAATCAAATGTGTCATCATAATAAATTTAATATTTTTACTAAACTACTTATTTAATATATAGCTTACATTTACCTTTTCTATAAAACATTCTTTGATTTATCTGGACCTGTGTGATGTTGCTAATAAGTGGTCACACTATGTGCTATTCTAGTGTCTCTTCCACCTGTCTGAAGGCATTAATTTCTGATAGGGGTACATACTTCAATGATGTCCAAACATTAAGAGCTGTAATTGTAACCTAGGAAGGTTATTAGGTTCTAATACTAAGAAGTATTAGAACATGAATCAACTAAGTCTGAGACTCTATTTTTCACAAAATCATTATGAATTTCCATCGAAATTCTAAATATTTAATACCAGATTTTCTTCTGTAAACCTAGAGGTAAAATTTTGTCACAAGACCTCTAGAAATTTCAACAGTAATTGTACAGTGTGTTATATAAAATATGAGCTCAGTGATAGTGTTTATAATGTGCAGCATTATAAACAGTTATGTTATTTACAACGTAATTATATATATTGTTGAATACAATATAGTTGTCATTTATAATATAATTGCTTATAATGCTGCACATTATCAACAATATCATTGATGGTTTACATATATATGTATATATATGTTCATTTATATTGATATATAATTTATGTGTTGTTTTGAGTTACCCAGATCTAAACATTTCGTGGTCTCCTAGAATATGCAACCTGCTACTGAAAGGTTAATTCTGTCCCAAGCAAGGATACAACTAACAGAGATCCTTATTGTCAATTTTTTGGTGGTTTCCTAGTATAACCCACAAATAGTATTTACATATACATGATGCACATGTAGGAGATGATAGAATTTGCAAATATTGTAGCTTTTATTGTATGCCCTAGGCATGAAAATTGTTTGATTTACTATTTGGCACATCACAAAATCATTATAGTTTTCAACATTATATTCTCCCCTGTAGTGCCCATCTTCTAGATGTTTATCTTTAATATATTGAAGATAGTAATTTTTTGTAAAAGCATACTTTGTGATAAATGCTGTCTTGTATTCAGGCCAACAAACAAACTTTTATTATTTCTTTATTACATGGAATCAAAAACTTTAAAACTGTATTTCTTTAAAGTGTCTCTGTGATTTCCAAAGCTGGAGTCTACAATAACTATTTCTGCTTCCATTGAGAAGGTTGTCAAGTTAAAACTATTTAAGTAATACATGCAGAGCAGGTTTTGTTTGGATGTAATTTCTCCTTTTTTTTTTTTTACAGTTTATTGCCTGAGGAAAGCAAATATTTCACTAGAGTTGTCTAATACATACATAACACTGACTATACGACAAATACATCAAAGGAATATTGAGTACATCATTCTTATTTTAAGACTCTAGCATGTTCAATTCACTTGTGGGAGCAACCAACTCACTGATTTTATACATAGCCATCAATGCTAATAAAAAGAAGTCAATATTTCTAGATAAAGACTAAGCAGTCACAAATCCATTGTTACTAATTATTATAACTCCTTTCTCTACATTCCACCCTGGAAATTAAGGGCTACTAATAAAGTATTGAAGCCTGGAAGAAAATCATAGCAGAAATATGAGGAAATTTCAGAGCACTACAATAGGACCAGACAGAGAAAAAAAAAAAGAGAGAGAAAGCAGTTGTATCTGGGAAGGTGTTACACGGATGTCTTCCAAAACCAGAGGAAAACCTTGCTAAGCTGAAAGTTCCAGAAATTTGTTACTTCATTGCCTATTCTAAGACCTCATATCCTAGGGAAATGCTAGCCATGTGATTCACTTGACTCTCTGACATGAAATTCAATTCATCACTCTGATTTATTAAAATAACCTATGAGGGAAAAAGATTAAGCAACCTCAGATGAGATTGGGATGACATCCATAGCAGCTATTTATTATATTCAACACAGACTTTTAACCAAAAATGTCAACTGCCTACAGCTGCTCTTATCAGGCAACACACATACACATACGCACACACAAACTATTTTAACTCTTATTAGTATTGCTAGATTTAAGAAAATGTACACCTTAAAAAACAGAAGAGTATCTGGTATAAAATGAAGGAAAAACAAAAGAAATTATATAATGAAAGATAATAATTTGCCACATTTACAATATATTAAGAGGTTTAAATTTAGAGAACTAAAAGAATTGAGGTGAGAATTCCATTTAAAATGGAATAAATTTTCCATCGTCTGAAGAAAGAAAAGAGTATTTCTGTTCTAGAGATCCAGTGTTAATAAGCAGTATGAATAAAAGAATCACACTCTGATGCATCCTGGTTAAATTTTGAACAGCAGTAATAAACAGGAAATTCTAAAAGCTTCCATGGTCAAATCTAGGACTGTGAGATATAAATTTCAAAATAGCTTTCTTTTAGATGGCATTTAAAGACATAGGTCTGGATGAGATCATATAGAGCTATTGTAGAGAAAGAGAAAAGAGCAGGGTCTGTATTTAAGCTCGGGGAGACTCCAAAATTCAGAAGTTGAAGACTAAAAACTACAAAATAAAAATCATATTTAAAAAGTTACCCAAGAAAACTGATAATGTAGAAAGTAAAAGTATATATTTAGATCATGTAAATATAATATATAGATGCATAACAAATTAACAAAGTTAAATTTGACTTTTTTGAGAAGGTAAAAAAAATATAGATCCTGAATATAATAATTAAAAAAGAAAAATAAAATAATTTTTATCACTTATCCCAGATCATATAGATGTTAAGCAGGTAATAAGATTACATTAGGAACAACTTTATGCCGAAAAGTTAGACAACTTTTTTTTATATGAGATCCGTAGATTCCTTGAAAAAATGAAACTCATCACAAGTGACATGACGAAACATAAAATGTAACTAGCCCCATAGATCTCAAAGATTGAATTAATTATCAACAAATTTCCTTTAAGAAAACACCCAACCCAAATGGCTTAGTGCTGAATTCTATCAAATATTATGGGAAAAATGGTACTAATCATTCACAAAGTTTTTCAGAAACTAAAAACAGAAATAATACTTCCTAACTCATTTCATATAGGACCAGTATAGGCATAAAAACCAAACCTGTCGAAAATGTTGAAAACAAGAAAACAAGCAAGCAAGCAAGCAAATATCCCTCATGAATACAGATGCAAAAAAGCCTTCCCAAAATATTAACTGAGTCTATTAAGCAATATAGAAAATAATACTAGAATGATGTATATTCCTTTAGAGCTAAATGATGAGAACACATGACATACAGAGGAGAACAGCACACACTGGGGCTTCTGGAGGGTGGAGGAAAGGAGGAGGAAGAAGATCGAGAACAATAACTAATGGGTACTAGGCTTAATACCTGGGTGATGAAATAATCTGTACAACAAACCCCCGTGATACACGTTTACCTATGTAACAAATCTGCACTTGTACCCCTGAGTTTAAAAGTTAAAAAAAAAGAAAGAAAAAGAAAAAAAAATACTATACAATAAGCAATTAAAGGTTATCCTAGCCATGAAAGGTTAGTTTACATTTGAAAAATCAAAGAATGCAGTTAAGAATATTAATAGAGTAAATGATAAAAACTGTGATCATTTCAAAATATAGCATTTTTTAAATTCAACATGAAACTAAGAATATAAAGAAAATTCCTGAACATGATAAAGAACATCTATGAAAATAAAAGTAATGAAAACTAGTATCATGCTTAGTGGTGAAAAACTGAATGCTTTCTCAATACGATAGATCAAAGATGTTCCAAGTTTGAACATTTTAAAAAATACAAAAAAATCTTCGCAAAGCATACTGACATGAGGGTTTTATTTTGAGGTAATGGCTAGGGTATGGAAAAAAAAAAAAAAAAAAAAAAACAAGAGTAGAAGCAACATTGTGCATTTGATAGAAATCCAGGCACAGTCACCCTGGGTGATTCTTATTTGTACATGGACACAGAAAGCTCTGTCTCCAGGTTGAACCCCCAATATTTGAATGAAGACCTTAGCTAGTGGAAGTTCCCCTCTGTCCCTCTGGTTATATAGCCATAGAAGTCTGTATAACCAGTTATGTCAGGTGAAAGCCATCAAAAATAAAACTGGCCCTGGAGTTACCAGCAGTATTTTAAAATTTAACTGCATATCACAACTTTCATAGACCTCAACTTGGTCAACAGTTAAAACCAGACATACGTGTATTCCCAGAGATATGCCTGGATCTCTCCCGGTCCATCTATAAAATGATAGTATCCTCCATAGTTAGAAGGTAAGTGTGTCCATTCTCACCACATCTGTGCCACATTAAGAGATCCTAGTCTTTATAGTCAATGAAGAAAAATAAAAGTCATGAAATTTAAAAAGAAAGAAAAGTCTCTTCCTTACAGATGGAAGATTTAATGGTAGATTCCTTACTAGTAGTTTAATGGTAGATTCCTTACTATTCACATGTATACAGATTACTGTAACTTGTTCCTATGTATACAGATTACTGTAGCCTGTTCCTATGTATACAAATCGCTGTTACTATGTATACAGATGACTGTATACATAGGAATAGTAAGGAATCTACCATTAAACTACTAGAAGTAGCAAGTGAATTCAGCAAGGTCAATAGATACAAGCTAATATACAAAAATCAATTGTGTTTGTATGTACTAGGAGCAAACAATTAGACAATTTAAATGCAAAGAGAGAGGATAGTAAAGGTTGTCACCACAAGCATAAATATGTGAGATACTGCATTTGTTAATTAGCTAGATTTAAGCATTCTACAATGTATATATAATACAAAACAACATATCATACACAATAAATATATACAATTTTATCTGCTGATGTTTTAAAAACATAAAAACAATGAGAATACTGTATTAAAATAAAAATGGCACCAGTTCGATAGTATCAATGAAAACTCAAAATTCATAAAAGTCAATTATACAAACAATATAAAATACATTTACTTTAAAAATGTCTAAATTTTGCTGAGTGAATTTCTTTAAAAAGACACCAAGAATAAATGGGGAAATATATCATCTACATAGAATATTGTTGGGATATACACCTCACCCTAATTGAACTAAAGGTTCAGTACAGTTCCAATAATAATTCCTCCTCCCATAATTTCCAAATCCAAGGATGTTTCCTGGATTTAACAGTGAATGATGTTTTGGATATCTAGTAAATGAGGAGAAATATGAGTATAATCAGATATGTGATTCAGGCAGAATTTTTAAATACTCTAGCATCTGCCTCTAGTTCTATAAAAAATACATAGGGTACTATTGCCTTTATATTTTAAAAATCCATCATTTTAAAAATAAATATTCATTTATCTACTATGAATCATGTATAATGTCCAAAATAATAGTTAGAATTATTACTATTATATAAAGTTAACAACACTTAAAGCTGACATGAGGTCAATAAATATTATGTCACATGATAAAGGAAAAAAAATAAAATGAAGGCATTTTCTTAGTACAAGTAAATATATGCACAGAAATGTTTTTAACAAAAGGAGTAGGAGATACTCATGATGTAGAAGATAAATATGACACACAGAGCTTACATTCAAGAAGAAAATATATACATTAATATAGTATCATGAGTTTCCAAGTGATATTTCCAAATAAGAGTAGAGAGAATTCTGTAGGTAGAATCAACAAGGCTTCATAGCTGATCACATGTAGGAGTGACATGGTAAAAAAAAATTAAGGATTACAATGACTACTTACTTCTGGTTACTCAACTAAATAAAAAGAGATACCATATATTAAGATGGAAAATGTGTTAGTCAGTTTGGGCTGCTATAACAAACTACCATAGACTAGGTGGCTTAAACAACAAATATTTATTGCTTACAGTCATTATTGTGCCCTCACATTGTGGAGAGTAGAGGGAGAGGAAGCAAGCTTTCTGATGTATTTTCTTTTAAGGGCATTAACCCCATTCATGAGGTCTCCATCTTCATAGCCTAATTATCCCAAAGTTCCCATTTCCAAATATCATTATGCTGGGAATTAGACTTCAACCCGGGAATTTTGGAGTAACACAAAACTTTCTGTTCATAACAAGGAAAAATAACATTCCTTGAAAAAAGTATATATATTATATTATGTAATTATACTATATTATATTATTATATAATATATATATTTGAAACATGTAAATTATCAATGTTATATAAGTTATCCAAATACATATGCATATTAGGTCAATGGATAAGTCAAGTCTGTCTGTATCTAAGAAAACTAATCTGGATCAGTGATATAGACTTTGATAATTGAAACTTTGGAAGTACTGTAGGTAACTTTTGCTAGAGATAAGTTGTAAAATGACAAAAATAAAGAGCACAGGATAAAGCATAGCAAGGCAACACTTTTAATTAGATAAGAAAGTACGGGAAAGTAAAAGACTGGAAGTTGTTGACTGGTCACAGGCAGAAGGAAAACTATGGGGTGTGATACCCTATTAGCTAAGAAAAACCAAGGATTTAAGAAGTTAAGATGGTTAGGAGTGTTGAATACTATTGAGAATTAATGCGAGGTAAGGGCTGAAAGGCAAACAAAAGATTCAATAACACTGCAGGCAAGATTAGAACAGCTTTGGTGAAGTAATAAAATGAAAGATGGATTAAAATGGATAATGAATTTTAAAAGAAAGGAATTTGGTGTTTTGTGTATAGACTGTCATTTCAAGAAGGTATATACAATGGGAGGAGAAAAAGTAGATTGCTGGTTTTATACTTTGGAATTTAGTATTTAAGTCATGGTGAGAACAAACTATTACAAAGGATGAGTTTGAAGATGCTATAAATAGGGTAAATCATTATGTTATGTGTATTAGTCAGGGTTCTCTAGAGAGAGAAAACTAATAGGATATATAGGTCTATATCCACATAGATCTCCATATACAGATCTATATCCACATAGATCTATATGTAGATATATATAAAGAGGAGTTTATTAAGGAGTATTAAAATCACATGATCACAAGGTCCCACAGTAGGCTGCCTGCAAGCTGAGGAGTAAGGTAGCTAGTCCAAGTCGCAAAGCTGAAGAACTTGAAGGCTGATGTTTAAGCACAGAAAGCATCCAGCACAGCAGAATGATGTAGGCTGGGAGGCTAAGCCAGTCTAGTCTTTTCATGTTCGTCTGCCTGCTTTATATTCTGGCCTTGCTGGCAGCTGATTAGATTGTGCCCACTCATATTAAAGGTGGGTCTGCCTTTCTCAGATCACTGACTGAAATGTTAATCTCCTTTGGCAACACTCTCACAGACACACCCAGGATCAATACTTTGCATCCTTCAATCCAATCAAGTTGATACTCCGTATTAACTATCACAAGTCAACCCACTGTCAACTCGAACCCATACACATCTCCTGAGATCATACAGAATGTTCAAATAACAAAAATAATAAGGTCGTAATTATGCCTAATATAATACAACTATTCTTCCTACAACAGGAAATACACCAATCCCCAGCCCAAATACTATTACATAAAGCTAACACTTAAATGCTGATAGAAAGCCAATAAATCTTATATCACATGATAAAGGAAAAGGAAATAAAATGAAGTTATTTTCTTAGTACAAGTGTATACATTCACAAACACATTTTTAACAAAAGGAGGAGGAAATACTCATGACAATTACAGTCCTCAGTTCTGCAAATGGTCACATGGTCGTAGCCAGTATTGATTACTACCTGCTTCTACTACCCATTCTGTATTCCCTCTGCCTTAAGCAAGCACCTCAGCAGGTCGTGGTTTTTTTCCTGGTAGAGTCACCCAAACCTTCACTCCTGAAGGGTCTGGGCCATTTGTAGTCCTGCCTAGATTGGGTTGCTGTAGTTTCTCATTGACCTTAATCACAGGGTATGGTAATATTAACAGATGCTCCAAGGGATCTCCTGTATTCCACAATATGCTTCCTTATCTTCATTGTGGAGTAGTAGACTGATTTCATCTTGACAGTCCAGGTCAATCACACCAGCCAACACAGTAACTCCCTTCTTAGACTGTTGACTTAAAGGTTGGAGGACCCCAAAGTGTCCAGGTGGCAATCTTAACTTTTAGTTTAATGGAAGCATTGTTGTGTCTCCTGGTGGCAGATTCCTCCCTCTGGAACTAAGGCCTCTAGGCCAGCAGAAGGTAATGTTGCAGGAATAGGAAAGAAAAATTTTGCTAGCAGATAACTAGGGGTGATGGTGAGTGGTGCCACTTTCACTTCCACCCCATGATTCCTGGACCCATGAATCCTGGCTGTGGGAGAAATGGTACCATACATTGGACACAGATTCAGAGCATACATGGTCTTCTGGAGAACTTTGTCCCAGCCCTAAAAAGTATTGTCACCTAGTTGGCATTGTAATTGTGACTTCAAAAGGCCATTCCACCATTCTATAAATCCAGCTGCTTCAGGATGATGGGGAACACAGTAAGACCAGTGAATTCCATGAGCCTGCACCATTCTATAAATCCAACTGCTTCAGGATGATGGGGAACACAGTAAGACCGGTGAACTCCATGAGCCTGAGCTCACTGCTGCACTTATTTAGCTGTAAAGTGAGTGTCTTGGTCAGAGGCAATGCTGTGCGGAATACCATGACGGTGGATAAGGCATTCCATGAGTCCACAGATGGCAGTCTTGGCAGAAGCACTGTGCGCAGAATAGGCAAACCCATATCCAGAGAAAGTGTCTATTCCAGTGAGCACAAACCTCTGTCCTTTCCATGATGGAAGAGGTCCAATATAATCAACCTTCCTCCAAGTAGCTAGCTGATCACCCTGAGGAATGGTGCCACATCAAGGGCTCAGTGTTGGTCTCTGCTGCCGACAAATTGGGCACTCAGCAGTGGCTGTAGTGAGGTCAGCTTTGGTGAGTGGAAGTCCATGTTGCTGAGCCCATATGTATCCTCCATCCCTGCCACCATGGCCACTTTGTTAATGAGCCCATTGTGCAATGACAGGGGTGTCTGGGAAAAGAGGCCGAGTGGTGGCCATAGAACGGGTGATACTATCCACATGATTATTAAAATTATCCTCTACTGAGGTCACCCATTGGTGAGCACTTATATGGGATACAAATATCTTCACAGTTTTTGACCACTTGGAGAGGTCCAACCCCATGTCTCTTCCCCAGACTTCTTTGTCACCGATTTTCCAATCATGCTTCTTCCAAATCCCTGACCATCCCTCTAAAGCATTGGCTACAGCCCATAAATTAGTATATAATTGCACATCTGGCCATTTCTCCTTCCATGCAAAGTGTACAACCACGTGCATTGCTCGAAGTTCTGCCCACTGGGAAGATTTCCCTTCACCACTGTCCTTCAGTTTATCCTAGAAAGGGGCTATAGTGCTGTCACTGTCCACTTTCAGGTGGTGCCTACATACCATGCAGAACCATCTGTGAACCAGGCCCTAATCTTCTCTTCCCCTGTCAACTGACCATAAGGAACTCCCAGTGAGGCCATCAGTGCAAGCTGGGGGAGAGAAGGCAGGCTGGCAGGAGTGGAGACTATGGGCATTTGAGCCACTTCCTCATGTGACTTACTTGTGCCTTCAGGACCTGCTCAAGCACGATCACATTTATATCACTTCCATGTGATGATGGAATGCTGCTGTGCATGACCCACTTTATGGCTTGATGGGTCAGAAAGCACCCAGTTCATGATAGGCAGTTCAGGTCACATGCTGACTTGATGACCCATAGTCAAACATTCAGTTTCCACCAAAGCCCAGTAACAGGCCAAGAGCTGTATCTCAAAAGGAGAATAGTTACCTGCAGAAGATGGCAGGGCCTTGCTCCAAAACCCTAGAGGTCTCCACTGTGATTCACCTGTGGGGACCTGTCAATAGCTCCAAACAGCATCCCTAACTGCCACTGACACCTCAAACACCATTGGATCTGCTGGGTCATGTGGCCTGAGTGGGAGAGCAGCTTGCACAGCAGCCTGGAACTGTTGCAGAGCCTTCTCCTGTTCTGGACACCACTCAAAACTGGCAGCCTTTTGGGTCACTCAATAAATAGGCTGAAGTAGCACAGCCAAATGAGGAATGTGTTGCCTCCAAAACCCAAATAGGCCCCCTAGGCATTGTGCCTCTTTCTTGGTTGTAGGAGTGGCCAAATGCAACAACTTGTTCTTCACCTTAGAAGGAATATCTTGGCAGGCCCCACACCACTGGACCCCTAGAAATTTTACTGAGGTAGAAGTTTCCTGAATTTTAGTTGGATTTATTTCCCATTCTCTGGCATGCAAATGTCTCACCAAAAAGTCCAGTGTGTTTGCTACTTCTTGCTCACTGGATCCAATCAGCATAATGTCATCAATGTAATGGACCAGTGTGATATCTTGTGGAAGTGAAAAGAATTCAAGGTCTCTTCAAACAAGATTATGACACAAAGCAGGAGAATTGACATAACCCTTAGGCAGGACAGTAAAGGGATATTGCTGGCCTTGCCAGCTGAAGGCAAATTTTTCCTGGTGGGCCTTATGGACAGGAATGAAGAAAAAGCCATTTTGCAAATCAATGGCTGCATACCGGGTACCAGGAGATGTGTTAATTTGCCCAAGCAATGAAACCACATCTGGTATAGCAGCTGCAATTGGAATCACCACTTGGTTACCCTTATGATAATCCACTGTCATTCTCCAAGATCCATCTATCTTCTGCACAGGCCAAATGGGAGAGTTGAATGGGGATGTGGTAGGAGTCACCACCCCTGCCTCTTTCAAGTCCTTGATGGTGGCACTAATCTCTGCAAAGCCTCCAAGGATGCGATATTGGTTTTGATTTACTAATTTTCTAGGTATGGGTAACTCTAATGGTTTCCATTTGGACTTTCCTGCCATAGTAGCCCTCACCCTACCTCTCAAGGAGCCAATGTGGGGTTTCTGCCAGCTGCTAAGTATGTCTATGCCAATTATGCATTCTGGCACTGGGGACATGACCACAGAATGAGTCCAGGGATCCACTGGACCCACCATAAATTGGACCTGAGCTAAAACTCCATTAATTATCTGACCTCCCTGAACCCATACCTTAACTGGAGGACCACAATAATGTTTTGGGTCCCCTGGAATCAATGTCAGCTCAGAGCCAGTGTACAGTAGTCCCCAAAATGTTTGATAATTTCCCTTTCCCCAATGCACAGTTACCCTGGTAAAAGACTGGAGGTCTCCTTGGGGATGGTTAGGAGAAAAATTAACAGCATAAATTGTCAGTAGTGTAGTGGGGTCCTTGTCAAGGTGACCCGGCCTCCCCTTCATTCAAGGGGTTCTGGGTTTGTAAACTGGCTCAAATTTGGAAATTGATTGAGGGGCTGTCCTTCTGTTTTTATAATTCAAATGAGTCTTTTGTCCACTCGATCTGGAAGTTTTCTGTTTATATAAATTAAGTAGGAATGCAGTAGGCTTCCTATCAATTTCACTTCTAGGAACACGGTAATTAATTAACCAATGTCAGATCTCTACATGAGTCAGAGTATTCTGATTGCTGCTTTGCCTCTGCTGTCCATTACAATAGCTACGCCCAACTTGTCTTTGATGGTTGAGTGCCACCACTTGGCTCCTGCCACCTTGGGATCCAATTATTCACATTGCATTTAAATTTTATCGTTCAGTGACTGCAGTTCCCACTGTTAGATCTCACGTACAGGAAAGACAAATTACAGGACTCTTCCAAGATCCAGGTGCTGTCTTTGCAAATCTATTTCACAAAGCATTGGTCAAGGGTATATCATCTAGACCCTCCCAGCTGGGATGAGTAAGTCTAAAGTGACTAACCCACTCCACCATCCCAGTCTCCCTAAGCCTTTTGATCCCTTCCCCTACATTAAACCAAGGAAGATCAGGCATTTCCAGCTCACTCACAGTGGGCCATCTTTTAATCCATATTTCAGCTAACCAAGAAAATAAACTATTAGAACCTTTTTTTAACTCCCAAGCTGCAACATTAAATTCAGAGTTCCTGCTTGGTGGTCACAAATCAATAGATTCAGCCTAATCTGACTCTGTGTTCCTTCCATCATCATCCCACACCTTTAATATTCATTACCATGCCTGTTCTCCAGGTTTCTGCTTATATAAATTAGAAAACTCAAACAGTTCTTTTTGAGTGTAGCAAACCTCCTCATGGGTCACACTCTGAACCTCACCTCCAGAGGCTCGCCAGGAATTTAGTCTAGTTATAGGTCTAGAAGCAAACAAGCGTGTTGAGGGTGGTTTGTAGGAGAATCACATTATCTTGCACCCGCCCGAGGGGAGGCAGCACAAGGTTTATCTCCTCAAAGAAAGTTGGAAAGGCTGATGGCGGCATGGGTCAGGGAGGGATGTTGCCACTACTGGGGATGGGGAAGCTGTTTCTTCTGTTCACCAGAGTTTACAAGCTCAAAGTGTATATTTTTGAAAGCAGAAATGAGCCTTGAATAAGAAAACTAAGATTGTTGACAGTTTTGAAGACATTATTGCTGTTACAGATATTGGTGACAATGATCTGTCTCCTTCTAATTATTCTATAAAATTGATCAGTAAAGCAGTTGACAGATTTTGGCATTTTCCATGCTTATGTGACTTCAAATATCAGAAAATAGAAATAAAAGTGTTGTTTAAGGACAGATTGAATATTAAGTGATGGACTCTAAGCATACAGGAAAGGAGGGAAATAAAGCATAAAGTACAAGAAATAAGGAAGAATGCTAATGCATTGAATGCCCTTATATGTACCACAACTGATTCCAGTTCTAGTTAAGTGAAAACAGAGAAATTGTTGATATTCCTCCATTTTTGTTCTTCAAAAAAGCACTTTCTTTGTATTATCTAAATTTATCTCAGAGTGATGAAAGTCCAAGAATATGGTTTGCGCATTTTATGATTCAAGAATGGAGAATGTAACTGCTAAATGGATAGAGAATACTGGATGGAATGTGCCATATAGATGTGTATATCAGTTATGTTGCTGGTACAATTAAGCAGTAGAAGAAAAAACATAAAATATAAGGCATGGTTTTCACTGAAGGAAATGTTGTTGCTTTGGGTTATAATACAGTGAAAAGGTAAAGGGGAAGGTTCTGATTAAGTGAAAGTTCAGTCAATAATAACAAATAATATTTGATATCTAGAATAAAGTCTGATAAATTCTGGTTAATTTTTTTTTAAGTTATAGATGCAAACACTAGGTCAAAGGAGGATTTTTGCTTCTCTAAAGTTACTAACCTACGGAGGACTGAGTCTATTTCTTTTTCTCCTTCTTTTCTACTTTTATTTTAACGTCAGAGAGCACATGTGAAGGTTTGTTACATGGGTAATTGTGTGTCATTGAGGCTTGAGGAATGAGTGATCCCATCAACAAGGTAGTGAGCATAATACCTAATAGGTAGCTTTACAACCCATGCTCCCTCTAACCCTCTCCTCTTAAGCGGTCCCCATTGTCTATTGCTCCCATCTTTGTGCCATGTGTAGTCAATGTTTGGCTCCCATTTATAAGTGAGAGCATGGAGTATTTGGTTTTTCATTCCTGCAGTAGTTCACTTAGGATAATGGCCTCCAACTGCATCCATGTTACTGCAAAGGATATGTGTTCATTCTTTTTTATGAATTGTATTCCATGGTTTATACGATTTTATTTTACAGTTCATTGGTGATGGGCATCTTGGTTGATCTTGTATCTTTGCTGTTGTGAATAGTGCTGCAATGAACATACAAATGCATGTGTCTTTTTGGTAAAATGATTTATTTTTCTTTGGGAATTTTATTTATTTTCCATGGCTTTTTGGTTGCTAAGCTTTTTATTATTGATCCAATTTCAGAAGTTGTTATTGGTCTATTCAGGGTTTTAATTTCTTCCTTGTTCACTCTTGGAAAGCTGTGTGTTTTTAGAAATTTATCCACTTCTAGGTTTTCTGGTTTGTGTGAATAGAGGTGTTCATAATAGATAATAATTCTGTTATTTTAGAACAGGCAAATTATGTAACCTAGAACAATAAATGCCTATGCAGTTCAAAAATGCACAAATAATAGAGGCTCAATATCTGAACATTAAATTTTCTTAAATTTACTCTTTTTAATAAAACTTATGCCTCTATTTTTAACATTAAATGATCAGTAATTTATATAGTGTTTCAGGAAACAAAGGTATAAATATGTAAAAATGTCTAATGGAAACTAGATCCTTGTATTAAAATGTATTTTCTGTATTTTTGCAGTCTAGATTAGTAATTTAGAACAATCTATAAGTTTGAACAAAATGCACAATATTTATAGTTTGTCAAAATAATACAGCGGAATTATTAATAAAATAAAAATTTCACATTAATTCCTCTTTGGATATTATCTTTTTACCTAAATTGGTTAACATGAGGCAATTCCAATAAAAGAAAATGCCAAGAACATATTTGTAACTGAGGGAGCTATGAATAAAGTGAAAAGAGCAACTACAGCTTCCTTAAGGGCCTTTATCCACCCAAGAAAACCTGTTACGCTGGTTTGATAATTTTTTTAAAAGAAGAA
Organism: Pongo pygmaeus; assembly: GCF_028885625.2. NCBI lineage: Eukaryota > Metazoa > Chordata > Mammalia > Primates > Hominidae > Pongo > Pongo pygmaeus. The sequence continues at coordinate 13,260,697 of NC_072377.2, forward strand.
TTATGATATCTCTAATCTCTTATTAATTTAGCAAACACAGATCTTTATTTAACTATGTTAACATTTCCGTAATTACCAAGAAAATTACAAATTCAAATACTGAAAGAGGAAGACGTTATATGGAAGAGATGTCAGTTTAAACAGATAAAAAAAGAAATGTTGACACTTTGGCACCTTTGCTGTTCTTAACAGAATAGAATGTGTGTGCATGTGTGTGTGTGTGTGTGTGTGTGTGTGTATCAAAGCAAGTTACAGATTTGGGCTAGGTAGGCACATTTTAGGAAAAACATATTTTACTGAATATATTTAAAAGCATCGATTACTATATATCCAAAGTAAGAGGTAAAAATTACTCAACGATTTCAGAATATCTTAGAGATAAAATGTGATTTTTATGAAATTACCAAATGAAACAACTGTTTATGACTGAAAATTGTATCTTGACTTGATTAATCTTTTAAAACTTAACTGATACAAGTGGCTGCCAAAAGGAACTAACAACTGCTCCTGGAAATGGTTTCTGGGATCTGCAATTATGTATTATAAATCAATTTATTTAATTAATGAATATTTCTGGATTTTCAAATCCTTTAATCCTCCAACATTTGGAATAAAATCAAATATAAGACTTTGTAGAAAATTTTCTGAAACAGGTATAAAAGTACTGCCTCTGAGATGACCTCTCTGAAAAAGCAGCATACTAATAAAAAAAAATTGGACTGCCTTATTGTATATGCCTCACAGGGTTACTTATAATGATAAACAAGATAAGCAAACAGCAGTAAGTGTTTTTGCCTGGCCACACACTACCTTCTTATATGTGGTATATAGTTCATCAAAGTATTGATGGAGATTCTGTAAAGATTAAAAGAAGGAATCAGTATACAATATATAAGGAGGAGGTATGTGGCAAAAAAAAGGTTGCTGTTGTTCACTTACATTGTTCATCATTGTAACTAACCCTGTGAGCCACGCACAACGAGGCAGTGCAGTGGTTTCCTCTCTCGTACTACAACAGTGGTACGCCTGGGTAATCTATGCCAGTTCAAGCTGTAGAATCATACAGGACTTATTTCACAGAGTTTTTACAGAATCAAGAGAAATGATATATAAAAAAACACATTAAATCTATAAAGAATTGTACAAATATAAAGTGCTGTGATTATCTAAATACTAGTTTTTATATGTCACCAGGGAAGAGTTGAAGCAGAAATCTTGCCTGAATGTAATATATATATTATATATATAATATAGAATACATATCTATTATATATTATATATAATATAGAATACATATCTATTCTATATTATATATATTATATATTTACACACACACATATATACACATATATGTATATATATACATATTATATATATGAAACATAGTTGTAGTAAATCACAAACTCATGAAGGAGAAAAGATCTTCTAAAACATATATAAGATGGGGTGACAGATTTAACTTGCACTAATATTGAATATATAAAGCGAATATCATGCCTCTGACTTGTCTATAACTCTCCTGGTCCTATCATGATCTTCCATGGGCTAGTTAATGGTGAAAAAAAAATAACTTTCATATAACCTTTAGTTCAAGCTAATTTAAATCTTACTAAGATTCAGAAACTCAAATATTTTCTTTCTTTTTAATAGTAATAACGTAACAGCGTGAATGTCAGATTTTCTGCCTTCCATCTCCCTTTCATATCTATTCCATAGACATGTCTGGCTGGGCAAGTGAAAGTGGGTGGCTTCCTCCTAAGTTAGCGGGTCAGGGACTGACTGCAGTATGTATGACTCTCTCTGGCTTTCAAGACAGTGTCCCATTTCTTGCTGGCTAGAGCAGCATTTGTGACTGTTAAACAATCTGTATTTTGGGGAATCAACTCTATCTCCTTGAAGACTCAGTTGTTCTCAGGAATGTTCCAGGCTTCAGGCCCTAGAATCTGTGTCATTCCCTCGGTTCATCCAGCTTCCTACCTGGGAAGACACATCTCAAGTTTGCTATGCATAACCTTGTCCAATTCGGTACCACGCCGCATCTTAGTACCATGTGGCAAGGTCCTCTCCTCAGCTGCTCAACCTTTCACTTTTTCTACTGAGCTGGATTAAGCCATGTCTACAAAGTATCTCTGCATAGTGGTTCCCTCCAAGAATACTACATGAGAATCCCAAGCAAGATTCCACCTCACTTCCCTTATGTAAGAAAACTTTCCATTTCTACCAAGACATGGAAAGGTTAAAATTTGAAGAAAAATATGATATTTCACTCCCGTGATTTCTTTTTGTTTATTTTTTCACAATTGTCTATGGGTGATTCCTTTTTTATTCTCCTCTTAAACAGCCTCTATCTACAATAAAAAGCAAATATCCAGGCTATGATGTTATAGACGAGAGGGTGTCCTCTCAATAGGAGGAAAAACGCTGTGAACTGAGACCTTTTTGACACAGTAATTGAAGGAAAATTATTATAGAAAATATTTTATCAAAACAACTCGATAGCCTTTCACATTTTCAAAACTCAAAACTCTTTGCATTTATTTTAGAAATATTTCTAATCCTTACCCCTATATAAACAAGAGCACAGTCTCTTTTTTTCTATGTAAACTAATTCAGTAACGTCATAATCTTCAACCTTCTCCTGTCTTTTCAATCCAAGAAAGAAAAAAAAGACACAGACATCTAGGGTACACCAGAATGAAACTTTCATTATCAGAAAGGCTAGCAAGAAAACTATCTTAATATTTTTTAAAACCCCTTCCCTTACAGAGAACTTACTCTTTAATCATTGTGCATACTACTGACTAAGAATATGGATATAATTTTGCATTAAGAAGCTGAAATAATATGTAATTTGAGAGAAATTTAAGAAAACTAAATATCATTTTTACATATTGCAGGTTTTTTTTTGCTGTCACTTAAAAAATATTAAGAGAAAAACTCAGTTTAGATTAACTTGTAACTTCTTCCCATCAGACAATCTAACTTCTCAAAATAATATTGAATGTCCTATAGCCATTCTAGAAAAACAGTGTACCATCAATCCAAGGACGGAAAACAATTTCAGAGAACCTGTTGCTGGGGTAGGTTATAAACATGAATCCTAAAATTACTAGGAAATAGTCAATCTGTTGTAACAAAGGTAATGTTAATCTCTGCACAAATCATAATGTTACTGATTAATCACTGGGCTACTTGCAGTCATGCAAATTATTGGGGATGAGAAGGTTTATGCTAACACCATATGGCGAGGTAATTATAATAGAATTATGCTCAATGAGGACAGTGACTTTTTCATGTTCACTATTGTTATGTTCAGCCCAAAGATTAAGGAGTATCAACCAAAGCCTTATGCTAACACCATAATGGCGACGTAATTATAATAGAATTATGCTCAATGAGGACAGTGACTTTTTCATGTTCACTACTGTTATGTTCAGCCCAAAGATTAAGGAGTATTAACCAAACCCTGAATAAATGCTTTTTTTTCCCCTAGAGTGAGAATATAAATTATCATTTTGTTATACATTCTCTAACATTGCTATGACAAGTTACCACAATTTTATTTATTATCTCACAGTTCTGTAAGTTGGAATTCTGACGAAGGTCTCACCAGGCTCAAATTAAGGCATCAGTAAGGTCGTGTTTCTTTCCGTGCTCTGAAGATGAATCTGCTTCCAGGTTCTTCGAGTGAGTTGCTGGCAGAAATCAGTCCTATGTGATGGTAGCACTCAGGTTTTCATTTCCTTGCAGCTTGTCAGTCTGGGGTGATTCTCAATCTCCAGAGGCCACCCACATACCTTGTCTTACCTTCTTCTTTTAAACCTATCTTTGCTGGCGCATCGATGAGGCTGGAAACCATCACTCTCAGCAAACCAACACAGGAACAGAAAACCAAACACCGCATGTTCTCACTCATATGTGGAAGTTGAACAATGAGAACATATGGACACAGGAAGGGGAACATCACACACTGGGGCCTGTTGGGGGGGTTGGGGTGCTAGGGGAGGGATAACATTAGGAGAAATAACTAATGCAGATGATGGGTTGATGGGTGCAGCAAACCACCATGGCACGTGTATACCTATGTAACAAACCTGCACGTTCTGCACATGTATCCCAGAACTTAAAGTATAATTTAAAAAAATAACAAGATAAACAAAATTTAAAAAAACATCCCAGAGAATATTTGGGAAATACAAAAAAAAAAAAAAGGTATCAACCGCTTGTCTTTTTCATGCTTTGCATCTCTCTGATCTTCTCTCCCTCCTTCTCTCTCCTCCTTTACACATCTGCCACATATCTCTAATGGGCCCTTTTGCATTCTTCTGTTACTTTTAAGGACTCAGATGATTACCCTGAGTTCACTTAGATCATTTAGAATAATCTCTCTATTTTGGGGGCAGCTGACTATAAATTCCAACCTCAATTCCATCTGCAATGCTCCTTCTTAGCAATACCTAGATTATTGTTGATTGAATGACCATGGGACAGGGATTTGAGGACGGGAAAATCTTTAACATTCTGCTTCCCACAATTTGCTTACTTGCCTTTTATTCTGTAATCAGCAAATTTGTGAAATTCTAGGTGCCAGACACCTTTCACTTGTCACAATATAAGAATTACTAACTCGTGATTGTCAATTGCAAATAATAAAGTGCAGAGGTTAAGAGACACAAATAAACACTCTTTTCAGTAAAATGTATTATAGAAACACTTGTGTATGGGTGTCAGTGGAACCGTGAGCCAACTAAACCTCTTTTCAGAGGCATAAGAAAGTTCTATGGTGGTAGCAAGGTGGTGGTTTAACTCTCGGGAGGGTAGCAGAGAGCAAAAACTTTACAGAAAAAATATGATCTGATTATGCTAGAAGATCTTAGTTCAAAGTACAAATAAGAGGAACTGAGATTCTAGGAAGAAGTAGGGTGCACAACAGTGAGTTGTGTAAAAGCATACAATGTTCTAAAAATTGTGGGAAGACAATGGGGTATAGGCATGGCCAAAAGAAAGAGCAGAATAGTTGGAAGACAAAATAAATTGCAAAAGTATTAATAGGTTGAAACAAATCTATAAATGCCTTGACTACTACTGCTAGGCGACACTAAGAACATAAAGGAGGTAAAAATCTAGAAAACCAGATATGTGAGTATGAGTGTGTATGTGTGTATTTAAGATAGCTGTAGAAGTTTAGTGCAATATAGACTTGATAAGGGGACATAATGCTGAGAGATTTGAAAACAATAAGAAAATAATAATTTAGGTATTTTATTAATAGAACATCTCATGGTACACTTTATATGCTCATGTAGTTTAACTCATTTTTATCTGTGAATGTCATAAATATAAATATAAATATAGGTTAAAGCAGAATCCAATTGATTCTTTGGACAGAGATTTTACTTTGGAGTCAGAATGGTTTCTTTATTTTCATACTGCTTTTTCCTTTTCCTTGTTCATGTTGGCTAGGCATATTTACTCCTTTTATATTTTAATCCTTATTCTATGTATTTACTTATGTTAACAGTATCAGATTTGGGAAGATAATTCAATTATGCATAGACATTTTCCCTCTTATTTCAGTATCAAAAATTTATTCAAATACGAAGTGGCACTGATTCAATGCATTGTTACTGATGCAAGTAAAAGATTGTCAGCAGGTGAATTTGTGTTTATAATTCATGGTCATGGGAAGAAAAAATAATACAGTTCAGGAAAATGGATGCTAGTACAAAAAGCAGAATTTAAATATCTCTTCGTATGTTCACAATTAAAATAGTTCTCCAAGGATATTACTTTATATGGACCCATGACACTAACCATCCTACTGTAAATTTATTTGGTACTTGCATGATAGTACTGCAAACTCATCACTGCTGACCTCAGACAGCTTTCACAGATGTGCACCAACAAACACAGTCACAACACACTGGCCTTATTCCATATGCTACTGATAAAACTGCATACCATCTCAATAAGATTAAGCAAGAGAATAGTTATAGTTATTTTTTAATGTAATATTGACTTTTTAAATATCTATATGACCTTAAATAGATGGTTTTGAGTTATTATATTTTACATAAAAAAAAGCATTTCTTTTTTTCTAATTTCTTTCATGGTACATGAACTGTCTTATTGATTTTACTGCATAGAAGAACAGCAACAACAAACTAGAGAAAATGTACAATAAAATGTTGATATTCTTAAGAAATATTTTTAAAATACACACTAAAAAGTCACCAAATATTTGTTAAACTTACTTCAGTGTGTCAATTGTATTGTTACTTAATTTACTCAACAAACATTTATTGAGAGGTACTCTTCTATAAGCTGTGAATTCGGTGTTCAACAAATCAATTCATATACATTTCACGTGGGTTGGGGCAAGCAATAAAGCAAATAAGAAAAAAGTATAGTAAATCATAGGATGATACATACATGGAGAGGATGAAAGATAAAGCAAAAAAATTGAATATAGATTGTCAAAAAGTGGGGTATGGAGTGTGTATGTGTGTGTGTGCACGTGTGTTTGATGGGGTTGTGTGCAGAGGAACCTAAGAACACTACAGTTACAAATGGTGAAGGCTTTCCTGAGTTCCTGACCTATAGGTAAGACCTGAACGTATGAAGATGAGCCTTGTGGATTTCTGGGAATGAGCATTCCTAGAAAAGAGAAAGCAAATGCAAAACCCTAATTTTAGAAGACAGTAGTATGGTGGTAAACAGACTCTAAAACATTAAAAAGCCACAATTTTTAGTGTTTGATAATTTCTATTTTGTAAATATTCACACCATGACTAATTTTCAAGATACTGACATAATACTGCAGAACGCAGAGTTGGAATGACATGTACACAGTTGGAATGAGAGCTTGTTCCAGTGGCCCCAGCTCACCACTGGAAGAGAGTAATAGGATTTGAATTCGAGGATGTAAGGACCAGATGGGGATGAGATAATATAGAGGCTTCTAGGTCATTAAAGGCTCTGAGTTTTTCTCTGTGGAAATTAGGAAATTATTGGATGGTTTAAACTCTACTAAAGTCATAAACTCTACTTAAGTCACAAAGGATATAATATAAAACTATAGGAGTTATTAATTCCCCAATTAGAATTTACAAAATATTCCTTCCTTATTAAATCAAAACTACTCATTAAAATTAAACAAATTTCAAATTTACAGTTTTAAACATCACATGGAGAGCCAGATTAAATGGTGAGTCGATTAGGGAAAAATCTACAGACGGCACACAAGGTGCCATTTAGCTTGTTTTTTAATTGATGAAATCTAGAAGAACTACTCATTTTCACCTTCCTGGTCACCAATACATTTACACTGAATTAATATTTAAATGCTATAGGATCAGAGGAGCACCATCTTTTTAGCTTGTTTACCACGGTCAGAAAATGTGTTGTGCTGAAAATCATCTACATATTATTGATAGCTCCCTCTCCTTTTCCAAGAGTGTTCATCTGAAAACTTAGTATTTCATCAAGCCCACTTTTCTTATTACACTCTGCCAAACATCCCTCACTATTTGACAGTGATAGCAAAGACTACCATCCAATATGAATAACATCACCTTCTTTATCTCCTCATGTAAAAAAAAGGAGTCTATATTAATTAGTTAACCATTCTCACAAGACCCCTTAGGATCTCAAGGGAAAGTGGTCACTTTTTCCCAAGGCCACGTCTTCTACTTGTGCTCTACTTTCCTCTCCTTACCATTTGTCCAGATACCTTCTTCCATCACCTAGTTTATCAGTCCACCCATCAACAGGATCTAATATGAACATGATCAAATCACTGCAATATTGACAGAGATTGTTCTCCATGTTCCATAGAGCTAAAGCACTCTCTTTCTCTTCATGAAAAAGCTCTCAATGTGAAAATAGAGGTTGATATGGTTTAGATCTGTGTCCCTACTCAACTTTCGTGTCAAATTGTAATCACCAGTATCAAACGTAGGTCCTGGTAGGAGGTGATTGGATGGCGGTGATTCCCCCTCGGTGCTGCTCTCATAATAGTGAGTGCCCATCAGATCTAGTTGCTTAAAACTGTGTAGCACCTTGCCTCTTTCTCTCTTCCTCCTGCTCTGGCCATGTGAAGATGGGCCTGCTTTCCCTTTATTTTCCACTATGATTGTAAGTTTCCTGAGCCCTTCCCAGGTATTCTTCCTGTACAGCCTGTGGAACCATGAGCCAATTAAACCTCTTTTTCTTATATATTATCTGTTCTTAGCCATTTCTTTATAACAGCGTGAGAACAGACTAATTCTGAGGTTTTGATTTTGCTATGTATCATTCATAGATCATTATCCCACTGCCATCTGTCTTCCAATCCACTAGCTCATTTAATTCACTAATTGAAGTCATCAAGCATTTCTTAAATCTCAGATCCACTGGGAAATTTTTGGTTGTTATATGACCACTTTGTGGTATTTAATCCACTTGACAGCCTCATATCTTCTAATTTCTTTCCTGATAATCACTTATATATATTTCTTTTCCTTCCTTTCTGATAGTGTTTTTCTTGATTATGTTTCTACCCCTTTTCTCAACCCTTCACTAGGGTTATTTTCTTTCTGTCTTATCCTTTCCATGGTGTACAATCTCTTGATATATTCAGTATTTATTTATCTATACGCTTGTCTAAATATCTAATTGATATATAGCTTGTCTAAATATCTAATTGGTACATTTCATCCTGATGTCTTCTATATTTTCCAGAACCTTATTTCTAACAGCTTTAACCATATGCCTATTTAAAAGTCCAGTAAAAAAAAAAACTAAACTAAACTAAATTTAAAATACTTTTCTCAAATCTATTCTTCCATCTGTGCTTCTAAATTGGGCCAATGGTTCAAGCATTCATTTAGTGTTAAAGAATTAAATTGTTGAATATATTCTAAAATGCTCCCTATGTGTATTTGATAGACAAAATCACTAATGAAGTATTTTCATTTCTATCTCTTATGTTTAAAATCTATTCTTGTTTCTCAACATCTGACTTTGCCTTTATTAAAACCAATCTTTTACCCACGTAGGTGAATAAAATAAATACTTCACTAGATACAATGGCATCTTTGGTTTTTTTTTCTATTTCCAACTTAACCACCACTTCCCAATATACACACTTCATTAAATTTCCCAAAATTTGACTAATATGTCTAATATAAAATAAATAAATGCATTTTTAAAAAGTAAATTATTATGCTTAGTATACATCATTCCTTGTGATATGGTCCCAGTCTCTTGTGTGTCAGCCATTGTCTCTTTTCCACACCTTCATTTTTAGAAAGAGAATTCCCTGTATTTCTGAAAGGCAATCTTTTGTAGGTATTTTTACTTGCTATTCCCTCTGTCTAGACACCATATTCTTTCTCCACCTACATTACTAATTCTTTTTAACCTGTGAAAACAAAGGCTTTCTTTCCAAATGAAAAAATACATATAAAGGTGCTTGAGTATCTACTTAACAAATCCAAACAAAAGACTACTAGTATTTAAAATAACGGAAACTCAGAATCAGTACTTTATATAAGGAAAATGCTGGAGAGTTTAAAAACCTATTTAAGAAAGTAAATGTAATTAATTTTAACCTACAGAATAAAAGAAACAGAAGCAATAATCCAAATATGAAAGAACAAATGTTTTCTTAAATGAAGAAAAAGAGTGTGTCTATATTTCAAAGAACTTACGAAGACCCAGGTATTATTAACGTAAATGATTAATTCTTACAAAGATTTTGATTAAAATCTTGAACTTTAAAAAACAAACATATGAAAAATAGAAACATTTAGATAGGATAAATACATGAATCTACTAATATAGCCCCAAACAGGTAACCTTAGACTTATTCTGAGTACATTTACAAAAAAATGCATTGTTAAATATAAAGTTGAGTCTAACATGGTACTAGAAAAATGACATATTATGTATAAATGATGCTAAGATAATTATTTAAATATGTGAAAACCACTTTTTTATTTATATCAAACACCAGAAAAAATAACAGCATTATTTTAAAATATTATAAAATTAATTGAAGAAATAAAATCTTAGAAAAAATGAAAACATAAGTGAATATCATAATTTACTAACTGAAAATAATGTATGCAATGCTCACATGCAAAATTCAAAAGAGAAATGTTGATGAGTTTGACCAAATACAAATTAATGACATTTACATGATAAAAGTAAACAAAATCAAGAGGTAAATGAAAAAATTAAAGAAAAAAATGCAATATGTGAAGCAGTGTGTTAATATACTTAATATCTAAAGAACAATTTACAAATCATAAAAAGAACAGTATCTTACAATATAAAATTGGGCACAGTTTACATTAAAAAAGATATTTCAAGAGAGCAAGATAAAATAATTTTAACAGAAATAAGGAAACTGTAAGAGGTTTCATTCCCCACGTTTCATTTTATTGTTGTAACTGCTATAGTGGGCTCATAGTACATTTTACAGTGACAATAGAAGATTTCTAGTGGTTCCTCATGCCAATGGTTTTGATGGCACATCTTCATTGATCTAATAGTCATGACCTAAATTTGTTTTCACTTGCTCAACAAAGCTAATGGTTATGTAACTGAAGTACTGAAATTTTAAAAGCAGCATATACAAAATAGTATGCCCAAATATAATACGAATTATTTTTTTAACTATTTTATCCTTCATAACTGTTGAACAAGATGTATATATGTAGGCACAGGGTATGTTTTAAAATAATAGAGAAAACAAGGCTGTGAAAAGAAAGTTAATTTTCAGAATCTTGACAAAACAACTAAATTGATATAAAAGTTTCTACAGATATAAAAGGTATCAATAGGTACAAGAAACAAGAATCTTAATTGAAAATGTATTAGTACTTGGTTATTGTGGCAGGTTAAGGAAAGGCCCCATGAATGCCCATGCCATTAATCTCCAGAAACTAATTGCAGGAACCTCTGAATATGATATCTTACATGACAAAGGAAATTTTGTAGATGTGATTAGAAATTTTGAGATTCAAACATTATCCAAATGAGCCCAGTGTAATTACAAATTACTCATAAGAAAATGCAGGAAGGTCACAGTTAAGAAATGGTGGGAGGATAGAGACAAAAGTCAAAATGGTGATAATGTGCTATACTGTTGGCCTTGAAGATGGAGGAAGGGGCCATAAATCAGTGAATATGATGACCTCTAAAACTTAGAAAAGCTCTGAGACTCCTGTCAGAGCCTCCAGAGGAAACAAATCCTGCCAATCCCTTGACTTTAGCCTAGTGAGAATGATGTTGGACTTTTGATCTTGGAAATATAGTTCGTGTTGTTTTAACCCACTAAAATGTGGTAAATTGTAGCAGAAGCAATAGAAAATTATACAATCATAATCTTTTTATGTTGAAATCAGGATATAATTTCAAAATTAGAGAACAAACCATGATTATTTATTTAAGTTGTTTTGAATGTGAAGGAGACTTTTTATAAAAGCATGTTTTGGGATGTGGGGGAGCCTATTTGTAAGGAACATAGCTATGCTGCAGCCAGGCAGGCATAGGCTGAGGTAAACACCCTGCATGACTCAGCAGGATTGGAACGCAAGTGCACAATTCCATGTGTTATATAATCACAGCTATGTAGCCATAACATGGGGAGACTCATTACCTGGCTCTGAGCCACTATTGTTTGTGAGGTGTATAAATGCAGCACTGACATTGTGAGAAAGCTGCTGAATAAAGCCATGTTGGATCTACCTCCTGTCTTTTGAGTGTTCTGGAAGAAAACTTCCAGCTCCCTGCCCCATATCCACCCACTCCCTTCAGACCTCATCTGGGGCTCGAACCTGACATTTGCCATAGTTGGCAGGATGAGGTGAGTGGGTATTCAGCCCCTGAGGCTCCTGGGTTGGCTATGTGGCTGCAGCATGGACTGTGGTACCCAGTGGCAGCGGTGCTGTTAAGATGGGCCCCAATGGAAGCATGGGAGGCAATGGTCTGGTCTCCCTTAAGGGTGGAGAAAGCACTGAAGCACACAGCAACGAGAAGGAATGCGCCTTTGCCTCCAGAGTTGAATGGGTGTTTCTAACTGCAGTTCGGGAAGTACGTGTTCAGTCACTTAAGGGCACTGCACAGGTAAGGGACTTCCAGGTGCAAGCTGTGCTCCTGGGGGCCCAAATGCACAGCTTAGAGCAAAACCTGGAGGTAAGGGACTTCAGCCACAAACAGGACACTTAGAGGCCCAGATAAACAGCCTGAAACAGGAGTTAGAGACTGCCATTAGTGTGACCTTGAGCCCATCCTCCCAGCCAGAAACTCCTCTTCAGTCTGATGAGGAGGAGGAGGAGGTTCCTCCACTGTGGGCTCACCCCGTGATCCTTCAGAAGGTACAGCATAAAAAGCCACTGGGCCCAAAGGGTGGGCCCAGGGACCCCCTCCCGTAGTAGAACACACTTCATATAGTGCCTACACCCCCACTGAGTAATGGGAGTTAGGCAAGCAGGGTAGGCAGTGTGTAGGGGAGCCCCTCCCCACCTGAATGCTTTGTCTCTGGGACAAAGTTGTGGACACATTTTCTGCTCAGCCTCCAAGATGGAAAAGCTGGCTTTAATGACAGTGTAGACTGATGCCTGTGAAGTACCAGAAACTGTCAGTAGATGACAGTTGTGTACAGAGTTGGTGCAAGTGATTCAAGAGAAGGATAATGCTGAGTGACCCAGCCCCTCCTAGCCACTTCAGTTCAAAGACACTTACTGCAGCCAGGCAGGTGTGTAAAGCTTTTACTGTTTAATTAGGGAACTGACTGAAGGGCCTGGCACAGGGGGACACCAGACAACCAAAAGCCACATGTGACTTTGCAATTCACTGATCCCTGAACCCAGATAAGTTTCTAGGAAAGGATGCATAAGCAGTTCTGAAGACCGGTCAGTGAAAGTAAAACCTGTATCTTTGCACTTTGATATCGGCTGCTTAGCTCTCCACTTATGCACTGTGCATGTCTCTCCCATACCTGAGTACATTCTGGGGGTGGATGTTTTACACAGCTTGGCAGCTGTGTTGTCTGTCATGGATTTGATGGACTGCTTGACAAAGGAACGGGGACAGTACCACTATATAGCGGACTTGGCTAATGCATTCTTCTCAATCGACATCACTCCGGAGAGCCAGGAACTGTTTGCTTTAATGGGAGGGCAAAAATGGGTTTTCAAAGTGTTGCCACAGGGCTATGTGCATATCCCGATCATATGTCATAGTCTTGTTGATATTATATTAACCTCTAATTCTATTGCAGATTTAGAAGCAGCAACATCCCTCTTGCCTGGGATTAGGATGATGCAGCTAAGACCACCTTCCTGGCAGCCAAGCAGGCTATTCAGCAGGCACAAGCCCTATGGGTGAGTAATCAGAGGCACCCATTTAAACTTGATGTACATGTGACCACCGATAGTTTTGACTAGGGCCTATAGTGGTGCATAGAGTGCTTTAGAATGCCAGTAGGCTTTTGGTTCCAACCTTGGAAGGGAGCTGAGCTCCGGTATTCATTATTAAAAAGCAATTAGCTGCTGTATATGCTGCCCTTCAGGTCTGTTGAGAGAATGATGGGACAGGCTATAGTCATCATATGGACAACTTAGCCAATAGTGGGGGGGGTACACTCATGGGTAACAACTCCCTGCACTGGGATGGCACAGATACCCACTTTAGCAAAGTGGGGTGCCTACTTGGAACAGCAAAGTATACTGAGTACATGTCCCTTAGCAACAGAGGTACAAGAGGTCTTGGGGCTTGTAGTCCTAATGCAAGATAAGGCCATGGGGCCTGAGGCACCCCTAGACCCTGAGCCATCACCATTTAAGAAAGGGTGCCCCCCCATTCTTGATGGGGAATGGTATATGGATGGGGCCAGCTGGGGCGCTACTGCTGCCTGGACTGCTATCACAGTCCAGCCTAGTACTGACACTATGTGGTTTGATACCAGGTGTGGATAAAGTGGCTAATGAGATGAACTCAGGGCAATGTAAATGGTGATCACCAAGAAGGTGACACCTACAGTAATCTTCACCAATAGCTGGGCAGTTTATTGAGGCTTAACCTTTTGGCTAACTACCTAAAAGTTACAGAATTGACTAATTAGTCACCGGCCCACATAAGGCCAAGCCATATGGCAAGACCTATGGAAGGAAGAATGTCCGTCTCTAACCAGGTATGGGGATGAATGGTAATCTGTTGTTGCCTGCCCCAACTCCCCTGAAGGCAAGAGAACAGAAAGCCTGGTGTTGGCCATGGACCCTCCAAGCCCCTCATTGCAGATGATTGGCTATCACAGCCCCCTGCGGGGAGGGCCTGCCGTATTACTTACATGTTATTCCTTGAGTATTTAATGTGTGACCTCCATGATTGGTCATTCGTAGGGGAACGGCCAGGGAAGGGACCCTCCTCTAGGGAACATATGTATTGTCTGTGTGGCCTATCATGAGCTCCCCTGTGACTTTGACATGGGTTCAGGACCCAAAAGAACCATGGGGAGCTAATGAGGTGTGGTACCATTGCCCAGGGCAGAAGCCCTTAGAGCTACATTGTTATCCAGGGATGAAAAGTTGGTCTGTATTTTGCCTGAGCAACACAATTTACCCCTGTTAGTACTCGTGCCCGCTTTGGCGTTTCGGCCATAGTTTGGCATGCTCCTACAGCACCACGGACTAGGCCCACACCTATGCTGAGCTGACCAATGTCTCCAACTGCTGGATCTGCACCCTCCTTCCAGCAGCAGCTGTGGATGGCTTGCCCTGGGGTTCTGTGAAGAACTGGATGTGCCTAGAGACTGGGGGTCCCATGGACAATGCTTGGGATGCAACATGCAAGCTTTGGATAGGGGGGTTGCAAAACCTACGGCATGCCTGCCTCCTGGCTGGCCCATAGCATCCAGGATGGATGGGGCTGGCTAATGGGAGAACAAATGTACCATGATATATAGAGCAACACTGGGGTAGTGTCACTGTGGGATGGTTGCCTGATGTGGCCTGTACAAACACTTAGAAAGCAATTTTGACTAATTGCTGGAGTCTTAGAGTGAGTTAATTTAAGAGTTAAGAATGCCTGGGATCCCCATTTTAGGGAGCCCTCCATACCTACAAGAGCCCCACTGAGATGTCACAGTCAAGATATAAGAAAAGTCCCCTCTGGTTTCAGACAATACCGGGAATAGAAACCATTTTGAAACATGCCCAGAATGTTCTTCATAGCAATAGCCAGCCCTTTAAGGGAAACTACTTTAGTGGAGCCTTATGTGACCAAGGAAGGGGCTATGAAAACAATCTCAGCTCCCTCTAAACTTCCAGTTCCATAAGAGAGGGGAAGGTCACATCTCCATGATCCAGAGCCACTAAAAAAAAAAAAAATCTAAAATCAAGAAAACAAACTCTCATGAAACTACACAATGAAGAGCAATATAAAAGTAAAGCAAGTAGGAAAAAAAATGTTAAAAATAACAGCATGAATCAATATAATTAAAAACAGATAAACAATTGAGAAAAATCAACAAAACCTAAAGCTGGTTTTTGAACATATCAATAAAATTTGTAAATCTAAGCCAGGATAACAAAAAACACAGAAAAAGAGAGAGAGGGGTGAAAACATTATTGACTAATTCTAGAAATGAAAGGGGTCATCATTATGGATCCCAAGGAAATGAAAGGGATAATAAAGGAATATTATGAAAGTCCGGTGGCTGCAAACTTAATAATTTGATAACTTAGATAAAAAGGACCGATTTCTTTTGTCTTTTTTTTTTTTTTTGTGACGGAATCTCACTCTGTCACCAGGCTGGAGTGCAGTGGCACGATCTCAGCTCACTGCAATCTCTGCCTCCTGGGTTCAAGCAACTCTCCTGCCTCAACCTCCTGAGTAGCTGGGACTACAGGCACTTGTCACCATGCCCAGCTAATTTTTGCATTTTTTGTAGAGATGCAGTTTCACCATGTTGGCCAGGATGGTCTCAATCTCTTGACCTTATGATCCACCCGCCTCGGCCTCCCAAAGTGCTGGGATTACAGGCATAAGCCACCGCATCCAGCCCAAGGACCAATTTCTTAAAAACACAAACTACAAAAAGTCCTGTAAAGAACAGAGTCCTCAGAAATAACGCCGCATATCTACAACCATCTGATCTTTGACAAACCTGACAAAAACAAGAAATGGGGAAAGGATTCCGTGTTTAATAAATGGTGCTGGGAAAACTGGCTAGCCACATGTAGAAAGCTGAAACTGGATCCCTTCCTTACTCCTTATACAAAAATTAATTCAAGATGGATTAAAGACTTAAATGTTAGACCTAAAACCATAAAAACCCTAGAAGAAAAGCTAGGCAATACCATTCAGGACATAGGCATGGGCAAGGACTTTATGTCTAAAACACCAAAAGCAATGGCAACAAAAGCCAAAATTGACAAATGGGATCTAATTAAACTAAAGAGCTTCTGCACAGCAAAAGAAACTACCATCAGAGTGAACGGGCAACCTACAGAATGGGAGAAAATTTTTGCAATCTACTCATCTGACAAAGAGCTAATATCCAGAATCTACAATGAACTCCAACAAATTTACAAGAAAAAAACAAACAACCCCATCAAAAAGTGGGTGAAGGATATGAACAGACACTTCTCAAAAGAAGACATTTATGCAGCCAAAAGACACATGAAAAAATGCTCATCATCACTGGCCATCAGAGAAATGCAAATCAAAACCACAATGAGATACCATCTCACACCAGTTAGAATGGCAATCATTAAAAAGTCAGGAAACAACAGGTGCTGGAGAGGATGTGGAGAAATAGGAACACTTTTACACTGTTGGGACTGTAAACTAGTTCAACCCCTGTGGAAGTCAGTGTGGCGATTCCTCAGGGATCTAGAACTAGAAATACCATTTGACCCAGCCATCCCATTACTGGGTATATACCCAAAGGATTATAAATCATTCTGCTATAAAGACACATGCACACGTATGTTTATTGCAGCACTATTCACAATAGCAAAGACTTGGAACCAACCCAAATGTCCAGCAGTGATAGACTAGATTAAGAGAATGTGGCACATACACACCATGGAATACTATGCAGCCATAAAAAATGATGAGTTCATGTCCTTTGTAGGGACATGGATGAAGCTGGAAACCATCATTCTCAGCAAACTATCACAAGGACAAAAAACCAAACACCGCATATTCTCACTCATAGGTGGGAATTGAAAAATGAGAACACATGGACACAGGAAGGGGAACATCACACACCGGGGCCTGTTGTGGGGTGGGGGGAGTGGGGAGGGATAGCATTAGGAGATATACCTAATGTTAAATGACGAGTTAATGGGTGCAGCACACCAACATAGCACATGTATACATATGTAACAAACCTGCACGTTGTGCGCATGTACCCTGAAACTTAAAGTATAATTAAAAAAAAGAATAATCCATAATCTCTACTGGCCTAAAGTTATCAATGAAATTGAATCAATGATTAATAACTTTCCAGACAAGGAAGCACCAGGCCCAAATGGCTTCTGGTTAATTCTACAAAATGTTTAAGAATAAAAGCCATAAATTCAGTACAATCACACTAAGAAAACAGAAGCTAAGGGAATACTTCATAACATGCGCTATGAGACCAGCATTATCTTAAAACAAAATGAGGATTAAGACATAAAAATAAAGAAAATCAGTAAGCCAACACCCCTCATGAACATCCATATGAAAGTCTTTAATAGAATATTAGCAAATGAAATCCAACAAGGTATATAAAGACCAAGTGGGATTTCTTCCTGGTATGCAATTTATGATTTAAAATCAACTATATTAATTCAACGCAGCAATAGTCTAAAGAAGAAAAATCAGATAATCATATAACAGATGCAGAAAATAATTGATAAAATTCAGTACACATTTATGATAAAACACTCACCAAACTAACAATGAAAGGGAACTTCATAATAATTATACCTACCAAAAAAAAACTCTACAGATTACATCATATTAATGTTGAAAAACTAGATGATTTCTCACTAACATCAGGAATAAGGCAAGGATGTTTGCTGTTATCATTCCTATTCAACACTATCTTAGAAGACCTAGAAAATCTGATAAGAAAAGAAAAAATAAACGCTACACATACAGATTCAGAAGAACAAAATAAAAATGCTTTTTTCCCCCAAGATGGCATACCGGTCACTATATGTAGAAAACGCCAAGAAATCAACAACAAAACATTGAAACTAAAAGCAATTACAGCAAGATCACAGGATAAAAGGCCAATGTAAAAATGTCCATTTGTTTCCTTTATACCAGAAATAAAAATTTGACATTTGAAATTAAAACATGAAACAATTTTGCACGAGCAACAAAATAAAATACGTAGGTAGAAATCTAAGCCAACCTGTATGGGACTTATACACAGAAAATTACAAAATTCTGATGAAAGTTATCATATAAAATATCTAAATAAATTGACAGATATTCTATGTCTATGCATTGGAAGACAATATTGTTCACGTGTCAGTTCTTCTAAAACTGATCAATAGATTTAATGCAATCTCTAAAATCCTAGTAAGTTATCTTGTAAATATTAAAAAAAAAAACTGATTCAAAAGTTTATATGGAGGCCAGGTGTGGTGGCTCACATGCCTGTAATCCCAGAACCTTGGGAGGCTGAGGTAGGCGGACTGCTTGAGCCCATGAGTTCAAGACCAGCCTGAGCAACCTAGTGAAACCTCCTCCCTATTAAAAATAGAAAAATTATCTGGGCATTGTGGTACACATCTGTGGTCCCAGCTACTCCAGAGGCTGAGGCAGGAGAATTTCTTGAACCTGGAGGTGGAGGTTGCAGTGAGCCAAGATCATACCACTGCACTCAGCACTCCAGCCTGGGTGACAGAGTGAGACTCTTTCTCAAAACAAACAAACAAACAAACAAAAAGTTTATAAGAATAGCTAACCAATACCAAGAGGAACTTTGGAAACTATGCACATACAAGGACATTCAACAAAATGCTCCTAAAAAACCTTTGTGTAATTAAGAAATTAAGACAGAAATTTTAAACAACTTTGAAACAAATGAATATGGAAACATGACATAACAAAAACCTCTGGGATATGACAAAAACAGTGCTAAAAAGGAAGTTTTATAGCATTAAATGTGTACATCAAAAAACAGATCACAAATTAACAACCTAACATTGCTCTTCAAGCAACCTGAAAAATAAGAACAAATGAAACTCTAAGCTGGCAAAAGAAACCAGAACAACCATAAGAACAGAAATAAATGAAATAAACACCAAAAACAATACATAGGATTAGCAAATTGAAAGACTGGTTCTCAAAAGGTTAAACAAAATTGATAAACCATTAGCTAGACTGACTTGAGAAGAAGAGAGAAGATACAAATAATCAAAATCAGAAATGAAAATAAAAACATTACAATTGATACCACAGAAATCAGAGGCTATAATGAACAACTATATGCTCACGAAGTAGAAAACCTAGAGGAAATAGATAAATTCCTGCAAACACAGAACCTCCCAAGGTTGAACCAGAAACAACTAAAAATCGTTAACAGACCAATAACGAGTAGTGATATTGAATCGATAATAATAATAATTCAAAAAAACTCCAAGAAATCAACGACAAAACACTGGAGCTAAAAGCAATTACAGGAAGGTCACAGGATAAAAAGCAAACATATAAATGCCCATTTCTTTCCTTTATACCAGCAATGCTACATTAATTAAGACAGTGAAAGAATAGGCAAATCAACTGAACAGAATAGAGTTCACCAAATTCCACTAAAATACCGTCAGCTGAGCTTTAACAAAACAGCAAAATAATTCACTGGTGACAACATTCCCTTTTCAACAAGTTGTGCTGAAACAACTGGACATTCATATGCAAAACACCACCAACAAAAACTCAAAAGGAACCATAAACCTCCATGAAAAATGCAAAAATACAAAATATCTAGGAGATAACATGAAAGAAAACCTAGATAACCTTGGTTTTGGCATTCGGTTTTAGATGCAATGTCAAAAGCACAAGCTGTAGAAAAAAATGATGTACTTTATAAATATTAAAAACTTCTCTACAAAAACACTATTAGGAAAACAAAAAATATTTTATGAATTAAAATAAAATATTTGCAAAACATGTATCTGATGAGGGATATATATCCAAAATATGCAAAGAACTCTTACACAATGATTAAACCAATGAACACAACTGTTAATCAACGCTTACATCTATGATTAAGAAAAACTCAATTTAAAAATGGAAAAAAAAACCTGAATAGACACCCACCAAAAAACATAGATTGTAAATATACATATGAAAAGGTATTTAACATCATATATCATTAGGGAATTGTAAATTAAAACAAAAAATTGATACTACTACACTCTTATTTGATTGGTAATATATATTTTAAAAATACTGAAAAAACCAAATGCTGATGTGAATGTGGAGCAACAGGAACTCTCTTTGAGTTCTGGTGTGTAAGAGGGCTTTATAGGGTAGTGAAACTATTCTGTACAATACTGTAATGGTGGATACATCATGCCATGCATTTGTCAAAATCCATAGTGATACAGCACAAATGTGAACTTTGCTGTAATCTGTTGACTTTAGTTAAAAATTATGTGTCCCTCTTGTTTCATTAATTGCAGCAAATATACTATAGTAATGCGAGATGTTAGTAACAGGCAAACTGTATGCAGGAGATGATATATGGGAACTCTCTCTGTATTGCCTGCTCAAATTTTCTGTAGATCCAAAACTGCTTCGATTTAGTTAGGAAAAGTATTACAATTAGAAAAATAGTAATTTTCTGGACCCCTTTACATTTATCTTTTACGGTAAACAATGTTTCCACTAATTAATTATTTCACAGTATCACTGCCAGAATTTTGGTAGCAGAAAGTTTTCTCCCGTTTTAATGTACTTGTGAATGCTTTACATTTAGATTTTTAAAGCATCTTACGAGTGATTTCAATTGTGGGATGCTCGACTTTCTCTATTGCCTGTTCTTCCATTTTTTAATCTAGTCATGTGAAATCTTAGCCTTGTCTGCAAGAGGATCAGTTTTGCTCAGTGGATTACACTAATGCAATTCTGGCTACTACTTATTAGGACAAATCAAAGAAAATGAGCCCAAGTACAAATTCCAAAATATGTGATTGGCCTGATTTGTGACAACGTGTACCCGGCTTAAGCTCACTAAGCTTTATAGGGACCCTATCTACAAACGGCAGTTGTTGAATCAATTAGGTGCAGCTGAAGCACCTGACCAGATTTCTAAACAAGGCTTTGTCTTTCAGCAAAGCAGGCAGACTCCTTGGTGTTTCAGGGACTTGTCTTTGGAAATGGATGTGGCAGCAGCATTGAGGTAGTGAATTTAACTGAGAAAATGAGGCCAAGTTGGGGAAAGTGGAAACAGAAAAATCCTCTGAAGACAAAGCAGCTAGAACCATACCGTGGTTGAGATTAACAGAGAATTGAGATACTAGAATTCTTTGGACACGTTTTATTGCTTTGTTTCCTTTTAATTATTGGTTGCTGTAAGAAAATCGATCTTAATTAAAAAATTTTTACAAAAGTCAAGTATTATTACACCACAAAATATGGAAAGCTAAGTTTTGCTATAAAGTGCAAAAACAAGAATCCATTAACAAATGAACATAAATTGAATGCAGATGGGCAGTTACCAATGCTCTGTTTCAGGAAAAACCTCTCCTAAAGCACACTGGATATGAGGATACCCAAGGATAATGAGCTATAAACACGTAGGCATTATTTAAATTTCAATACAAATACAATCTTAAAACTCTTAACAACATATTAACGCCATTTGTTTTTGTTTGGAAAAAAATCACATCTGAGAATCCTTTAAACAAAAAGTATGCCCCCCAGGTACAGCTGTCATTTTCTTCATTTTCTACAAGGAAAGGAAAGCAGAAGCTTATTTATCAACCACAATGGTGATAATGGCAAATGGATAACTATGATGAACTTCTCATTCCAGGAGTGAATTATTTAAAAAATGATTTCTAATTAGACTGCCTTCAGAGACCATAAGTGAGCATCATGATAGACTCTAGAGAGATGAACGTTTTAAAAAGTGATCTATGTGCCACATTTTTGCAGCCATAAAAAATGATGAGTTCATGTCCTTTGTAGGGACATGGATGAAGCTGGAAACCATCATTCTCAGCTGGAAACCATCATTCTCAGCAAACTATCACAAGGACAGAAAACCAAACACCGCATGTTCTCACTCATAGGTGGGAATTGAACAATGAGAACACATGGACACAGGAAGGGGAACATCACACACCAGGGACTGTTGTGGGGTGGGGGTAGGGGGGAGGGATAGCATTAGGAGATATACCTAATGCGAAATGATCAGTTAATGGGTGCAGCACACCAACATAGCACATGTATACATATGTAACAAACCTGCACGTTGTGCACATGTACCCTAAAACTTAAAGTATAATAATAATAAAATAAATAATAAAAAAATGAAAAGTGATCTAGTTTGGATATGTGTCCTCACACAAATCTCATGTTGAACTGTAATCCTCGGTATTGGAGGTGGGGCCTGGTGGAAGGTAATTGGATCATGTGGTTGGATTTCTCATAGATGGTTTAGCCCCATCCCCTTGGTGCTGTCCCCCTGACAGGGAATTACTTCTCATGAGATCTGGCTGTTTGTAAGCATGTGGCAGCCAGGGGGCAGTGGCTCATGCCTGTAATTCCAGCACTTTGGGAGGCTGAAGTGGGCAGATCACTTGAGGTTAGGAGTTCAAGACAAGCCTGGCCAACGTAGTGAAACCCCATCTCTATAAAAATACAAAAATCAGCTGGGCATGGTGGCATATGCCTGTAATCCCAGCTACTCAGGAGGCTGAGGCAGGAGAATTGCTTGAACCCTGGAGGCAGAGGTTGCAGTGAGCCGAGATCATGCCACTACACTCCAGCCTGGGGACAGAGTGAGACTCTGTCTCAAAAAAAAAAAAAAAAAAAAAAAAAAAGTGTGTGGCACCTTACTCTCTCTCTCTTGCTCCTTGCCCCTGATTTTGCCAGGTGATATATGCCTGCACCCACTTTGCCTTCTGCCATAAATGTAAGCTTCCTGAGGATGCCACTATGCTTCTTGTACAGCCTAAAGAACCATGAGCCAATTACACCTGTTTTCTTTATAAATTACCCAGTCTCAAGTATTTCTTTATAGCAATACAAGAATGGCCTAATACATCTCCAGTGATTTCAGAGGCTAAGGTGAAAGGATAGCTTGACCTCTGGAGTTGAGACTAGTGGGGGCAACAGAGGGAGACTCTGTCACTACAAAAAATAGGCAGACTAACAATTCCAGTCAATGCAACATAAATAACCTCTGAATAACACATGGATTCATAAAGCTTACATGTATAGAATCTTTCCTGAGGTGAAATGGAAAAGACAAAAAAAAGAGCATGTACTAAAAACTCTAAAAAATGTAATGCATATTAAAACAGAATGAACTCAGAAGTTTTAAAAATACGCCTGTACAACTAGCCTTGAAATCTGTTTTCAAATTCTAAGATTAAATCAGAACTTTCAAATTAATATCACCAATAAAAATGGATTATTATCAAGAGAAAATACAAACAACTGGAATTTTAATTGATATGATTAAGGATTATATACTCTCTAGAGAGACAGATATGAAAGGCAATCATAAAATCCAAGAAAAACTTAAAAACAAAAAGCTTAGACAAAGCAATGGTGGTGAAAAACTGTTAGAATATTTGGAAAAAGATCTAATCTAACTTTGAAACTTCGCATTCTCTCCCCATTGCACAGAGGTATGGTTGCTTACGACTGAATTTCTTTCCTATTTGTTGCTTTAGGAAATAAAATGCTGCCTGAAAATAGCATAGTGTTTTAGGTCGCTGGCTCTGTATTTAAATGGCCTGGACTTTTATTTCAAATCTGATATTTATTAAAAACGTGGCTTTGGCAACTTCCTTAAATATTCAGTGGCTGTCTCCTTGTGGTTAAATGAGGATTAATCCAAGTTATCTAGAAAACAGAAATGGAGACAAAGTGAAAATGATAAGAGAATTAGGGAAATGCAATCCTAGACTGACTATGGTGAGGGAATAGGAAAAATGAGGCATGAAAGAATAAATACAAGAGTTGGCAAGATGAAAGTTGATCACAGCTTCTGAGAAAAACACAGCTAGTATTTTGGCTATGTGTGGGGTTGCCAATTAAAACACAAGACACTAAGTTCTTTTTGAATTAGATAAATGCCCAGTAAAAATAAATCTAGACTTAGTAAAGGAGATGGGTTTTTTTCCTTAAAAAGATGATTGCAATAGGGAAAATGCTCTAAACTCTGAAATCTGCAAGCATAGCAAGATCAGTGAGAATGTTTTTTCTTTATTTTAGTTGGGACAGTTTATCAGGGATAACAAAAAACTTTTAAGAGTAAATCTACGGAGATTGAGCAGACAGCATGGTTGCCATTGTATGATAGGAAATGTATCTCCACGTGGCCAGCCAATCTCTGGGATGAGCTGGTAAGGGGGGTGCATTCTGTCTTTTAGGGCTTGCTCAGGCTTGTGGGCAAGTCAAAGTTCAGGGGTCCATGAGGAGGAAAAGTCTGACTCAAGCTTGGCTAAGACAGGGCAGAAGGTAAGAACTGGTTCATTGAGATCACTTGATTGTAAACAATAAATATTTTGTGGACTTTGGTTGTTTGTTTTGGTTTCACTTTTTTTGTGTGTGTTAGTTGTCCTACCCAATGTTTGGAATTTATTTACTTTAAAAAATCATATAGTACTTCTGGTTTGTGACCCAGCATGCAAGGAGCTTGAAAGTCTTCACTTGATTCTAGCAACTGGTATAAAGCTGAAAGGCTGAAGAATCAACAGTTCTTCCTAGCTCCATCAGTGAAATGAAGATGCAGGGCAAATGAGGGCACAGGGCAAGCTGATGCCCCCAAATTGGAGAGACAGACCACTACATTGAGAGGATTATTATTTACCTGAGCAGAAATACCCATGGAAACCAGGGTTGGGTTAGGAAAATCGGAACAGTAATTTGAATTGTTGGCAGCTTAGTGTGGACAAGACTGAGAGAGTTAAAACCCCCAGGAAAGCCTAGCTGAAAGGGGCCTTACACTTTTGGTTTTACCTGCAGCAACTCTACCAGTTTCCCAAGGTAAATATCAAAGAAAAACTGTTATGTCTTCATCGGGGAAAAACCAAAGGCAATCATTGTTAAATAAGCCAGGACCCTTCATTATTCTTTTGTCTATCAATTCTTTTTTATTTTTAATTTTTGTGGGTATATAGTAGGTGTATATGTATATATACACATAATATATATATTTATATCATATATTTATATCTCTCTCTATATAGAGACATGCAATGCCTACACACGGTTTACTATTGTTGAAAAGGCCTCCTCTAAAAAGAAACTACCAGAGGCTAACCTATTGTGGTTTTATCAGAACCTAATTGATCTGGGGGAAAAGAAATACTCAACTTAAGCCCACGCTAGGCATCTTGTCCTATCTGAGGGTTGGGGTGAGAGTGGGGGAGGTTGAGAATCACTTGTGATGTTCATAGCCCAGGAGCATAGGCTCATAAAATACTGAGATCTAGTCATAAGAGTACAGTAGACTACTTGTTCCCACACATTTTACCAACACATCGCTAAAGACCTATTTATCAGAGTTCCTTTTACCCAGTATAGCACGCCCCTCTTTCAACAAACTATTACAAGTCATACTAGAAGGCAAAAAGAGCACAGATTGGAAAGGCTGAGCAAGCGTCACAACCACACTCAGACATGGCAGGTATGTTGGAATTATCAGTCCATAAATTTAAAACAACTATAAGTAATATGCAAAAAAACAGTTATGGAAACAGTAGACAAGCAAGAATGTATGGGAATTTTAAGAAGACAGATGGGAATTCTAAGAAAGAAAATGCTAGAGGTAAAAAAAAATCACTGTAATAGAAATGAAGAATGGCTTTGGTGGGGCTCAGTTTTAGGCTGGATATGAGTGAGGAAGGAATCTCTGAGCTTTGAGATATGTTAATAGAGACTTTAAAACTAAAAAGCAAAAGCCAAAAAAAAAAAAAATGAGAAAGAAACAGATACAACAAAATATCCAAAAACTATGTGACAATTACAAAAAGTGTAACATATATTTTAGTGAAATACTAGAATAAGAAAAAAGAGGAAACTGAAGCAATATTAGAAGCAATAATTACTGAAAATTTTCCCAAATCAATTTCAGACACCAATTCACAGCTTCATAAAAATCAAAGAACACCAGGCAGAATAAGGGCCAAAAATTATACTTAAGCACGTCATATTCAAATTGGAAAAAGCTTAAAAGATAAGGAAAATTTTAGAGAAGCCACAAGGGGGAAAAATACCTTAACCTATAGATGAGCAAAGATAAAAATTACATCTGAGTTTTCCAAAGAAGCCACACAAACAAGAAAAGAGTGGAGTGAAATATTTCAATTTTTGAGAGAAAAATACTCACCAACTTAAAATTCTGTATTCTGTGAAATTATCCTTTAAAAAATGAGGAAAGCATTTCTCAGACAAATAAAAACAGAATTAGTCACCAGCAGACCTGCCTTGAAAGAAATTTGCAAGAGTCTCTTAAGAGAAAGAAAATGATATACCTCAGAAATTCAGATCCACATAAAGAAATAAAGAGCATCAGAGAATAAATAAGTTTTCTTTTTCTTAATTGATCTGACAGATAACAGCTACTTGGAAACACTAATAGCAAAATGTATCTAAGTGTGTATATGTGGGTTCATGAATATCACTGATGTTTCAAATCGCCATAAATGTACCTACCAAGTATAGTCAAAAGTCCAAAAGTTCTTTTAAGCATTTTCACGTTATAGCAACAGACAAGTAAAAGCTTTTCCACCCTATTTTTATAGTCTACAACTTTAAGAAGCTGATAAATAACCTGTGACAAATCTACAGAATCTTTAATAAAAACTACATTAATAGCTAAGCTGTGATCATGGGGACTCTTCTCCTTCTAGGACTTCAAATCTAGAGAGCTAATTTGAGAATGATTATTTTTATGAAAGTAGAAGTTGAAGATATAATTTGGACATTCTTCTATTGTACTGATGTGACTTTGAGATTTCTAGCAAAATGTCCTCCTCAAAGGGGAAGAATAATTTTAACTGTGGATATTTAATCAAAGCTCTCCTACAATAACGTTTCCTTAATATTACAGTTATATTTGCATTCAACATTTATTTCACATTTCTTGGTAGAAAATAGAAAGATACATGAGATGTGTGCAAATCTGCTATTTTCTTGAAACTGTTTATATTGGTTTTATTTTGTATTGTCTTTTACTTTTCTTTTTCCTAACTTGGCAAAAGGATAATTATCCATATGAATTCACTTTGTCAGGCACTTGTCCTGTTCATTGATCCAGAAGAAAAATGTGTCATTTTTATTTTTATGTTCTATCAAATATTTCTTTGTAAAACTCAATCCTAAGAATATTTACTTGTGGTATAACTCTAGTTATCTTATTCTATGTGATGTAGTGCTTATATTTCAATTGTGTGGTCCCACTTGCACTTTGAAAGCAGAAAGCTGAGAAAAGTGTTGCTTTCACCCTAAAAATGAAAACAAATATTCGGGTAATGTAAATAATTATTACTTTCTTTCAACCATCAAGAGCTAGTTTCAAATTTCTTAAAATCTAAGAAAAAAAGGGCCTTGCAACGAGAAATAGTCTCTGGCTCAACTCCTGAAGACCACAAGAAGAAGTGATGACTAGACTTACACAAATAGATAAGATCTTAGCAAGAACCTTCAAGAACCTGTTGAAAGTTGAGTGTGAGCAAATGTGAAGCAACTTACCATGGAACTCAGCCTGCATAAAGACCATTATTGGAGTCTATCTATAGAAATGAACTCCATTGGCCCCAAATTGTTCCAGGACATGGGCAGCCACAGATATCCTTTGCCTGCAGTAACAGCAATCCTTCCTATTTCAAAATACCCTGAAACTACCCACATGCTTCATTATAGACCACCAAAGTCTCACTAGCTTTATAAAACCCTATGTTAATGGAATGTTTGCCAACAGACTGTCTCAGTGTATTCTCCTTTTTCTCTATAAAACTTACACTCCTTTCTAATATCTTTGAACATTTGCTGAAATGAATGATAGAGCAGATGGTTTCTTCTGATGCAAGTTGAATAAAAGCCCTTTGTTGCTTCTGTTTTGGACCTAGTTTTTTTTTTTTTGGCTGGGGGTGGGGAATGCAGAGCCTCCTGGAAGCACCTAATTGCGGGCTCTTTTCCATACACCTGCGCGGGATGCTTAAGAGCAAGATTCAGTTAGAAGTAAAACCAGAGAAAGCCTTTGAAGGTCCAGGCAAAGAGATAAGGAAGAAGGTGCCAGTGGAGGAAAGACAGAAGCTCACCGAGACTCTTCCACACGATGAAATAGAACTATGGAATCACGGGGGAAGGGTAGCACCGCCTCCTGCCCCAGGGCACAGATAAAGATGCACTGTGGCTAGGAGAGTGAGAGAAAACAATGATAAGTAAAAACTCCTTATCCACAGGGGAGGCACCACAAATAGTCCTGGGCAAAAAAAAAAAAAAAAAAAAAAAAAAAAAAGGCTCAATAGATACCTTGATAACAGATATGTGTCATACTCCTAAAAGAATAACAGGATCCCCATTTTGGAAAAATAATCACTAGAGATACAAGGTAGAGTTTGGCTGCCACGGAAAGAGAGCAAATCACTGAAGAAACTTTATGAACTGGTCCCATGGATACAGGGTGTTCCTAGGAGACTGAGCTCTCACCCACCCATCCACCTCAAGCACCCAAAAGTAGAATAGGAAGTACTGAGTAATGAGCAACAACAGTCTACCCCTAACAAAAGAACAAAAGTGTGACTAGAGATTCCTTTTGATATACAGGCATGCAGTGAAGGCCAATAGATGAAGGTAGAGTGCTGATACTTTCAGTTACCACACCAACTACAAAATAAGCCTAGAGAATTATAAAGCCACTGATTCACTGAAGGTAACAATAGCAACTGCAAAACCCAAACACCAACTCTTAACTACGAGGGTTGGAATCAACCCTCATACTAACAGCCTAGCATCCTAGCATAAGAAAAGCTATGATCAATTCAGGACACGAATATTACTACCTCAGTCTCTAATCCTTTACGTATGACACCTAGCCATCAATAGAAAATTTAGTGACACGCACAAAAGCAAGGGCGCTGGTGGCAAGGTACAACCCACTGTGAAGAGACAAAACATTCAACAGCAGCAGAGTCAGAGAAAGCTCACAGGTGGAATGAGCACACAGGAAATTTAAATTAATTATGATTAATGAGCTAAAGACTCTAGTAATGGGTGGAAAATAAGGCATAAACATGTGGGGGATTTCACTGGGAAGAACAGAAGTATAAGAAACAATTAAACAGAAATGCTATTAAAAGCAAAAATAAAAGCAACATCAGCAGCAAAATGGTAACTGATGATTAATGCCATTGGCAGGCATCAGTTAACTTTACATATCTGAGGAAAAGATTGGTAAACTTGGACATAGGTCAGTGGAAATCATCTAAAATGAAATACTTTAAACAAAGAGTATAAATACTATAAAACAAGGAGTATAAAAATTAAAAACAGCAGATGCTGTAATAGTTGTAAGACAAAGTCAAACATTGCAAAATACATATAAATGGAATTACAGAACAAGAGGAAAGAAGAAAAGACCAGATAAATAATTGAAGAGATAATTGCTGAGAATTCTCAAAAATATTTAAAAAATAACAAGCCAGATATACAAGAATCTCAGAGGACTCCAAGCAGGATAAATGGAAAAACAAATAATAAAAAATCAGAAAAAATCCCAGCTCTATAAGCATAATTTTCAAACTGCTCAAAACCAAAGATAAACAGAACAACTTGAATGAAACCAGAAAATAAACAAAATGCATCAGTATCTCATGTACTCCATAAATATACAGACTTACACAAAAATTAAAAATTAAATAAAAATTTAAACAAATAAATATTATTTGACAATTAAAAAGCATAAAGAAATACACGTGGTAGAGGAACAAGAGAAGACTTTAAGCATATTGCTTGTCAGACACCAGAAATCCAGAAGACAATGGGATGAGACCTTCTAAAAGCAAAACACTGCCTATGTAAATTCTGAAGGCAGCAAAAGTCTTTCAAAAATAAAAGAGAAAGCACATATTTTTTCTAAAACAATCTGAGAGATTTCATTGCTGTCAAAACTACCCAACAAAAGATTTTAAAAGGTACTCTCTGTGAAAAAGAAATATAAGATGCAAGCAGGTGTCTGCATAAAGAAATCTCTCTCTCTCTCTCTCTCTCTCTCTCTCTCTCTCTATATATATATATGAAATGGCTGATACGGAAGGAAATAGACAGAAATTCAGGAGCAAGATGGCAGAATAGAAGGCTCTATTGATCATACCCCTGACAAGGACATCAAGTGAACATCTATCTACAAAGAAAAAACACCTTTCTAAGAGCCAAAATCAGTGAGCACTCATAGCACCTGGTTTTAACTTCCTATCGCTGACAGAGGCACTGAGAGATAGAAAAGACAGTCTTGAATCATAAATGCCACCCCTCTCCACCACCCCCAGCAGCTGGCAGCATGATACAGAGAGCATCTCTTGGGCACTGGGGGCAGAGAGAACACAGTAAGTGTGAGGCATCAAACTCAGTGCTGTCCTGTTAGAACAGAAAGGAGAACCAAACCAAACTCAGCTGATGCCTGCCTTGGAGGGAGCATTTAAACTAGCCCTAGCCAGAGGGAAATTGACATTTCCAACTCTCCAAACTTGAGTTCCTGCAAACCTGGTGACCTACTAACTAAAGAGCCCTTGGGCCCTGAATAATCAGCAGCAATACTCAGCTATTGAATCAAGGGTCTTGGGTGAGCCTCTGAGAATTGCTGGCTTCAGGGGAGTCTCAGCACATTACCAGCTGTGGTAGCTATGGGGAAGAATTCCTTCTGCTTGAGAAAAGCAGAAGGAAAAAAAAAGGCCACTTTGTCTTGCACCTTAGGTACCAGCACAGCCACAAGGAAGTAGAGCACCAAGTGGATTCTTGGGGTCCTTGGATGGCATTTCTGGACCTGCCCTGGACAAGAGGAGAGGCCACTACCCTGAAGAGTGAGTCTCAAGCCAGGAGGCATTCACCACAAGCTGACTTGAGAACCCTTGGGCCTTAAGGGACCATCAGCAATAGTCTGGCAGTACTCCTTATGGCCGTGCTGGTGGTGGCTGTGGGGTGAGATTTCTCTGCCCTTGGAAGGCGGCAGGAAGCATGGGAAGGAATGCATTTTGTAGTTTGAGTGCCAGTTCAGCCACAATAAAATATAACACCAGGTTTTTGATTCTAGTCCCTGACTCCAAATCAGTATCTCTGGACCTATTCAGGACTGGAGGAACTCTCTGCTCCAAAGGGAAGGACACAGACATAGCTGGCTTTACCACTTTCTGATCCTAGAGCCCCAAGGCCTTGAGCCAACATAGGCATTAACCAGGGGGTTGGTTATAGCATGCCTTTGGCAAAATCCAGTGTTGTGCTAGCTTCAGTTCTGACCCAGCACAGCTGTAGTTGTGATAGCCACAAGGGTGCTTGTTGTCACTCCAGCCACAGCTTTAGGTGGCTAAAAACAGAAAGAGAGACTACGTTTGTTTGAGAGAAAGTAAGAGAAGAGAACAAAAGAGGCTCTACTTAACTGCAATTTTGATTTTCCAAGTTAATATCAGTATGACATATTCCAAGTTGTCATGATGTAAGTCTCCACGGTATGTGTAATACTCAACTTGGTCAAACTCCTGACAGGTAATAAAATACTATGACAATTCAAGGGCTTTTTTAGAATTTTCAGAAACTAATATTTTTAATATTGGTCAGGTATAATTAAATATAGATGGCTGTCTATTTTACATAAAAATACTCTCTTATAGATCCCCACCAAACAATTACTGGCGACTACTATGAAACCCTTTGTTATCTAGGTCCTTTACAAATCTAAATAAAATACAATGCATGTTTCAACCCTTAGAGAACTTACAAAAATAAATGAAATCATCAGTAAGCAATTTAATAGTAACTGAATTTAGTTAGGAATCGGAAAATGAAATGGAGATATTCCTGTGGAGATACTGTAGTTCATTTATATATCGTCACATCCACTATGTTAAAAACAATTAATAATGATATATTAAACATCAAGATAACATTCAAAATGACCTATGGAGAAGAAAAACACTGAGCTCGTCTAAAGCAATTAGTGTAGTAACAAAAATAGCTAAGGATTATTTAAATTTACATTAACGAGGACTGTATCTTATGAATTAAATTTGAAGCTATCAGTTAGAAATTTGCAACTGTAGATTACCAAGTAATATAGAAAAATGACATAAAACAGATATGTATGTTGATATTGCTTTTATTAAAAATGCTTGTATGTAGAATGACAAATACAACATTCAAACCATATAGTGAGACCATTATAGTCTCATCAATGTGAATATTTTGTATATGACATGAATGAAATTACTAAATCTTTGAGAAAAACATGGCTAACACAATGAGACTTATCAATAATTTATCCAAATGGAAAAATTATTAGACCTTCACCCATATACAATATAAATTTCCATATTCAAAGCCCCAAATGTTATTAGGAAAACTTTGAAAACATTACAATAAATCATACATAGGTAGGTTCACCTTTGTGAACTGGAAAATATTTACTATTTAAGTTTGGCTATAAGCACATTAAGCAACTATTCCTGAATAAATTGTGATATAGTATGCCCCAGAATTGGAAAATATATTTCCGTACTTATAAAGGCTAACATCTAGCCTCTACTAGAAATTATTCAATAAGAATCCAGTCTTTCAATTGGATAAAAATAAAAACGAGCAAAATATATAAGTAGAAAATCCAAAATAGCAGAAACTAAAACGGTACAACTCCAATAATCAATGAAATAAAATAACATTTCATGACATAATATTAGAAGAAAAAAATTGTAGGCATAAAGAATTGGGAAAAAAGAAAAATATCAAACAATTTTTAATAAGGTACAAATTGGTATCATCATTTTAGAGGGAAAATTCTAATATTTAAAACTGTGAATACGTGTATATATTACTACTGACCACTGCAATTTCATAGTTTTCCAGGTGACAGTCCACATTTAGGAAAGGTTTTTGTATCAATTTTTTTGTAATATTATCAAAAATTTGCAAACAAATGTAAATACAATTTGTTATAGTCTAACAAAGGAAATTACAAAGCCATTGAGATGAATTAACATCATCATTCAGAATAGATTGATGTCAAAATGTTTTGAAGATATCTGATAATTAAATGCAACTCATGGACCTAAATTTCATATTAGAATAGGGAAAAATGCTATAGGGACGTTAGTAAGAATGTGGGTAAAAACCTGAAATATGGGCTGTGGATGAGACAATAATCTTACATTGATATTGAATATCCTAAATTTTATAATTATACTGTGGGATGGAAGGAGTGCCTGTATTCTCAAGAAATACACCATTAAATTATTTAGAGAAAATTGACATATTTTAACTTTGACCCAAATTATTTGGAAAACAAATTATATGTACAGGCATACCATTTTATATTGCATATCACACTACTGAAATTTTCAGATAGATATTGTCTTTTTTACACATTGAAAGTTTGTGGCAACCCTGTTTCAGTCAATTCTATTGGCAACATTTCTCCAACACACATGCTCACTTTCTGACTCTGTGTCATATTTGAAACCTTTTCATTATTATTATATCTGTTATGGCAATCTATAATCAATGATCTTTGGTGTTACTATTATAATTGTTTTGGGACACCACAAATCCAGGCACATATAAGACAGCAAACTTAATCAATAAATGTTCTGTGTTTTTTGACTGCTCCATTGACTGCCTATTTCCCATCTGTGTCCCTCTACTGAGGCCTTTGTAGTATCTCAGACACAACAATATTAAAATCAGGAAAATTAATAATACTAAAAGAACCTTTAAGTGTTCAAATGAAAGGAAAAGTCACATGTTTCTCTGCCTTTAAATAAAAACTAGACATGATTAAGCTTATTGAGAAAGGCACGTTGAAAGCCAAGAGAGATTGAAAACTAGGCTTTTGGTGCCAATTAGCCAAGTTGAGAATGCAGAGGAAAAGTTATTGAAGGAAATTGAAAGTGCTACTCCAGTGAACAGCCTTATTGCTGATATGGCAAGAGTTAGTGATCTGAATAGATCAAATCAGCTGCAACATCCCCTTAAGCCAAAACCTAATCCGGAGTGAGCCTTTAACTATCTTCATTCCTATGAAGACCAAGAGAGGTAAGGAAGTTGCAGAAGAAAAGTTTAAAGGTTTTAAGAGGTTGGTTCATGTGATGCCATCTTCATAACATAAAAATGCAAGGTGAGGCAGCAAGTGCTGATGTAGAAGCTGCAGCAAGTTATTCAGAATATCCGGCCAAAATAATTGATGAAGGGAAGTACCCTAAATAATAGATTTTCAATGTAGATGAAACAGCCTTATATTGGAATAAGATGCCATATAGCACTTTCAAAGAGACAGTGAAGAAGTCAATGCCTGGCTTCAAAGGACAAGCTGACTCTCTTGTTGGGTGCCAATGAGTTTAAATTGAAGCCATTGCTCATTTACCTAGGCTGAAAATCCTAGGGCCCTTAAGAATTATGTTAAATTTACTCTTCCTCTGCTCTCTAAATGGAACAACAAAGCCTGAATGACAGCACATCTGTTTAACAGCAGGATTTACTGAAATTTAAACCTACTGTTTGAGAGCTACTGCTTAGAGGACAAGATTCCTTTCAAAATATTACTGCTCATTGACAATACACCTAATCCCCTAAGAGTTTTGATTAAGGTGTATGCAGATATTAACATTGTTTTCATGCCTACTGACACAACATCTATTGTGTGGCTAATGGATCAAGGAGTAATTTTGACTTTCAAGTCTTATCATCAAAGAAAGACTTTTCACAAGACTGTATCTGCCATAGAGAGTGAATTATCTGATGGATCTGGGTAAAGTAAATTGAAACCTTTTGGAAAGGATTCACTAGACTAGATGCCACTAAGAACATTCAGGATTCATGGGAGGAGGTCAAAATATCAACATTCATAAGAGTTGGAAAGTTGATTCTGATCCTCACAGGTGACTTTGAGGGGTTAAGACCTCAGTGGAGGAAGTAACTGCAGATATGGTAGAAATAGCAAGAATACTAGATCTAGAAGGGAAGCCTGGAGATGTAACTTCATTGCTACAATCTCATGATAACACTTATATAGACAGGAATTGCTTCTTGTGGATAAGCAAAGAAAGTGGTTTATTGTGATAGTCTCTATTCCTGGTAAAGAGGCTATGAACATATTTGAAATGACAACAAAGGGTTTAGATTACATAAATTTAGTTGATAAAACAGTGGCAGGGTTGAAAAGAATCGACTCCAATTTTCAAAGAAGCTCTACTGTAAGTAAAATGCTATCACATGGCATCACATGCTACAGATGCATTTTTCATGGAAGGAACAGTCGATCAATTTAGCAAACTTCATTTTTTAAAATGAAATTGCCACAGACAACCCAATCTTCAGCAACCACCACCTTGATCAGTTAGCAGCCACCAACATTGAGGCAAAAGCCACCACCAGCAAAAGAGATTGCCTCTAGCCCAATGGTTCGATGATCATTTGCAATTTTTAGCAATAAAGCATTTTTAATTAAGGTATATACATTTTTTAGATATAATGCTATTGTACCCTTAATAGACTACTGTATAGTGAAAACACAACTTTTGTATGTACTGGGAAACCAAAAATTTGTGTGACTCACTATATTGCTCTATTTGCTTTACTGTGGTGATCTGGATCCAAATCCACAATATCTCTAAGAAGAGGGAGAGAGGGAGAGAGGGAGAGGGAGAGAGGGAGAGAGAGAGGGAGACGGAGAGAGAGAGGGAGACGGAGAGGGAGAGGGGGAGAGCGAGGGGGAGAGGGAGGGGGAGAGGGAGGGGGAGAGCGAGGGGGAGAGGGAGGGGGAGAGGGAGGGGGAGAGCGAGGGGGAGAGGGAGGGGGAGAGCGAGGGGGAGAGCGAGGGGGAGAGGGAGGGGGAGGGGGAGGGGGAGAGCGAGGGGGAGGGGGAGGGGGAGGGGGAGAGCGAGGGGGAGGGGGAGGGGGAGGGGGAGGGGGAGGGGGAGAGGGAGGGGGAGAGGGAGGGGGAGAGGGAGGGGGAGAGGGAGGGGGAGAGGGAGGGGGAGGGGGAGGGGGAGGGGGAGAGGGAGGGGGAGAGGGAGAGGGAAAGAGAGGGAGAGAGAGAGGGAAAGAGAGGGAGGGAGAGAGGGAGAGAGGGAAAGAGAGAGGGAAAGAGAGAGGGAAAGAGAGAGGGAAAGAGAGAGGGAAAGAGAGAGGGAAAGAGAGAGGGAAAGAGAGAGGGAAAGAGAGAGGGAAAGAGAGGGAGAGAGGGAGAGAGGGAGAGAGGGAGAGAGGGAGAGAGGGAGAGAGGGAAAGAGAGAGAGAGAGTGTGTGTGTGTGTGTGTGTGTGTAGAAAAAGAATAAATTATAAGGCAAATGTGATAAAATGGTAAAAATTGGTCAATAAGTATAAAGTTTTTTTCAAAATATACATAATGACTAAGAATTGTGAAATACATTGAATAAAATGCAGTTTTATCCAATAAAAACATATTTCATGATGAAACATGTATTTAATCATTGTTTATAAATGTATATACAGTCATAAGGATTTTATACATACGATTTTATACATGGGATTTTAAAAAGCAAGTTTATGATTATTTTTGCTCTGAATATAGAGCATATAACTTTATGTTTAAGTTTATTTAAAAATTGTTGATTATATAATTCATACTATAATCTATAAAAATTATTTCTCCTTCATTCTAGTCTCTAAACCAATATAAAATCAAGGAAAAGAAAGCAAATTAGCAACAGGCATGAAAAATACTATTTTAATCATTTTTAAAATCTCCTTTATTCCCCAAACACAGTGTGCATGAAGATAGGCTGCCAAGTCCAGTGAATATTAGATCAGACAGAATGGATATCAGAGCACCCAAACCCCAGCCAGATCTTGCATAGCACAGCATTTCCGATAGGAAACACAGACTGGGAGGTAAAAACACCATACTTGAAACCCAATTACACTGGCCCTGGGAGCTTCCCTGAATGACATTTGAAATCATGGAACAGCAGATGAATTATTCCCAGAGGAGACCAACAGGCTTGCTTTGCAAGTTACAACCTATTAAGGACAGACTTATGTAAAACACTGTTGTCAGCAAATTGCTACAAGGTACCCACACATGCACATAACACACGCACACAAACATACATACATATACAGGCACACATGCACATCTTGACACAAGGACTTCAGAGTAAGTCACAGTAATGGCTTAATAACCTGAATTACTGGCCCTTTTCTAAATTACTTTGCCACAAATAGATGGTTCAAGAAGACATATACGCACATAAAGACATATACGCACATATAAATTAGATCAGCATTCCAAATATGGAAAAATATG
Organism: Pongo pygmaeus; assembly: GCF_028885625.2. Taxonomy (NCBI): domain Eukaryota; kingdom Metazoa; phylum Chordata; class Mammalia; order Primates; family Hominidae; genus Pongo; species Pongo pygmaeus. The sequence goes on from NC_072377.2 coordinate 13,298,409, forward strand.
TGGTAAAGAATATTTAAAATAAACCTAGAACATAAGAAACATGTTTTGCTATGAGTAGGTAAACATGGTAATTAAAGGGTACTCAAAAACATGCATTAAAAAATCTCGAGTGTGCTCTACATATCTAGATGTTGAGTCCAAATTATAAGAATTATTGAACAAAGGTTAACACAAGAGAATAAAAATTAAATTGGCTGATCTAAAAAATGATGTAAAATGAATAATACAGTCATAACATAAATAAATGCCACAGAAAAAGAGTCAAAATTGAGTAACAAATGAAAACCTGACACAGTGAATGCGACATTGTAAATCTAAGAAGAAAAGTAATCGGCTATCTTTGTGCTCCAAAAGAAATTATTCAAGTATAAGTTTGAGCCAAAGGGAAAAAAGTACATATTTTAAAAATAATTATCTGTGTAAATAAAAATATTTTATATAGTAAATTATATTTAAATAAACATCAAGTTATTAAAATGTTGAAATACTTTAAAATTAACTCTGAAACTGAATGTAGTTCTCATGCCAATCCTAGCATATTTATTAGTACAATAGTCTTAAAATTTTTAATCACACAGCAAAACTATATGCTACATGTCAAAGTTACACCTAAAACAAAAATCTTTGAAATAATTGAAAATTTTAAAAAATGGAAATATCAATAGCAAACAAATACAATACTAATGGATGATAATATTAACAACAGGAGCTTTAAATTCTAAGGAAAGTCATTAAACGACAAAGGAAATGGCCCTATAATTGTTGAAATCCACAAGAAATATCCTATAGTCAGGAATATGCTTGTATTAAATAACAGCATAAACATTCATAAAGCAAAGACTACAGAGGATATAAGAAAAATTATGCTTCAGCTTTTATTGGCTAATGCTAATGCAAAGAAAGTATTCAGTAATAATTTAGGGAACCTAGTCAATATAATAAATTAACAAGATGTCATTGCTATGTATCAAAGACTTTACATAGGAAGCACCTCTTTTCCAAATGCACATGCAACAATCACACTTCAAATATATTATATATTAATAATAATGAAAAGGAAAGGAAATGTTGTGATAAACACAATGACTAGATAAAAACTACAATTAGTATACTCATCTTTTAAAAAATATTTAAGAAGCGTGCACACACACACCCACTGCTCACAGAAAAGCTAAAGTATAAAAGCATATTTCTCCAAAGATAATCTTTACACAAAGACAAGATAAAAATTGAAAGTGCAGACTATTTTGAAAATAGCAGTCATTAAATTACTATATATCAGAATATCTGTGAACAGACAATAAAAATATACAGACATAATTGTTTTTATTAATGACTTAATAATACTGAATGAAATAAGATTCTAAAACTAGAATTTCTCAGTTACAAATATTAAAAACTATAAAAAGATTAGGTTTGTAAAAGTCAAATGATAGGTTAATGAAGGAAATATTATGGAAAAACTAAATATAATAAGCAATATTTGGAAAAGAACAAAGGAACAGTAAAACAACTCAGATTAACAAAATCTAGATTAGAAGGGAAGAAAAATAATACAAAATATGAAAATAAGAAGATGGTGGTGGTAAAATAATCAAGTTTATAAAGACAGAAAAAGAACAAAGAGAAAGTTTTCACTTTTCCACTCTGCTCCACTTTGCAGCGACTGCGTTGCAACCTTAAAAAGGCTTATACAAACACATCAGACTCTACATGTTGTTTGCTCGTTTCTTTTCAGTTAACAAAATATAGTCAACACAATTTTATGTCTACATGTACAGACACTTTTATTCCTTCTTTGCATCTGAGTATTTTAGTATGTGAACATAAAATGATTCATTTAACACTTTCTCGATGACTATTTTGGTTTTTCTTGTTTTTTTCACAATTACAAAATATGCAGAAATGATCATCTCTGTTTACATTTTCCTGTGTAAATATTTCTGTAAGATAGCTAGCTAGAAGATGAATCATGAGACAGACAGTAACACATGTTTAAATTTTGTTTTCTCCATTATTTAATTCAAACTGTATATTCTGTAGGAGTATATGAGAATGCCAAATTCCCTAAAGCCAATAGTATAAATTACCAATAGTTTAAATTCTTGTAATCTGAATATCTTAAACATATTTCATTATTTTTTAAATTTGCATTACCTGGTTACCAATTATGTTAAATATTATATATGCAAAATGTGTAAGGATATATGATATATAATATGGCAAGAGAAAAGGATATAAATCGACATTATGTGCAGACTAATACAGAATGCAACTTTGCAAAATTTGGACAAAGTGCTTTATCACAAAATTCAGTAAAGGCATCATAATACAAATTTTATTTTAGCTACAGTTTGAAGAAACTATTTGCAATTTTGTAGGAGAGAAGAGTGTAGGAAAGTTCACTCTAGATGTTTTGGGGAAAAGGAATGACTATAATGTTAAAATCGTATTACACATTTTCTATTTTACCAACACGGCTTTATATTGCTAGTTCCCTGAACCTAAAATGCTGGTATTGTTACATTTCAAAATTGAAAATTGTAAAATCTTTTAAGGTAACTTATTACTTTTGTGATATATATTTTTACAAAAGTAAAATAATTAGGAATGCTTTGGGATTTCTATCCAATATTACAATCCCTTCTATTAGTTTTTATTAATTTGATGATTTTGAATATTGTTTTATCCTTTGGCATACAAATTTCAGGTCAGCTAATTGAAGACTAACAGTTAATCTGTATTAAAGAAGGAATTTTATAATCATTTCAAAATTAGCTTCACAATACATTTGGAAAACTTTATCATATAAGAGGTCAATCTCAACCAAATTTTGATTCAATACTTCAGGTCAAATATGCATTTTAATTAGGGTATCTCTTGAAATTTGAATTGAATGTTTTTTACTAATTTTAACCATATGTATCAATAAAAACAGTAAGAAAAATTTTGCATATAAATTATACACAGGAGAAAACAAAAAATTGTTACATGTTTTTTTCCCTTAAAATTAAACTAATGTAAGTTTTTGTATATTTAATGTTATTAATTCCAACATTCCAAAAGAGGTTTTTGTATTGGTATGCTATGAGCGCCTTTATGTATTCAGAAATCTATACCTAGTAGGTCATCAGGAAAAATTATACTACCCATATAATAAACAGTCACATAAATGACATGAACAATACCACTGAGTTATATATTAGACATTATTATTTTGTTATATTGACTTTCTTAAGACCTATTCCATGATTATAGAAAATAATGCTATAATGTAAATTCATTTCTATAATTGGTAAACATATATACACTTTATGGACTTTTAGATTATCACAGTTTTTCTACAGAGACTTGCTTCATATCTATTAGAAAATCCATTAAAGCTGTAATCAACTCTCTTTAAGTAAACATAACAAAAATAGAATATTTACAGTCATTACGACACGTTATAAAATATACTTTGAAAAGACTTATAAAATTGTTTTCTGTCAGGTACCACCTATTAGTTTTCTGTTTTTAGATCTTAATGTCAGACTGTGCTAGTATCAAAAATAAACCTTTATCAGTAAATATAATAGTAGCATCACATCGTTATAACATTATGATGCCTTAGATATTAGTAGAAGTCTCAGACTCACTGTCCTTTGGTAATTCAACAGCAGACACTAGTTTTTTTTTTAATTAAAGCTCATAGACCTATTTTCCAAAATGACCATTTGCTATGCAGTGTTTCCAAATTAGAAGGGTAAGTCTAGGTTTCGGTTTGACATCAGGAGACATGGAAAAATTTATCCTTTTATTGAAATGTAACACATTCCAACTAGTGAACACAAATTTTCTTATTACTTAAATTAACTAGGCAAAGGAAGAACCATGTTGCAGACACTTGGATATATTCTGCATTCACCAGCAAAGCAAATAAGCCACAGTAATTATAGAGATGTCATGAACATCTCTATAATTGTAACATGAACATCTCTGTAATTGTAATTACAAATTACAAAACCTTCTAATATGCAAGTATTTATTTGAAACATTTCAGTGAAAAACTCTTTAGATAGGTTGTGAGAAACATTCCAGTTTTCAAATTACACAAAGCTAACTGAACGGGTAAGCTTTTCTTTTTTACCCTGTCCAGGTCCTTTTAATTTTAAATAGATTAGAAGGAAAAAAAGAAAGAGGAATATGCATAAGTTAAACATATTTTCAGGGAGAGAGCAGGAACCTAAGGGACCTTTAGGTCACATGTTATGTATTTCTCCAATTATTACATTTTTGGTACCAAGGATGCATATTATTATTATTATTATTATTATTTTAGACGGAATCTCGCTTTGTATGTAGCCCAGGCTGGAGTGCAGTGGCGAGATCTTGGCTCATTGCAAGCTCCGCCTCCCGGGTTCACGCCATTCTCCTGCCTCAGCCTCTCGAGTAGCTGGGACTACAGGCGCCCACCAGCACGCCCGGCTAATTTTTTGTGTTTTTAGTAGAGACGGGGTTTCACTGTTAGCCAGGATGGTCTCGATCTCCTGACCTCGTGATCCGCCCGCCTCGGCCTCTCAAAGTGCTGGAATTACAGGCGTGAGCCAACGCGCCCGGCCAGGATGCATTATTTTTAATTTTGAAAAAAAAGTAATTATAAAAAGATAAATAAAACAAAATATTTTCATTTGCTTTTGTAATCAATAAATTAAACTTTGATATCAAAAGCTGTGCATAACTTTTTACATAATCCAGTCTAAATTCTCCTACATGGAGAATCATTTATAATGCATGCTTGTAAGTCACTCATATATCATTTGATGAGTTTTATAAATAGTACTGACTCTCTATGGAGGTAGTCCATTGTTAGGCATGTCTCCTAGTTTCAATATATTTTCCAATGTGTTGCCTAAATATGCTTCTCATTGATTTTAATTTAAGTTTTATTCTTCCCTAGGACTAACCTTCAAGTTCATATTGAGAGACATCATGGGAAAATTAATAAACAACATTTTCTCTGAATAAATTTACTTCCATGTTTGATTTATTAGTTGAGTTTAATTATAGACCCCGTTATCATTCTGGATTTCTTCCAATATAGTTTATAAACATCTATTATAAGATACATTACTTCAAATTTTATAAAATACTCTAGTTGTGATTTGACAAGTAGGGTATTCTTCAATTTTCATGTATAAAAATGTCTCTTCTGTAAGTAATTACAAGACTAATAAGAGCAAATGCTGTGAAGTAATTGAAAATATCATCTCTGTCTGTGATACTGTATTCTGTTAGCAGTTGATTGTTTTGGAGGCAACTATTGAAACGAAGATGCATCTGTTACCTTCAATCTCGCTCAAGATCTGACTTTGAACATTTTAATATATCTTTGTCTTTTAAGGGGAAGAAAGCATTTATTAGTGGAGATGGATACTTTACAACAGGAGGAAATGAATATAGGCTAATTTTAATCAAGGATATCTGATTAGAAGAGAAAGGGTCTTTTTTTATCTAATACATTTTCATATTTTTATAAAATGTGAATCAAATCAGTGCATGTTCAACTAGTGGAAGCAAGAAATCTATAAAGTAAATGTCATTGTTAAAGTATTCAGTACAAAGTCTGGAATGTAGTAAGTGGCTCAAAATGGGGTTAACTATGTATGATGCAAGGGTTTTGTGTCTGCCTTCCAGAGATTGCCCTAAGGTGTTCATAGATAGAATTTTGGATAACTTTACATTAAAAACAGGAAAAAAATACAGTTTTATTTTCATTAATTTCTAACTGAATTTTAGCATTTACTTGAAGTTGAAATGCAAGTGAGAACTCACATTAGTATCAGTACTATTAATTGCAACCAGTAGAATCACAGACTTTTAGATCACGTGATTTATTGTATCTCAAAATATCATGTATGCACACCACTCCTTTTAAAATGTAGTACTTTGTTTCACCACGATAATAAAGTAGTACAGATATCTATACAGCCCAATTTAAAAAGTAATATTTTGATAACTGTGAAACTGGTTTCCTTGAAACACTACATGTAATTTTTTAAATTTTGTGCATTTATTTGAGTAAGGTCCATGGCTTCACTAGACTTTATAGAGTACCAATGCCACATAAAGTTTAAAAATCCTTCTTGTGGGCTGGACGCGGTGGCTCACGCCTGTAATCCCAGCACTTTGGGAAGCCAAGGCAGGCAGATCACGAGGTCAGGAGATCAAGACCATCCTGGCTAACACTGTGAAACCCCGTCTCTACTAAAAAAAATACAAAAAATTTAGCCAGGCGTGGTGGCGGGCGCCTGTAGTCCCAGCTACTCGGGAGGCTGAGGCAGGAGAATGGTGTGAAGCTGGGGGCGGAGCTTGCAGTGAGATGAGGAGACTGCACTACAGCCTGGGCAGCAGAGCAAGACTCCATCTCAAAAAAATGAAAAAAAAAAAACAAAAAAACCTTCTTGTGAAGTATTTAACACCAAGTGTACAATCAATAAATATAGGTCCAAATCCTACATATCGCCTACTACTTAGTCAAAATGTCGTATTTTCCACAATACTTACTCTGACGCAAATTTCTCTCCTTGGAACTTCAAAATATTTTAGAAAGAGTGATAGAGAGAAGAATGCCTAATATCTACTCGCAATCTTAAAAAGACAAAAAAAGACTTTATTTTTTAGAAAAGTTTTGAGTTCACAGCAAAATTGAGTAGAAAATACAGAATTTCCCATATATGCCCTGCCCCTACTCAAGTACAATCTCCTCCACTGTCAGCTTTCCTCACTAGAATGGTGCATGTGGTACAATCTGTGAACCCAAATTGACACATCACCCAAAGTCCATAGTTTAGGATAGGGTTTACTCTTTGTGTTGTGCATACTCTGAGTTTTGACAAAGGTATAGTAATGTCCACTCGCTATTACAGTATCACAGAGAATAATTTTACTGCCCTAAAAATCCTCTGTGCTCCACCTTTCCATTCCTCCCTCCCATCTAAACCCTGAAAAATCTTGATCTTTTTAATGTCTGTATAGTTTTGCCTTTTCCAGAATGTCCTATGTTGGAATCATACAGTATGTAGCGTTTCCAGATTAGCTTCTTTTATTTAGTAATATACATCTAAGGTTCTTCCATGTCTACTCATGGTTTGATAGCTCATGTCTTTTTAGTGATTAATAATATTTCATTGTCTGGATGTACTACAGTTTATTTATCCATTTGCTTACTAAAGGACATCCTGGTTGCTTCTAACTTTTGGCAAGTATAAATGAAGCTTACACACACATCTGTATGCAGCTTTTTGTGTAGACATAATTTTTCAGTTCCTTTGGAAAATACCAGCTGGCATTATTGGTGGATCACATTACAAGAGTCCATTTAGTTTTGTAATAAAACACTAAGGCATTTTCCAAAGTGATTGCACTATTTTGCATTCCCATGAGCAATACATGAGAGTTTCTTTGGTTCTACATTCTCACCAGTACTTCCCACTGTCAGTGTTTTGAATTTTGGCCATTCTGGCAGGTGGAATTCAATCTCATCATTGTTTGAATTTACAGTTCCCTCATGGCATATCATACTGAGCATTTTTTTAACAATCTATCTCCTTTTATTGTGCTATGCTTTATTGCACTTCTCAGATATTGCATTTTTACTTTAAGTTCTGGGGTACCTGTGCAGATGTGCAGGTATGTTACATAGTTAACACTTGCCATGGTGGTTTGCTGCACCTATCAACCCATCACCTAGGTATTAAGCCTGGTGTGCATTAGCTGTTTTTCCTGATGCTTTTCTCTCCCCCCACCCTCCCTTGACAGGCCCCAGTGTGTGTTGTTCCCCTCCCTGTGTCCATGGGTTCTCATTGTTCAGTTCTTATTTATAAGTGAGAACATGCTGTGTTTGGTTTTCTGTTCCTGTGTTAGTTTGCTGAGGATAATGGTTTCTAGCTTCATCCAAGTCCCTGCAAAGGACATGATATTGTTCCTTTTTATGGCTGCATAGTATTCCATGGTGTATATGTATCACATTTTCTTTCTCTAGTCTATCATTGATGAGCATTTGAGTTGATTCCATGTCTTTGCTATTACGAATAGTGCTTCAATGAACATACGTCTAATAGAATGATTTATATTCCTTTGGCTATATACCCAGTAATGGGATTGCTGGGTGAAATGATATTTCTAGTTCTAAATCTTTGAGGACTTACCACACTGTCTTCCACAACGGATGAACTAATTTACATATCCAGTAACAGTGTAAAAGTGTTCCTATCTCTCTGCAACCTCGCCAGCATCTTGTTGTTTCTTGACATTTTAACAATCACCATTCTGACTGGCACGAAATGGTATCTCATTGTGGTTTTGACTTGCATTTCTCTAATGATCAGTGATGTTGATCTTTTTTTCACATGTTTTTTAGCTGCATTTATGTCTTCTTTTGGCAAGTGTCTGTTTTCATATGCTTATTTCTGTAAATCTTCTTTGATGGGTGCATGTTCAGGTCTTTGCTTATTTTAAAATTGAGTGTTCATTTTCTTATTGTTGAGTTTTAAGCATTCTTTGTATATTTTGAATGAGTCCTTTATAAGATACGTCTTTTGCAAGTATCTTCTCCCAGTGTGTGGCTTCTCATCTCATTCTCTTGACAGTGTTTTCCACAGAGCAGAAGTTTTTATTTCTAATTAAGTAGAGCTTATCAGCCACTTCTTCCATGGACCATGCCTTTGGTGTTCTATCTAAAAAGTCATTGCCAAACACAGGATCATCTAGATTGTTTTTCTATGTTATCTTTTAAAAGTTTTATGGTTTTGCATTTAGGTTTTGATCCATTTTGAGTTCATTTTTATGCAGGCTCTCCGCCTTTTTGAAATAGTTGCTATACTTTTTCTTTCTGCCAATCACATTTTTCAGCAAGTTTTGAATACCTAATAAATGTACTAGTAGGTAAATTAAAATATACCAGTGTGTGTTATGCATCTCCTTTACACTCTCTTGTTTCTGCTTCTCTATTATTAAAACCCACCTTGAGTGTGGGTTGAAAGGGGCAGGAGGTTGTGAGCAGAGAATGAGAATGCTCACTTAATACAGCTCTATGTTATTCCTGTGAGATGCATCCCAGAAATATCCAGAAAAGGCTGTCAATTTTTTTTTTCCAGACTGAGTCTCGCTCTGTCACCCAGGCTGGAGTGCAGTGGCACGATCTTGGCTCACTGCAACCTCTGCCTCCCGGATTCAAGCAATTCTCCTGCCTTAGCCTCCCAATTAGCTGGGATTGCAGGTGTGCACCACCACGGCCGGAAATTTTTTTTATTTTTACTAGAGATGGGTTTCACCATGTTGGCCTGGTTGGTCTCGAACTCCTGACCTCAAATGATCCACTTGCCTTGGCCTCCAAAGTGCTGGGATTACAGTCGTCAGCCACCGCACCCAGCCGTGTCAAATTTAAACATGGACTTTATTGTGTGAATGTGGCTAAATCTAGTTGATCAGAATTAACTTTTTTGTCTTTTCCATTGCATTTTTAAATAACAAGCCAAAAAGACTTTCAGTGCTTCTAGACTACTGCCATATATAAAAACTTAAAAGCAGGTTGAAGTAGATATAGTGAATATTGTCCTGGATACATCAGATTTAAGTGACAGAAATTCATTGATAAGAATAATTTGAAAGAAACACTGTTAATTTATCATGAGTGATTGATTCTCCTACCTGATGCACAGTTTCACACAGTTACACACACCCACATATTTGGGTTTAAATAATAAATGTGCCCCCAAACCTATAGTCCCTTTAGAATATATTCCTGTACCTTATTGATTTCACTGGTTTTCTTCTTCATATATCATATATTAAATAATTTCTTAGTTTCCTTGAATTTGGTACGTACATGTATTTTCCTTATACTTACTTTCCTGTCATTCCTATAAAAGAAGGGTAAGATAGTTATTACTCTACCACTTTAAAACTGGAAGTTAATGATAGTAGAGCAATCTTTGTTATTTTAGAAACATGCACAAAATTTCTATAATCTTTGACTATCTTAATTGCATGTATTATTAAGGTAATAGTTTTCCCATATAGTATTTTAATAACATGTATTTAAATCAAGAGTTTATGCTCAAATAAATAATCAAATTATAGTAGGGCAAAATATACCAGTGGTGGATTCTGTAGATTTTGTAGATCTTGCTCTCCAAAACAAGTGGCAAAACCTGAGGGGAAAAGCTTATTTAACCTGCTTGCAGCCAGCAGTATTCTCAACCAGGTCTGCCATGATGGAAGAGAAAGTGTGTGCTGAATAAGGGAATACATTTGATCTCTAATCAGATCCATATTTAAGCACATCTCAAAAGAAAAAATCATAAAGTCAAATATGAAAAGGAAAAGCTTTCATAAACAAGAATTGTAAGGTTTTGCTAATTTGTATTTGCCAAAAACAAAAACAAAACATAGGTAATATATATGGAAATTGATTCTGTGAGAGAAGAGCAAGGGAGAAAAATCTGGATTCTGCTGAATTTATCACTGAGAATCCACACACCAGAGATTATAAATTAATTGTGCTTGCTTAATAAACTGTATATAGTATTATTTCTTAGGTTAGTTCTCTAAAATCTGGACTTAACATTTCACTCACTAAATCAAGTTAAAATGATAGAAATTCAGTGGAATAATATAGATAAAAGTATTAGAATAATGCATTAGAAGAACATCCAATGAAAACATTGCATATAACTAATTACTTGTAACTCACTTGCCCACCACCCATATCTTTCCACTTTTAGGGTCCCAGAGTTAACTTCTTTCAATGAAGAATTGAGGAATACTTTGGGGAAGGGAGAACCAGTATATATGAAAGGTTATCGTGGCAGTTATTCTGTTTTCAACTAGAAATTTGATTTGGATATACTGGTTGTGAAATGGGCACAGTTATTTTAATGAGGATAATTGTATTCTAGGGTGGAAGAGGTCAAGTTGCAACAGTGCCTGCCAGAGAAGACATGAGTGACAATGGTCATTATGATAGGCACAAGGTCTAAACTGCTAATTAGAGCAACCTAACCCACAGTGGCCTTTGACAACAGCAAATACACTGTCAGGTCCTTGGAAGAAAATAAATGACCTGTCATACAGAGTTCTGCTTAATGACTATTAGACAATAAAGGTATCTAGGTCTGGTGAATTAAAATCTAACTTGAGACTTGACTGTCCAAAACAAAGATTTATTGGATTTAAATAAACTCCTATACTTGCATCACTTGCAAATCCCAGAGCTCATCGAATAAAAGTGAAGAAAAATTGCAGATGAATTTCATAATACATTACAAGATTACAAAATTTCCCCAAGATTACCAGCAGCCGGTACTCTATATTGCGCAACTATAAAGAAAAAAAGGAAAAAGTACAATTTTCATAGGAATTATTGGACACTGGGCCCAAGTTAATGCTCTTACCTGAAATCAAAATATTTTCATCAAGATGGGCTTCTGAACATCAAGTAATAAAGTTTTTACTCACTTAAATCTTCTAGTGTCCCCAGTCAGTTCACAAATGCATTTTAAGCTTATCTCCCTCCCTAGTGTACACTGATAGCAGTAATATTCAGTACCAGACACCTAATCTAGGTCTATGAGAATTTGCTTGCCAGTATCTATTAAAAAAAAAAAAAAAACCTGTGGCGGTTTTTTTATCAAGACTACCATAAATCTATAGATCAATCTGAGGAAAATAGACATCTTGACGACACTGTGTCTCCCAACCCATGACATGGCATTTTGTGCCATTTATACTTATCTTTAGTTCCTCTCAGTAAGTTTCAATAGTTTTGTATATACAGATCTTGCACATATTTTAATAAATGTATTCTAAATATTTTGAGAAGTTTTGCTCTAATATAATGGTATTTCTTTTTTTCAATTATTTATTGATCTTATATAACATTACATCTGATTGTTGTATATTAACACCACGGTCTGCACTAGCTAGGATCATTAGTACAATGGTATATAAAGGAAATATGTGTGGACATCCTTTCCTTTTTCAGATGCTGTTGGAAAAACATTTAGTCCTGAACTATTTAAGCATAATTTTTGTTTGGTGTTGGCATAGATTTTCTTTATTTTAAGCCATTTTGAATAAGTTCCAATATATCTCTATTTTTCTGAGATGTCTTATTATAAATTTGTACTGATTATGAGAATATTTTTGTGAGTTAAGATATATGATCTTCATTATGTTAATACAATAAATTGAATTAATTAATAAATATTAAACCAACCTTATATTTATGAAATAAATCTGTTTGGCAAGCTTTACTTTTCTCTTTCTTTAAAATGTGCCAACCACCATTGTAAATATGCATTTATATTGATAAAGCAACATATTTTTGTAAGTCTGAATTAACAAATGTGATAAAGTATAATAAATTAAAATGTTGGTAAATATAGAAAATAAGTATACTTATTCTTCCAGAGTGCTAATTCTAGTCCAAAAAGAGATAATTAATAAAATCAATGCCAATTGATCCTTGAGCTTGTTTATTCAGAAAACAAACAAAATAACTCCACAGTGATTGGATTAAAGCAAGTGCTATACTCCTCCAAACTAGAGAAATGTAACCACTATGGATATTTTAAACACATTGAAAGATACTTCATAATTGTAAGCAATGGGATTTATATAAGAAGACAAAATTTAAGTGTCAACTCATTTATGCCTAGTGTTCCATTACTGGAACGCTAAGCTTGTGGGAGTTATTTATATCCTACTGCTCAAGGTCATCAACAAGGTCTGATTTTCCACAAAAAAAAATTTGCAACCTCTGGCATAAATGGGTTAATAGAGTTTGAGAAGACATACATACCAATATATGATGTGCAAGATATTTTATTGCACATGTAGGAAAAAAAACAGAATGGTCTCAAACTCTTTAAAAAAATCTATTATTTTTATTTCCTCATATTATACATAATACCTGGCCCATATGTTCACTAAATATAAGAGACATATTTGAATGAGATGACTTAAAATGTAGACTTGGTGGTGTACCTGAAAATCACTTTGGATTTCACTTAAAGTACAGTTAAAATATTGTTTTAATACAGAATAGTGTGTATTTAAATATTCTTCAGTATCAAATATGACCATAAACTCATTGATGGGAATTTTGGTCCAGGTGTCTGAATGCTGATTATTTTTCCACAGCACCTAATTTTATTTTTATAGATATACATACAAGAAATTAGGCCCGAAAAACAAAAAGATCACGCTGGAAAACCTGTCAATACAGTAACAATGAGACGTAACATATATGAGAACTTTTAGAGGAAAGCCAATCAAACTTCCAAAAGATGAAACCCCAAACACCATATTCCCAAATGTAGAAATTCTGAAAGATCAAAATTTCTGGTCTAAATCCTTAAAATCTCAATCCTGAAAGATCAAATTCTCAAAAATAAAATTCTGGAAAAATAATTTTTAAGGCTCCATAAGATATTTGTTTACATTCTTAAAGGTGATTTGCTGGAGAAACATATAAAAACATAACAGAGCACTTCATAGGCCACTATACACAATAAAATAACATGCATATTTTTGCAAGGATAAATACTGTGTATATTAACAACTATGGGGAAGTCCATTCCCCATGTGCACATATATAGACCACAATACTGGTGATCAAACTGCTACACCTTTGCATACGTGTCTTCTTATCCTACAATGCACATAATTATTTTTAAACTATTTCATAATTTAGCTAGCTTCTTCAGGCAAAGGTAGCTTTAATTCATTAAAAGCTCCTGATATGTCATCAGCTGGAAAGAATGCCAAAGCAGGCAAATGGCACACTTTTAAACTGAAGTTTTCATTGTTGCCATATTGTATGGCCAATCCATTCACCTGAGTTTTTTTTTGCCAAATTCATTGGACTGAATGGAAAAAAAAAAAGAAACTTCATTGATACCACCTTGAAATTCACTTGGAAGCCTTGATTGCACCTGATTCTAAATCTGTCATTATGGTTTGGAGACTCCGTTGAAATTCGTTTTTTTCTACATAAAAACAATAGCAAAGTAATCTCTCCACCTAACATGATGCAACTATTTTGTGATTGTAATTTCTTGGATTTTAGACATTAGGAATTTTAGACTTCAGGAATTTAGACTTTAGGAATTCAATCTTTTGGGATTTCAACATTCGGAAGTATGGCATTTGGAATTGTGTCTTTAGAGATTATGATCCAAACTCTTCTAAGAGAATCTAAATGTTAATCTAGAAAAGATAGCCAATTAAAGACCAATTAAGAGAGAGGAAAACTTTCAAGGTAAATAAAAGCAGAATCTTTGAGTACTATTGGCATAGGCCATCACCTTCCAGAGCCACTAAACCCCAGAGCCTGTGTTCATGCAGAGAGGGAAAGATAGACTGCACACAGAGTAACTGAATTTGCTAATCTAAACTCAGTCCACAATATGAAACATATTTCTATGCTGAATTCTGCTGTTAGGGGTTAAATTGTTTCCCCAAAAAGATGTTGAAGTTGTAACCCTAGTGTAAATCAACCTTACTGCAAACAGTCTTTGTAGATGTTGAAATTAAAATGAGTCCATTAGAGTGGACCCTAATCCAATATCACTGGTATACTCATAAAAGGGGAAAATTTGGAGATAGGGATAGACAAAATGTGAAGACCCGGAAGGAATACCATATGGGATTCAAGAAATGCCCAAGGTTACCGGAAGCTAAGGGAGAACAGAATATTCCTCGCAACCTTTAGAAAAACAAAAAAACCACTATTGGCACCTCAATTTCCATAACCATAAAACAATAAATTTCTTTTGAAGCCACCCTGTCTGTGGTACTATACTGCAGCAGCCCCAGGAAACTAATATATCTGAGATAAAAATGTTTTTTAGCCACAAGTAACAGAATATCTGAATGCTAATGGCTTACATTTGTTTTGCTCACTTAAAAATATGTTTTGGAGACCAGCAGCAACTAAATGTTGTGCAGCAACTCACTGAAGAAATCAATATTCAAGACACCTCTAGCATTAAACTCTACCATTCTCAGTGTTGAGACAGTCGCCTGCCTCATGGTGAGAATGACTTACTGTTGATCAGGCTATCATGCAAGATGAAGAGGATATCAAAATAAACCACATTCGTCTCTTTTATCTACAAAATAGTAGAACGCATATTATGACCCATTGCCTATAGCTCTGTTATATTGCTTCACTACCTACTAAGGAGCATGAGAAAGCAATTATTTAGGTATTTTAGTCTCTAAAGTGGAGGCAGACCAGAGAAATTACTGGGGAATAGCATTTGGATATCAAACCTCAGTGTCTGCCAAATGGGCTTATGCAGTGGTTATGTATTTTGAGTGTTAATGCTGGGCCATTCACAGAGCACTTAGAGCTTAAGCCATTATTTCTGCGGACAGCAACATCCAGAATCTAATGACAAAAAAAAAAAAAAAGAAAGAAAGAAAAGAAAAGAAAAGAAAAAAGAAAACATTGAGCCCAGTTTGGCACACCCCATGAGGTGGATACAGCATGATATATAAAGTGTCCATCAACTACTTGAGTTTTTTCAGATTCCTCCTTTGCTTTTCACACATCTGCACTTCCCTGGGAAATTCTGTTTTGCATGGCTATCTGTAAGCAACATAAGAAAGGTATCTGATTAACAAACACTAATTTGTTCTTCAGATGCTTCTTATATGAACAACCTCACTCCATGTGTTTTCTCTGTAAGGGGAGGAAGAGCAAGAATTTACTAGTATTTACCAGGTGGTAGAAATAAAAATGTCACCCACCAAGATGTTTCCTTGCCAAATAGAACATGGTAGTTATTATTCATTGATAGAATATGAAAATATATTATTCATTCAACATCATTTTTTAATTCTTATATTTACCTTTACTTATTGGTAGTTATTTTTACATTTAACTTTGCTTAATGAGAGGTAACTGTTACAAACATATGTAACACTATAGAATTCTTATCAAATATCTACAACATTTCTTATATTGGTGGTTAATTAATTCTTCCATTAGTCTACTAAAATAATAGTATTCCTGAATTCTCCTTTTATGAAGAGCTAAGAAATTATTTTAAAATATACATATTCATTAATAAAGTATGATGTAATGAAATAACAGTAAGATTTACTTCCTGATTGATGTTTTGCAAATGGACAGAGAAGACAATCTAGAATGTGAAAAACTGAGAAAATGCAATACCAGGTTTTAATTCATTTCTATGATTTTTAAATAAATTCAGATGAACAAGAAAATATGTATACAAAATGTCTTCCATGTAGTCAAGTTATATTGTTACGCCTAAAACATCACATTGAGGATATCACAATATTGTGATATCCAGCTTGCTCATGTCCCTGGCAGCAGGAGGGAGAAGTGGGCAAGGAAAACAGGTGCACCTCTCAACTGAGCCAGCCAGTTTTAAAGAAGTTCTCTAAAATTCCCAAGCAATGCCACATGTTACTAGGCACTGCTAGTTGCAAATAGCTTAGAAAATAGTCTTCAAGTTTTGTAAAACAGTGTTCTGAATATATTTAGGGTTCTGTTACCAAAAAAAGAATGAGAAAATAGCTACAGGGACCACATTATTCTCACTATTAGAAAAGGCAAGGAGGGTAGGAGGAGATGTGTATTTATGGAATAGTAGTTTTGTTGAAATCTTCAGGGGCATTACAGAGAAAAGTATGCACTATGATATATGCTTTGAAATAGTTAAAACAAGTGTAGTATATAAGACCATCAGACTCGATTGTGCAGATATGAGGGACTAAGAAAACAGACTTTGGTTCATACTGTGGAACTTCATAATGGAGATTCCAGAAAACAAGATTACTGTGGAAATATATCGAAGGTGGTTAAGCATGATTGATCATAAGGTAGGTAATTAGACCGGATGTCTATTCCAATCCCTTATGTTTATTATTTTATTGCATACTATATAACACAAGATTCATGTGGGGTAGTAGGAGGGCAGTTTTGTGATCACTGAGTCTTCTTATTGAAACATATCAGTAAATGTTGACTGAGTTTAAAAAATAACCTTTTATAGTACTTTATAGAATAATTCATGTTTTACATGGAAATAGAAGAAATGTAGTAGTGGCCAGTGAAATTATATCACAAGTAAGAGACATCATTCTAACAGCTTGCTTTCTACTTTTGTATACAAACTCCTTCACCTCTGATTTAAGTATTTTTATTATTTTATTAAAATACTCTACATCATATAAAACATTACTATTTTATAAGTTTTATTTACATTGCTTTGGTATTTATTTTTCAGAAAACGGATACCATATAAAGTGTTCTGAAGTTTACATTATGTGTTGAGACACGGATTCAATCAATAGGCATGTTTTGTGCATTTTAATTTTTCAAGGTCCGACATCAATGCTGTAAAATGTGTCCATCCCATCGTGATCATCTTTACTAGAACATTCATGATTATTCTAAAAGCAGGCACTATCTATAAAACTGTCTCATTGTAGACTTACCGAACCTCACAGGATACCTTCTACAATAACAAATAATATTCTAATGATTTCAAAATATACGCTTTTCAGGAAATAAGAACATGTATCATTATGAATAATTTAAATAACTTTTAATGTATCAACAATGTTTGAAAACATCAAATGTACCTCTGAAAAACAAAAATAAATTGAACTAATTTTTTTCAAAGTTAGATTTTATAATGTAAAATTTCATACATATTAATGGTAAGAAGCATGTAAGATAGTGGTTTGGAAATCATCTATTTCACCTCTGTGTTTGTTATGAAACTGTATTTGATGATGTCTTTACTAGTTCTACTATGGATTCCTCCCTCAGAAATTGAACAATGCCTTCTTTTCCATACAATTGAACATGCTTTTAATTTTCATATTTCTAGCTGTTACTTTTTTACAACCATCGCCCAATGTACTACATTTTATCGTTATTTCCTTTGCTTCAACTGGCTTCTTTCATTGGAATTTTATTGTTTGCTTGTTTTTTAACCACTGGAATTTTATTGTTTTTTAACCTATGGACTCACACATAAAGAGTTATGTATTTTATTGAATTTATGTTTGGAGTGGCTAAGACACTATCAGCAATTCTAAAGAAATAATCATTTGGAGTAGATAATGACATATAACTTTTGCATAAGAAAGAAGAAAATTCAGCCTACCCTACCATTTCCACCATCATGCATATCAAAGAAAAATTTTCTTTATAAGTTTTCAAAGGTAAATGGCTGTTTTACATGAGCCACAAAATCTAGGAGAAATAAATATTGGTCCCAAGTTAAAACTAAGCCAACAATATAATATAGAAAGCTACTTTTATATGAAATTCACAGTGAGACATTTTACAAAATATTCCTCTATTTCCAGGATTTTGTCTAATCGTCTCCCCTGCGGACATAGTGATATATAATGTGACTCCTCCTTTACAGCCTGGAAGCGATAACCGGTTTTCTTTCTTATTCTCTGCCATAAATACTAAAATGAAATACAACTTGTAGTTCTAATGTATTCCCCATTTATTTTGAAGTAGAAAAAATGTTAAAATATATCAATCAACTCTGATCATATTGTGCCAGGTTTTCCTTATCCTAAATTACAGGAGTTTTTCTTTTTGCTAAAACTCTATCAAAAAAATAAATGTCATTCTATACTAAAAAACTGAATTATAATAATGATCTAGAATATTACAAGAGTCCAACAAACATTTGACAATAAGGTGGTATCAAATTTTTCTCTGAATTTAATGGAAATATTTTTTAAACATCAAAAACTCCTGTCCTACTGTGTACCCTGCAAAAGGGGCCTCAGTGAGAAAACACATCTGTAAAGCATGAGCCATGTAAAATCAGTTAAGATTACAACCTCAATGTATTCATACTTGAAACACAGTTTTAACAATATATAACTTCAGAGACACCTGAGAGTAAATTAACATGTAATTCAAAAAGAGTAGATGTTATGTGCCCATTAAAAATATCCTGAGGAGTTATTATATTCAAAGATAAAAATACACATCGATGTCCTTAGAAATGACAAAAGTAATAATTCTAAATGAACTGATTTGTATTAGTCAATTTTCACAATGATGTAAAGAACTGCCTGGGACTGAGTAATTTATAAAGGAAAGAGGTTTAATTGATTAACAGTTCCACATGGCTGGGGAGGCCTCAGAAAACTTACAGTCATGGTGGAAGGTGAAGAGGAAGCAAGGAACCTTCTTCACAAGGCAGCGGAAGAAGAATTGAATGCAGAAGGAACTGCCACACATTTATAAAACCATCAGATCGCATGATAACTCAATCACTATGATGAGAACAGCATGGAGGAAACCATCCCCATGATTCATTCACCTCCACCTGGTCTTTCCCTTGACACACGAGGATGATGGGGATTACAATTCAAGATGAGATTTTGGGTGGGGACACAGCCAAACCATATTACAATTCAAAACATTTTAAATAATTTAAAAATTCAAACCATATTGCCAGGCTCAATTTTTCAGATTTCAGGTAACATGGTTTATACCACTCTCTCAAACAAAGTGATGAAGACAATAGTATTCTAACGGGGAACAGCTGTTAAAGACACCCAGCTTAAAATCTAAATTGTCTCCATTTTCCATTTTTTTCAAGGGTAATATCTGTGTTGTGATTATATTTTACTAAATTCAAGAATGTCATGTAATTGTTCCTTTTCTACTAGTTTGCTTATTTACCATTTTATTCTACACCAATAAAGGAGTCTATCTGAAGAGAGCTAAAATTGATAGTTGTTGAGATAATATAATGTAACATTTGTTATTGATAAGCTGAAAGTAGGCCTTCCTGGGTTCCTCTTCCATAGGAGTTTATTGTACCTCCTTTTTCATTTCTGTGTAATTGTTCTTTGTTACAATTACATTAGAGACTTCATATAGACAGTTGTTATGGGCTGAATTGTGTCCCTCCAAAATTTACATCTTGAAGTGCTAATGCCAGTAACTGAAAATATTATTGCTTTTGGAGCTGAGGCCTTTAAAGAGGCCAACTCTATAAAATAATATTATTATGGTGGGCCTTAATCTAATCCAGCACATGTCCTTAGAAGAAGAGGAAATTAGGACACAGACAAACACAGATGGAAGACACTATGAAGATGCAGTGTAAAGACGGTCATCTATAAGCCAAGGGAAGAGGCCTCAAAAGCAACAACCTTGCATATACCTTAAACTTGGATACCAAGCCTTCAAAACTGTGAGAAAATTACTTCTGTCATTTAATCCACACAGTTTGTGGTATTTTATTATGACAGCTCAAGTAAACAAATACAACATTGTGTACTTTATAGTTTAAATATCGACCAAAACATGTGAGTCTGTAAAACTCTATCCACACATAATTTTAATATAACTTATATTTAATAAAATATAAGTAACCTTATATATACTTAATATATGTACTTATTTGCTCATCCAATACCAGATGTATTTCAAATGTAAGGTAAGATTGTGCATTCATTGTAAATTATATCATATATAATACCCATATAGAGGCTATGACGGCACCTGTAATCAATCACATTACTATATCTACCTAGAAACATATAAATATTCACACTAAATGGGATCAAAGAATATTAATCCTCATTAGTATAAGTGTTCAGTGAGAGTAACAAAATCTTTTGGGTTTTCAAAGCTTTGGGAGGGTTCTCAAAATTCAGATTGTTAAGCTGGCTGTGGGAAAATCACTGTAGGAATCTGGTATTGGTCAGCATCTTCCTGAATAGAAAGTATTCAAGATTTAAACCATATCTGTCATGAATAACATGACATTCTCTGCACTATGCCATCATCCATTTGTCATCTCACCACAGTGCCTAGTTCATTGCCAACTCTTGATCTTCCTTAAAGCCAATATTGGACAGAGACTTTGTTGAATAAAAATGAATGTACTAATTTTACAGAATTCTTGTGTTAAATTTACTAAAATTGAGGCCTTAAATAACCACATATTTGTAACACAAGATTTGTGATCCACACTTTTCTTTGGAAGATGAATATCTGGTAAGACATGGAGAGGTGGCTTCTGTCATAGTGGGGTGACAGGGGATATACACAGTGCCTTTAGTGTAAGATTTCTAAAAGTGTGTACTGGTAGCAAGTTGTTTTATAAATTTCTAAACAACATAATCAGCAAGTTTGTAAAAACTATCTAACCCATCGGAGTTTTTTGCAGAATTCTGTCAACACTCCATTGGTCACTAGAGTTGCAAATGTCACTTATTAGGACATGACACTGTAGTTATTTTTTTTTCTTACTAGCTTCCATATAAATCTACCCAATACTAAAACTCAGGCGTATTTCTGTCCTGCAAAAGTATATTTCAACTAAAAGGAAGATAATGAAGTGGGGAGAGGGAAGGTGTTGCAAGATATTCTGTAACTTGAGAGATGAGGAAATTGCATCTCAAAATACCTTGCTCTATCTCTCAAAATGAATCTAAGAACATACTGCTAAACATTTTTATCAAGATATAGAAACCATTATTACTAGTCATTCCATGTCCATTTCTATGTGCATTACATATACTACATTTTATTACCCTTCATATCCAAAGTATTTTGTGAAACTATATAAGAGAAAACTATCTACAGGCAAATAAACTCTGAAAACCAATTAACTGTAAACTGCATCCTAATTTCAGATATGTTAAAATGGAAATAGATAAGCATCTGATTTTAATAATTTAATTGAAAAAGTTATGCTTTTATGATAAACACATGGTTTGGGACATATCTAATAAATGAATCTGACAGAAAACCCAATTTTATTCCTATATCTAGACTCAGAAATTAATCTTATTTCAGACCTCTAAGGTCTTTTTCATTCCATAGGAGAAGTCAAGAACTATATCCCCCAAACTTCTCTCTTCATAGTGCCCCAGGTTGGAGTTTGCTAGTGAGAATCACTGACATAGGATGTACACAGGAGAAAGAGAAATGGAAGCGTCCAATATATTGTGTCCAGAAAGGATCAGCAAAGGACAGATGGGTTGTCACTGGTCATCAGATTTAGCAGAAGAAACAATAAAATAGGTGGACCTACACAATATGCTTAATCATTAAATTATATTGTAAATAGAAAATATAAGGCACATAATATAATCTATAACATAAAATAATATATGTAAACTGAAAATAACTCCATATGCAAACTAACTCCATTTGGGAAAAGCAGGTAGATTATAAAGAAAAATAAAACTATACTTCTACTTTATATCACATAAAAATAAGTACATCCCAATCTTTGTACAACATTTAGTGTTTTTCCAGTAGGGAAGCCATTTGCATTTTATATGACAA
The DNA here is from genome assembly GCF_028885625.2 of Pongo pygmaeus. Lineage (NCBI taxonomy): Eukaryota > Metazoa > Chordata > Mammalia > Primates > Hominidae > Pongo > Pongo pygmaeus. Next base: position 13,320,784 of record NC_072377.2, read on the forward strand.
ATGATTAACTTCTCTAACAAATAAGGGGACTCTATAAGTTAAGGGGAAAATATTCAAAACTTAATATAAAAATGAGCCAAAAAAAAAACAGGTGTAGCGAGAATTAACAGAGAAGGAAATATGAAGGGCTCAAAGTACTCTAAAATATTTTGAACCATAAAAAGATATATCATTTTTTAAAAAAGAAAATAACATTGTTTCCTTTTTTCTTTTTAACACAACCCAGAAGAATCTTTTTAAAAAAATCCACATTCTATTGAAAGACACCAATGACCTTTTGCTCATGTTAAAGTCATTGATGGTTTCTCCTGACACAAGAAATGATCTCTAGAAAGAGTCACCACGTTTTTTCTACAAAGGTGCAGAGAGTAAATATTTCAGGATTTTCCAGCCATCCAGTCTCTGCGGCAACTACACAACTGTGCTGTTGTAGTGTGAAAGAAGCTGTAGACAATACAGAAATAAATGGGCATGGTTGTTTTCCAATAAAATTTTATTTATCAAAAAACAGGTGGCAGGTGACATTTGGTCCATTTGCTGACCCCTGATCTATATAGCATTTTCCTATAACATATTGCTAAATGACATGTTAAAGTTATGCCTACGTTGGGCCACCAAGCAGCTGCATATGGTACATTTAAATATTCATGACACCCTTTTGAAATCCCTCATCAGAATTCTGTATATCTCTGCTTAAAACATTAAAAAAACTCACTGACCACACTGAATGTGTGAGTAAATAATTTCAGTCATATAATCAGACTTATATTATCATGGGAATTACTTTACATGAAAAAGGCACAATCGGGTTTGAATTAAATTAACTAATCATATCCAATTCTTAGAATTTTATTGTATTATTAATTTCATTAATTATGTCCAAATCTCATATATTTTACTTGCTATTTTTCAGCCTTTTACAACATTCCTTCAATCTACAGCCTAACTTGCTTCTTTTTAACTTTCTAAATTTCCAATTATGTTTCAAAAATGATATTTCATTTATATTTTTAAGGAGAGAAGCCTAATTTGACTCTGACTTTTTACTGGGGAAATGCTACTCACTATACGCTAAATCAAAAGTCCACATTTCAAACAGAATTTTTGGAACAAAGGCCTGTTGAGAAAGAATACTCTTTGAGGGAGAATGACTTTCGAATTCATTTGCATTCTGAGTGTGGTTCAGGAAGTGAGGCAACCTGACCTAGAGTATGTGAATAATAGACATTTCAGTGATCCAAAAATCCAATGAATTAAAGTTTTTTTTTGTTTGTTTTTGTTTTTGAGACAGAGTCTCGCTGTGTTGCCCAGGCTGGAGTGCAGGGGCTCCATCTCAGCTCACTGTAAGCTACACTTCCCGGGTTCACACCATTCTCCTGCCTCAGTGTCCTAAGTAGCTGGGACTGCAGGTGCCCGCCACCACGCCTGGCTAATTTTTTGTATTTTTAGTAGAGACAGGGCTTCACCATGTTAGCCAGGATGCTCTCAATCTCCTGACCTCGTGATCCGCCCACCTCGGCCTCCCAAAGTGCTGGGATTAGAGGCGTGAGCCACCGTGCCAGCCATGAATTAAAGTTTTAAGTGATAAAGCAGAGACTCATTGAGCTTAACCCACACTAAGCCAGGGATATGTGCTTTTTAATATCTGTATTCAGATCCAAAGTTCTTTAATGTGTATTTTAAACTATTTTTCACAATAATCCTGTGAGTTAGTCAAAGCAGCATTATTTTTCTATTTTTAAGAGATCATATTCATATTTACAGAACTTGAAAATCACAGGGCTAGCAAGTAGCAAAGCTGAAATATAAACTCACACATTCTGCAAAATTTCACTGGTGATGTTATGATTTGAGTCCACCACAATTCTTATCTGCTTCTTTACTGGCCTGGATAAATTTTGAAACATTTTCAGAATTATCTAATTGATGTTAAAATAATTTTTAATATTTTTAAAGAACATTATATCTCTTGTTAACTTTCAGGTTAGAAGCCATCTCTTTACAGTTGGGAGGAATGAAGGCAGCTCACTGGCTCACTCAGCTTCCAAAGCAATATCCGTGAACTTAAATATATCATCCAAGTATCTGTATCTAGTTGAAGTAAAATAATTTTTGCACAAAGTGTCAGCTCCAGGATCTAACATATATTAAGTTAAATAACATGTCTCATCCTTCATAACAAAGTCTATATCGCTTCCAACAAAAACTCCTATAAAGATATGGAAAGAATTGTCAATGCTATGGAAGAGAACCTTGGGAGAGAGAACATCATGAAAGTCTGGGAGGATTATACTATCGAAGATGCCATCATTGTTACAGAAAAAGGTGGGAAAGCCATCAAGCCCTAAAGAGTAAATTCCTGCTGTAGAAAAGCGTCCAGATACTGTGCGTGACTTGACAGGATTTGCTCCAGAGTCAATCAATAAATTATGAAACAGATTGTGGATATGGCAAAAAGGTGGGGGTGAAGGGTTTTGAGATATGGATCTTGAGTAAATTCAAAAGCTAATAGACACCACACTAGAGAAATTAACAGGAGGCAACTGGATGAAGATAAGTGCTTCAGAACCAGCGCCAGGTGATGAGGAAGGAGACAGAGGAAACAGTGGCAGAAAAAGAATTATCTTTAGACAATCTGGTAGAAGAGTTCCGATTATTCAAGACAGCTTCTGGCCTCTTTCATGACATGTACCCTTCTATGATATGGGTACTGAAACTGAAAGCAAATGGTGGAAGAAGGATTGGTATCATACAGAAACACTTTTAGAGAAATGAAAAGGTCAGAAAGAAATTACAACGTACTTCCTCAATGTTACACTGAGTATGGCGTCTTTCCTGCCTGCCCTTCCACGTTTTCCACCTGTGCTACCCTTGAAAGAGTAAGACCAGCCCCTCCTCTCCCTCCTCCTTCTCAGTCTACTCAACATGAAGATGATGAGGATGAAGGCCTTTATGAGGATCCACTTCCACTTAATGAATAATAAATATATTTTCTCTCCTTATGGTTTTTAAAATAGCATTTTCTTTTCTCTAGCTTACTTTAGTAATAACAATTTATAATACATAAAACATACAAAATATGTGTTAATTTACTATGTTAACAGTAAGGCTTCTGATCAGCAGTAGTCTATTAATCATTAAGTTTTGGGAGAGTCAAAAGTTATATGTGGATTTTCTACTGTGCACGGGGGGTCAACGACCCTCACTCCCATGTTGTTCAAGAGTGAAATATATTTTCCATAATTCATATACTTTGAAATTTTAACAATCCATTTCAACTATCAAAATAACACCATGAAATTTTTCTGTGTCTTCAGTGAAAAGTTGAAGTGATGTAAGGAGAATAATAAAGAACTCAGAAGACAATTATACAGCTGACGTCAACGCTGAGCACTGCTTCTCCTATCAATGATTTCTATCTGCTTTGTGAGTTCCAGGGATCTGGTCAACCCTTCCAGCCTCCTTCACTGGATGAGGATGAGGATGAGAATGAGTAACAGGACTGTAGGTTTCTGGGCTGTACTCCACCCAGTTCAATCTAGCAAGATTCTGAATGTAATTTTGTTTGAAGGAAAATTTGAACCCCACCTCCCCAAAAGTGTAATGTTTTATCTTCTACAGATCTGGCATAGCCAGTGGTAAATGCAATCGGTCCGTATCTCTGTGACTCTGTAAATAAACGCCATTTTCATTCCATTCTGTTGGCTTGTTTCCCATAAATTTAAAAGAACATAACAGCAACTTGCTGATTGTATTGATTTTACAACCTTGAAGGTGCTTTTAATCTGGGGAAAAGTAAACCGTTATTAACAAGTTGTCACTTTCACAGCAGATAACTCTAAGTTACAGGATTTCATTAAGAAAAGAAAAAAAAAATCCCCTTCCAATAATGTAGAGTGCTGGAAATGTTATTTGTTTAGCCTGTTAATTTGTAATTTTCTAAAGGGATTGCATTTAGGGATTTTACTTGTTTACATTACATAAAAACTGCATAATATTTTGAATGTTATTTGTCTGAAGCTAATGCTCATCTACATATGTTCACTGGAGGAGGAAAAAAAGCAAACGATACGTTTCATCTTAATGTGTCAAGACAAGCAGGGTCACTTACAATAAAAATAAGAAAAAAATGGTTGAGTTACATAAATAAATGATGTATTAAAAGTGTAGCTTCAAATAAGCAAGTCAATGAGTTCTGATTTTGATATGTTATAACGTACTAGTGATCTAAGGAAAGTCTCCTTTAATTTAATCTTTTTATTGTTTTTTCTACTCTAACCAGAACTCAATTAGAACAGACATCTCTCAGTTCCTGGGTAATATGATTCATTGATGTTCTGCACTTATGTTAGAATTGCCCTGACTAGAAGAAAAAAGTGCTAAGGTCAGTTGTCCCATCGTGGTATTAATTTAGAGAAACAAAGCTTGTTCTTTCTTCTCATGGAAGGAGAATACCTCCCAGAAGGGCTGAAATCCACTCCTATCATCAAACATAATTTCAGATACCAATACAGTTGCTTCTGATAATGCTCCCTATCCTAGAATTGTGAAAAATTAGATTCGAATGATAGAGTTTGATCCTGAACAAGTGTTTGTATCCCAAATCACAGTTGATAATAGGAGAGAATTTCAGTTTCACTCCATGGTGTAAAAGAAATTTAATCTAACATGCTGTTTCAGAGATCATTTTCTGAAAATACTAAACTGATATTTTTATTTCTTTCCATTGTGAAGCAGATACCTGGGCAGTCATTCCACATGATGTGCCAAGGAAAGAGAGCAAATATCCCCTTGAAGCTGCATATGGCATGCTAAGCAGAAGAGAGCCTGGTGTCAGGGAGAAACTCAAGAGTGGTAGGAACAGCAGGCATGCAAACCCATCTCTTCAAGCAATGTTCCTAGACAAAGTATAGATGAGTTTGGAAGAAAAACAGAAAAATTAGGAAGTGATAGCCCAAGAGTCCCCTGTTCCCTTCAGGCCACTCCCATTCACACATATACATTTTCTACCTTCTACCTACCCAAGACAGGTAAAGGAAAATCAAACTGGCCTTGAGCCTCATAACTAATATGGCAGAAGAAGCACTTCATTTTGACCCCAAAGAATTTCCTATGGGCCCTATGTGGCTACAACCATGTCCAAGAGCTTCCCTCCACCAACCCCATGAAAGGACAATGAGGTTGTAGATGGTGCTGATTGGCAAGCTGACCAGGGAGGTCACTGCAGCTGGATACCAACAATCTTGTAGCCAGGGCAGCAAGGCCAGAATTAGGAATCTTTTCAAGGTCAGGAATGCCAACTACTCCCTTGGAGAGAGAGAGATGACAAAAGAAAATCTGAAAGACAAGGGCATCTGAAAAAGACTGAGTAAATTAATGGAATGGCCTGAGTTTATTGATCTAGATACCTTTTCTGCCCTACACATAGGAGAATGAATGGGAGTACAAATAGGTAATTGGGCATGTACAGTTACAATCTTTGTATGTGCGATTACAGTGTGTACATTAGTCACTACAATACAATGCTTTTCAAGGCTCATCTGGCTGATAATCTTCCAGAAAATAAAATTATAAAATCTAGACAATCCGTTTGCCACCTGAGGATGTGATAGAGATAGTGAAGATGAGAGATATTAAAACAATTCAAATTACTAATAAAATATAAATTTTGTGAATAAGAGGCTTAATTTCTAATACTTTGGTTTGAACAAACCTGTCTCATGAACCGCTCCGGCAAATTACAAGACTATTTTTTATACAAGAAAAAGGTCAGATCTTTGAGATAGTTTTTAAATAAAACTGAAGAAAAGGGTTCTTTGTGGAGTCTTAATGTTCTTAATGGTCTTTTTGTTGGTACTTCTTTTAACCATGTCTATGGAAGAACATAATGCGATAATTCTTTTGTCAAAAAAACAGATGTGATTGTGTAAAAAGTAAAAATAACCAATGAAGAAATATATTCAAGTTTGTTTTTGTTCTTTTCTGAAGATAAACTCTGCTTTTCTATGTTCATGTAGAAGTATAATTTTAAGACAATTGTTGATTCAGGGAAATAGGTATACATACATATATACATACATATAGATATGTTTATATATAAATATGTATACATATATGTCAATAATGTATATTTAATATATGTGTATATATACATCTATATTTTTCTGGGTTTTTCACTCAATTCTTTAGAAGATAGAATGACTTTTTCTAATAAGTAATAACAATTATATGAGGATCCCAGTATCTGAATGTTGGGGTTACATGTGCTATCTTTCCTGAAAACTGTTTTACTTATACAAACAAGCAATCCTTTCCTCCCAGCCCAGAATCCTTTATATGTAATAACTCATACTGATAAACAGTAATTTTAGCATAATTGGAGAATATGTAAAATAAGAACTTAATCATAAGGACTGTGGACCCTACTTTCAGTGTGTGTGTGTGTGTGTGTGTGTGTTGGGAGGAGAAGTGTTATAGGGATTTTACAGCCATCAATAAGGGTCAGATTGTAAATAACAAATGTAACAGTCTACTTTCTCCACTCCCCACTGGTCTTGACCTTTCTAAACTCTTGCACAAACATGAAGATTGAATGCTTGAAAGAATAACATATTTTACTACAGTATGACAGTAAACAAAAGGAAAAATAGATTTGGAAATTGAGCCATGATCTATTAAGCTATGCCTATTTGTAAGGAAAAATCTTGTCAGTGTAACTTATTAAAGCTTAGTGTTTTGAATTAGAAGAGCAGTTCAGCAAATGCAGAGGTGTACAGACGCATAATGACTTGAAGTGAATGGTAAAATGCTGCTTCTGCATATTGCCCTCCTCTCTCTGGGGTTGAAATCTTGTTGAAACTAACCATACATGTTACTTTTTACATTTGTTATGAAAAACAAGAGGGAGCCCAAAATGCAACACCAATAAATAAAGGCAGAGTGAATAAAGATGAAAAAATATTGTATTGTTTCGAAGGGTTTGTAACATACTGTTCAACTCCATTCTTATATTTGACCTCTGAAGATAAATAAAAACATGTTAATTTCAAATTTTACATCTTGTTTCATTGGCTTTTTCAAATATAAGTTGAGCAGGCAGTGATAGTCTGAAACACAGAATTTAGTATAAAAGGCATTGCATTTAAAACATAACATTGATAACTCTACTAGCTATTGGACCTTGTGATAAGATATAATCTGTGTTTCAGTGTTCTCAGTATTAATAGGAACAATAATATATATCTCTCTGGGTTGAAATAAGTGCTAAAGGTATTCATGGATGTAAAGTACAAGGAAAACACTCTCAAATAGTAGCTATTCAAGATTCAAAATTACAGCTTTGGGATATTTTTGTCATTTATCTTCACCTTATAACAGAGAAGTCAATATCAGCTTTTCTCTGCCATTAGAATTCTTGCAGAGTTTAAAAATAACAGACGTTGGTGAGGATGCAGAGAAAAGGGACGCTTATACACTGTTGATGGAACTGTAAATTAGTACATGGAAAACAGTATGGAGATTTCTCAGTGAACTAAAAATAGAACTACCATTAGTTCCAGGAATCCCACTACTGTGTATCTACCCAAGGGAAAATAAGCTGTTATATCAAAAAGATACCTACTCTTGTTCATTTATCACAGTGCTATTCACAATATCAAAGATACGAAATCAATCAAAGTGTTCATCAGTGCATTTTTGGATAAAGAAAATGCTTATACACACACACACAAACACACACACACAATGGAATAATATTCAGTCATAAAAATGAAATTATATTCTTTGCTTAGCATGGATGGAACTGGATGCCATTATCTTAAGTGAAACGACTCGAAAATAGAAAGACAAATACTGCATGTTCTCACTTATAAGTAGGAGATAAACAATGTTTACACATGAACATAGTGTAGGATGATAGACATTGGGGACTGAAAGGGTGGGAGGGGTGTGAAGCAGGATAAATTACTTAATGGGTACAGTGTACATCATTCCAGTTATGGTTACAGTAAAATGCCAGACTTCACTATACAGTATATTCACGTAACAAAATTATTCTTATACCCCTTAAATCAACACCCCCAAAAAATCTGATGATCTGATTTACTGATTCAACTGGTCTTGGGTTGGCCTGGGCTACATATATACACACTCTCTTTCTCTCTTTCTCTCTCACTGTACACACCTAGGTAGCCAGCACCTCCATGTCAACAAAATAAATTGCCATCACCCCAGTCCAGAACCTGTGCATTTTTCCAGGCACATCCTTGAGAATAATGACTATACAGATGCCTAAAAACAAGGATTAGTTTTGCCCATTTTTCTTTGTCACAACTCATCATTCAACATTATATTTGTGATATTCATCCACGTGGTTGTTGATAGGTGTAGATAATTCAATACTATTATAATCCATTCACTAAATATGTTACAACTTCTATATTATTCTTCCCCAAAGGGCCACTGGGCAATTTCTAGATTTTGTCTGATAAGAATAGGGCTTCTACTACATTGAAGCAAATGGATGTTTGTGAACATGTATCTGTTGGATATGTTCCTAGTTTGGTTGAATTACTTGATTACATGGTATTCATAACATCAGATTTCACAAATGGTGATGATTTTACAAACTGACTATTTCAGTTTACATTCCAACCAGAACTATATGAGAGGGTCAAAGACTATAGTTTTTGCCAACACTTGCATTTTTCATAGTTTTCATTTTAGCCATTTTGGTGAAAGTTTATTGTAGTTTCAATTTGCAGTTCTTGATGATTTGTAAAACTGAGCAATCTTTCATGACTTATTGATCACCTGGATACTTTTTTTTTGCAATGTCTATTCAAGTCTAATTGCGTATTTCCTATTGTCTTGACTGTCCTTTTTTCTTAACATTATGTAGTCTGCGCATGAGGTGTTTATTCTTGCTGTTGTTGTTAGATATCTGTATTATAAATATTATATTCTATTCTGAGGACTACCATTTTAATCTCTTCATAGTATACTTTGATACTGAATTTCTTATTTGTTACATGTTGTAAAATATGTCAGGTTTATTATGTTTTCTTAGTCCTTAGTGCTTTTTGTGCACTCTTTATATATCTGCCTATTCTAACAAATATTTTATGTGTTTTCTTGTGAAAGCTCTACTATTATTCTTAAAATTAGACTAGAGTGTCCAGAAACAAAGTAGCAAACAGAATCGTTATATTGGAAATTTTGTCTTGTCTAATATCCCACTCTCTGAACTATTCCAACTATTTTTAAAACTTAAAGTCTATTTTGTAAGGCCTTCAGCTTAAATCTTATTTTTCTTCATTTGTATTGCCTATTTTTGCCTCTCTGCTCTTCCATGTGAATTTCACAATAAGTTTATCTATTTCTACCAAAAAAAAGCTGGTATTTTAATTTGGACAGTGTGGAATCTGTAGATTAGTTTAGGAAGAATGGACACCTTTACAATAGCAAGTGTTCTAACCCATCAAAATGGTATATTCTTCCATTTACTTAAGTATTCTGTAATTTGTCTCAATAATGTTTATAATTGTTATCTTATTGATTTTGTGCTCATATTTAAATAGATTTATTTTAAATATTTCCTTTTTTGGACATGTTTATGGAGATAAAATTCACCTGCCATACACTTTATCCATTTAAAGTATATATTATTACATTCAAACATGGTGAATTGTGCAGCCATCAACACAATCAAATTTAGAATATTTTCACAAAAATATTTATGAAACCCCGTACCCACTAGTAGTTACTTTATATTAAAGCTTAGACAACCACTAATCTACTTTCAGTCTCTGTAGATCTACATATTTTACACATTTCATATACATGGAATCAAACAATATGTGATCTTTTGTGACTGGTTTTTTTTACTTGAGTATAAGATTAATCCACTGAGGTCCAGACATAGGTTTCTGGCCTCCATTGTGAAGCACCCAGGAGTGCCCCTAAACATCCCTAAACATGACAGCCATGAGAAGCCCAAAGCAAGCCAGCGGTCCTAGCTTTAGTTTCTGGAGAGCACTTCCTGTGTCCTCTGGCAGAAATGTTTCAGCCCCATGCCCAGTAATCAGAACAACAGCTGGAACTTCAATTTCAGAAGACAAGCAGCGTATATTATGCAAGTGAGTGAGTGAGTGATGGTGAGCAGGTCTAATTTCCTTTATACATTTTGGATCCCGAAGCTACTGGCAACACAGAAATACATATGGCTGTTTGGTCACTACTCCCTATAGGCTAGAGCCCCAAATATTATAAGATGTTGCCTCAAACTGGTCATCTTAGGTTAGCTTTAAATAAATCTTTCCATCATCCTCTCTGCTGGGCTCTTTCCACTGGACACTCATGCACTGACATCCACACTTCCCCGGTTAAGAGTTGCCCCAGAGAGTATGGAATCGCCATACATCTGACTTATGCCATGCAAGGAAGTCCAGTTATCTGTAGCTTTCGAGGGAGCCCCAGGGCACCACAACAGAGCTGTCCATGCTTGGTGGGGGATACTACCAAGTGCACAGAATCGTCCAACAGAGCTGCCCTGACAACAGGTGGGCACATGGCATGGTGCACCAAAGGTGGCTTTTACCGTATATGTTTATTTTGTTTCCTCCCTTGCTTGCAAGCTCCATGAACTGAAATTTTCTTTATTATGTTCAGTATTTTACCCAATAAGTACTATGAGGCTTGGCAAATGGTAGATTTCAATTAAGAGGTACTCAATGTATCACTGAATTAATTTATTTATTTTGTGAGTAAGCATGGGACTTCTTTTGGTATATTAACTATATGAAACATAACATTAAGCTCATTAAATGATAAAGTTTACTCTCTTCTTAAGGTAAATATTAGCACTTCCACAAGGTAGGAGTTAGTGATGATGTGGTGAATTTCATTGTTTATTCCAGATGACATTTTTCATCCTGTCAAAACATTAGACAGATTGTAGATAAGAGCCTGACGAAATGAAGACTAAGTACCGGACATGATGTTTATTCACTAAGAATCAATTTACCTTCCCCCTAAAGGGGACAATCTATTTTATGGCAATGATTGATGATTGAAACATTTAACATGATATAGTCATCAAAATGACATGTTTTATTCATAATAAAATTTATGGTGAAAGCATATAGCATCCACTGACATTCTGGAAAAGTAGTAATTGTTTTTACATTAAAAATAATATTTATATGCTTTTCTCATAATCAATTAATAGAGTGCTTAAATAAATTGATTCATATACCTAACAATAGATATTTGAACTTCATATTTATTATATCTGAAGGATTAGAGATAATTATAAACTGAAAGCTGTGCTATCTCATAATGTAAGCTGCATTTTAAACCAAAATTCAGTTACCAAACTATTACCTATACAAGTGTTTAGTCTAGATACTCAAATTCATGCCTAAATTAGTTATGAGTTAAAAAAGCAGAAAAAGTATCATGAAATAAAATTTTTCACCAATACACACAAAACTTTTGAAGAATGATTATAATAGATGTTGTCCACTCAGGAAAATATACTGAAATAGGTAAATCACAATTACATTAGGTTTGATCCTTAATTTTATATCAGTAGCTAATATACTAAATATTATCATTTCATTAAATCCTAAATTTAAATATTAAATAAATTTACTGTCTAAATGTTTTACCACTGACCTGTATTTTCAGCTCTTTGATAAGCATATTGAATTGCCTGTTTGAGACTTGTATGTACGATGTCACACAAAGATCCAAATTTATTCATCTTTAATTCAAGAATAGAAAGTTCAGCTATAGTACCAGGCAAGTGGAATTTATGATGTGAAGATGGATCAGCCGCATCTCATCTTGAAATGGCACTGAACTTATATTCACGCTTACAAGCACCTTTACTTGCTCACAAATATGAATCAGGTATATTTATCTTCTTTGACAACAAGGGAGAAAGAAATACAGCAATCAGTGTAATATGCATGCAGCATCTGTTGCTTCTGTGCCACGAAACACAACCTTCTCTCCTTAAGAAATACACATCATAGGCGTCCAGAATTTCAGATATTGATTAGCCTCAGTATAACCCTTTCTCGTCTTTTATTAACAATTATTTGATCTTAAATCATATGCTCCTATCACTTACCTAGGAATGGAGAGTAAATTGTTTCTGGGTAATATTGCTCATGATTAAGCATATAATTTTACAGATAACCTTTGAAGACAGGATTAGCGAATTGAAATTGCTGGTTGAAAGGCTTATGCGTTTATAATTTCAATGCAAATCTCACAACTGTCTTAGAAAAAAGACTTTGTATGTATAGTCAGCAACATTTCTCTGAAACTTTGCTGACACTGGGCATTGTTGAGCCCATTTAAATATTTGTAATATTTGTAAGTATTCGAAATGTCATTTAAAATATTTTTAATTTAGTTGACTAATGATAAGCATTAGTCCATTTTTATATATTTACTGGTGGTTGTTTTCACGTTTTAATTAAAACCTCATTCATCTTTTTCTAGCATTTGTATATAAGTATAGCATATTAAATTTTTTCTCTACTGGAAGTGTATCTCCATCTATTTTGCAACTTAATGTCCTATTTTCCTTCAATGGCTACGTTAATCATTCTTCACTCACTTATTTACTGTACCACACTCCAAACCTACCAAAAAAAAAGAAAAGAAAAAAAGTTTAAGAAAAATTAAAGATGCACTTCAATTTTAAAGTCTCTTCTTTTTTTTTTTTTCAGCTATTTCTTAATTCAGGTTCTTATCATTGCCTATACCCTTCCCTTGTCACCTCTGACCTCTCTTGCTGTATCTAAAATCAGGAACTATAGAAACAGGGTGACATAAGCTTTTCTCCCTAAATACTCCTCCTTTCTTCTGATTTCCAATGAAATTATCGAGAAATGCTTTTGATGTGCAAGGAATTTCAATGTTTTAGCCAATGTACTACAGAAAGAATCATATTAATAAAAGAGTGGTCATCATCTAGTTCCTCTTTTTTTTTCCTGAAATTTTCAAAATGACCTGACTACTTCTAAAGAAAACTTGGAGAAAATTCCTAACTTAATCACACTGCTTAACTTAGAAGGGTCTGAATAGCAAGACCGGACGCAAGAGCAGTTGGCAGGAAATTTTGTTTCCTACAACACAATTCGTTGTTGCTCTTGGCATGGGCACCCACAGAAGTCCAGTAGCCACACGGTGGATTTTAATTCAGCCTCATATTTGGCCTATATACTTATGCAAGGCAGAGATCAGGTGATTGATTCATTCACCATAACAAAAATTTCTCAGGTTGAACTAAAAGCACTGTTTGCCTACTGTCTACAGAAACTTTTTAGAGAGGGGACTGGGGGAAAATCGCAAAATAATTTATTTCTAGGGAGAGTAAAAGCCAAATAAAATGCATTCTCTGTGGTAATTATAATTGTTTGACCATATTTTGAGTTGTTTCTTAGGTATGTGGTGTGATCACACACCTCTACCCGGGTTGAGGCTGGGTATTAAGATGCTACTTATCAGTTAATGAACTATGGGCACGAGTGTCACATGTCACTTCCAGGAAGAAGCCTTCGAGCATCTGCATGGTTTTCTATAGTAATGATGGAAGCATGTGATGAGATGGCTTCTCCATCAGCCTGGATCCTTGAGTGGTTGTGATAGGCACTGACAATCAGCACTAGACATGTGGTGTGGGTGTGACATATATCTCATCATTAACTACTCGTAGGATTTTGGAATACATTTTGACCAACATAGTCCCATTCTTAAATATTAATTTAAGCACTTGAGGACAAAGTTGAGTTAACCAAGATATGTGAACATCAAGAATGAGTGACACAGAGAGACTTCATCTCAAAAAAAAAATTAAAAAATTAAAGAATATGGAGGTATGGTATAAGAAATAGAAAAATTGATAAAATAAAAAAGGTATAATTTAGTCTTAAAATAGGATTTAGTAGATTGTATGTCACACTCAGAGATAATTATAGCATCTTTTCTGCTGTCTCCAACGACAATAAAATGTCCAATTCTAAGGTGTTAAAATTAGAGACTACATTACCTAGTCTCCCTTACCCTCTGGCTTCTGAGCATCCAGAGAGAACATGATCAAGACACTTCTTTCCTCTCTGCTTTCTCTGGCACTGTGCTATAGCTGGCATGTATTCCTTTATGATAAGTAGTTCTCTAGTAGAGAGGACATTTGACAATGCCTAGAGACCTTTTTGAGTGTCACAATTATGATGTTACAGAAATCTAGTAAGAGGACATCGAGGATGTTGATAAATATTTTACAATGTACAGAACAACTTCTCCCCCAAAATAACACAACACACACACACACACACACACACACACAGAGAGAGAGAATTATCCAATCCTAATGCAATAGTGCCACGATTGAGAACACCTGATCAATGACCACAGGTCCTTGTCAGGAGCCCCTTGTCCATGGCACCATCTCACACACAGCTCTACCTCCTCCAACTTTTAAGCTTATTACAGGTAGTCATGTCTTCCCACTCATACTGGTCTCTGCGTGGCTCAGCATCTTTCTTTGTTTTCTAAAGGCTAATTATATCTCCATATGTAATCCATTTATCAAAGTCTATTTAACTCTTCACTGCGTTTGCCATATTTGCTTGGATCCTGAATTATAGAGTAATTGCCACATGAATATGAACACTTATAAAGGCTTTCTCGGGCCGGGCATGGTGGCTCATGCCTGTAATCCCAGCACTTTGGAGGCCGAGGCGGGTGGATCTCTCGAGGTCAGGAGTTTGAGACCAGCCTGGCCAACATGGTGAAATCCCATCTCTACTAAAAAAAAAAAATACAAAATAGCTGGGCGTGGTGGTGTGTGCCTGTAGGCCCAGCTACTTGGGAGGCCGAGGCAGGAGAATTGCAGGAACACAGAAGGCAGAGGTTGCATTGAGCCAAGATTGTACAACTCCAGCCTGAGTAACAGTGAGACTGTAAAAAAAAAAAAAAAAAAAAAAAGGCTTTCTCAAATAGGATTGCTCATATATTTGGTTAGACGACTAACTGCAAGTAAATGAGAAATTGCTAATCCTAGACTTTTTGTTGCAGGTATAGGTCCTAGTATTGGGAGAGTATATCCCTGAGATAGGTTTTAGTTATGGGCAGTTTTGATATGTAGAATGATTTTCAGATGTGCTAGCTATTCTGGCTAAAATGGGGAGTTACAGTATGAGATAAACCTAAGATATTTGACCACTCAAGTCAGAGCCTAGATGGACAAGGAGATATAAGAATGATAAAAAAGGTGGAGAAACTTAAGAAATATTAAGACATTTGCATCAATCGATTTTCATTATCCATGATTGAAAATGAGGAAGAGTAAGTAAAAGAAGAATAACAACGACAAAAATTCTTCCCAACTACTCAGTATTTTTCTCAAGAATATGGATTGATGGTATTTGGGAAGATATTTTCACTCATGGAGATGCATATGAGAAAAAGAAACAGATTTAAGGGACACAGTTTTTGATGAGTTCAGTGTGGATATACTGAACTTAATGTTTGTGTAACATCACAGAATGTATGCTTGTGAATAGCTGGATATAAGAATCTGGAATTAAAGAGAATGATATGAGATAAATATGGAGATATGGGAGTCACCGGAATAAAAATAATCTTAATACCAACAAGTAGCAATTGCTAGATATCAATTACTGTTCTATGTGCCTTGTATAAATTAATGTCACTTAATCTCCACAGTAACAAAATGAGGTAGATAATATTATTGGATTACTATTCATCAGAAGAGAAAACTGCGACCCAGAGGATTAAATGTCTTGCCCAAGCTCACAGATCTTGTAATTAATGGTGGTGAGATTTGTACCTAAGCAAACTGCAGGAGGACCCAGTCTCTGGCATACAGTATGTACTGCTTCTTAAGACATGGTCATTGAAACAATGAGAAAAGGTGATATCAAGCAGAGAAAACTTCTTAAATGAAAATAAACTGTCCTGAGACTGGAGTGTTATGGAAAATAGACAATAAAGATACTGGCAGAGGATGAGGAGATTGGGAAAGGAATAGAAATGGACCCACCAGAAAAGTAACCAAAGGCTCGAGGGCCATGAGGTCTAAGACAATTGTGCTCCCCAAGAGCAAGAGGATGGTGAGTTGGTAGTTTAAAAGCCATCAAATTAGGAAAAGTGACCTGGAATATAAAAATAAAAGACATGGGCTGTGCTTCACATTTCAGAAGCTCACGGATGACCTCGTTGTAGAACTGTAACAAGGTGAGGAGCCGAAGAGCATTCGGAATAATCATTAACAAAGGACTCAGGAGAAGCAGTGGCTTGCCTTTTTGAAAATTTGAGGTACAATATTTAAGAAGTCGATTAACCTTTTTCAAGTTCTGGACATAAACATTTTATTGTCAAATGAGTGTGATCCCCAATTTTCTTAGTCAGCCAGGCCTGATATAACAGAGTATCACAGACTGGGTGGCTTTTAAATAACAAAAATTAATTTCTCATAGTTCTGAAGGCTGGAAATGCAAGGTCAAAGTGTGAACAGATTTGGTCCTCATGCATGGGACCCTCTCTTGGGCTGCAAACTGCCAACTTCTCTTTGTATCCTAAGACCATGAAAAGAAAGCTAGACAGCTCTCTCGGGTCTCTTTAATAACGAAACTAATTCCATCTGTGAGAGCTCCACCCTCATGACCTAATCACCTCCCAAAGGTCCCCTCTCCTAATACCATCACATTAAGGGTTAGGATTTCAACATATAAATTTTTGGCAAGCAAAAACATTCAGTCTGTTGCATCAATGTTTTAATAATTTGTATAATTCAATTCTAAAAAAAGAATCTACATTAATATTACTATTATTATAATATTTTCTCAAAATTTATCTCTATAAAAGCGTCTAAGGGTGGGGACAGCAGTTCCAGAAAGATATTTTCCACTTTTGTACATTAGGAAATGTAAACTACTTGATGCTTTAAGAAAAAAACAAATAACCAGTTTATTTTGTTCTCTCCAACTTTTATGGTAAACGGCTTGTGAAGGAAAAAACAGATACCTCTGCTACTTGATATCTTCACTGGAAGATGAAAACAGCGTAAATTATAACTTCAACCTTTAAAGGAAAAACACTATGGCACATTCTTGTAAATGAGTTTTGTAAGTGATCAGAAACTAACATAGGAATTTAACATTTCATAAAATATTTTTAGAGCAGTTACCTTGAATTTCAAAGGTAAATGAACCTAGATATATTGAAATATCTTCTGATATTAAAAATCAGAAAATTTTTTTGGTTGTTTCTAGCTTTTATTGCTTCTTCCCCAAAGTAATGTTTACAAACTGACATTTTTTACCTATGTTGCAGTAACTTTGGGATCAGGAGAAGAGATGAACTTCACACAGCATTCTAAATGAATGTCATAACTACAAATCCTGGGGGCAGAGAGGATCAAAAGCATTCCTTAATCTACAAATCAATTTTGATGCTCCAATAAATACACACCTTTCATAGAAACAACAGTGGCCTAAAAAGTGTTTTTCCTAAAACAGTTCTACACACACACACACACACACACACACACACACACACACACAACCTTTGGAATTGAACATAATGAAAAAGTCAGAATTATATTTTAAAAATTCCATTAGATTTAGCAAACATCTATTGCACAGATTTCAGTTACCCAATATTGTTTCAGTTCCTGATTTTGGTTCATAACTGAGAGGAAGAATTAGATTTGAAGAAATTAAATATAAAATAATGGGACAAAAAACCTAATAGAGTTATATATGATTTGATATAAAATATAAATCAATTTACTTATGGAAAGTTGCTGAAAATTTCTCCTGAAATTGCATGATGTTTTACAGTACATAAAACAATTTCCTCTGTATTATTTGCCTTTAAAGGCAACTTTCTTGGCTTGGCAATTGATAATGAAGATGTATTGCACTGGTTTGTAATTTAAGGTTCAGAGTAATTTTAAGAGCTCTTGAAGATAATTTCCCCTCTTCCAGAGTTGCTGCACCAGCACTCCTGGCTCTGCAGAAATGAGGATATTGACATCACACCTGAGTCTCCCCAAGTGCATTAAGATATATAATATTATACTCTCTGCAACTGACTATTAGCATCATCTCTGAGTGACTTAACTTTCAACATAATCCTATAGCATTGCCTGTATTTTCCCTATACTGTTTTGTTCTTATTATAAAGTATATTTCCAGACTCCTGTGCAATCTTAGCTATAAAACAACATTAGAACCATATATTATAAACCATATCATAGCAAATCTAGAGATCTTTCTGCAGATATAGTCAAGAGAAATTAACTCATGATTTCAACATTCAAGTAGCTTATGAAAGTAAACCCTACAATAAACTTACAAGCATCTCTACATTCAATACATATAAATTCCTAAGTATGGGTAATACTGATAATAATCAGTTACCTAAAATGTAAGTTTAAAATGCGTACTTGTCCTGATGAAATTATTATACAGCCTGAAAAAAATATTTTGTCATTTTTCTGAGTTATTTTGTATTGTGTTGACCCAGACTGAAAGACTAATTATCATGGAAAGTTATACTCAGGATCTAATTAATTGGTTAACCAAAACCCATGGAAATTTGCATTGTTTAACTATAGGATATAAACATAGACTTGGTCCCTCAATTACAAATGACTCTTTTTCAACCCATTGTGAAATTAATGAGAACAGATATTAATATAGTACTTGTGACAGCAGCTAGGCAAACTGTCATGTTTATAAGAAAATCTTGAAAGCAATTCATGCAAATTGCAATGTAGCTTGTCATCTTTGGATCTTGTATGCTCTGGGCAGAGTCTATTACACTGGTACTGACAGGTTGCAAAAACAATAACAAAGTATGGTGCAACAAAAAATATTGGGAAGTATAAAAAATTTCAGAGAATGAAGAAGAAAAAATATAGAAGTTGACAAATAGGACTTGCTAAAAATGATTTCAGTCTTTAAAGAAACTAGGGAAAGGGAAATAGAGATGAGAAGAGATAGCTTCTGAGGAGACAAAGTAATTAAAAACAAAGAGAAAGCAATGTTTATCACATAGAAGAAATGACCAGAAAGAATTATGTTGTTGGTGAAAAGTGGGAGAGGGAATAATCTTTTATCTTTGCAATTAAAATAAATTACAAGGTTTAATTCTAAACAGGCTACATAAATTAAATCGTTGTCTGTACTCTAAGTAAATAAGTCATGAACTTAATTATTCATGAAGATAGTTACTATAAATAGATATTTCACAATAATTCACTGTAATTTTCAGAGCATCTATGTTTCTTTCTGTTTTTGTTCTGGAAAATTGGACAGTGAATGCTGGCAAGCATCATTTTCTAGAAAATGAAAGAAAATGTCCCTGAAAAATACGGCATGCAACTTCTGTGGAGAGGAGGATTGAGTGGTGTGTTTTCTGGAATAGAAAACTTTTTATTTTGTTTTGTTTTTCTTCTTTTTCCCAGCAGTGATATAAACTTAAAGAATTGTTAGGTAGTAATGGTGAGGATCTTTTGTACTACTAAGTCCTAGAGTGTTCGGAGATCACGATATGCAAACACATGCTTTAATTCACATCCAATATAATCAGAAAATCAGAATTATCTTATTTGCCTTCACAAGACCACAGCATCTGTGAGAGTCTTCATGATTTTAAGCCATGCAACAAGTAAGACGGGCATGAATACATTCCTTTTTCTTTCCTGGACATTAATATTATCTCATGGTAGCTAGATTTACCAAATCCTCTTAATTTTTAACATAGTTTACCGGTACATTAGATTTTCATTTATTTATCCCTTCACTTAATAAGTATTTATTGAGAAATTAATATTAGAGTTTCTTAGTATACAATGGTGAACAAAACATAGTCCATGTCTTTAAAAATAGGTAGGTCATGATCATGAAACCTTCCCCTATTGCAGGAGCATCCCTTAGGCCTTCCATGCTGTGTACCACATGACTTTATTCCTCAGGCATGTATGTTTGAATTACTGGCAGCAGCTAACCTAGGAGCTCTTGATACATGGCATGGTCAGTGTATCAAAATGCCTGGCCTGCTGTGCACAGACGGAATTATGATCTGAGCTTTTAGTGAGCTGGTGTCTTAGGATTGTGACACTTCTTCACAAATGTTTCTCCAGTAGTATAACGCTTCCTCTACCCTTTATTTCCTTCCTTGGTAGCAGCATTCCCAGTCTATTTCTTTGAAGTTCTCATACTGTTTAATTTGTTTTGTTTTGCTTTATTTCTTGTTGTTGATGTTGTTTCATTTTTGCTTAAGTGAGACAGGATGGAACTGGAGTAACAAGAAGGTCCCTCTAAAAAGTGGAATAAAGCTCTGTCAAAATTTTTCCCCCGTGTTATCACAAAGGCTCTGAAGTTATTTCGCAATGAATTTTTTCTTCCTTTGTCCTTGCCAGATGCACAAGGGGATCTTTCTCAGATATTCTTAGGGAAAAACTAATGAATCGCCTGCAGGTAAAGCCCACAAAAATGCTGGGTTCCCTTTAAAACTGCAGTCCCCAGGAAATTCTCACACTTTCTTCCAACACTCTGCCTTGAGGAATTTGTCAAAATTAACATTAAAGAGTTTCAGCCAGTTATGGACTCAGTGGCTTCTATTTCAGGTAGGAAAATTTCAGATAGGTCTCTCTGGATGATCCTGTCTCTCCAGATTTCCAAGAGGCAGTTTCCCCTGACTTGAATTATCTGATAAGTAAAAAATAAGTCATTTATTTTCAGTTTCTCCAGCCTTTGGTTATTTTAAGGTGAGTGAGAACTTGTCAGCTGTTTATTTACATGTTGGAGCTGAAATTGAAAGTCCAAATGCTATTAGTACTATAATAATAGTATTTTTAATTTAGCTATGTCAATGCCACATCATCCCATGTCAGACTTTATAGATTTGAAACACTGGACATAACAAGGGGACAAATATAATTTAACCATAGTCACCATGTGTAGCAGCATGAATATAAAAACAACTTACAGCGTGTAAAATAGGTGTAGAAATAAAGTATCTGGATCTTACTTCTAATAGAAGTCATCTAGATGATAAACAGCAGAAATCAAGTATAGATTCAAACAGCAAAAAAAAACAATCTGAGAATTTTACAATTAAAATGTGTGGTATGTAAAATTTGAGAAATCATTAACTTGAACTTCAGATAATCACAGACTTCTTTTTTCCTGAATGTCTTGCATAAGTGTGAACTGTGTCTCAAAAGTGTCATACGAGGGGACAGACCAGCATATTTAAGGTAGCCTTCACCACAGAACACTTGCAAACTTCGTTCTTATTATTGAAAATATTTTAAAGTGCTGGAGTGCATTCAGTAAAAACCAAAAGTAGACTTAATTGATCTACACCTTATCGCTGAAGTCTGAATTACCATCTTGTCAAAAGTGACTAGAGTCTTAGAGATAAAAGCTAAGAAAGTTTTCATCCTCCAGTTATGATGAAGTCATAGTTCTCAAAAGTTGTCATATGTAAATCATGTACCATTCTGTAAAACAAAGCTTAATATACTGTCATATTTAAAATTTGTGGGGAGGGGGGTAAATGCTTCTCTTGGGATTTTAACTTAGACAATTTTGCAAAATTAGTGTCACCTGGAAGCATTTTATTGACAATTTAATGATTGACTTTTCTTCAGATCATTCTACTAAGGGCAGAAATTTGAAGGTGAAAGCAATGTCGCTAATATTAAAAACAACTTTATCATTCTGAAAGGCAAGTTATTTCAAGCCTGAGTCTCTCTGGAAAACTTTGATAAAGTCATTTTGATTCTGGAACATGTTGTTTCTTGCTAGGTTTTGCCAGAGATCACCAGCTCTATAATATAGAAATTGCATTGAGTAATTAGGATTTTATAAGAAATTACCATCATAAATATCATACTTTATTGTTACTTTATGACATACTTACTATGTTCTATATTTGGTTTCAGATGTACTAATACTGAATATACCCTCAATATGGCATCACTATGAATTAGATTCAGTTAACCACAGCAAAAAGGAATAGTAACATCAATTTAAATTTTCCTAGAATATTGTGGCAATTCTATGTTTACATTCAAAAACTCAAAGTTGCCTTTTAATATCAAAACTCATCAGTTCCCTTTCTGCTTTGGTATAATTAGCCTTTACAGCTTATCCCCACAGCATGAAGAAATGGAAACCCTGAGCAGATCAAAAAGGGGTTCCAAAACTGAATCGGCAAAACCAATCTACCAACCAAAAAAAGCTCTGGACCAGGTTTTTTTCAAAGCCAAATTCTGCCAGATTTACAGAGAAGAGCTGGTAACAATTCTACTGAAACTATTTCAAAAAATCAAGGAGAAGGAACTCCTCCCTAATTCATCCTAAAAACTCAGGATCACCCTAATACTAAAACCTGGGAAAGACACAACCGAAAAAGAAAACTTCAGGCCAATATCTCTGATAAATATAGAGACAAAAATTCTCAACAGACTACTAGCAAATCGTATCCAGCAGTACATCAAAAAGTCAATACACCATAATCAAGTAGGCTTTACTCATGGGATGCAAAGATGGTTCAACATATGCAAATCAATAAATGTAATTCAATACATAAACAGAATCAAAAGTAAAAACCATATGATCATCTCAATAGATGAAGAAAAAGCTTTTGATAAAATCCAGCATCCCTTTATCATACTAACTGTGAACAGACTAAGCATCGAAGAAACATACCTAAAAATAAAGATAGCCATCCATGACACATCCAGAGCCAACATCGTACTGAACTGACAAAAGCTCAAACCATTTTCTTTGAGAATGGCTACAAGACAAAAATGTCCACTCCCAACACTCCTATTCAACATATTACTGAAATTTCTAGCCAGAGCTAGAAGGCGTCCAAACAGAAAAAGAAGTCAAAGTATCTCTCTGCACTGACAATATGAATCTATACCTAGAAAATAGTAAACACTCTGCCAAAAGGCTCCTAGAATTGATAAACAACTTTAGTAAAATAGTAAACACTCTGCCAAAAGGCTCCTAGAATTGATAAACAACTTTAGTAAATTTCAGGATACAAAATCAGTGTACAAAAACCAGTAGCATTTCTAGACTCGAATAGCATTCAAGTTGAAAGCCAAATCCAGGACACAATCCCATTTACAATAGCAACACACACAAAATAAAATACCTAGGAATAAATGTAACTGAGAAGGTTAAAGAGCTCTACAAGAACTACAAAACACTTCAGAAAAAAAATTATAGATGATACAAATAAATAGACAAACATTACATGCTGATGGACTGGAAGAATCAATATCATTAAAAAGATCGTGCTACCTAAAGCAATCTACAGATTCAACACTATTCTTATAAAATGTCAATGTCATTTTTCACAGAATTAGAAAAAAGTATTTTATGATCCACGTGGAATGAAAAAAGAGCCTGGATAACCAATGTAATCCTAAACAAAGAGAGCACAGCCAGAGGTATCACATTACCTGACTTCAAACCATACTATGAGGCTACAGTAACCAAAATAGCATGGTACTGGTACAAAAACAGATACATAGACCAATATAACAAAAATAAAGCCACACACATACAGCTATTTGATTTTTGTCAAAGTCAACAAAAATAAGCAATAGGGAAAGCACTCCCTATTCAATAAACAGTGCCAGGATAGCTGGCTAGCCATATGCACAATCATCAAACTAGATTCCTACCTTTTCCCATATACAAAAGTTAACTTAAAATGGGTTAAAGATTTAAATGTAACACCTGAAGCTATAGGATTCCTAAAAGAAAACTTAGAAAACACCATTCTGGACATTGACTTTGGGAATACATTTACGACTAACTCCTCAAAAGCAACTGCAATGGTAACAAAATTGACAAATGGGACCTGGTGAAGCTAAAGAACTTCTGCACAACAAAAGAAACTAAAGAGAGAGTAAAAAGACAATCTACAGGATAGGAGAAAGTATTTGCAAACTACGCATCTGACAAAGGTCTAATATGCAGAATCTATAAAGAACTTAATTCAACAAGTAAAAAGCACATAACTTCATTAAAAACTGGGCAAAACATACGAATAGAATCTTCTCAAAAGAAGACACACAAGCGGCAACAAACACAGGAAAAAAATGCTCAATATCGCTAATCATCAGAGAAATGCAAATCAAAACCTCGAAAAGATACCATCTCACATCCGTTAGAATGGCTAGTATTTAAATGTCAAAAAACAGAGAAGCTGAAGGCATTAGAGAAAAGGGAATGCTTATACACTGTAGTTGGGAATATAAATTATTTCAGCCACGGTGGAAAGCAGTTGGGATAATTCTCAAAGAACTTAGAACTACCATTCAACCCAGCAATCCCATTACTGGGTATATATCCAGAAGAAAATAAATCATTCTACCAAAAAGACACATGTACTCTTCACAGTAGCAAAGACATGGAATCAACCTAGGTGCCCATCTATGGTAGATTAGATAAAGAAAGTGTGGTACATATATATCATGGAATACTACATGGCCATAAAAAAAATCTTGTCCTTTGCATCAATATAGATGAAGCTGGAGGCCATTATCCTAAGCAAATTAATACAGGAACAGAAAAACAAATACCACAAATTCTTACTTATAAGTGGGAACTAAACATTTGGTACTCAATGGACATAAAGATGATTGCACTAGATACTGGGGACTACCAGAAAGGGCAAAGGGGGAAACTACCTATTGGGTACCATACTCACTACCTGGGTGGTGGAATCAAGCATACCCCAAACGTCACCATCACACAATACATTCATGTAAAAAAACAGCACATGTACCCACAGATCTAAAATAAAAGTTGAAATTATTTTTAAAAATTTAAAAAAGAATTGTTCTATCATACATATTCTACAAATTCAATGGGAATTAACTGGAGAAATTTCTTGAAAAGTACAACTAATTAAACTGATGTAAGAAGATATAGAATATCCATTTCTATATCTAAAAACATCAAAATAATTTCAACAAAACACTCCAACTAGGAAATCTCTAGGAAATCAACTAGGAAAGGTAAATCTAACATCCAAGGGAGAGATGACAACATTACTGTAGGTATGTATGCATATGTTTGTTTTTTTTAGAGAAAAATCATTTACCAAACTGTTTTATGAAAGTAGTTCATGGCTAATCCAAAATCTAATAAGACATTATACAATAAGAATAAGAAAGGAAGAAGGGGAGGGAGAGAGAGAGGAAGGAAAGAAAAGGGAAGGGAGTAAGGAAGAAGGGCCATATAAAAGGAAAGAAAAGAGGACAGAAAGAAAGAAAAAGCAAAGAAAAAGATAAAAATATACATATTCATAATACCCCTCATGCCTTTGAGGCAATGTTTATTTTCTTCATTCTATTTTTTTCTCTGTTGTTTAGCTTGCATAATCTCTATCAATCTATTCTCAAATTTGCTTATCTTTTCATCACCCATTCTAAGTCTACGTTCAAGCCCTTCTCATGAATATGAAATTACTATAATACGTGTGGGTTTGTTTCCTAATTTCTGTCTCTGTATTGATATTAGCTCCTTAACGCAACATTGTCATCATCTCTTCCTTCCCTTCTCTGACCATACTTACCTTCAGTTCTGTGAACACATTTATAATGGCTATTTTGAAGTCTGTTTCTTTCAAATCTGGCATCTGGTTGCTCTCCCAGGCAGTTGTGTAGCCTGCAATATTTTTTCCAGTGTAAACTCCATACTTTCCTGTTTATTTGCATGCCTCGAAATCCTTTTTTGGAAACCTGACATTTCAGGTATACTTTCTAGCAACTCTGGGTACTGATACTCTTTCTTCCAGGGCTTGGTTTTGTTGTTTATTTCCTAATGACTGGACTAGGCGTATCATTTCTGTGAAGTACATCCCCCCTCACCTATACAGTGTTAAACCAGTAATGTTAATACACAGGGAGGCATCTCTTTGGAGACACTCACGGGCACCCTGGGAAGACATTAGTGCAGATCTCTTATCTCTATTCCTGACTAGACATGGCTGCTAAACTCCATTAATTGCTTCCTCCTTTTTCTAATAGTCTCACCAATGAACTGGGGCATAAATTGCTCCACAATCTAACCCAATTCAATTTTGGCTACTTTGAAGAAACAGTTTCTGATGTTTGTGTTTGATATTTGTTCTGACTCCATAAAGGTGCCCTTCAGCTATCCTATTTGCTATTCCCTTACTTTTCTTACTGAATTTTCACAGATTTCCTTGTGTTTCTTCATCGCCATTTGCCCTTAGGGTCCAGAGCCTTATGATTCACTGGAAAGTGAGTCAGTGAAGTTCCTTATGCTGTCATGACAGTAGTTTATCCTCAAGAATGCCTGATAATTTGATGTTCAAAATCAATCAATACATTTACAATATTAAAAAAAACGCAGAAAAATACAATTCAACACCCACTCATGATTTTTAAATGCTGAATACACTACCAATAGTAAGAAACATACTCAACTGATAAAGAACATTATAAAAATTCAATAGCTAATATAATGTACAATGATAAAACAAAAAGTTGTTTTCTTCTGATATCTAGAAAACTATGCTAGCTTTCACACTTCCCACTCAGAATTTTACTGGTTGTTCTAGCTATTATAATCAAGTAAGAAATTAAAATAAAACCTATAAAATCCATAAATTGTCAAATAAAACTTTGTTAATATATTTTTACATAGAAAATTCCAGAAGTAAAGAAATTAGTTCAAAAGGTAATAAATTTAGCAAGGATATAGAAATGATCAATGAAAAACAATTGTTCTTATATACCAGCGGCAGACAATTTAAATATTAAAAATGACCACTTACAGGATTGCTGTAAAAAATACAATAACATATATAAGACCTCTGCGCTGAAATTTATAAATCAATACTAGGATAAATGAAACAAGATCTAAATAAACAAAGAAATATACAATGTTTAGATGTCAGAAAAATTGATTTTTTTAACTTTATGTTCAGGGATACATGGACTGATTTGTTACATAAGTAAACACCTGTCATGGAGGAATTGTTGTACAAATTATTTCATCATCCGGATATTAAGCCTAGCAGCAACTGGTTATTTTTCCTGATCCTATCCCTCTTCCCAGCCTCTACCCTATGACAGGTCCCAGTGTGTGCTGTTCCCTTCTATGCATCCATGTGTTCTCATCATTTAGCTCCCACTTATAAGTGAGAACATGTGGTATTTGGTTTCCTGTTACTGGATTAGTTTGCTAATGATGATGACCCCCAACCTCATCCATTTTCCTGTAAAGGACATGATGTCTATTTTTTTTTTATCACTGCATAGTATCCCACGGTGTATCTGTACATTTTCTTTATCCAGTATACCATTGATCGGCATTTAGGTTGATTCCATGTCTTTGCTATTGTGGATAGTGCTGCAATGAACATATACGTGCATGTGTCTTTATGATAGAACAGTTTATATTCCATTGGGTATATACCCAGTAATAGGATTACTAGATCAAATGTGAGTTCTGTTTTTAGGTCTTTGAGGAATCACCACACTGCTTTACACAATGGTTGAACTAATTTACACTTCTACCAACAGTGTATAAGTGTTCCCATTTCTCTGCAACCTCACCAGCATCTATCATTTTTTAAAATAGCCATCTGACTGGTGTTAGATCTCATTATGGTTTTGATTTGCATTTCTCTAATGATCAGTGATGTTGAGCATCTTATATGCTTGTTGGCCAAATAAATGTCTTCTTTTGAGAAGTGTCTGTTTATGTCCTTTGTCCACTTTTTAATAAGGTTGGGTTTTTTCTTGTAAATTTTCTTAAATTCCTTATAGATGCTGAATATTAGACCTTTGTCAGACGTGTAGTTTGCAAAAGTTTCCTCCCATTCTGTAGGCTGTCTCTTCACTCTGCTGATAGTTTCATTTGCTGTGCAGAAATTCTTTTGTTTGATTAGATCCAATTTGTCAAGTTTTGCTTTTATTGCAATTGTTTTTGGCATCTTCCTCATGAAATCTTTGCCCTTCTCTATGTCCAGAACGATATTACCTAAGTTCTTTACCAGAGTTTTTATAGTTTTGGGTTTTATGTTTAAGTCTTTAATCCATCTTGAGTTGATTTTTGTATATGGCATAAGGAAGGGGTCGAGTTTCAATTTTCTGCATATGGCTAGCCAGTTACCCCAGCACCACTTATTGAACAGGGAGTCCTTTCCCCATTGCTTGTTTTTATCAGCTTTGTCGAAGATCAGATGGTTGTAGCTGTGTGGCCTTATTTCTGGGCTTTCTATTCTGTTCCATTGATCTATGTGCCTGTTTTCGTACTAGTCCCATGCTGTTTTAGTTGACTATAGTCCTGTAGTGTAGTTTGAAGTCAGGTATGGTGATGCCTCCAGTTTTGTTCTTTTTGCTTAAGATTGCCTTTGCTATTAGGGCTCCTTTTTGATTCAATATAAATTTTAAAATAGTTTTTCTTCTATTTATGTGAAAAATGTCATTGGTAATCTGACAGTAATAACATTGAATCTATAAATTGCTTTGAGCAGTATGGCCATTTTAACAATATTGATTATTTTTCTTTATTGAATATTTTTCCATTCGTTTGTGTCATCTCAGATTTCTTTGAGCAGTGTTTTATAGTTCTCATTGTACAGATCTTTTGCCTCCCTGGTTAGCTTTATTCTTAGGTATTTTATTTTTTTTTGGAAGAATCAATATTTTTAAATGCCAATTCTCCATAAGTTCATCTATAGATTAAAAAATCAATCTAAATCAAATTTCAGCAGGATTTTTGGTAGAAATGGCAAGAATTCCTAAACTTCAAAAGGCTGAAATTCAGGGTCTCAAGACTAAACAACTAAGACCAAACATGTAAACATAGACCAATAAAATATAACATAGAATTCACATTCATGGGCTATTTGAATTTCACCAAAAGCATGAATATGTTTCAGGACATGAATGTCATTTTTTAATTGTATAGCATCACCTGTATATTCTTATGGAAAGTAATCATCAAACGTTAACTTTCAACACACACACACACACACACACACACACTCATACTCACACCTGAAATAATAATATACCTAAATGTAAAACCTAAGAATATAAAATTATGAAATACAGAGACAAAAATTGTTACCACATTCATATATGGAAACAATTATTAACTAGAACAAAGATGTGAAAACTATAAAATTTTTAAAAACAGACAAATTGGACTGCATGAAAATTAAAATTCAAGAAATGAAAAGGAAAACCACAGAAAGGAAACAAATTTATAGAAATATAAATAACTCTTACAACTCAGTAATAAGGATTTAAATAGCTCGATATAAATGGGCAAAAAGATCTAAATGGACACGACACATAAGACATTTGCATTGCCAATAAATCCATTACAGTGTTCTGCATATTAAGGTAAATAAACATTAAAATTACAGTGCAAGGCCCCTTCATATCCATTAGAACCATTAGAATGGTTAAAATTTAAAATGCTGGCAATACGTAGTGGTGACAAGTATGTGGGCAACTGGAAGCCTCCTATACTGTTGGTGAAAATGTAAAATCATACAACTATTTTAAAAATCAGTTTCTTACAAACCTTACACGCACATCTACTGTAAGACCCAACAATTCAACTCCTAGATATGTTATTTTAGTTAAGTGAAAACATCCACATAAAGATCTTTATGAAAGTGTTTATAGTCATTTTTGTAATAACAAATAAATAGAGCCTTGCTAAATGATAAAAAGCAATGGATAATGGATAAACAATTTGTACTATATCCATATAACACAATCCTGTTAAGCAGAAAAAAAAAAAAAAAGAACTATTACCACATGCAGCAGTACTTATCAGTCTCAAAATTATGTTGGGTGCAAGAAGCCAGACTAAACTGAGTACATCCTGTATTAATTTGTTTAGATAAAATTCTATAAAACAAAATTGTATACATAGTAAAAGCAGATCAGTGGTTTCCTGGAAATATAGGTAAAGGGAAAGATTACACAAGGACGCTTTTGGGCTAAGGGAAATATGCCTTATTTTGACTGTAATGATGATTTTGCAGTTATAATCATATGTCAAATCTCAACAAACAGGAAACATTAAGTATATGCAATTTATTATATATCAATTATAACTCTATAAATTGGTGAAAACTATTTCCAAACATATTTTCATTTGTTACATTATTTTTAATCTTGAAATAGTCTTGAGCAACCAATTGGAATGAAATTAGAGATAAGGCTTCAAACGTAATATGTTTCAATGCTCTTTTTTTGTTTTTTTTTGTTGTTGTTGTTATTGTTTGATACAGGGTCCTGCTCTGTCACCTAGGTTGGAGTGCAATGGCGTGATCTCAGCTCACTGCAACCTCCATCTCCCGGGTTTCAAGCGATTCTCCTGCCTCAGCCTCCCAAGTAGCTGGGACTGCAGGCGTGTGCCACCATGCCCAGCTAATTTTGTATTTTTAGTAGAGACAGGCTTTCACCATATTGGCCAGGTTGGTCTTGAACTCCTGACCTTGTAATCTGCCCACCTCGGCCTCCCAAAGTGCTGGGATTACAGGCATGAACCACTGTGCCCGGCCAATGCTCTCCTTTCTTTGCCTATTAAAATAATAGTGGAAGATGAATAGAACATAAAAACCTAATAAACGCAAGTATCCAAAAAGTTAAGATGCCATATTCTGGATCAACTTTCAGTGGGGAGCCATCAGTAAAGACAGTGTTTGTCAGTTCTAGGTGAGACTGGAGGATTTTTGTAGAGGGGAATCTAAGCAATTGAACATTTCATTTTCTTACTTTTTCCTTCTGTTCTCTCCTCAGTTCTCTTTCTTTCTCTCTTGTCTTCCATTTCCTTCTATTTCTTTTTTTTAATTTTTAATTTTTGTGGGTACATAGTAGGGGTATATATTTATGAGGTACATGAGAAGTTTTGATACAGTCATGCAATGTGAAATAAGCACATCACGGAGAATGGGGCATCCGCTCCCTCAAGCATTTATCTTTGAGTTACAAAAATATCTAATTACACTTGTTATTTTAAAATATACAAATAAGTTATTATGGACGATGGTTACCTCGTTGTGCTATCAGGTAGTAGGTCTTATTCATTCTTTCTGTTTTTCTTTTCTTTTTTTTTTTTTTTTTTTTTACCTTCCATGTGATCTACATTCTTTTCTTTTTATTATTTTTGTCTTCTACTTTCTTTGTACTCAGATGATAATATTTTTAATGTTTTCAGTATTTTCCATTTATTTTATCTTCCCTTTCATCACTCATCTTCCAAAATCTAGCTTCACTTTTTATATATTTTTTCACCATTTTAACTATATGCTTTTAAAACATTATATGTGTCTTAATTCATTTAGACTGGTATAATAAAATATCATAAACCAGGTAACTTATAAATATATTATTTTCCTTATTTCATTTTACCTTATAAACATTTTATTTTTAACAATTCTAAGCTGGGAAGTCCGGTACCAAGGCACTGGCAGACTTGGTGTCTGTGGCGGGCTGCTTTCTGGTGCATAGATAGCTCCATCTCACTGTATCCTCACATGGTGGAAGGGAAGAATGAGCTCCCTTAAACTTCTTCTATAAGAGCACTAATCCCACTCATGAGCCTCATGATCTAATCACTTGCCAAAGACCCACCTATTAATACCATCACTTTGGGGGTTAAGATGTCATCATATGAATTTAGGGGAGACACAAACATTCAGACCCTAGCAATATGTTAATAAAACTATAAGAATACCATCATTTCCTATATATCTATATTTACAATATTCAGATTACTTGTAAATGTCTTGATGTTAGCATCATGTCACAGATGAGAACAATGATGGCTGAAAGAGCTCATTTTCATAATATTTCATAAGTAGAAATTAATTGAGCTATGATTTAAACCCACATTTTCAACCCACGAGCAATCTCATCTACTACACCTCCTTGTTGGTACATCCTGCCACATTTCTCTACACTGATAACCACCTTATAAAACTATACCTAAATAGATTAAAACTCTGGCAAGAGATTCTTATTTGCTTAGCTAAAGTGATCCTTCTTTTGGTTGCTACTGCAGTGAGGAGGCCCTCTATTTACAGATTATTTTTCATAAATTATGGACATCACAGTCTGAACTACCAGATGTCAGAAATACTCTACTAAGGAGACAAGACAAAGTTTTGCCCTGCAGTGTTAAACATTTAAGAAAATATAGTATATGTAGAATTCCAGTGTTCTCAGATTAATACTTTAAAGAATCTTTTTTCCCCAAGACCTGTGAACAGAAGCACAGCAATACAGCCCATTAAGAATTTATAAATAATCTGGCAAACATGACTTTCATAGACAACATAAAGCAATTTGGACGTGATATTTTTATTCTAATTTGGAAAATAAGAAGGTAAATGTGTATTTGTAAAGTTTTTACATAGCACTGCCTTTATAATAAAGCACAAACACTGACATAAAAATGCCTAACAAATATTTGGGGAGTTAAATCAAGGTATGACCTCAAAGATTCACAGGAATAAATTTAAACCCTGTTTTCAAATACATATATATTTCATTAATGTTTATACTGTTAATAATTTGACTCTCAAATAAAAGCAATACATAACAGTTACTAAGTTATTGGTTCTAAAACTATTACCATTATAAAATTCAATATTTACATTCATATATTCTATAGTCATGCTTGGTAGTCTAATTTTAACTTAATAATATAAACGTCGGCCGGGGGTGGTGGCTCACACTCGTAATCCCGGCACTTTGGGAGGCTGAGACGGGCGGATCACGAGGTCAGGAGATCGAGACCATCCTGGCTAACACGGTGAAACCCCGTCTCTACTAAAAATACAAAAAAATTAGCCGGGCGTGGTGGCGGGTGCCTGTAGTCTCAGCTACTCGGGAGGCTGAGGCAGGAGAATGGCGTGAACCCGGGAGGCGGAGCTTGCAGTGAGACGAGATGGCACCATTGCACTCCAGCCTGTGTGACAGAGCCAGACTCCGTCTCAAATAATAATAATAATAATAATAATAATATAAATGTCACCAAACAACTTTTATTCTTAAGTTAATGAAGATACAAATAAGTGAAGCCTGTATTAGCTTTAGTTCTAGGCTTGAGCCAGAATAAACAACACATAAAAAGCTTCTGTCATAGGCATGAGGTCCTAAAAATGCATGCTGATTATAATAATAGTCGCAGTCTTTAGCAATTATCACCCTGACATTTGAGATCTGACACATGATTATAAAGTACCAACAATCATTTTTTGCAACCTTATGAAACTAGTGCAAGGGAAATACTTTCACATTTTCTTCCAAATATTTATATGCTGCTGCTTTGACCAGAGTCAATCATTAGTTTTTATTCAACATTTTTGTGGATTCACTTTATTTATAATTATTTGCCAGGAATGATAGCAGAATATTATCAGCTTAATTGTTGTGCATATATTTCTCTGTGCTGACTAAATTATCTTTTTATAAAACATTATTTTAACCCCAATATTATTTATTCTTCTCTGTGTCATTTTTTTCAAGACTTTTTTTTTTTATTTCTGTGGTTAACATAAAATTAGTAGCATCTATGTCTTTCAGTAAAGGAATAAGGGCGGTGAAATAATTTAATTTAGGTCACATTTGGTGATATTCTGCATTATGATAAAATGATCCTCATTCTATTGAAATATTTGTCAACTGTTATATTTAATATATTTAATCATGACACACAAGGCATGCTGCAGAACATAATGAGCTCAAAATTGTTGCCGTGCTGGAGGAAAGTGTGTAATATTGAGGTCCAGATAATCAATGGGCAGAATTTTGGCAAAATACAATTTCCTATTGGGAATTATTTTAAAAGCCTGGGAACATGCACTTGGGAAGGTATGAATACATTAGCATAGACCTCCCTCAATTGATCAAGAGCTAAATCCAGCCTCCATGTGGACAAGAGGCTAGGAAGACACAGACAAGATATTAGGTAGCCATCCATTGTCAGAGCAATAGAAGGAGAACATGACAAATTGAGTAGAGATTTCAATAAAGCCCGTTGTCAGATTAACTAGTACGACATGGGAAGGACCTACAGAAGGGCAGTTGTGTCCCTCAAGAGGTAGGAGCTGATACTGACTGAAGTGGTAATTATCTAACAGCTCAAATGGCACATCAAACGTGGGTGTTTGAAGAATAACCTAATATAGTTTCCTATGTAAAAAATGAGTTTCCACCTTACTATAGCGATTTTTTTATAGAAGGATTTCACCTAAATGAGCATAGTCTACCGGTCAAGCAGAGCAAAAGTAATATTTAATACAGAAGAGGACGTTTACTGTTGATATGAAAACAACTGGGAACAAGATGAAAACTATGTTTACTGTTGAGATGAAAACAATTGGAACAAGATGAAAACAATTGGGAACAAGATGAAAACTGGGGATTGAGTCGTCAGATACTTCTGGCATGAAGTGTTTCTCCCCAAACTTTCCTTTTTTAACTTTTCATTTATTTCATTATTTAAAAAAAGAAATTATACATGATTTAAAATTTTAAATTATCTTTGTAATGTATCCGTATTCAATTAAAACACTATTGTGAACTATTATTTTATTGATTTGAAGGTTTCTTCTGTTTGTTTATATGTCAGAGCATACCAACTGAAAGGTCAGGTGGTCTCAAAAAATGTCCCTAAAATGGGCTCATTGTACGCACAACAGTTCAGAACCTCAGGCAAGGTAAAAAGAGACGCATTACTTTAAGACAATTCATTCACTGTGACAAGTTCCACCCCTGGTTTTGAAATAAGGTGAATCTGTTAAGCACACTGAAAAGCTAATATTGTTTCCAACACTCAACATAAGCAAACTTAACTCTGGATATGCGTCTCCCATCCTGAGAAGTTACACTAAGCTGGTGCATCCCCACAATAAGACCCATGCAGGAGAGGAAGCCTTAGCAAATCAGCATCAGCTCTGTGGACTGCCACTAACTGCTGCCAGCTTAAACCCCACCTGTTGTTCTTGTTATCATACCTGTTCTCAAATGCACATTCTAAGTTTGATTTTGATTCCTGTTTCTTATCTTTTTAGCACTGGCAATTGACCCAGCTCTCTTTTGTGTATTAATACATTTTTGCCTCCTTTTCAACTCTACAGCCTCTGCTAGTATAATATCCTCCTACGCTGGAAATAACTTGAGGGAAGCCATTTGCACCATATGTGGAACTTAGCTATTTGATTGTGGGTTACTTCCCTTTTCAGCATTTCTACTTTAATTCCTCCATGCAATTATAGAATAAGAGGGTATACTCGCTCTCAAAGAAAATTAAGTAAAATTACTTAAGCAGGTGACTTTATTAGATATGAAGTCCTTATTAGCGTATAGAAAATCTTTGAATTTTGCTACTGGAAAAAGTCATAACATGTGCTGTTGTTTGATATCATTGTTAGTTTTAAGTATTGTGAGAGTGCTAACAAGTTCAAAGAGTACCCATTTTGGCTCAGAAGCCAGTCAAAATTAATTAAAACTACAAACCATCTTTAAAAATTATACCAAATGTCCAAGTGTGCCAATATTTATTCGCTAAATTGTATTGATTTAGGCATAAAATGTTTGCTTCTACTAATATCAGATTATTGAAGATTTATAAGAAGATTTTAATCAGGTTGACTGAAACAATTCAATAAGTCACTATTACTATGTACCAGTTAGCACATAGCAATTATTTTTGGGTTTGGAGAGGAATAAAAACACACTCAATAAATAATACTTCTGATCTCATCTAAAGAAATCAGAAATTCCTAATATTTGTGTTGTAGAGTTTGTGATATGTCATCATTTCAAATGTGATAAGATGGGAATCATCATGTCCAAACTAAATGTGGTCTTGTCATCTTCTATCTTATGAAACATTTTAAAATGGAGAAATGCCCTCTTTTTCTGAAAGTGCTAACTTTGTGTTGTTCATTACATCCTTTAATAATTTATCTCCAAAGAGAACAAACTGACAAAAAGCATTGAGCCAGAACCGGCAGCTTGTCAGTCCTCACTGCTTAGTGAAAAAAAGAGCAAACAGACAGAATTCATTAGAGACTGCACAGCTCTAGTTATCAATTATCATAAGGCTGTATTTTAAAATATTTCCTAGAATCATCTAAATTCACTTATATACTATAAGTGAAGAAGAGAAACACTCTTCTTTATTTATTAATTTATTCTATCAACCTGTCATTTGATATCTGGGAGCAAGAGGGAAGAATAAATGTAAAATCCTGATTTCTTCCCTAAGCCTTTCAGTAGAAAAAAATAAATGTTGTAATCATTGAAGAAAAGTTGTTTTTCTTTAACTTTTAAAAAATTATTACCTACATACTATGTTTCCAAATTCTTCTGCCTCATGAATCTTAAATTCTCAGTAATTGCAGACAGATTCCAGATAGCTCTGATAACACTTGTATCAAGAGGATGGCAATTAATTACATTTAAATAACAATAACCTAATTTTTAAGTGCCAGTAACCAAATTCTAATACTTTATTTCAAATCAGAGGGTAAATAAATATTTCTTTCTCTTCAGTCACAGCTCTTTCCACTCATTATTACTTTTGCAATGGAATTAAAAGGTATACTCTTCAGGCATAGCACTGAAACAGGTAGTTTGATGATTTAGGTAAAAATTACAGACATGTATAGAGTTGATAGATGAGATCATTATAGTCATTAAAAAAATTGTACAGTTTTCACTGTAATTACCATATAAATTATTTTATATAATAACTAGTATTTTTCTTTTTATAATGGAAATATATACTACAGTTTACATACACATTTTTAGAAATACACAGAGAAAACATTATACAGCATATGCAGCAGCAAACAAAGGTGCTTTCATTTATCTCAAAGTAGAGACAGATTACTGTTTTTTTTTTTTTTTAACTTTAAGTTCAGGGCTACAAGTGCAGGTTTGTTATGTAGGTAAATTTGTGTCATGAGATTTTGTTGTATAGATTATTTCACCACCCAGGTATTAAGCCTAGTAGCCATTAATTATTTTAATTTTCCATCAATCAATTCATATTGACCTAACCTATCTTAATAGATAATAAAAACTGATGGTGATCAATGTCTTACAGTTCATTTTCATGATAGAAGAAGATTATAAACCAAAGTGAACAGATGATAGATCAATTTCCCAAAAGACAAGTTTTTACACAGAATAAGAAGATGTCCCCCAATGGTATATATCAGAAAAGCTATTTAGTATTGTAACATAAATGTCCAGTAATGTCTATGAAGTCTATAAATGTCCAGTAAAGTATGTATACAAACACACACACATACACACACATATGTATATTTAATTATATATCATATATTTTATATTTTTGTTTAACATTGCACAGGTTACTTTAAATAGATTATATTTTCTCAAAAGTTTAATATTAATACTAATTTATTCCAGGCTGGATATTGATTACTCCAAAATGATTTATTTAATGATATAAACAATAATGCTATTTTTACTATATACCTGCTTTTATATCCACAAGCTGCATCTGAAATTATTATTTTTCATTCTTGCCAATCTTTGTCATTAGAAATCTCACATATATAATCCAACAAATTCTTAAATTTAGTCTACTTTGAAATTAAAGTGTTGTCTTACATCTACAGATTAATCTCATTTCAATTTTCCAGGGATTATAACTGGCATCTCTACTAGTCCATCATACAGGTTGCACTGTGAAATCACCTTCAATTCCCTCTTATTTTCATTTTCTAAAATCCTTCATCAACGTATCCAAAATAATTTTCCCCTAAAATGCTTTTCAGTTTTACCCTTTCCTTTTATCTTTACTATCAAAACATATTCCAAGGAAACATAAGTTTGGATGGGATCAAAGCAAATTTGAGTGGTGCCACAGACCACAGACTTTCAGGAAAGAAGGGTGTGAATGATTTTTGGAGTACTGTGAAAATACATAATTATAGAAAGTGATACTTAAGAAGAATGTGGGTGAAGAAAAGGAAAAGACAAAATAAATTAAGGGAAATGCACTTTTTCTCATTCTGTTAGAAACAACACAGATGGCTATAAAAATTCATTTAGAAAATAAAACCCAGGGAAAAAATAACCTTAACATTTTGAACTGAAGTGCTATGATTCATCAGTGACAGCAACAATACCATTCTTGGTGTTAATGCATTTTTCCACCATTTTTTAATCAAGAATGCATGATCTGTTGCTGGCATTAGCCAACTCCAGGCAGCAAAATAGACAAAATGTCAACAGTATCTACAATAACTCACATAATCACTACACTCCTTTACATGCCACAGAGTTGGTCTGATTCAGGAAAAAAAATATGAGTAGAAAATTGAATGAAGTGACTGAAGAGTGAGAAGCCATATTTTCCACAAATAGGCTGCAGCTCAAGACATTCCAAGGTTTTAATATTAGTAAATGCACTTTGTAGTTTCAAAATGTTTCTAAAGCTCTTAGAAAGCAGTAAGGTTAAGAGCATTATTCGATTAATAAGTCTTTGTTGGAGACAACAAAATGTTTTTAAAGGCATCTTTCTTCAGTAAATGAGATACACAACTTCTACTCACTGATGAAACGGTAAAAGTTCATCCATCTTTGAAAACACACTCCACGTTAAAAAGTCCTTCTAGTAAAGGATCAAACAAATTGAGAGTTCCTTAGTGATGACTAAGAGAAATGCAATATGTCTTATTGGGTTTACACTTAATTTTGTTATCATCAAAATATGTTACCACACTTGTAATGTTTAATAAAAAATTAGAATTATATGTCTTACAATCAGAACGATGACCTACTGAAAGTATTAGAAACGTCAGGGTCAGAAAAATGTAGGGATAAAGCTGGTATCATGAAAGAACATTTCTGACTTCTATAAAAATATCAGGATTTGGTCCCATCTCCTTCATTAATAACTTTTCACCTTGAGCAATTTATCTAATCAATCTATACAAATTTATACAATATTATATAAGTAATAACAAGAATAAAACCTTCATCATTACTTGAGAAAAAAGAGAGATTATGTTTGGGGAAAAAAATCTAGGGAAGCTGCAATAAGCTTAAGCAAAATTCAGTTATAAAAGCATACCTCATTTTATTGTCATTTGCTTTATTGTGTTACAAATAATGCACTTTCTAAAATTGAAGGTTTATGGCAACACTGTGAACAGCAAGTCTATCAGCATCATTTTTCCAATAGTATGTGCTCGTTTTGAGTCCCTGAGTCACATTATTGCAATATTTCAAACTTTTTCATTACTTGTCACACTAATCTGTGATCGGTGAGCTTTGTCATCACTATTATAACTGTTCTAGGCCACAAAACCATTATAATTACATGGGCCACAAACTGCACTCATATAAGATAGTGAACTGAATCAGTAACTGTTGCATTCTTCTATCTCTCTCCCTCTCCTTGGGGCCCCGTATTTTCTAAAATATAATAATATTAAAATCAGGCCAGTTAATAACTCTACCACGGCCCCTAAGTGTTCAAGTGACAGAAAGACTCACAAGACTCTCACTTTAAATCTAAAGCTAGAAATGGTTAAGCTTAGTGGAAAAGGCACACCCCCAAGGAGAGACAGGCTGGAAGCTAGGCTTCTTCCACCAAAATCCAAGTTGTGAATGCATAGAAAACATTCTTGAAGAAACTTAAAACTGCTACTCCAATGAATACATGAATGATAAGAAAATGAAACAGTTTTATTTCTGTTACGGAGAAGGTTAGTGGTCATGATTAAAGATGAAACTAGCCACAGCATTCCCTTAAAACAAAGCCTAATCCAGAGTAAGGCCCTCATTCTCTTCAATTCTGTGAAGACTGATAGAGGTGATGAAGCAGCAGCAGAAAAGTTTGAAGGTAGCAGAGGTTGGATTGTGAGGTTAAGAAAAGAAGTCAGCTCCATAAAATAAAAGTGTAAGGTGAAGTAGCAAATGGTGATATAGAAGCTGCAGCATGTTGTCCAGAAGATCCAGCTAAGACAACTGACAAAGGTGGCTAAACAACAGATTTTCAATGTGAATGAAAGCTTTACAATGAAAGAAGATGCCACTTGGGATGGTCATAGCTAAGAGATAAGTCATCCCTGGCGCCAAAGCCTCAAAGGATAGGCTAAATCTTGTTAGGAGCTATTTTAGCAAGTGACTTTAAGTTGAAACCAATGCGCATTTACCATTCTAAAAATCCTAGGGCCCTTAAGAATGATGCTAATCCATCCTACCTGTGTTCTATAAATGAATCAGCAAAGCCTAAATGACAGCACATCTGGTTACAGCACGGTTAACTGAATATTTTAAGCCTACTACTGATACCTACTGCTTAGAAAAAAATATTCCTTTCAAAATATTACTGCTCACTGACAAGACATCTGAACACACAACAGCTCTGATGAAGAGATACAAGGATTTCATGATGTTTTTATGCCTACTAACACAACCTCAATTCTGTAGCCCATGAGCAAGAAGTAATTGTGACTTTCAAGTCTTATCATGTAAAAAATACATTTCTTATGGCTATGACTATCATTTCTTGAGGGTATAACTACCCATTCCTTTGGCAGATATAAACAAATAAATTGCAAACTTTCTGTAAAGTATTCACCATCCTAGATGACATTAAGAACATTTGCAGCCAGGTGCGGTGGCTCACGCCTGTAATCCCAGCACTTTGGGAGGCCGAGGTGGGCGGATCACCTGAAGTTAGGAGTTCAAGACCAGCCTGGCCAACACGGTGAAACCCCATCTCTACTAAAAATACAAAATTAGCCGGGTGTGGTGGCACGGGCCTGTAGTCCCAGCTACTCAGGAGGCTGAGGCAGGAGAATCGCTTGAACCGGGGAGAAGGAGGTTGCAGTGAGCCAAAGAGGTTGCAGGAGTGCCACTGCACTCCAGCCTTGGCGACAGATTGAGACTCCTTCTCAAAAAAAAAAAAAAAAAAAAAAAAAAAAAGAATATTTGTGATTTATGGAAGCAGGTCAAAATAGCCCCATTAGCAAGAGTCTGGAAGAAGTTGATTCCAACACTCATAGGTGAAATTAAGGGCTTTAAGACTTTCATGGAGGAAGTATCTACAGATATGATGGAAATTGCAAGATAATTAGAATTAGAAGTGGAGCCTGAAGGTAGACTTGAATTGTTCCAGTCTCATGATGAGGAGTTTCTTCTTACGTATGAGCAAATAAAGTGCTTCACTGAGATGAAATCTACTCTGGGTAAAGATGCCAGGAACATTATTGAAATTATAACAAAGAATTTAGAACATTACACAAGCTTAGTTGATAAAGCAGTGGCAGAGTTTGAGAGAACTGACTCCAATTTTGAAAGAAGTTCTACTGTGGGTAAAATGTCATCAAACAACGCTGCATGCTATAGAGAAATATTTCATAAAAAGAAAAGTCAATCAATGCAGCAAATCTTATTGCTGTCTTATTTTAATAAATTGCCACAGCTACCCTAACCTTCAGCCTCCACCACCTAATCAGTAAGCAGCCACCAACATTAAGGCAAGACTCTATCAGCAAAAAAATCATGACTCACTGAAGGTTCACATGATCATTAGCATTTTGAATCAATAAAACGTTTTAAATTAAGGTATGTACATTGTTTTTGAGACATAATGCCATTGCACACTTAATAACCACAGTGGAGTGTAATCATAACTTTTATATGTATAGGGTTATATAAACCCAGTGCATATACAAGTTTATTTTATTGCAATATTATTTTTTCAATAATTATTGCAACATTCACTTTACAATAAATTTGCAACTTTATTGCAATATTCACTTTATTACAGTGGTCTGGAACAGAACCCACAATATCTCTGAGGTATGCCTGTATTAGGTCTGTTTCTAACACTAATTTACTATGTTAGTATGTGACAGTAGGTCTTTGAATATATTTTTTCTTGTGAAATGTAGCATGCAAGCAAAAATCCATGTGATAAATAGATGTATATTTCTTTTATTTTTTATTTATTATTATTATTATTATACTTTAAGTTTTAGGGTACATGTGCACAATGTGCAGGTTAATTACATATGTATACATGTGCCATGCTGGTGTGCTGCACCCCTTAACTCGTCATTTAGCATTAGGTATATCTCCTAATGCTATCCCTCCCCCGTCCCCCCACCCCACAACAGTCCCCAGAGTGTGATGTTCCCCTTCCTGTGTCCATGTGTTCTCATTGTTCAATTCCCATCTATGAGTGAGAACATGCAGTGTTTGGTTTTTTGTCCTTGCGATAGTTTACTGAGAATGATGATTTCCAATTTCATCCATGTCCCTACAAAGGACATGAACTCACCATTTTTTATAGCTGCATAGTATTCCATGGTGTATATATGCCACATTTTCTTAAGTTACCATTCAGGACATAGGCATGGGCAAGGACTTCATGTCTAAAACACCAAAAGCAATGGCAACAAAAGCCAAAATTGACAAACGGGATCTCATTAAACTAAAGAGCTTCTGCACAGCAAAAGAAACTACCATCAGAGTGAACAGACAACCTACAAAATGGGAGAAAATTTTCGCAACCTACTCATCTGACAAAGGGCTAATATCCAGAATCTACAATGAACTCAAACAAATTTACAAGAAAAAAAAAAAAACCCCATCAAAAAGTGGGCGAAGGATATCAACAGACACTTCTCAAAAGAAGACATTTATGCAGCCAAAAGACACATGAAAAAATGCTCATCATCACTGGCCATCAGAGAAATGCAAATCAAAACCACAATGAGATACCATCTCACACCAGTTAGAATGGCAATCATTAAAAAGTCAGGAAACAACAGGTGCTGGAGAGGATGTGGAGAAATAGGAACACTTTTACACTGTTGGTGGGACTGTAAACTAGTTCAACCATTGTGGAAGACAGTGTGGCGATTCCTCAGGGATCTAGAACTAGAAATACCATTTGACCTAGCCATCCCATTACTGGGTATATACCCAAAGGACTATAAATCATGCTGCTATAAAGACACATGCACACGTATGTTTATTGCGGCACTATTCACAATAGCAAAGACTTGGAACCAACCCAAATGTCCAACAATGATAGACTGGATTAAGAAAATAGATGTATATTTCAAAGGATGATAATAATTCAAAGAC
This sequence comes from Pongo pygmaeus, assembly GCF_028885625.2. Classification (NCBI taxonomy): domain Eukaryota; kingdom Metazoa; phylum Chordata; class Mammalia; order Primates; family Hominidae; genus Pongo; species Pongo pygmaeus. The sequence continues at coordinate 13,364,027 of NC_072377.2, forward strand.
AGGCAGTTTAATAAATAATGTTACTAATATGATCGACATCTCCTTTTGACCACCTGATAACTCTCCTCACATACTACAAAATCACAAAATTTAACCATTACTATATATTTTTGATAATCATCATGTTTGTCTTTATATTTTTATGATACATATATTTATTCCTAACTATATATGATTCAAATGGTCTTCTTGACAGGGTTCTGGGACTCAAAGGGGCTAGCTTGGCTTCTTCAAAACATGGCAGTGAGCTTCCAAAAAGGAGAATTCCAAAGCAAAAATATTCAATGTGTAAGCATTTATCAAGTGTTGTTTGCATCATGCTTGCAAATGTCTTATTGGTCAAGCCTAGAGTCAATGTGGGAGGGCACAACCCAGGGACATGTATATTGGGAGATGTGATTCACTGGGGACCACCAAAGTCATAGTCTAGCACAGTGATCTAAAAAGCTGTATGTGCAGTATCACAGAAATATTCATCTGGATAGCTGCCAAAATGTCAAGTTAGAATTAGATATAAGGTTTCTACTACCTAGAATGGATGCTAAGAAATGAGACACTTTATTTAGTCTTAGATTGAGAGGAAAAAAAATCTGAGAGAAGGAACATAAAATCTGAGCAATACTAGCAAAACTGAAAACTTGATTTATACTCTTAGATTACTGAGCCAGATCTTCTTAAAGTCTTCCAGATATTCCCTGTGGATCATCAGAGACAAATTTAGAAATAATCTCACTCAATAGTTGGGGGAAAGAATGAATGCAGGAACGATGATCCAGAAAGTTACATATTTCCTATCTTAGTCATGGTCCAAATTTAAAATATATCTTATATTATCCACCAAATAGAACTACCTTTAGCAGTATGATGATTTTTCTTGATGTAACTACACTGGAGAAATATTTGAAATTCTAGATTTTGTTGTCATTTTTGCTGTCTTCACAAACAGCCTTAATGATAGAGTCGTCCCCAATAACAGAGCAGTTTTTAAATAATAAACTTACATTGACAGAAACTTTAATGCACGGTCAGATTGGAGAGGGCTGAACTGGTCTCTCTAGAGGCCAAGAGACTGGATGAGTACCCATGGCAACATGATTTCAAGTCAGTGAAATAACCATGAAATCAAAGAGTAAGGGAGCAGCTGTGGGATCCAGCACATTTAGCACAACTAATCAAACCGAGGTCAGCAGCTGGTATAAGCTGTAAAGGGAAAAGATAAACTCCAGTGACAGGTTCTTAAAATATTGTCCACAGACACGTAAAAACAACGGTATTGTGTTGAGGTATTGCAGAAAGGGCGTTGCTCAGTTCAGCAATGTTTGCCACCATGGACGGCTAAACTGTCTTAATGAGCAGCTTCCAAAATAAAATATAATAGATAGAAGAGATGGACTGTTGAAAAAATAAGTATGGCTAACTCCAAATGTCTTGCTGACAATAAATCCTGATATCTCCTGTTCATTCTATGGATGGATTTATTGAACTACATTTCATCCCATTTCATACCTAAGACTACACAAGTTATTTTAAATCACCTTCTGGGGAACACTGTGTTTTCTAAACTATGCCATAAAAATTTACTTATTATATCTGACTTTAGGCAACTCATTTTACCTACCAGGGTTATAGTTTTATAATTTTTAAAATAGAAGATTTGTCCTCCCTCCCCCCCCACCAAATAATTTCTGGGTCTAATATTTTGTTGTGGTTCCTATTATCAACCAGTCCCTGGATAAGCTCTAGGTATACAAAGTGGCAAAAAGAACTCTTCAAGAAATTAGTTATTTGGAAGTCTAACATAAATTCATGAAAATATAAATAATAAGCCAGCATGGACTAAGCATAACATTTTCAAAAAACATATATAGGTCGGGTGCAGTGGCTCACGCCTGTAATCTCAGCAATTTGGGAGGATGAGGCGGGTGGATCACCTGAGGTCAGGAGTTTTAGACCAGCCTGGGCAACTTGGAGAACTCCATCTCTACTAAAAATACAAAAATTAGCTGGGCATGGTGGCCGGCACCTTTAGTCCTAGCTACTCAGGAGGCTGAGGCCGGAGAATCGCTTGAACAACCTCCTGGGAGGCAGAGGTTGCAGTGAGCTGAGATCGCATGATTGCACTCCAGCAGGGTGAGACTTCATCTCAAAAAGAAAAGAAAAGAAAAGAAAAGAAAAGAAAGGAAAGGAAAGGAAAGAAGCACCTATAGTAAGTCCTCCAAGAATTGGGAGGAAGTAGAAATCACTTTGGGTCAGTATTTTCAAAAATTTTCCTAACAGTGGGTAGAAATTGGATAAAATAGAATGAGTTGAGCACACTGCAAGAATGGTAACTAAAGTGAGTTTAGTTGTGGAGACAGATATTTAACTTTGGCCTTGAATAAGCTAACCACCACCCTCTGCAATGGTGTCTCCATATATAATTTCCCAGATGTCTAAATATTTAGTCCAGATATGCACCTGCTCTGTTATTTATACCAGTTGGTCTTTTTCCTTTGCCCTATTTTCAGATGCCCACTATTCCTACTGGGGAGAAGCCTAGACCGACAATATATAAAGAGTAAGTATTGTATTGTGTCTCACTTAAACAGTGCATTTTTTCTATTTGATCATTCTTCTACTTAATACACTGTTCGTTTTTTTGCTCAAAAGCATCTGTTACTAAAAATAAAAACACATCACCCCTCTGACTATGCAAATGGATCTGATGTAATTAATCTATATATCTAATCGCTATATGTCAACACTCACTGACTACCTACCAATCACCTCAAATTGAATAATTTGGACAATCAAAGAATGGTTGCTGCTCTTATGTAATCAATGTACAATATACAGATCAATTCAAGGTAAGACAGAACATATATTTTGCTTTCCAAGTCATTGTAGAAAAGACATGTAAGTGAGTTTTAACATGAGTATGTGTATGAAGAACTTGAAGCAGATAATCTTGCAGCTCTGCTTGTCATCCTTTGGCCAACTGCAGTGATGGTGGCCCACCTGCAGCTCAATGGGGGACCATTCTACACGAGATCAGGCTCCCACTGCAAGAATTCTATTTCAAACATAACATATGACTCTATACTTTGCTGCCTTTGGGACCTCACCAAGACTGCAAAATCTTTGTCACAATTCTCAACCCCACTCACATTAGACACTCAAAAATTAATATATACAAAAAGTGTCTTACTATTCTGACATTGTGACGAAAACTGCAGTTGATCCCATTTACATATCATTTTATTTGAAATATTTTATGGCAGTTATTTCTTATCACATGAAACATATTTACTTTCTGAACTTTTTTTTTTTTTTTTTACCAATTTCAAAATGTATAAGTTTGGCTCAGTCACCAGTTGAACCCCAAATATGTTGCTATCTGTATCTTATTTTCTTAGTGGGAGGAATAAAGACAGTATTGAAGAGAAAGCGATTTTGTAGTCAAGGACATAGTCTCTGAGAGAGACCCTTCAGGAGATACGAGGTTGCTGGCAGGGGCCATAGGCCCCTGAAACTGGTGTTCAGCACTGGAGATTCTCAGCATGGGCAACAAGTTATCAGGAAGCAGCCACTCTTAGGGATAAAGACAGGAAGTAAAAGTGATAACAAGAGTAATAGAGAAGTAGTCAGAATAGTAGAATTAAAGATGACTGAAGCCATCTAACACACCTCATAGTTTTGTCAAAGCAGTTTTAGAATAGGAAGAGGTACAGCAGTAAGAAAATGCATAAATGATTCATGGTGTGTATTCCAATTGTAAATAAGTGTTGCACTTAGAGCTAGATGCCTTCTCATCTTTAAAAGTATAAAATGCTATGTCTTAAATAATAAAAAAGAGAATTACCAAGCTGAGAAATAAAAAATGCCACATCTAGGGTAGGAGTTAATATAAGACTAGCACATGAAAAAGTTTGGATAAAATAGTTATTTGTGTATTATGAAACATCCAGACTTCAATGGAATCTTCTGCACTTGCAACCTCTTGGAAAGGTGGCTTATACATGCCCATGGCTTATGCATGCTCAGGGGAGCTGGTAATACTCACTCCAAGCTGCAATTGCACTTCTGTAAAACATAGACCTGTTTTATTTTATTTTATTATTATTATACTTTAAGTTTTAGGGTACATGTGCACAATGTGCAGGTTAGTTACATACATATACATGTGCCATGCTGGTGTGCTGCACCCATTAACTCATCATTTAACATTAGGTATATCTCCTAATGCTATCCCTCCCCCCTCCCCCCACCCCACAACAGTCCCCAGAGTGTGATGTTCCCCTTCCTGTGTCCATGTGTTCTCATTGTTCAATTCCCACCTATGAGTGAGAACATGTGGTGTTTGGTTTTTTGTCCTTGCGATAGTTTACTGAGAATGATGATTTCCAATTTCATCCATGTCCCTACAAAGGACATGAACTCATCATTTTTTATGGCTGCATAGTATTCCATGGTGTATATGTGCCACATTTTCTTAATCCAGTCTGTCATTGTTGGACATTCGGGTTGGTTCCAAGTCTTTGCTATTGTGAACAGTGCCGCAATAAACATACGTGTGCATGTGTCTTTATAGCAGCATGATTTATAGTCCTTTGGGTATATACCCAGTAATGGGATGGCTAGGTCAAATGGTGTTTCTAGTTCTAGATCCCTGAGGAATCGCCACACTGACTTCCACAATGGTTGAACTAGTTTTTGTGATCTTTCTCCAAAATTTAATTTCTCCACATTATATACTATTTATTCAATGTCTTCCATATTTAAGCATAAACATAATTTGAGAAACATACATGCAAAAAGCTGTAAAACAATTTTTCAAAGTTCCAAAGATTGCTTAAAAAAAGAACATAGTAATAGGAAAAGGGGCTCTTTAGAACAACAACAATCTAGGATTTCTGACAAAAATTAAGTATGTTTTTGTCTAATTTACTAGCCTACCTGAGTAAACCCAGAGAAGTTTTCACATAAATCCATGAAGCAACATGCACTAAGATATTCACCATGATATCATTGAGGGTAACAGGGAGCTGGTTACAGCCTAGATTTTCCTAAGAGGATATATACAAGAATTATAGTTAATGCATACTGTGAAATGTGTGATGCAGTTAGAAAAAAATAAATTTTAAGGGAATAGAGTAACATTGATAAATGTAGTAAACATTTTTTGTAAAGAGATATGTTTTTAAAACCAGCATTAAACAAGACAGAAAACATTGATTCAGTTTATAAAATCCAAAAAAACACTTGAACACGTGCATTTTCACATATAGACACACAAGGACATATATCAAACATGTTGAACAGATTGCATGTTGGAAGAGGCAAAAGAGTAGACATTGAGAGGAAGGAGACAAACAGTACAGCTATGTAAGGTCTTGCATGGGAGACAGAAGGAATACATTGGGAATAGAGAGGACTCTGAGTAATTAATGAGTTAAACTCACTCAGATTGTTTTTTTCAGGTACCAGGTGTGTCCACAAAAACTATGAATGCCAGAGGACATACTTTCAGAAAGGAAGTCATGGAAGAGAGAAAGTGTTAAAGAGTTTATAGAATTCATGGGATAGTTTTAGGTCATTATAACATAAAAATTCTCAGATTAAATGATAGCAGTTTTTTAGTTATGTGTAAATAAAAGATGCAGAAGCATATGAACAAGGTTCAGCCATTAGTGATTACAAAAAAGGAAAATAAAAGTGTAAGAAAATGTATCGTGAGCAGGGATTTTTCTATATTTTATTTTAAAATTTTGTGTGAATTGCGTGTTTACAAATTTATGATTTTATGTTTCATGTTGTATTTGTCTTATTTTCACAAATTCAATATTTGGCATCCTACTTATGTAATTACATAACTCTTTATTACTTCCGTGTTATGAAATATGATAGCATGTTTATAACTTGTCAAACATAGCCAAAGCTCTTCCCCATTCCTGAACTAGAGGGAAAGATTATGTCTATATTCTCAGAAAATGAACTGCCACGGGTATTCAAAGTGACCAACCCCAGCACCTGCACCACGAAAGAATTTGAACAATTACTTTTATAACCTAGCAGTTGCTAATTTCAAATTAGGTTTCACAGAGAAGATTTTTCTAATGAATCACAATTTGATTGCCTGTGATACACACAAATGACTATTTAGTGTATAATGCTAGAATTGTAGGGCCCATACACACCAAACACATACACACACACACACACCACACCCACTCACGTGAAACTATGCTCTTAGCTTAGACTTTGGTTGCTCTCCTCCTTTCCATTGGGTGCTCTCCTCTCTTCTAGTGAGGATAAGAGTCCAAATCCATGTAGCTCTTAAAAGAAGGATCATGAATTTCTGATGTCCCAAAACTCCAAGAGAATAAGAATCATACAGGATTCCAGAACACTGCTAGGCAGGAAAAGTGAACACAGTAATGGCAAAATTCTGACATTGAAGGCTCCCATGAAAACTCCAGGTGTGGAGGAGTAGGATCTGTGGTGCAACTCAACACCATAAGTTGAGTCCAAAAGAATTATGGGGAAATGGGTGCACCCCTCTTGTATACCAGCTTAGAAGAGTTAGGTTGAAAATAAAAGCGCTCTTCTCATATCTTATTTCAATTTTCTTAGTTTAGAGTATAAGAATGCAACAAAGCATCAATGGAGTTATTCATAAAATATTGTATTCGGTGTATTAGTAGTTAATAGTTACTATTAATTTTTGTTTGTTTTTGAGACAGTTTTACTCATGTTGCCCAGGCCAGAGTGCAATGGAATGATCTTGGTTCACCGCAACCTCCGCCTCCCAGGTTCAAGTGAGTCTCTTGCCTCAGCCTCCCCAGTAGCTGGGATTACAGGCTTGTGCAACCACACCTGGCTAATTTTGTATTTTGAGTAGAGACAGGGTTTCTCCATGTTGATCAGGCTGGTCTTGAACTCCTGACCTCAGGTGATCCACCCTCCTCGGCCTCCCAAAGTGCTGGGATTACAGGCGTGAGCCACCATGCCCGGCCTAATTTTATCATGACTACTATTTGTAGTAATATACTGTATAATAAAGTTACAGTTTTATATTATATTATATTTGTGTAATGGTTTTTAGTTATTGATACTATATATTACATTATAACATAGTCATGATTTCTTTTTTCTTATCAGGATTAAGGGACTAGAAAAAAAAATCCAAGAAACATAATTCTTTTATTTCTTTCTTCCTAGAGATGTCAATTCTCTATCTGGATAAAAATACAGCATGTCACATTTTGCAAAGCAGACACTGGACTTAAATGGAAAATGTGTGGCACCTGTATTCTTATTTCAATCTCTTTATCTCTTTATTTGCATCTGATGTGTCAAATTATCAAGGAACTCTTTAGACAAAGAATAGGACAAGCAAATTAAATAAGTTCTCATAAGCTTTCATCTTTTATAAATTGTCATAGAGCATAAAGATAAGATTCAAGAAAGGCTGCTATTTAAAAGTTCCTGTTTATAGAATAGCTTCTCTGATCTTGCCATTGTTCCTTTACATTTTTGTCTCTTCAAATTCTGGCAGGTATGCAACATCTCATACAGCAGCTTTTGAGAACAGAACTTGAATAATAAAACTTTGCAAGCTGATACTTATGAAAACAGAAGAAAGGTTTTTTTTTTATCTCCAGATACAGTCAAAATTTAGTCAGTCATTGTTAGTGGTATAAGACAAAAAGTAAACACTGCAAGTGTGACTCACGGGTTAGTCTATGTAATTCTACTTAATATGATTGTGAAAAAGTATTAAAATATAGCAATCAGCAATATAATTGATGTATTAATATAAGTGCAAGAAAAAATAATTAAAAAGTCATCTGGCAGAAAATATATTTTTTTCTTTCTAAATCAAAATTTAAAAATCACTGATGCTTTAGAACACTTCTTTTTTTATTAGAAATTACTTTAAAGACGTAGTCCTAATAAATAATTGCTTAAAGATAATTTACGTTAAAGACAGATCAATATTAATTTAAGTAGGATTTATAACCATTATGTTGGTATAAGCTTTACTTATATGTATTATTGAATATTTTATTGCCCTCAACAAATCTCAATAAAAATCTGGGCAAAAGCAAGAATCTATATTTTAATTCAATGAAAAATAAGAATTTGAATTTAAAGTGTTTATTTCAGCTAAAAAATAAGTACGTAGACTTCAAAAAAAATAGAGCTCTTCTTATTTATAGATAGCATGATTGTCCACTTAAGTCCCCCAGGGAAAAAATGACTGAAAATAGGAAGGATAACAAAAAAATTACAATGGCACTAAAGAAGGTGAAACGCTTAGGTATGAATCTAACAGAAATAGAAGGTGTTTATATGCAAAAATCTACAAAACTTTGACGAATAGAATAGAAGATCTAATTAAATGAAGATATATTTTGTTTTCATGGATTATCAGACTTGATATTATTATGGTATAAATTGTGCATAGCTCAATCTATAAATCCAAGAAGCTAGTTTCTAGCTATTGACAAATGAATTCTAAAGTGTATATTAAAAGGCAAAAGACCTAGAACAGCCAACACAGTGTTGAAGTAAAAACACAAAGTTGGAGGACTTACACTATCCAACTTGAAGACTATAAGCTGCAGTCATTAACACAGTGTGATAACGGTGAAAGAACAGACATATGGATCAATGCAACAAAATAAAGTGCCCGTGTATAGACTCACACAGATAGTCCACTGACCTTTGATAAATGACCAAAGGTAATTAATAGAAGAAATGATAGCCGGTAGAACCACAGGTTCTGGAAATAAATGGATTTCTGTATATATATAAAATGAACCAAAGCAGAAAACTTGTATCTTTCATTTAAAAACTTCAAATCCACTATAGGCCCAAATATATAATGCAGAACTATATAACTTCTAGAAGGAAACATAGGAGAAAATCTATGTGTCCTTGAATTTACTAACGAGTTTTTAGAAACAACACCAAAAGGTCAGTACATGTAACAAAATTTGGTGAGTTGGACTTTATGAAAATTAAAAGTTTCTTTCTGGAGTAAGACACTGTTAGCAAAGTCACAGACTGGAGATAATATTTACAAAACATAAATGTGATTTAAACAATTGACTTCAAAGTATACAAGGAATTCTTAACATTTAACAGTAAGAAAACAAACAACCCAATTTTAAAAATGGGCAAAAGATCTAAGCAGAGAAACCTCATCAAAGAAGATATACAGATGAACAGAAGTAAATGAAAAAATGTTTAAATTAAAATAACAAGAGATACCAGTACACTACACATCTATTAGAACAGGTACAATTCCAAAACTAAAGTGCTACTTGCCAATAGAGCAACTGGAACTCTCATTCATTGCTGGTGGGAATGCACAGTGGCATAAACATGTCACAAGGCAGTTTGGCAGTTTTTTGCAAATCTAAACATACAATCCAGTAAATATACTAAGTATTTACCTACTTAATTTCAAATTTATGCCTCCACAAAAGCCTACCTGCCAATGTTTACAGAAACGCAATCCATAATCATTGAAAACTGGAAGCAATCAGATGTCTTTGGATAGAAGAATGGATAAACAAACTGTGATACATCCATGCAATATAGTATTACTCAGTAGCAAAAAGAAATTAGTTATCAAGCCACGAAAAAACAGAGATGAATCGTGTGTGTGTGTGTGTGTGTGTGTAAGAAGCCAATCAGAAAATGATACATATTATACGACTCCAATCATATAGCATTCTGGCAAAGGAAAACTTACAGAGACAATAATAAATCGGTAAATACCAGGCATTCTGGGGAAGTGGAGCTTTGAATGTGTGAGGCACAGAACATGTTTCAGAGGTTTGCAACTATTCTGTATAATACTATAATTTGGGTACACAACATTTACATTTGTCAAAATCCATAGAACTTTACAGCTCAAATTTATGTATACAAATTTTAAAATTATCATTTAGGAGGTAAGGGGAAATCCCAGAATAGAATGCACAAGATGACAAACAAACTGTATTACAAATGGATGAAACAATCTCATTGAAGTGAGTTGGGAAAAAATGTGCTAACCTAGTAAGATGGAAAATGAGTGTAGTATAGGTGTAACTTGAAATTGAGCAACTAATTAAAACGATGGCCGATGATGGAAGCCAGATTTCTCACTGTTGGAGTGAGGGAATACAGGTAAGCAAGAGAAGGAGGCTAGAGTGATCCACGTGGTACTGGATTGGAGTTAGAGTTAGTATGAACTTTTGTTATAGTACAGATACAGAGTGTTGCATATAGAAATATTTATAGATAATACATGGGTGAGTATACATACATTTATTTCCCTGTTCTGTCAACTGAGAAGACCTAAAAGCAAGGGCAATTTAGTGATATTGAGTACATGAAACTCACAGAACTTGGTTTTTATTCCATTTTCCAATAAAAGGAACTAGAGCTCTTTAAATAAATGTCTGATTTTAAAACTGGGGCAGAAATATAACAGCTGAGCCTGAAGAATCTTGTGCCAGAAAGCAAGGAACTGTTAATCACATATACACACACACTCAAAATTATCAGAGCGTGTCAAAAAGTCCTAAGAGGCAAAAGAAAGTGGTTTCAATGGCCAAAGCTGGAATGATTTAAGCAACAAAATAAATAAAGTACTACTGGATAATAACCCAAAGCATAAAATAAAAATTCATGATTTCACTCTGATATAAATATTTAATAAATGAACAAATAACTGAGAAAGACAAATGTACCATGCAGAAGAATTCAGAATAACTTATGTGGATACTCTGATCTCAAAGAGCTGGACTGGAAGCCTTCACTTTTAGGTGTGGGCTCTGAATAGTCACTTCCTTCCAAAGAATACAGTCTGAAAAGGGGGAAAAAAGTGGAACTACTGTCTACAAACCTGATGAACACTAGCTTGACCAGGTAATGTGAACATTGATCTGCCATGTTGATTGTACATACATTTAATATGATATGATAAAAATGTCACCTTATGTCACAGGAATTCCTTCTGAAAACACATAATCTCAGTCTAATCATGAGTAAAACATTGGAAAAATCCTAATTGAGGGTCTTTCTACGAATACTTGACCAGTACTCCTCAAAATTCTCAAGGTTTTCAAAAACCAGAAGTCTGAGAAAATGCCATACCCAACAGGAACCTAAGGAAAATATGACTACTAAATATAATGTAGTATTCTGGATAACATCTTGAAAGAAAAAAATGATGTTAAGTTAAAAAAAACTAACAAAGGCCAGGCGTGCTGTCTCACACTTGTAATCCCAGTACTTTGGCAGGCAGAGGCCGGCAGATCATGAGGTCAGGAGATCGAGACCATCCTGGCTAACATGGTGAAACCCCGTCTCTACTAAAAATACAAAAATTTAGGGGGCATGGTGGCAGGTGCCTGTAGTCCCGGCTACTCAGGAGGCTGAGGCAGGAGAATGGTGTGAACCCGGGAGGCGGAGCTTGCAGTGAGCCGAGATCTCGCCACTGCACTCCAGCCTGAGCGACAGAGACTCCGTCAAAAAAAAAAAGAGAGAGGAAAAAAAAAGAAAATATGAAAAATATGACTTGTTGATAATAATGTATCAGTATTGGTTCATTAATTTAAACAAATATACAGTAGTCCTCCTTATGCCTGGGGGATATATTCCAAGACCACAGCCGATATCTGACACCATAAATAGTACCAAACCCTAAATATACTATGCATATACTATGCGTTTTTTCCTATGCACTTATAACTATGATAAAGTTTAATTTATAAATTAGGCACCATAAGAAATAACAACAATAAGTAATAATAAAATATAAAACCATAATATACTGTAATAAATGTTATGTGAATGTGGTCTCTCTCTTTTCTCTCTTTCTCTCTCTCCCTCCCTCTCTCTCAAAATACAGTAATATTTTGAGCCACAGTTCATATGCATAACTGAAACTGGGGAAAACAAAACTACAGATAATGGGGGAACCTACTGTACTATATTCATGTAAGATGTTAATAGGGAAAACTGGGTCTAGGGTATACAAGAATTCTATATACTATCATAACAGTCTGAAGGTCTGTGCCCTCACAAAATTTGTAAACTGAAATCCTAATCCCAGATGTGAGGGTATTAGGAGGTGGACACTTTGAGAGGTGATTAAATCATGAGAGTGAAAACCCCATGAATCAATTTATATATGCATATGCATATATGTATATATACATATAAATTAATAGGGCTTCAGATATTTGTATTATATGCTTTAAAACCACTATATTTCCTTTGGTTAAAGATATAAAAATAAAAATAAGAATGTCGTTAGATAACTAAAAAATATAAATCTTACCAAAATAAAAATTCCGGAACTTAAAAGTCAAAGTACAGAAATGGATTTTTCTGTATATAAGACAAAAACAGAAACAAAGAGAGCACAAAAAAACTATATATAAATATTAAATCTAAATTAATATTGAATGCATGAAACAATAATTATAATTGCACGTGGCATTAAAATATAGAGAAACTCATAGCAAAATAGCCCAAATATAGAAGAAAATGAATAAACTTAAAAGGGTACTAGGGACCTTGTATTTTTGGAAAGATGATAACAGAAAATATCCATGCTATATTCTCTACTAAGAAAATGAAATAGTGAAAAATGTCCAGTTTAATTAAAGTTAAAATAGGAGAGAGAAAAAAGAAGTAGGTGGGACAAAGAAAGACCATGAATAAGATACTATAATAAGATAATAAATAAGATTATAAACAAAAAATAAATAAGATAACAAAAAGAACGTAAATAAGATACTTAAAACCAAATATAGCAGTAATTATATTAAGCTATTATGGCCTAAATGCTCTAAATAAAATCAAAATATTATTATAGCAGACTACAAAAGGTAAAACTAAACAACACTACAATCTATTTTTAAAATTCAGATCTAAAATATGTGGATACAAAAAGGTTAAAATCAAAAGTATTACCTAAGGAAGTTCTTCAATCAGAAACAAAAGGATGTTAGTGAACAATAAGAAGTCATCTGAAGGTTCAAAACTCACTAGTAATAGTAAGCATACAAAACAGATCACTCTAACACTGTAATCGTGGTGTGTAAATTACTCATATCTTGAGTAGAAAGATGAACCTATTGGGAGATGAAGTTACAGTGTGAGTTTAATATTTGATTAGTTTTCTCTTTGCTTGTTTGCTAGTTTGTTTAGTCAATCATTGTTAAGTTGTCATAATTTAAAATAATGGGTTATAAGATGTTATTTGCAAGTCTCACAGTAACCTCAAATCAAAATACATACAATAGATACACATAAAATAGAAAGCAAGAAATTAAAATACACAACATGAGAAAATAATCTTCACTGAAAGGCAGAAGGGAAGAAAAGAAGTATGAGAAGACCACAAAACAACCAGAAAACAAATAATAACATAGCAGAAGTGAGTTCATACTTATTCTTTCATTGGAGAGTTTAGTTTGTTTACATTCAATAAGTATGTATGTAAGTATATTTATCGAATGTTAATGAACTAAACTTGCCAATGAAAAGACAGAGTGGCTGAATTAAAAAATAGAACAAATGACACAATGATCTGTTGCCTACAAAAACCATATGTCACCCATACAGACAAATACAGAATGAAAATAAAGAGGTGGAAAAATATATTCCATATTAGTACAAACCAAAAAAGAGCTGGAGTAACTACACTAATTTTGGAAAAAATAGATTTCAAGACAAAAACTATAAAAGACAAACAAGTTTATTACATAATAATGAAGCAGTCAATTCAGCAAGAGGTTATAACCCTTATAAATACATATGCATCCAACACTGGAGAACTCAAACACACAAAGCTAATATTATTAAAGAGGAACATTGATCCCAATACAATACCACCTGGAGACTTCAACACCCCAGTTTCAGCATTGGACCAATCAGGCAGAAAGTCAACAACAAAAACAAAAAAATCAGACTTAATCTGCACTATAGACCAAATGGACCTAAGAAATATTCACAGATTATATCCAGAGGCTGCAGAATACACATTCTTCTTTCCCCTCAACACATCCACCATTCTCAAGGATAGACCACATATTAGGCTGCAAAAGATACTTAATTCAAAAACCCTAAAATTATACTAAATATATTCTCTGAACACAATGGAATAAAATCAGAAATCAATAACAAGAAGAAATTTGGAAACTAACATACACACAGAACTTAAACAATAAGCTGCTGAATGACTAGAGCATCAATGAAATTAAATAGAAAATTTTAAAATTTCCTGAAACAAATGAAAATGAAAACATGACATACAAAATCTATGAGATACAGTGAAAACAGTAATATAGCAATAACTGCCTGCATCAAAAAAGTAGAGAAACTTCAAAAAACCTAATGCTGCATCTTAAAAAACTAGAAAAGTAAAGGCAAATCAAAGCCTAAATTAGTAGAAAAAAAGAAAGATCACAGCAGAAATAAATGAATTTGAAATGAGAAAAGCAATACAAATATAAATAAAATAAAAAGTTGGCTTTTTGAAAAAGTAAAATAATTGACAAATATTTAGCCAGACTAACCAAGAAAAAAAGACGTAAGAGGCAAATAAAATCAGAGATGAAAAGGGAGACGGTGCAATTAATACCACAGAAATTCAAGGGATAATTAGAGACTGCTATAAGGAACTATATGTCAATTAAATGTAAAACCTAGAAGAAATGAATAAATTCCTAGAAATATACAACCTATCAAGAGATCAAAGTTATGATGAAAAGTCTCCCAGTGGAGAAAAGCCTGGAACCCAGTGGTTTCACTGTTAAATTGTAACAAAGATTTAAAGAAGAACTAATACAAATTCTATTCAAACTATTCCAAAAAGTAGAAGAGGGACTATTATCCAAATCATTCTGTGAAGCCGGTTTATCCTAGTGCCAAAACCAAAGACATATCAAACAAAGGCCTGTATCCCTGATGATCATTGATATGAAAATCTGCAGTAAAATACTAGCAAACTGAATCCAACAACACATTAAAAAGATTATTTATCATGAACACATGTGATTTATACCCAGGATGCAAGGATGGCTCAACTTATACAAATCAATCAATGTGAAACATCCTATCAACATAATAAAGAAAAGAACACAGAATCATTTCAATTAATGAAGAAAAAGCATTTGATAAAAATCAGCATCCTTTTGTGTTAAAAAAAAAACTGCATATAGAAGGAACAAATCACATAATAAAAAGCCTTATACCACAGACTTACAGCTGGTATTATACTGAATAAGAAAAAATTGAATTCCTTTTCTCTCGGACCTGAAAAAAGGCAAGGATGCCAACTTTCATCACTGTTATTTTTCTCTAGGACCTGAAAAAAAGCAAGGATGCCAACTTTCATCACTGTTATTCAACATAGTAGTGGAAGCCCTAGCTACAACAGTCAAACAAAAGAAAGAAATAAGGGGCACTCAAATTGGAAAGGAACAAGTCAAATTATTCTAGCTTGCAGATGATATGATCTTATATTTGCAAAAACCTAAAGACTACATCAAAAAAATAAGAACTGAGAAACAAATTTTGTAAAGTTGCAGAATA
The DNA here is from genome assembly GCF_028885625.2 of Pongo pygmaeus. Taxonomy (NCBI): domain Eukaryota; kingdom Metazoa; phylum Chordata; class Mammalia; order Primates; family Hominidae; genus Pongo; species Pongo pygmaeus. The sequence goes on from NC_072377.2 coordinate 13,379,615, forward strand.
CAAAACCAACATACAAAAAAATTAATAGCATGTCTACATGCCAACAGTGAATAATCTGAAAAAAGAAATCAAAAAATTAAAGCTATTTATAATAGCTACAAATAAAATGAAATACCTAAGAATAAACTTAACTAAAGAAGTGAATGATCTCTACCATGTAAACTATATAACATTGATTCGAAAATTTGAAGCGCACTCAAAAAAATAGAAAGATATTCTGTTAATGGAGTAGAATAATTAATATTGTTAAAATTTTTTAATGCCCAAAGAAATCTACAGGTTCCATGAATCCCTATCAAAATATCAATGACGTTCTTCACAGACATATGAAAAACAATCCTAAAATTTGTATGGAATCACAAAAGACCCAGAATAGCCAAAGCTATCCTGAACAAAAAGAAGAAAACTAGAGGAATCACATTACTTGATTTCAAATTATACTACAGAGCTATACCAACCAAAACTATGTGGTACTGACACAAAAACAGACACATAGGCCAATGGAATAGAATAGAGAACCTAGAAATAAACCCGTATGCCTAAATTCATTTTTAATACAAGTGCAAAAAACATAAATTGGAGTAGAATAGTCTCTTCAATAAATGGTGCTGGGAAAACTGGATATCCAAATGCAGAAGAATGAAGCGAAACCCCTATCGCTTGCCACGTACAAAAATCAAATAAAAAAGGATTACAGATGTAAATCTAATATCTTAACTCATAAATCTACTATAATAAAACATTGGAGAGACTCTACAGGACGTTGATCTGGGCAAAGATTTCTTGAGTAATACCCCACAAGCACAGGTAATCAAAACAAAAATGGACAAATGGGATTACATCAAGTGAAAAAGCTTCTGCACAGAAAAGGAAACAATCAACAAAGTCACGAGACAACCCACAGAATCAGAGATAATATTTACAAGCTATCTATCTGACAAGAGATTAATAACCAGAATATGAGGAACTCAAATCAATAAGAAAAAATATAATAATTCAATTTTTAAATGGGCAAAATATATAAATAGATATTTCTCAAAAGAATGCATACAAATGGAAAACAGGTATATGAAAAGGTGCTCAATATCATTGATCATCAGAGACATGCAAATGCATACTCCAATATATATCATCTTAACCTAGTTCAAATGGCTTTTATCCAAAAGACAAGCAATAATGAATGCTGAAGAGGATGTGGAGAAAAAGGAACCATTGTACACTGTTGATGGGAATGTAAATTAGTACAAATGACATGTGTATTTATCTTATAACATAGTTTCAAAATATGTAAAATAAATAGAACTGAAAGGAGGAACTTAAAAATTCCATATATTATCATTAAAAGAAAAACAAACAGTAAAATGTAAAAGCATCGACAAATTTAACACAAGAAACATGTACTGAACATGTGAAAGGAAAATATCTTGGGTCCTCAAAATCACTCAGGAAAACTCCAGCTGGAAACTTCTTAGGGCAAACCTGTCTCCCATTCTATTCAAAGTTACCCCCTCTGCTCGCAGAGATAGATGCATATCTTTTTTCCTCCTTTGGAAAGGCTAAGCAGAAACTCTAAAGAATACAAGCATTGTGTCTCACCTATCTGTGACCCAGAAGATCCCTTCCCACTTCAAGTCTCCCTTCCCTTGTTTCAAGATGTCCCACCTTTCCAGACAGAACCAATGGATTTCTTACATATGTTGATTGATGTCTCATGTCCCCCTAAAATGTATAAAACCAAGCTATTCCCTGACCACCTTGGGCACCTGTCATCAGGACTTCCTGAGGCTGTGTCACAGGCATGTCCTCAACCTTGGCAAAATAAGCTTTCTAAATTAATGAGAACTGTCTCAGATTTTTTGGGTTCACAAACATCACACCCAAAACTTCAGAATAATTTTCAAGCTCAAATGTAATATCTATTACATGCAAAATAATTATGTTTTCATGACAAAAAAACAAGTCTCGACAAATTTTAAATCATGAAAATCTACATTTCAATTAGAAATAAAGATAATAAAAAGAGTATCATATTTTTGGTATTTAAGGATTGTACCTGTGTTACTCAGGGTTCTCCAGATAAACCAAACCTAAAGATATGTACTTGTGTCTTTGTGTGTGCATTTCACCATGGAGAATATTTCCAGGAAAGCTTTAAACTCTTCTTGCTCTTTTCCTGATCAAAGAGAATATTTATGTAAGTATCTTATTACAAAAGGCTGAGAAGTCCTGTGATTTGCAGCCTGCAAGCTAGAGAACCAGGACAGCCAGTCGTGTCATTCAGTTTGAATTCAAGGGCCCAAGAACCAGAAAATGGAAGTCCTTGCTCAAGAAAAGAAAGCAAACATGCACTTCCTCTATCTTTTTGTTCTATTCAAACCCTCAACCAGTTGAATGATACCCACCCACACTGGGAAGGGTGGCTTTTATCTCAGTCTATAGATTCAAAGATTAATGTCTTCTGGAAACACCTACCAGACTTACCTCAAAATAATGTCTTGCCAGCTATGTAGGCATCCCTTAGCAGTCAAATTGACCCTTAAGATTAACCTTCACAGTACCTGTAAGTATACCAGAGTTAAATTAAATTTTAGTTGATTAATGATGCGCACCCATGACCCAGCCTCAGGAAGTCCTGATTACATGTGCCCAAGGTGGTTAGGGCACAGCTTGCTTTCATACATTTTAGGGAGACATGCGACATCAATCAATATACGTAAGAAGTATGTTGGTTCTATCCAGAAAGGCAAGGACAAACTCCAGGGAAGGAGCTTCCAGGTCGCGGGTAGGTGAGAGAAAAATGGTTGTACTCTTCTGAGTTTCTGATTAGCCTTTCCAAAGGAGGCAATCAGAATATGCATTCAGCCAGCATGGGGATAATTTTGAATAGAATGGGAAGCTGGTTTGCCCTGAGCAGTTTCCAGCTTGAATTTTCCTTTTAGCTTAGTGATTTTTGCAGGCCCAAGATATTTTCCTTTCGCATAAGAAATATAATGAACTGCTTGTGTTTAAAAGGCAAGAATCACAAAATCAATAACTAAGCATAAGCCCATGGGATTAAAGAGAGAAAAATAAACAAAGAAAGAAGGAAATGAATGTAAATACAAAAATTAATAAAATAGGGAAAATAGACTAGAGAGAATCAACAAAAGCAAAAAAAAATATTAGCAACATTTTAAGAAAACAGGAGGTTGCTTGATGTCTGGTGACATGAATCAAGAAGAAGTAAGAAAAATTGGACAAACTAATGACAGAAACATGAAAGATAACTACAGATTATTCAGACAATAAAAAGCATTAAAAAGTAATTTAATGAATAATTTTGTGCCCATAAAAAATAAACAAAAAGGGTGAAATTCTTAGCATTAATTTAAATAATCCTCTTTCTAGTGAGATTATTAATGCTATACTACCAAAATAAATCTCAAAAGAAAATCTCTCTGCAGAGAGAAGAAGCAAACTGTATTGTGAAAGTTACGGTTATTTATTTATTTAAATAATAAAAGACTTTGTGTCCCTTCTTTCTTTTCATTATTATATGTCTGAACTTTGCTCACTGGAAAAGCATTCTTTCCCAACTTTATTTCTAAGAAAGCATTGATGTGTTAATTGTCACTAACAACATGTAACAATTGGAAAATTTTTAAGGTACTTTCTTTCATAGGTTCTTTTGGTTGTTTCCCCTGAAGCAGAGACTGAGACCGAAATGTTTGTTGATTAAGTACAAGAGTGTTCTTAGAAGGGAAGCGAGATTTCTCAGACAGGGAAGGAAAAAAACATGTAAGCAAGAATCAGCCTGATACCACAGAGAAATTTCAAGCTGAATTGTGTCAAAAAATAGTTTTTTTTCCATGCATCAGGGACCTGTCCTTTTCTCCCTTGTGGAGGGTAGAGGGTGAGTACTGGAGATGACAGAGCCTTACTGGCTGGTGAGGAAGATCCTGTTTGGACAGGGTACCTCTTTAAAGAGTGCAGCCATCACTCACAGCAACTAGTAAACAGGGCATGGGCTGGTTACTGGTTAGCAGAGTCTAGAAGGAAACCAAGAGCATCCTTATCCAGGAGCAATACAAAAACAATGAGCATACTTTTCTTTCTCACTTCAAGCATACATTCTAGAGGACATCCTGAAACTTCTCAAGGCAGAATTTCATGGAATTTTGTCCTAAAGTCATCTTCTAATCTTTCCCAGGTCTCGTAGTGTTTATTAATTTAATCCCTATCGACAAAGGATATTCTCCCAATATACTATGAATTTTTCAGTGCCTATATGTGCTTTTCTGTATTTCCAATATGACCTTCCTGACAATTTGGATATTTTAATAACATTTATTTCAGGGACTGTGGAAGGATTGTCACACAGTTTTATAGTGTGAAACTTCTAGTTTATTTAATATTTATAGCAAGCCATTCAGACCATGTCCTACCTTCTAAAATGCTGGGATATTATCTGTAAAGCTGTGCAAAAGCAAGGGTAAAGCATAGTCAAGCATCCATAAGAAGATGAATGTTCTTGTTTCCAAATGCACACTTCCACCCACACATACACAGGCACTCACACACTGGATTATTTTGTTTTCACACTGCTGATAAAGACATACCTGAGACTGGGCAGTTTAAAAAATAAAGAGGTTTAATTGGACTTAGAGTTCTACATGGCTGGGGAAGCCTCACAATCACGGTGGAAGGCAAAGAGGAGCAAGTCACATCTTACACAGATGGCAGCAGGCAAAGAGAGAATGAGGAAGATGCAAAAGTGGAAACCCCTGATAAAACCACACTTATTCACTACCATGAGAACAGTATGGAGGAAACCATTCCCATGATTCAGTTATCTCTCAACTGGTCCCTCCCACAACAGGTGGGAACTATGGGAGTATAAATCAGATGAGATTCGGGTGGGGACACAGAGCCAAACAATATCATTTTACCCCGGCCCCTACCAAATCTTATGTCCTCACATTTCAAAACCAATCATGCTTTCCCAATAGTCCCTCAAAGTCTTAACTCATTTCAACATTAACTCAGAAGTCCACAGTCCAAAGTCTCATCTGAGACAAGGCAAGTCTCATCCACCTATGAGCCTGTAAAATCAAGGCAAGCTAGTTATTTCCTAGACACAGTGGGGGTACAGACATTGGGTAAATACAACCATTTCAAATGGGAGAAATTGGCCAAAACAAAGGGGCTCCAGGGCCCACGCAAGTCTGAAATCCAACGGGGCAGTCAAATCTTAAAGTTCCAAAATGATTTATTTCACTTCATGTCTCACATCCAGGTCATTTGATGCAAGAAGTAGGTTCCCATAGTCTTGGGCAGTTCTGCCTCTGTGGCTTTGCAGGGTACAGCCTCTCTCCCAGTTGCTTTCATGGGCTTGTATGGAGTGTCTGTGGCTTTTCCAGGCACATGGTGCAAGTTGTTGGTAGATATACCATTCTGGGGTCTGGAGGATAGTGGCCCTTTTCTCACAGCTCCACTAGGCAGTGCCCCAGTACGGACTCAATGTGGGGGTTCTGACCCCACATTTTCCTTCTGCACTGCCCTAGCAGAGGTTCTCCATGAGAACCCTGCCCATGCAGCAAACTTCTGCCTGGGTATCCAGGCATTTCCATGTATTTTCTGAAATCTAGGTGGCGGTTCCCAAACCTCAATTTTGACTTCTGTGTACCCACAGACTCAACATCACATGGAAGCTGTCAGGGCTTGCACCATCCAAAGCCACTGCTCGAGTTGTATGTTGGCCCCTTTCAGCCACGACTGGAGTGGCTGGGACACAGGGCACTAAGTCCCTAGGCTGCACACAGCACAGGGACCCTGGGCCCAGCCCAGGAAACCTCTTTTTTCTTCTAGTCCTCTGTGCCTGTAATGGGAGGGGCTACCGTGAAGAGGTCTGACATGCCCTGGAGACATTTTTCTCATTGTCTTGGGGATTAGTATTCGCTTCTCGATACTTATGCAAATTTCTACAGCCTGCTTGGATTTCTCCTCAGAAAATGGGATTTTCTTTATCATCACATTGTCAGGCTACGAATTTTCCAAACTTTTATGCTGTTTCCCTTTTAAAACTGAATGCTTTTAACAGCACCCAAGTCGCTTCTTGAATGCTTTGCTGCTTAGAAATTTCTTCTGCAATACTCTAAATCATCTCTCTCAAGTTCAAAGTTCCACAAATCTCTAGGTCAGGGGTAAAATGCTGCCAGTCTGTTTGCCAAAACCCAACAAGAGTCATCTTTACTACAATTTCCAACAAGTTCCTAATCTTCATCTGAGACCACCTCAGCCTGGACCTCATTGTCCACATCACTATCACAGCATTCTGGGCAAAGCCATTCAACAAGTCTCTAGGGAGTTCCAAACTTTCCCACATTTTCCTGTCTTCTTCTGAGCCCTCCAAACTGTTCCAACCTCTGCCCCTTACCCAGCTGCAAAGTCGCTTCCACATTTTCAGATATCTTTTCAGCAATGCCCCACTCTACTGGTACCAATTTACTGTATTAGTTTGTTTTCATGCTGCTGAAAAAGACATACCTAAGACTGGGAAATTTACAAAATAAAGAGGTTTAACTGGACTTACAGTTCCACGTGGCTGGAAAAGCCTCACAATCATGCTGAAAGGCAAGGACGAATAAATCACGTCTTATATTGATGGCAGCAGGCAAAAAGAGAACGAGGATGATGCAAAAGGAAAACCATCAAATCTTGTGAGACTTATTCACTACCATGAGAACAGTATTGGGGAAACCATCCCCATGATTCAATAATCTTCCACCAGGTCCCTCCCACAAAATGTGTGAATTATGGGAGTACAATTCAAGATGAGATTTGGGAGCCAAACCATATCACATACTTTATGGCAATCTCAACATAGTGAAAACTTTCAAAAGAATTCTAAACTCTCTGCTCTTTTTCTGCTTAAAGAAAGATTGCATCAAGGTATTCTATCTATCACTTACTTATTTATTCCATTGATTGGGCAGCAGTTAAAAATTCCAATAGTAACAGGATACAACTGTTATGGGTAGTTAGACAGGCATGAGCAGACCAGGAGATGACTATTCTCCTCCACCCACTAGGAATGTCAGGTGATGGTTCCACCATTATCACATTACCAGCACCAGGGAGAGACAATCTCCTGCTGATCCACAGCTGTTAACATTAAAGTGTTAACTGAATGCAGGCACCCCACCTGGAAGAAGCAAAAGGGATTCCAATAAAATCTCAGGTATTGGGTGAGTGAGCCCAGGCATGGTCATTAAGAGACAAAATGGAAGAGAAGGTGGCATGCCCACCTTCCAGGGGCACTCCACTGGAAAAAGGAAGAAAGCCTCAGATGGGCAAGCATACAACTTCCTAAACACACAGCGTGTGCTCAGTTTCCAAGGGTAAGAAACGCACTGCGCATGCCAGCAGCCCACCCTCAGGAAAGAATCATGGGAAAGGGGTGCAAGATGCCAGCCTATAAAGTCCTAGCATCACGGTTAAATGGGGCACTTGTTCTTCAAGTCACCCACTTGGATCTCTTCTAAGTGCACTTTCCTTTCTTTCCTGATCTAAAGCTTTTTAATGAACTTCCTCTCCTGTTTTGAAACTTTCCTTGGTCGCATTTTCTGCTTTATACCCCTCAGTCAAATTCTTTCTTCTGAGGCGGCAAGAATTGAGGTTGCTGCAGACCCACATGGATTCACTGCTGGTACTCAGATACCTGCCACCAGTAACACAAACAAAAAAAAAAGTTCACTGTCATACCATTTTTTAAAAATTCTGGAATATCTAGTATTTCCAGATTTTTTTTTTAAACTTTATAATTTTGCTTTAGAAGTTAAGTTCTACAAAAGTGGGCCAGTGCCACCAGAGGAGATTGTCACATCACCTCAGAGGCTACTACTTGGAAAGAAAGCATGAAAACACATCAAAGATCCATTTCCTTCTCAGCCTTTTCTCTTTTTAAAGAAAATAAGTCCCCAGAAGACTAAAATATGCCAATGAATAATAACAGAAGAATTTTTCAAACCTTAAGACATTTTGGTTAAAATTAATTTTTCATGTAGACATTTAGATTATAAATAACAAAATAAATGCCTTACTGTATTAAAAGAGAAAATGAATAAAATTTTGTTAAAGTTCCCCCATCGTAATGTTTTTAATAAGAAATTGTCGAGGACAGCTGAAGCCTTCAGTAAAGACAGAGCGAGTTTAAGAAAACTAATTTCATCAGCCAGTGCCCTGGCCTCTAGAATCATTGTTATTAGGAATTGTTCTATTATATCATTACAGAGCCTTCTAAGTGACCAATCCACTCCAAAGTCACAGGTCAGGTTAATAAGTTTAAGCAATTTAGCAGGTCACCTCAAATAGTAAGAATAATACTGGTAATATAATAAATAATGAAAATGTCAGTGACATCAATTCTATTCATTTTTCTAAATGTTTATTCATTTAAACTGTAAAACTCACAATTTTTGCAGATAAAAAGAGGCATAGAGAATTTAAGTAAGTTGTCCAAGTCTACCTTCTTAGTAAATGTTGCAACTGAAATTCAAAACCCAAAAATTTGTTCAGTATGTAAAGGTTTGTTCAGGTTGTTCAGTAAGAATTTCTCTTGTACAGTACGGGTAAAGAAAAGCTCGGCACAGTCAAGGAAAGCAGTTGACAAAGCCAAGCTTATGGGCGTGAGGCAGGGAAATTGTGTAGAAAAGGATTTGACAGCATTGGAAGTTATGGGATTCATGCTACTCACAGTGTAGAGAGACCCAAAATTCAACATACAGATTTCATAAACAATTGCAAATACTTGAAGACAAAGAAAGAAAATGATCATCAACCCAGAATTCCATGCACAGCCAGATCTTTCCATAAGAGTTAAGAAAAATTGACATTTTTCATTTATTTCTTTGCCTTCATTTACCAACAACCTTAAATCAAGCCGAGTTTATGATTCCAGTTTCAGTTAATTAAGGCTCAGCCCTTCTTCCTGGTTCTCTGTGGCTCTTGGCTCTGCACTCTGGGTCAGCTTTCCTTTTCCATTGAACTTAGCTTGTTTTCAGAAGAGTAGCAAAGATCTTCTGAGGTGTTAACAAAGGGCTTTACATCACCCCCTTGCTTTTACCTTTACCATGTTTTCCAGATAGAAGTCTGGATCATATCTGTCTCAGAAGTCATTATTTAACTTGAGAATTGCCAGCCATCTGGAGAGGGTGGGGATGAGAGTTTTATTTTCTAATTCAGCAAGCCCTGGCTTCTTTATATTTAGCTCATTTCTTTCTGTCTTATATTTCCTGCACAGCAAGAAGTAGTCAATTCTTCCTGGAAATCTTCTTCGCTAAGTTTTAAAGTTCATTAAATATATATACTATTTTTCACAATGCAGGTTACAGCATTGCCAAATTACCACCACTCTCTAATAAGGGTCTTCATTCCCCAGTTTCCAGTGCACATTCTTATCTTTGTTCGATCCTTCACTGAGAGCCTCCTCCATACCTTTATACATTTAATATTTTGCTTGGGCCCCTTCTAGATTTCACTTAACACTTTCCTCAAACTTCCCCAGGGCTATTTAGGCTGTCTTTTGGCATACAATCCAAAATGCATGCAACATATGCCTAAAAGTTAGCAACAACCACTACTGTTTCTAGGTAGTTGATATTTGTGTTCGTTACTTTATTCCATATCATACTTGGATTAAGTTTCCATCCTTGACAGATTTGCCTTTGTTGTATTGCAATTTGTTACAATACTACCTCAGCATGGGTATATAACCTAAGAAATGCCATAAGAAAACATATTTTAGTATTTCTGGTAATTGTATGTATGGCTTAAACATTTTTTTCTTTTTTTTTTCCTTTTTTTTGACATGGTTTCGCTCTGTTGCCCAGGCTTGAGTGCATTGGTGTGATCACTGCAGCCTCGACCTCCCAAGCTCAAGTGATCCTCTGCCTCAGCTGTTTGAGTAACTGAAACCACAAGTGCACACCACCATATTCAGATAATTTTTTATTTTTTGTAGAGATAGGGTCTTACCGTGTGCTCAGGCTTGTCTCAAACTCCTGGGTTCCAGCAATTCTCCCGCCTCAGCCTCCCAAAGTGTTGAGATTGCAGTAATGAGCCACCAGCTCAAACATCTTCCAATACCTCATATTGAATTCCTCTCATTGAATGTTCACAGGGAAAAATTAAAAACTTACGTGTCAGAACTAACTTGTTTATATTCCATCTAAATACTATTAGCTTTACTTTACTTTTTTATTGTTTTTAATTTGGTGCCTAAAAATCTTGATTGATAAATTTGCAACTGACTTCTGAGAACTGTGGAAAACCTTAAGGAATAACCTGTCTCCCAAATTAATCTTATTCCAGACTTTATCCAATGTTTATTTTTCATGTGCTTCAGTTTCCTGCATTTATTTGCTCTACCTACACAAGTATTTATTTTGTTCTACCCACACAATATGGCACATTGTAAACTAATTCAAGTGATTTTCAAGTGATTTTAGGAATGAAGTTGACTCTACACAGAATACAGGAGTTATTAAGAAATAATTTTTAGGCAACTAGAAAGGGTAAAGTTTCTTGGGGGGATTTTTTTTTTTTTTTTTTAAATAAAAACAGCTCTGGAAACATTTCTTTTCTAACAGCAAGGCAGCTTGAAAAACCAGGCCGGCAAGTATTGACATGCAAATACCAACGATGAGAAACTAGGTCCACCCAACATTGGGGTTCCCACCCTCTTCTGCTTGTCACCATGTGTGCCAGGTGTCATGGCTGCCTCCAGGTAACACCACCAGTGCGGGACATCATGGTGGCCCACATTTGCATATTAAAAGCTAAGCTGGGAGGGCCAGGTTTTTCGTGGGCTACATGAATGACACACCTGGTCAAACCAAGCCCCTGGGCCCTATGCAAATAAGACACCGCCTCCTCCAGCCTCCCAATATAACCGACTATGTTTGCGCCACACACACGGTGTGTGTATTCTCTCTCTGCTCAGAGCCCCCCTCCCTCTGGAACAAAATTTTAGAAAAACCTAATATACATTTTCTGTCTTTAATGTAACAAGGCAGATTTGCCACATTATCCAAGTTATTCTGTTGGGTCATTTGTTACAGGAAACCTTATTATTATTCCAGATGCTGTTACTACTCTGCTCTATTCAAAGTCTAATGCTTCTATCTAACCTACTGCCAGAGAACAAACTTAATCAGATCTGCCTAAGTGCAAGGTGGCTTCGATGCTGTTGATTTATGTGTCTCTCAACCCTTAGTATGGTTGATTTCTGCACAGTCCCCTTGATTTAGTTGATCCAAATCAACTACCAAAGTCCCTACCAAAGCCATTATAGCTCAAGTATAGTTTAGTATTTTCTAGACTTAGATTCAAGCCCAGGGAACACGTTATAAATATGCAGCATGCCTGGGGTCTCAACCCAAACAATGAGTTCTTAGTTGTCACATATCTGCACAAGGTGAACATTGTTTTTTATTTATGTCTGCTTTAAAAGTGAAGCTCTGCTTTTAAAATACACATCCCCCTTAAACACACACACACACATATGTATACACACACATAACCTGCAACTGAGAAAGGCAAGAAGAAATGAAAGACATTTTTGATGTATTATTAACAAAATCTCTAGGCATAAGAATGCATTGGTTATTTACATGGCAAATTGGTGTCTCCGAATCACTAATTTTAATGAATAAGATACAAAGGGGAAGTTGATTTCATATATATATATATATACACTATTATAAATATCTTTTAATCTCCTAATACATAAATTTTACACTGTGAAATTACATCAATTATGATCAATCAATCTCTATGATCTTTTTAGCCATGTTAATTTCTTGTTCCTGTTTTAATGCTAGATCTGGAGCAGTCTATATGTGTGTGTGTATGTGTGTATTATATATAAAATAATAGAGACTGATCATAACTGATGTAATTTCACAGTGTAAAATTTATTATATTAGGAGATTAAAAGATACTTATATATTTTTTTCATTCAGCAACTTGAATTGTACCAAGAATTGTTTAGTGTTTGCTGGTACATTTTATTAGTATAGCTGTGAATCCCAAAATGTATATTTGAAAATGTCCTTGTCCCCATAGTTGTGTCAGTATCCACACATACCAAAACATGCATTTAGCAAAAATTTTGGTATGTCAAGATTATATATTTAAAAATTCACATCACAATATAATGAAATATTAAAAGAAGATACTAAGATTTATTTATCTTTCTTTTGCCGCTTTTAACACAGTACCTAGGAAAATGGAAAGCAATCCATAAAATTTTTATTTATATTAAGCAATTGGTTTTGAAATTGCTATTTACTGCATAATATAGCTACAATCTAAGAACACAGAAGAAGCAAATTCAAAACATATAAGTAAACATTTATCAAGGGTAATAAAATATGAAAACAGAGAAATTATCACATACTTTTAACATCTTTGTCCTCAGAATTTTGTAAATATTCTCCATCCAACAATGATTGATTTTTCACTGGCAGAGTCTCCATGGAATCTCTCATCATTTTGATGAGTTACTAGATGGAATTGTTATTTACTTCATTTGTGCAGTCAATAAGCAATGCTCATTTCTTACCCAAGTTAACGAGCACATTACTATTTCCACAGCAAATATTAATCAGCAGGTATTCTACTATTGTGCCGGAATACTATGTGCTAAATTGCAATGAATTATGATGCAGGTTAATAAAGTAGATCCCTCCAGAGATTGTTGATATACAGTAGTTGTAATTTCACTTTTATTGATAATACATTAAATTGTATTAAGGTGAGAAATACCTCTTAAATAAATAAATGAAGACTTACTCTGCTTGAATAATTTCCCTTCAGAAATTAACATGTTAATATAACCTATGTGTCACTGTCTTCTCCAATCAACTAGTATGATGGAGATAGGAAGTGCTCACTTTATAGTCTACTACCCTCTGGCTGATAACACTTGCTGCCATGATTAAGAGATTAGTTAACATTCAACATATGTTAATTAAGGTTCTTTATTAAAATGTGTTATTGTTGCCTTTTATTCATGCTTAATACATAGTTTATTATATATAATGAACTATGGGCATATAGTAAAACCATGAGGGCTTTCCAAAAAGTCATTAAAACCTTGCACAGCTGAATTAAATTTTAAATAGTAGGATTTTTTTCCATTCACTTGCTGCTGCTTAAAATAATTATTTTTTGATATCCAGTAATTCACAATTTAAAGATGTATTATGTCAAAGGAATAAAGTAAATGTGTTTTCAAAATATGTGTATGGTTTATCCTAAGAAAGTCAATTAAAGATATTAGAAATATTCTGTGATAAAAGAGATAAAATCATATAAATTTGCAATGATTGGTGAAGCCATTTAAATTAATGGCATATGCACTTAGGCACACGATAGAACTCTGTTTAGAAAGATAAAATCCAGTTTTTCTTTCTACAAAATGTGCTAATGCCTAGAATGTAGGCCAAAAACTTTTTGCAAATGTGCTATGCCTGTTCCCATCAAGTGAATTATTATGGTTACCAAGAACTGCCTTACCTCCTGATAATGTTTGGCTTTGTGTCCTTACGCAAATCTCATCTGAATTGTAATCTCCACATGTCAAAGGAGGGACCTGGTAGGAGGTGACTGGATCATGGGGGTAGTTTCCACCATGCTGTTCTCATGATAGTGAGAGTTCTCACAAGATCGGATGGTTTTTATAAGGGGTTTCCCCTCTTTTGCTCACATTCTTCTCTTTCCTGCCATCCTGTGAAGAAGGACATGTTTCCACCGTGACCGTAAATTTCCTGAGGTCTCCCCAGCCATGTGAAACTGTGAGTCAATTAAACCTCTTTCTTTATTAATTACTCACTCTCAAGTATGTCTTTATTGCAGTGTGAGAATGAATGATTACAGCTCCAAATCCTCTTACATCAATGAATATAGGCCAGGTAATGTGGTTGAAACAAATCAACCTCCAAATCTCAGTGGCCTAACGAAACAAAAATTTACTTCTGGCTTATTCAAAGTCTGCTGCATGTTGGGCAACACTTTAGTCAACTGTCCTCTCCCAAAAATCTTGACTACTTCCATCATGATATCACAAATGGCCATCATGTCATTCATGTGGTTTTAACATGTGACTTCAAGATTGTTGGGGAAAGGGAAGAGAAAACATGGAGAACATAGATCTCTGCTTCTTACAGGAATTTACACACTTTCTCTATAACCCATTATCCATAGTTAGACTCTTGGTACCAAACTAACCGCAGGGAAAGCTGGAAAATACAGGGGCATATACACACATTTGGGGAGCATTAAATGTTTCTCCTACATTTGTGTAATTTAATCCAACTGAAATAAATTTACTAAATAGAACTGAAAATTTGAGACACAGCTATAAAACGATGAGTACCTTCAAAGAACCTTGGTAAAGTCTAGTTGATTAAAAAAGACATACTTACTGACACATTAGATATCAGTAAAAGTAAAAAAAAAAAAAAAAAAAAAAGGAAAGACAGGAAAAGGGCAGTAAAATCTAAAAGAATGCCTTGCCAGTGATTTTAACTTTTCATTAAATTATTTTTTTAAAAAGCAAGTAGTGATATCAGGTGAATTATAGTTGTTTTGGCAAGTTTTACAAAAAGTAAGAGTCTACAGAAACTAATAAAAAGACATACTGAGAGGAAGGGCCTTGAACTTTCATTATATTCATAAATGAATACAATTTAAGCTAAAATACAATGTTCAACTTAAATACACATTATTTTTAAAGAATAATAATATTATATAGAGTTAAATGGATCTCCCATATACTACTGTGTAACTTTGCCCAATTTAACTTTCCATGATTCAATTCCTCATCTATAAAGTACATCTATAAAATACATTAAAAATAGTACACATCTCTTGGAATTGTGAGGAATAAAGGAAAAAAAGTAACATGCCTACAGAATGTAGAAATCATTGAATGCATATTAGCTACCATTTGTATTATCACAAATTTAACATGGTTGACAAACCAAATTCTAGTATGATTTCCATTAGAGAATAAACCTATATTTAACTTTTTTTGAGACAAGGTCTTGTCTGTGCCAGGCTAAGTGCACTGGTGCAATCATGGCTTACTGCAGACTCTGCTTCCCGGGCTCAAGTGATCCTCCCATCTCAGCCTCCAAAGCAGCTGGGACCACAAGTGCATGCCACCACGCGTGGCTGACTTTTAAATATTTTTTAGTAAAGTTGGTATTTTGCCATGTTGCCCAGACTGGTCTCAAACTCCTGGGCTCAATCAATCCGACTGTCTCTGCCTCTGAAAGTGCTGGGATTATAGGCATGGGCCACAGTGCCCAGCCTAAATTAAAAAACAAAAAGCAAAAAACAAAAAACCTTTAGCTTTATTGCATTTTTGTGTGTATATATTTAAAAAACAAGTGGTTTAGATATTTTAGTTTTTAAATGATTTCTTTATATTTTTTAAATAAAATCTTACTCCATCACCCATGCTGGAGTGCAGTAGCATGATTATGGCTCACTGGAGCTTTGACCTGGGCTCAAGTGATCCTCCCGTCTCAGCCTTCCAAGTAGCTGAGAACACAACACAACAAGTATATGCTACAACCCCTGGCTTTTTTTTTTTTTTTTTTTTTTTTTTTTAAGTCACAAGGTCTTGCTATGTTGTCCAGGTTGGTCTCAGACTCTTGGACAAACTCAAGTGATCCTCCCACCTTAGGTTCCCAAATTGCTGAGATTATAGGCATGAGCCACAGCACCTAGCTATTTTTTTTTTTTTTTTTTAATTTCCTGTAGAGAAAGGATCCTGCTTTTTGGCCCAGGATAGTCTTTAACTCATGAGCTCAAGGCATCTTCCCACCTCAGGTTCCCCAAGTACTGGGATTACATGTGTGTCACTGAGCCTAGCCTACACTTACTTTTAATTTAGTAAATTTAACTTTATTTTGAAATACATTTTACAGCTGGCTGAAATGGTTAACACCTGTAATCCCAGCACTTTGGGAACTGAGGCAGGCAGATCACTTGAGCCTGGGAGTTAGAGATAAGCCTGGGCAACACCGTCACTACAAAAAAAAAATTACAAAAATTGGCCAGGAGTGGTGGTGTGCACCTGTAGTCCCAGAAGTCAGGAGGCTGAGGCAGGAGGATCACTTGAGCCCAGGAGGCAGATATTGCAGTGAGCTGAGATCTCACCACTGCCCTCCAGCCTGGGTGACAAAGTGAGACTGTGTCTCAAAAACAACCACCAAAAATTCAAAATAAATTCAACCTTAAAATCTTGATTGATTTATTAACTTATTTAGGATATAAATCTAAGAATTATATATCTGATTCAAGTAAGTTAAGGTATATATAGTAGAGTTTTTCAAGCCTAAAAATTAACTGACATATATAAGAGCAACTGATTTTAGCCCGCTGGGGCTGCTATAACAAAATACCACAGACTGGGTAGCTTAACAATACAAATTTATTTCTGAGTCCTGGAGTCTGGGATGTCCAAGACCAAAGTGTTAGCCAATTTGGTGCCTGGCATGTGTGTCCTCTTCCTGGCTTGCAGAAAGCCACCTCCCTCATATGGCAGAGTGAGGAAGAAGAGAGATTTTTCTTTATCTTCTTACAAGGACACAGTTCCATGGTACTTGGACCTCATTTTTATGATGTCATTTAATCTTAATTACCTCCCAAATACCCAATGTCCAGTTACAGTCATTTTGGGGATTAGGACTTCAACCAATGAATTTTGAAGCACTACAATTCAGTCTATAGCAACAGTAAATAAACCCAAAGGGATACAAATGAATAAGCTTTTAGAAATAGTGACTTGATGTCTATTATCAAAAAGACAAAAGATAATTAGTGTTAGCAAAGATGTAAAGAAGATCCTGTACACTGTTGGTCAAAATGTAAATTAGTATGGCCATTATGGAGATTCCTCAAAAAGTTAAAAATAGACATACTGTACTATTCAGCAATCCCACTTCTGTGTATACAACCACAGGAAATGAAGTCCATATGTTAAGAAGTTATCTGCACTCCCATACTCACTACAATTCACAATAGCCAAGATATGGAATCAGCCTAAGTGTTCATATAGGTGCAAGGATTTGAAAAATAAAATATATATATTTCTTATATGTTAAGCCATTATTGCATTGTTATAAAGAAATATCTGAGACTAGATAATTTATAAAGAAAAGTAGTTTAACTGGCTCACAGTTTGCAGGCTTCATAGGAAGCATGGTGCTGGCATGTGCTCAAGCTTCTAGAGGAGCCTCTGGAAGCTTATAATAACAGTAAAAGGTGAAGGGGGAGCAGGTATGTAACATGATCAGAGCGGGAGCAAAAGAGAGTTGGGGAGGGAGGTGCTATACACTTTTAACTGACCAGATCTCATGAGAAATCATTCACTATTGTGAAGACAGCACCAAGGCATAAGGGATCCACCCCCGTGATCCAAACACCTCTCACCAAACCCCACCTCCAGCATTAGGGACTACAATTCAACATGAGATTTGGGCAGGGACAAATATCCAAACTATATCATTCTGCCCCTGCCCCCTCTGATATCTCATAGTCTTCTCATGTTGCAAAATAAAATTATGCCTTCTCAACAATATAAAATCATGTCTTCTCAACAATCTCCCAAATTCTTAACTCATTCCAGCATTAACTCAGAAGTCCAAAGTCCAAAATTTCATCTGAGACAAGGTAAGTCCCTTTCACCTACGAGCTTATAAAATCAAAAACAAGTTATTTAATTCCAATATACAATGGTGGTGTAAGCATTCGGTAACGCTGCCATTCCATAAGAGGGAAATCAACCAAAGGAAAGGGGCTACAGGCCTCATGAAAGCTTGAAACCCATCAGGGTAGTTATTAAATCTTAAATCTCCAAAGTAATCTCCTGTGACTACATGTACCACATTCAGGACACACTGGTGCAAGGCATGGGGTCCTAAGACCTTGGGCAGCTCCACTCCTGTGGCTTTGCAGAGTTCAGCCCCTGCAGCTGCTCTCAGTTTGTTGTGTGTGCCTGTGGCTTTTTCAGGCACAGATTACAAACTTCTAGTTGATCTACCGTTCTAGGACCTGGAAAACAATGATGGTGGCCCCCTTTTTACTGCTTCATTAGGCAGTGCCCCCGTGGGGACTCTATTGGGGCCTCCAACCCCAAATTTTTCATCTGTACTGCCTGAATAGAAGTTCTCTGTGGAAGCTGCACCATTGCAGCAGGATTCCATCTGTAGACCCAGGCTTTTCCACACACCCCCTGAAATCTAGGTAGAGGCTGCTTCTTCACTTTTGCATTCTGTGCTCTTGCAAGCTTAACAATACCTGAAAACCACCATGGCTTACTGCTTGCACCCTCTGAAGCAGCAGCTACAGTTGTAAATTGGGCCCGTTGAGCCAAGGCTTGAGCCAGAGGAGCCAGGATGCTGGAAGCAGTGGCCCGAGGCTGTGCAGCACATCAGGCCCATGGGCCTGACCCATAAAACTGTTTCTTCCTCCTGGGACTCCAGGCCTATGATAGGAGGGGCTGCCACAAGGGTCTCTGAAATGACTTTGAGGCCATTTTTCTATTGTCTTGGTTATTAGCACTTGGCTACCTTTTAGTTATGCAAATATTTCTAGTAAGTGGTTGCTCCACAGCCTACTTGAATTCTGTCCTAAGAAAGCTTTGTCTTTTTCTGCACCTGGTCAAGCTGCAAATTTTTCAAACTTTTATGCTCTGATTCCCTTTCAAATATAAATTCCAACTTTAAGTCTTTTCTTTTTTTCTTTTTCTTCTATATCTGAGAGTAGGCTGTTAGAAGCAGCCAGGCAATATTTTGAGCACATTGCTGCTTAGAAATTTCCTCCACCAGATATCCTAGGTTGTCACTCTGAAGTTCAAACTTCCACAGATCCCTAGGGCATAAATAGAATGCAGCCAAGCTCTTTGCTAAGGTATAACATGAATGACGTTTGCTCCACTTCCCAGTAAGTTCCTCATTTACATTTTCATTGACCTGAACTTCATGGTCCATATCACTATCAACATTTTGGCCACAACCATTTAACTGGTCTCTAAGAAGTTTCAAATTTTCCTTCATCTTTTTGTTTTATCCTGAGCCCTCCACTCTTCCAATGTCTACCTGTTACCCAGTTCCAAACCTGCTTCCACATTTTCAGGTATTTTTATAGAAATACCCCACTCCTCAGTGTCAATTTTATTTGTGCACGTGAGACCATTCTTGCATTGCTATGAAGAATACCAAAGATTGAGTAATTTATAAAGCAAAGAGGTTTAATTGGCTTACAGTTCTGTAGGCATTATAGGAAGCATGGTGCTGGCATCTGCTCAGATGCTGGGGATGCCTCAGGAAGCTTACCATCATGAGAGAAGGTGAAAGGGAAGCAGACACATCACTTGGCCAGAGCAGGAGCAAGAGAGAGTTGGGGAGGAAGGTGCCACATACTTTTTAATGACCAGATCCTGAAAGAACTCACTCACTATCATGAAAACAGCACCAAGCCATAAGGGATCTGTCCCCATGACCTAAATACCTCCCAGCAGGCCCCACTTCCAGCATTGAAGATAAAAATATAACATGAGATTTGAGGGGCAACAAATATCCAAACTATATTACCATAGAAATAAAATAATATTTAGTCTTTAAAAAGAAATAAATTATTTCATTCTCAACAAAATGAATGAGCCTGGTAACATTATGCTAAGTGAAAGAAGCCAGGCACAGAAAGACAAATACTTCATGATCTCACTTATATTTGGCATCTTAAAATGTTGATGTTTTACAAGCAGAGAGTAGAATGATAGTCACCATGGTTTGAGGTGGAGCTGGGGGAATTGGGAGATGTTGGTCAAAGGGTGCAAAGTTTTGGTTAAGCAGGATGCAGAAGTTTGAGAGATGTATTGTAGACTATAGTGACTAATATAACTAACTATAATCAATAATAATGAATTGTATACTTGAAAATTGCTCATAAGGTACATCATAAATGATCTCATCACACACCCAAAATGGTAAGTATGTGAGGTAATCTATATGTAAACTAGCGCGATTTCAGCATTTCACAATGTATACATATTTCAAAACATCACATTATATACCAAAAGTATCTAAAATTTGTATTTGTCAATTACATGTTAATAAAGCTGAGAAAAAAATAATAATTTGGAAACTCAATACAACTTCTTTCAACACTTAAGGAACAAGAAAGAAAAATCAGAGAGGAATGGCAACAAGCATTGGGTAGCACTGACGTATATTGGAATCGAGTGCAACATTAATAATATACGTATCTATCAGATGGTGGAACATAGAAGTATTTGAGAGGCAACAATATTTAGACATGAAAAATGGCAGAGAGTAGGAAGGCAGTTTGAATTACCTATTAAATAGCAAAGGAACATGAAAGATTGCTTTCCTCTCCACTCTTTCATTCAGATAGAACGTTCAGATTCTGTATAAAGGGGCCATGATCCTAGATGCCATGCATACAAACATGTTGTGTAGCCTCTAACAGCTCACAGCTCACAGCTCACTGTGGGAGACCTATATGTAAACAGGCAAGTTTAGAGCCATGTAGTAAATGAATAATGGAGTTTTATTCTTGAGAACATAAAGAAAAGAGCGATACATTTTCAGCAGGGGAAATGTTATAGATAAAAAGGCTTTTCAGAGGTGGTGCTAGGGCCGAGAAATAAAAAGTAAGTACTGATTCATGAGTCAAAGTTGGAGTCAATATAGCATTATTTTCAAAGGGAATATCATGAGTAAAGTGAAGAAGGCAGGAAAAAACACATTATAAAGAAGTAACTGAAAACAACTTTGTATTGCTCATTAATATATTACTAGGCACAGAGTGGAGTGATGAGTGGCCCGAGAAGGCCATCATTCTCTTGCAGTGGTCTGTAGACATTACTGAGTCATATGTGTCACTGAAGGCTTTAATGTGTCTCTAATCCATCTAGATTTAGCCTTTAGAACCCTCAGTCTGGAGTAGATGAAGAGACAGATTTAAAAGACAAATGTTAGATGTAGAAAGACTTCTTAAGAAATAATTTGGGCCTTTACAACAAGAACGTTTAAAGAGTACACAGAGGAATATGAGCCTACAGAAGAGCAAAGGAATAAATTATTAGAAAATTATAAAGAAAGCCAAAAGAGAATGGTATCTTAGAAATGACAACAAAAGCAAAATAGCATATTTCTTCTGTGTTTATAATATGTATGAGTTTCTCTCAAGCTGTTAATAACTAGTCAATGGAAAAAAGGTTTCTCAGGCAAATACATTGGAGAAGTGCTGTTAACCAAGGAGAATTATTTTAATTCTTTAATTAAAATTCTTGGAAATGTAATGCCATACTTTACAACACAACCTTCCAAAAGACACACAGAGTACATCATAGTGTGGGACAGATCAACTACAGTGAAATTCATATCCTTCAATGAGACTTTGATTCAACCAGTTGAACAAACTGTTATGCTGTATTTCTTAACTCCTCCCTCTCCTACATAACAGCCAAAAAATCACCAATTCCTAATCATTTTACCATTTACATATTTCTTCAATGATTCCACTTTTCTACTTTCATCACTTCCACCTAACATTCTATCACTTTTAACACATTTTGTTAGTCTTTTATTGAGTCTTTTCCTGTATTATTTCATCAACTGCAGGATAAATAATACCTTTTATTTTTTCCTGCATATTTTCTTATAACTTTTTGCTCTTCCTCCAGGGAGTATTTTGCATGAATTTCCCAGGACTTTCTAGAAAAAAAATTAAGACAGTCTTAGGTTTGTGATTTTCAAAAACTTGGAGAATTCTAATTCTAGGGAAAATACTGATAAATTTTTGGAAAGTTGTCGATGCTGAATGCTACATAAAAAGATTACTTTTTTTTGTCTTTTAGTGAAGGAAGATTCATAAGATAATTAGAAAGAAATAAAAAAGTAGAATATTTGTCTATGTATATGAGAAAGATAACTGGCATCTTTCCATATTATATTACTTATACACTTGTCCTTGTAGACTGCCTTTACTTTTAAAAATATAGTTATGATCAAGTGATCATCAAAAGCTTACATTAGAAAACTGTTACTTTGGATAAACAACACAATCCTTCACATGCCCTACCACGTCTTTATAATCTCTCATCTGCCTCCTTCTCCAATCATCTGCTAATCTTCCCCCAGCATCTGTGTTCCAGGATGATACATGAGAGAACTTTCTTTGGCTGAAAATGGTATGCATAGCATTCCAGAAAACACAGATCTACCTGTGTTTTATAATACAAAGCAAAAGAAACACAAAAATACTGTCGAACTTCTGTATTCACGGGTTAATCAAAGACTTCTTTCATTCAAGAGGAATTGAATTTTAAAGAATAACTTTTCTTAAATTAGCCCTTCCTCAAAGTTTCATTTGAAAATCCTAATATACTTCAAAGTTTTCCTCATTGAGTGTCAATTTAATTACTTCAACTATTAGGTTTTGAAAAAATTTTAAGCCAGAGAATTTCAAAATTATTAATTGCACAGTCTTAAATAGTGCCATAATTTTAGTTGTTTATTTTACTGAGTCATCTATTTTGTTTCTGTATTACTACTGTAATTTAAAAAGAATGTGATGCTTCTATTACATTTTAAATTCATAATTTAACAATAAAAAAATTAACATTTTCAACATAAATATGTACAAAAACAATTTTATAAAATAATTTTTAAAAATTTTTATATAGAGAAAATTCTCTGTGGTTCATTACTCAATAGGATGTGAATTCTAAATCAAATACAAAAGTAATTTTCATTTAGCTTTCTATTCTTATTTTTTCTTGGGTTGAGTGCAAAAATATGCAAAATCCAATTTTGTAATTATTTAAAGTAAAAATGAAAATGCATAAAAGAACAATCACTTCTGAATTTGTTTTCCTCCGTTTTGCAGTCAAATTAAATGAAATGATAATTTTAAAGTGATATGCCAGAAGCCTTCCTGGGACTTCCCACACCTCCCCACTTTATCAGGGAAAACAATCTACCAATTTTGCTGTTTTTCCATTTTCTATTCAAATGCTAACCTCAATCAATCATGTCAATTTGAACAGATTCAAATTCTACCTAGAATGAAGAGCATTTGAATTTCAAATGATATTTGGAATACACACACAAAAAAATGAATTTATTTTTCTCTCAGCCGATACTTGGGTCAGGATCAAACATCCTGTATGAAAGATATAGGACCTTGAGTTCCACATCTTTTGTTGATGAAAAGAGTCAAAATCTATAAAATATTTGAAAAGATTTATTCTGAGCCAAATATGAGTGACCAATAGCCCTTAACACAGCTCCAGATCCTGAAAACATGTACTCAGGGTGGTCAGGCTAAAATTTGGTTTTATATGTTTTAGGGAGACATCAATCAATACATGTAAGAGTTGCATTGGTTCCGTTTAGAAAGGCAGGACAATTCAAAGTGTGGGGAGGCTTCCTGGTCATAGGTGGATTTAAAGATTTTCTGATTGACAATTAGTTGAAAGAGTTATTATCTAAAGACCCGGAGTCAATAGAAGGAAATGTCTGGGTTAAGATAAGGAGTTGGAAAGATCAAGGAACTTATTGTGCAGATAAAGCCTCCAGGTAGCAGGCTTCTGAGAGAAATGGTTGTAGATGTTTCTTATCAGACTTAAAAGGGTGCCACACTCTTAGTTAATTCTTTCTTGGATCAGAAAAAAGATCTTGAAAGTGAAGGTGATTCTCCACAGAATGTAGATTTTCCCCACAAAGAACAGCGTTGCAGGGCCTTTACAAAAATATGTCAAAGAAATATATTTTGGGGTAAAATATTTCCATTTATTTTAGGGCCTGTTATCTGTCATGTGATGCCACACTAGAGTCAGGTTGGAGTTGGATATCTTATTGCTACAAAGAGTCTGTTTCGTCAGTCTTAAGATCTGTTGTAATGTTAATGGTGGTCAGCTGTGCCTGAATTCCAAAGGGAGGAGGATATAATGAGACATATTCAACCCGTTTCTATCATGGCCTGAAGTAGATTTTCAAATTTACTTTGGAAGGACCAAAAGTGGTGTTCATCAGTTACTTGAGGGGCTTAGAATTTTCTTTTTAATTTACACTTTGATGAAAGTCTTTATGGGAAAATATTTAGAAAGAGATTGCATATACAACTGAGATTGTAGCCTCTCTTAATGCTTGGAGTGTGTACTTGGAAATTGATAGCTTCTGTAACTTTGATGGAAAACTTTGAATTAAAATATTGTATTGCATTTTCATAATCTAACAAAATAAATGTGTTTGAAAATAAATGATGTAAGCACAACTTTCAGAAGAGCTCCTTGTGTATGGCTTGTAGTGCCAACTAGATTTAAACAGAGCATCTGGTTCCTGGGTGGGATTCCCTATGGTCTTGTGGATAGATCTGTTCCCAGTAGTTAGGAGACTTCTATTTTATTGTTTCTGACAAGCATAGCAGTCTGGTCACAGGTGTGGAAAGATAGCTTAAAAGAAAAAAAGCAAAACATACCCAAATGTTTGGCTGTCATTTTTATTACATTTTCATAGACATTAAACAAAAGTTATAATTTTTAAAATGTGACATCTAAAAGCTTGTTTTATATTATTATCAGTTGAAAATCTACTTTTTATAAAATATGTATTTGCTGTGCTTACATCGTTTGTGTCCTACCTAACATCCTCACATATATTTTAATGGATTAATAATGTAATAGTTTTTATTTATTCATTAAATCATTCCTTCATTTAGTTAAATGGGAACATCTAAAATATGACACAAAGCATAGCAGGCACAAAAATGGCATTCAATGGCAAGACTTGTTATTAAAGAGTATATGATATTAATTTGGTAGCTTTACAAATATTATATATTTATTTAACTTTACTTTTGGTATAAAGCAGGAATTATAGGAGTTGGATCAAGTGAAACATTGATCATTAAATCACATGTTCTAATTACGTAAAGAGTTTCACTCTTCTCACCTTTGGCTTCCTTTATAGTTCTTATAGAAACATAGATTTCTCCTGATATAGTCTTTTACTTTAATTACAGATAATTTAGTATCCAGATCTAATTATTTTTTGTAATATGTTTCACTGCCTGGTTCTCCTCAATTTCTGCTATTTTCCTTAGTATTAATTATCCTGTTGCTTCTCTACCTCTGTAGGGTTTTGTAAATGTATACATCTCCATAGTTTTTTTTTCCTTTTTTTTCTTATTTTATTTTATTTTATTTTTAATTATTATTATACTTTCAGTTTTAGGGTACATGTGCCCAATGTGCAGGTTAGTTACATATGTATACATGTGCCATGCTGGTGTGCTGCACCCATTAACTCGTCATTTAGCATTAGGTATATCTCCTAATGCTATCCCTCCCCCCTCCCCTCACCCCACAATAGTCCCCAGAGTGTGATGTTCCCCTTCCTGTGTCCATGTGTTCTCATTGTTCAATTCCCATCTATGAGTGAGAACATGCGGTGTTTGGTTTTTTGTCCTTGGGATAGTTTACTGAGAATGATGATTTCCAATTTCATCCATGTCCCTACAAAGGACATGAACTCATCATTTTTATGGCTGCATAGTATTCCGTGGTGTATATATGCTACATTTTCTTAATCCAGTCTATCATTGTTGGACATTTGGGTTGCTTCCAAGTCTTTGCTATTGTGAATAGTGCCGCAATAAACATACGTGTGCATGTGTCTTTATAGCAGCATGATTTATAGTCCCTTGGATATATTCCCCAGTAATGGGATGGCTGGGTCAAATGGTATTTCTAGTTCTAGATCCCTGAGGAATCGCCACACTGACTTCCACAATGATTGAACTAGTTTACAGTCCCACCAACAGTGTAAAATTGTTCCTATTTCTCCATATCCTCTCCAGCACCTGTTGTTTCCTGACTTTTTAATGATTGCCATTCTAACTGGTGTGAGATGGTATCTCATTGTGGTTTTGATTTGCATTTCTCTGATGGCCAGTGATGGTGAGCATTTTTTCATGTGTTTTTTGGCTGCATACATGTCTTCTTTTGAGAAGTGTCTGTTCATGTCCTTTGCCCACTTTTTGATGGGGTTGTTTGTTTTTTTTCTTGTAAATTTGTTGGAGTTCATTGTAGATTCTGGATATTAGCCCTTTGTCAGATGAGTAGGTTGCAGAAATTTTCTCCCATTAAATGCCCACAAGAGAAAGCAGGAAAGATACAAAACTGACACCCTAATATCACAATTAAAAGAACTAGAAAAGCAAGAGCAAACACATTCAAAAGCTAGCAGAAGGCAAGAAATAACTAAAATCAGGGCAGAACTGAAGGAAATAGAGACACAAAAAACCCTTCAAAAAATTAATGAATCCAGGAGCTGGTTTTTTGAAAGGATCAACAAAATTAATAGACCGCTAGCAAGACTAATAAAGAAGAAAACAGAGAAGAATCAAATAGATGCAATAAAAAATGATAAAGGGGATATCACCACCGATCCCACAGAAATACAAACTACCATCAGAGAATACTACAAACACCTCTAGCAAATAAACTAGAAAATCTAGAAGAAATGGATAAATTCCTCGACACATACACCCTCCCAAGACTAAACCAGGAAGAAGTTGAATCTCTGAATAGACCAATAACAGGCTCTGAAATTGTGGCAATAATCAATAGCTTACCAACCAAAAAGAGTCCAGGACCAGATGGATTCACAGCTGAATTCTACCAGAGGTACAAGGAGGAACTGGTACCATTCCTTCTGAAACTATTCCAATCAATAGAAAAAGAGGGAATCCTCCCTAACTCATTTTCTGAGGCCAGCATCATCCTGATACCAAAGCCGGGCAGAGACACAACCAAAAAAGAGAATTTTAGACCAATATCCTTGATGAACATTGATGCAAAAATCCTCAATAAAATACTGGCAAACCGAATCCAGCAGCACATCAAAAAGCTTATCCACCGTGATCAAGTGGGCTTCATCCCTGGGATGCAAGGCTGGTTCAATATACGCAAATCAATAAATGTAATCCAGCATATAAACAGAACCAAAGACAAAAACCACATGATTATCTCAATAGATGCAGAAAAGGCCTTTGACAAAATTCAACAAGCCTTCATGCTAAAAACTCTCAATAAATTAGGTATTAATGGGACGTATCTCAAAATAATAAGAGCTATCTATGACAAACCCACAGCCAATATCATACTGAATGGGCAAAAACTGGAATCTCCACAGTTTTATAAACCATGTATCTCAGAACAACTTGATCCCTTTCTAAGGTTTCTTTCACACTTTTCAATGTGATTTTAGAGTTCTTGCAGTCTAATCACTTTAAACATCCCAAAAAAAGCCAAAATATGAATAAAAAGAGTATATTGGAGTCAGGAATATTTTGCTGCACCATTGAAAATATTTGTCATATATGTAAATATGGTTCATGGACCTCAGAAGGATTGACACTTTCAGGAAGCCCATGATATCTGAGAAAGAGAAAAGCAGCCTCTAATATCCAGGAGTTTGCCTCACATCCACAGGCAAGACATGGTGTTCTGTTGGACATAATTCACAGAACATCAACAACAGACAAGGCCATTCTGCGAGCATACTGAATCAACATTTTGTTTTGTAATCATGTCTACACACAGAAAAAGCAAGGCCAATGTCCATCCCCTGATTTTGGCTGAGTGACTGCTTAGTATTTATGAATTACAGCTTTTGCATCATCTGTAATCTACCCTCTAGAAACATGAGATGTATGGAAGTACCTCAATTTAAGATCATCCCTGCTTCCTAAAAGCAATTCAGAGCCAAACTCCACTTCTTAAATTCTCTTCAAAACCATCAAATAGCTGGGCGTGGTGACTCACACCTGTAATCCCAGCACTTTGGGAGGCCAAGGCAGGCAGATCACTTGCAGCCAGAAGTTTGAGATCAGCCTGGCCAATATGGCAAACCCCATCTCTACTAAAAATATAAAATTATCTGGGGAAGGTGGCGTGCACCTGCAATCCCCGCTACGTGAAAGGCTGAGACATGAGAATCACTCGAATTCAGGAGGCAGAGGTTGCAGTGAGATCCCACCACTGCATTCCAGCTTGGGCAACAGAGTGAGACTCTGTCTCAAACCAAACCAAACAAAACAAAAACTACCAAATAAGTCCATATCCTGTAATAAATAAGTCCTTTTTAACACCTGTATGGAACACCCCATAGCTCTCTATGGTGGTATGCTCCTTACTAAGATGAGTATAAAACCAACCTGTTCAAACACAAGGTGTTGCAGGTGGTACTGACAGGTCTAAACTGTCTCTGTAATAATACTCAGATGTTATTTGGCCTTTCTCCTCTTTTTGAATTTGAACTAACTATGCAAAATCAATAGCAGATAAAACTATTGGAACCCTTAGCATCAGTAGCTTGACTGTCTTGGGATTGCTACTATGTTACTAGTTACTGTGTATGTCAACACCACACAGTTGGGGGGAAAAAAAGGAAAAAAAGAAGAATGGCTTAAAAATGTTCTTTTAAAGCTAGTCAGATAATGTTACATTTTAATATTCTGTGTGGTGAAATTAGAAGTACACATAAGGCATTTTTGTCGCCTACTGAAGTGTGATGGATCATGGGTAAAAGCACATAAGGGACTGTCTGAGTTCTGAACTGAATGAGCCATATTTTCCAAGGAACAACAATTTTATTGGAAAGAATGACACAAACTCTGGTTACTCAACTTGGGTTTTGGCAGATATTTAAGAAAATTGGCAAAATGAGCCTGTCACTTCAAAACAAATAACTGATAGTGTTTGCTTTAAATACCAACATTTTTGCCTCCCAGTTAAGATTAGAATTTGGGAAAATCTAATGGCCACCATGAGCTTGACAGCTTCCAATACTTAAAGGAAATATATCAACATTTGAAAAATTTCCATAATCCCTGAACTGATATTTTCTAAGTGGCAAATGCATGATAATCATACACATGTTAAAGATTTACCCAAAGTGCAAGATATTCCAACTTATTTTAAGGCAATAAAGTATGAAAAGTTCATTGAAATAATTTCAAATTACAAGTTGCAAATAACCTTTATTTAAGTAACTACCACATACCAAATCTTGGTGTGGTATCAAAGACAAATATCGACAATTACCACGGAAGGTAATTCAAATATTCCTCCCATTTCCAAATATATATCTGTGTAATGATGAATCTTCTCTATACAAGTTTTTAAAAAGTGAATCTGGAAAAAGATTGAGATACGAATAAGAAATTTCTAATGCCCTGTACTAATCCAAATATTAAATATGTATGCAAAACTACAAAAAAGTTCTTCTCTTGTCATGGTTTTTTTTTTGACAATAGAGTTTCTATGAGAAATAGGCTATTTATGTTAACATGATAAGTCCTATTTTATTGGTATATAAAAATATTTGTATTATTCCATTCTTACTCTGCTGTAAAAAAAACTACCTGAGATTGAGTAATTTATAAAGAAAAGAGGTTTAATTGGCTCACAGTTCTGCAGACTGTACAGGAAGTATGGAAGGTGAGGCCTCAGGAAACTTACAATCATAGCAGAAGGCAAAGAGGAAGGAGGCACATCTTCACATGGCCAGAGCAGGAAGAAGAAAGAGAAGGAGGGGTGCTACACACTTTTAAACAACAGAACTCATAAGAAACTACTCACTATTATGAAAACAGCAAGGGGGAAATCCACCCCCATGATCCAATCACCTCCCACAGGTGCCCTCCTCCAACACTGAGGATTACAATTTGCCATGAGATTTGAGTGGGGACACAGAGTCAAACCATATTATTTCACCCTGGCCCCTCTCAAATCTCATGTGCTTGTCACATTGCCAAATACAATTATTCATTTTCAACAGTTCCTCAGTCTTAACTCATTTTAGCATTAACTCAAAAGCCTACATTCCAAAGTCTTATCTAAGGCAGGGTAAGTCATTTCTACTTATGAGCATGTCAAATCAAAAACAATTTATTTACTTCCAAGAGACAATGGGGATGTAGGCTTTGAGTAAATGCTCCCCTTTCCAAAAGGACTGGCCAAAACAGAGACTGCAAGCTCCATGCAAGTCTGAAAAACAGCAGGTCAGTTATTAAATCTTAAACTTCAAAATAATCTCCTTTGGCTCCATGTTTCACATCCAGGCCACACTGATGGAACAGGTTGTCTCCCAAGGCTTTGGACAGCTCTGCTTTTTTGGCTCTGCTGGGCTCACCTCCCATGGCTGCTCTCAAGAGCTGCTGTTGAATACCTGCAGCTTTTGCAGGTGCATGGTGCAAGTTGCCAGTGTATCTACCATTCTAGGCTTTGGAGGATGGTGACCCTCTTCTTTCAGCTCCACTAGGCAGTGTCCCAGTGGGGACTCGGTGTGGAGGCTCTAAGCCCACATTTCCACTCCACATTGCACTAGTAGAGGATCTCCATAAGGGCTCCGCCCCTGCAGCAGACTTCCTACTAGACATGCAGACATTTTTACACATCCACTGAAATCTAGGTGGAAACTCCCAAGCCTCAACTCTTGCCCTCCGTGCACCTGCAGGTTTAACACTACATGGAAGTTACCAAGGCTTATGGCTGGCACCCTCTGGAGAAGCAGCCTGAAACATACCTGGGGCCTTTTTAACCACAGCTCCAGCTGGAGTAGCTGGGATGCTGAGAGCAGTGTCTCAAGGTTGTGCAGGGGAGTGAGGCCATAGGCATGGTCCACAAAGCCATTTTTCCCTTCTAGGCCTCCAGGTCTGTGATGGTAGGGACTGCCATGAAGCTCTCTGTAATGTCTTCCAGGCATTTTCCCCATTGTCTTAGCTATTAACATTCGGCCCCTCTTTACTTACGCCAGTTTCTGCAGCCTGCTTAAAAACTGGTTTCTCTTTTCTACCACATGGTCAGGCTGCAAATTTTCTATACTTTTATGTTTTGTTTTCCTTTCAAATATAAGTTCCAGCTTCACATTATCTCTTTGCTCATGCATATGACATAACACTGTTAGAAGCAGCCAGTTCACATATTGAATGCATTGCTGTTTAGAAATTACTTTTTGTCAGATACCCTAAATCATCACTGTCAAGTCCAAAGTTCCACAGATTCTTAGAGCATGGGCACAATGCCTCCCCAATCTCCTTGCTAAAGCAGAGAAAGAGTTACCTTTACTCCAGTTCCCGATAAGTTCCTCATTTCCATCTGAGACCACCTCAGCCTGTACTTCATTGTCCACATCACTATCAATATTTTGATCACAACAATTTAACAAGCCTCTAGGAAATTCCAACATTTCCTAATCTATCTATCTTCTTCTGAGTCCTCCAAATTGTTCCAGCTTCTGCTCATTATCCAGGTCCAAAGCTGTTTCCACATTTTCAGGTATCTTTACAGCAATGCCCCACTTTCCAGTATCAACTTTCTGTATAAGTCAGTTCTTGCACTTCTATAGAAAACAATATGAGACTGGCTTATTTATTAAAAAAAAAAAAATAGAGGTTTAATTAGCTCGCAGTTATGCAGGCTGTACATGAAGCATGATGTACATAGAAATTTACAATCACGGAAAAAGGTGAAGAGGAAGGAGATACATCTTCACATGGCCAGAGCAGGAAAAAGAGAAGGGGGAGGTACTACAAACTTTAAAAAAACAATTAGATCTCATGAGGACTCACTATCAGGAGAACAGCAAAGGGAAAGGCTGCCCCCATGATCTAATCACCTCTCACCAGGCCTCTCCTTCAACACTGGGGGTTACAATTCAAAATGAGATTTGGGTGGGGACAGAAATCCAAACCATATCAATATCAATAAATAGTATTCAATAAAATATAAATAAACAATATTTAAACATTATTAGTTGTAATTACCAATACAGTAAATAGAGACAGAAATAGTAATTTAGACTATTTAGAACTTCTATAATAGTTTTTAATATAAAGGCATCCTGAAAACAAAAAGTTTAAGGGCTTCTGGGTTAATATATTAAAAATATTTCCTATAACAATATTAAGCAATTAATGTATAAGTCTCTTTTCTTCCCTTTTGGAAACTGAGTACATTAATTGTAATGCAAATAGCAGAGTAAAAGTTTATATTAGTTCTGAGACATTGTCAACATACTAAGAATACCAAAAAATTATAAGAACTATTGCTTCTTTTATATTCTGAGTTCCCAGAATGACTCTATTTCCATGATACCCTGACCAAAATTTATTTTTAGAAAACTATTTTGTATTGGGGAAACCAGCCCCCAATACTTCAATGTAGGTCCTTTCTATTTTCTCTAAGCATCAACCAGTCTGAGAAATAAAGAGTACAAAGAGAGGAATTTTACACCTGGGCCTCCGGGGGTGACATCACATATCAGTAGGTCCATGATGTCCCCTGAGCCACAAAACCAGCAGATTTTTATTAAGGACTTTAAAAGGGGAGGGTGTGTCTGGACAGGGAGTAGGTCACAAAGATCACATGCTTTAAAGGGCAATAAAGATCACAAGGCAAAGGGCAAAACTAGAATTACTGATGAGGGTCTATGTTCAGCTGTGCACGTATTGTCTTGATAAACACCTTAAACAACAGAAAACAGGGGTTGAGAGCAGAGAACCGGTCTGACCTCAAATTTACCAGGGCGGGATCTTTTCCCCACCTTAATAAGCCTGAGGGTACCGCAGGAGACCAGGGCGTATTTCAGTCCTTATCTCAACCGCATAAGACAGACACTCCCAGAGTGGCCATTTATAGACCTCCTCCCAGGAATGCATTCCTTCCCCAGGGTATTAATTATTAATATTCCTTGCTGGGAAAAGAATTCAGTGATATCTCTCTGACTTGCAAGTCCAATTATAGCCTCTCTGCAAGAAGAAAAATATGGCTCTATTCTACCCAACCCCGCAGGCAGTCAGACCTTTGGTTGTCTTCCCTTGTTCCCTAAAATTGCTGTTATTCTGTTCGTTTTCAAGGTGCACTGATTTCATATTGCTCAAACACACGTTTTACAATCAATTTGTACAATAGTGGTCCTGAGGTGACATACATTCTCAGCTTATGAAGATAACAGGATTAAGAGATTAAAGTAAAGACAGGCATAAGAAACTATAAGAGTGTTAATTTTGGGAACTGATAAATGTCCACGAAAACTTCACAATTTATGTTCAGAGATTGCAGTAAAGACAGGCATAAGAATTTATAAAAATATTAATTTGGGGAACTGATAAATCTCCATGAAATCTTCACAATTTATGTTCCTCTGCCACAGCTCCAGCCAGTCCCTCCATTTGGGGTCCCTGACTTCCCGCAACATTTTGTCCTATTTTGGATTCCAATGTTTTAATATTTGGAAAATGCAGAAGATAATACACTAATAGTCAATAACAATGCTTTGTTTATGGGGTATAAATCAAGTATAAAATCATTTTTAGAAGAATAAAATGTTAGTAGGTTGTAAAATTCTCAGAGTTTAGGAAAGAAAATGTGAGAAAACAACTGCTAATAAGAAAAGAATTTCCAATGACAAAAATGTGTACAAAACTATAGTCTGTTGTTACTTTCAGTGAATCCAATTAATTAAAGTGATTGAAGGATATGACTTCTATTTATATAAAGCAAGGCTGGCTAATATTTTTAATTTTTAAATTTTAAGTTGTAGGATACATGTGCAGAATGTGTCAGTTTGTTACATAAGCATTGATGTGCCATAGTGGTTTGCTGCACCTATCAACCCATCATCTAAGTTTTAAGCCCTGCATGCATTAGGTATTTGTCCTAATGCTTTCCCTCCTCTTCCATCCCAGCCCCCAACAGGCCCTGGTGTGTGATGTTCCTCTCCCCATGCTCATGCGTTCTCATTGTTCAACTTGCACTTATGAGTGAGAACATGTGGTATTTAGTTTTCTGTTCCTGTGTTAGTTTGCTGAGAATGATGGTTTCCAGCTTAATCCATGTCCCTCCAAAAGACATGAACTTATTCTTTCTAATGGCTGCATAGAATTCCACGGCGTATACACGCCACATTTTCTTTATCCAGTCTATTATTGATGGGCATTTGGGTTGGTCCCAAGTCTTTCCTATCATAAATAGTGCTGCAATAAACATACGTGTGCATGTGTCTTTATAGCAGAATGATTTATAATCCTTTGGGTATATACCCAGTAATGACATTGCTGGGTCAAATGGTATTTCTAGTTCTAGATCCTTGAGGAATCGCCACACTGTCTTCCGCAATGGTTGAACTAATTTACTCTCCCACTAACAGTGAAAAGTGTTCCTATTTCTCCAGATCCTTGTCAGCATCTGTTGTTTCCTTACTTTTTAATGATCGCCATTCTTACTGGCATGAGATGGTATCTCATTGTGGTTTTGATTTGCATTTCTCTAATGACCAGTGATGATGAGCTTTTTTTCATGTGTTTGTTGGCTGCATAAATGTCTTCTTTTAAGCATCTGTTCATATCCTTTGCCCACTTTTTGACGGGGTTCTTTGGTTTTTTATTGTAAATTTGTTTAAGTTCCTTGTGGATTCTGGGTATTAGACCTTTGTCAGTGGCTATAGTGCAAAAATTTTCTCCCATTCTGTAGGTTGCCTGTTCACTCTGATGATAGTTCCTTTTGCTGTGCAGAAGCTCTTTGGTTCAGTTAGATTTCATTTGTCAATTTTGGCTTTTGTTGCAATTGCTTTTGGTGTTTTAGTCATGAAGTCTTTGCCCATGCCTATATCCTGAATGGTATTGTCTAGGTTTTCTTTATGAGTTTTTATGGTTTTAGGTTTTACATTTAAGCCTTTAATCCATCTTGAGTTAAATTTTCTGTAAGGTGTAAGGAAGAGGTCCAGTTTCAGTTTTCTGCATATGGCTAGCCAGTTTTCCCAGCATGATTTATGAAATAGGGAATCCTTTCCCCATTGCTTGTTTTTGTTAGGTTTATCAAAGATCAGATGGTAGTAGATGTGTGGTGTTATTTCTGAGGCCTCTGTTCTGTTTGTTGGTCTATATATCTGTTTTGTTACCAGTACCGTGCTGTTTTGGTTACTGTAGCCTTGTAGTATAGTTTGAAGACAAGCTAATTTTCTTTCCTGTTCATTTTTTGTCTGTTTTTATTATTATTTTTTTATTTGTTGTTTTAGGGAGAGGTAGTAAAAGGGACATTATATGCTATCATTGGTAGTGGAAAAATGATCATATATAATGTTGCCACTTATATTTAAAGATTAGAAAAAATATTGTAATCACTAAAAGAAGCTAAGTAATGATCCCAATTTCCAGCAAAGCTATTAGTGAAGTTCAGTAATTAGATCAACTTCATTAATTACAAAAAGCTAAATTTTTAGGTAAATCTTTGAAAAATTATGAATTGAGAAACAATTTTATATCACAAATCTAAAAGTCTCTTTCTTATGAATCTTTCAGGATATTAGTAGATAACTCAGAAATATTATAACATTATAAAATCAAAATGTCCTTTGGACCTAAATTTTAAGAGTTCCTCTTTACGCTTTCATACCCCAGCCACTTCCCACCACTGTTTCTTAATACCTGTTGATTTGCATTGTCCAACAAAGACTACAATATTATAATTACAGCAAAAGCAAAATGTTGCTGTTGTGGTCTTAATCTTAAACTGGAAAAAAATCTTAAACTGAAAAAAAAAGTAATCTGGAAAGCAATCTTTCTTACAATTGGCACAAAAATGATTACAAGGCTCTCAGCAGGTTCAGAATTAATAAAGCTTAAAATAAGCAAGCAAGAAAACATCCTAGATTCCCTATCTCTTGTCTAACCAACATTATTTGAATATTAAAGTAAATAATTGGCCTAATTATGCTATACAAAGTATTATCTTTGTTAACTTTCATTTACCTTACACAGTAAGGTAATTAAAAATTATAAGTACTATCAAATAACATCAACATATATAAGCCTTCAACTTCTTTAAAAAAGAATTAAGCCCTGAATCAAATTCTGTACTTACACAACAATCCACCTAGTACATGACCTCATTGTAATCACACCAAATTACTTGTCAATATTTATCTACTCATATCCTGCTCTTAAAGTATTCCCAAAATGATATTAATAAAGTAAAAGAAAACTGTCATAAATAGGATTTCTTCTGGGAGTTATATCTTGACTTTTTAGCCTAGAACCTTTTGGGTTTTGTCTATCTTAAACACCAGCAAACTAAATGCCTTCAGTAAATATACATATATATAAAACTGAATATTAAGCATTTTAATAGCATTTTTAAGAGTGGACAATCTTTTTTTAACCTCATTGTATTTAAAAATAATAGAAACATGCATCAAAATGGACACGGCAAGAAGCATGTTAATTGTTTCTGAATGGAGAATTAGGTGCTCTGGCTTGTCCCTGAACATTAAGAATAGATGTATCATAATTTGTTATTATCTACATTCGTCTTATTTCAGTAATTTCATATTTTGCTTTCTAGTTCCAAGTTGGGATTCCTTGACTAGAACAAGATCTTGTTCATCCTGCAGGGAGTTTTCCCTCAGTATGCATTTTCTAACTGGGCTTAAATAATAAATTCAATAGTTAAGCTAGCTAAGCAAAGAGGAGTCAACAGTTGTTAAACGCCCTCTTCAATGTTTACACTCAAGGATATTGGTTAGGGTGGTGGGAATCTATTCTGAAGATACAAATTCTGAAATCAAGTAGTTTTGCAGAGAAGTGGGCAGCAAGAAATATAAAGGTATGAACTTAAATCATTGATAATGTGAACTTAGGTACTTCGGCCCTTTCCAAGGACCAGAGTTGCTTGTGGGGTCATGTGAGGGGACCTACGAGACCACACTTTTATATTAGTGCTGAGAACTAAGCAGTAGAGAAGAAAATTAGGGAAAGGAAGAAACACATGACCCTTCCAGGAGGAAATAACACAGTGGTGAGTTAGAGAATCTTTCATGGCTATCCACAAAATATTAATATTATTCAAGTAAAGATGAAGTGTCTTAATTTGACTTCTTTCATAAACACACTTTATGAAGAAATGAATAGTTCCTTTTACTATTCTCTATTAAAATCTACAAGAATATTGCTCCAACTAAAAAATATGTTACAATTTGTTTACTGGCACTTGTGAAATATTTTCTAGTCATGAGCAACAGAACAAATAATGTTTGTTGATTTCAAAACACATCAGAGAAGCATAAGCCTTTGAAAATAAAGATGCATAATCAAGGTATAAAATATTCTTAATGCCTTGCTAATTATGTTTGGAAGCACAAAAGCTTAATAAGTTCAAAACAGCATGAGAAATAAAAGTGCAATTCCATCAGTCAAAATAAAGAATGGGTTCAAAGTGTTTAAAATTCAAAAGCACTATAAGATGCAGTAGTCTTATAGACATCATTAGATCACAGATATTTGAGCCCTCATTAGATTAGATTTCCTTAAAGGACTTTAAATTCAGGTATGATTATTACTATGAGCAAAATAAAGAGAGTTAATATATTAGCCCTAAAGAGATTAATAATTTATCAGCCAAATCTCTTATAAGGTGGATTTATTTGTTAGGTAAAAATCTAATAACTTTGAATACAACTTAAACGAATAAATAATTTAAATTAAAATGGAATAATTTTAAGAAGACCAAGAAATGTAATTAGAATTGGAATGCCAAATCACCAATAGCTACTGTTCATCCAGTAGTTTATATGTGGCAAGCAGAACACAATATTGTCCATTTAAATAGCATCATCACATAATACATTAACATGACAGATTACATAGATTATATTATATACATTATGTATGGATAGATTATATAGAGAGAGGTTATATAGATTAAGAAATCCATATAGTGTGTCTCGTTTAATCCTCAAAGCAACAGAACATGGTAGGTTCTGTTATTATCCCATTTTACAGATGGGAGTATCAACCAGTTTTATTTTTCCCTGGGTCTGAATATCTGAAATTCAACATGGATAGCCAGCCCTTCAAGGCTTCAACCTTGCAATAATCAAAGGAAATCTTAGACAAATTTATGTATTGACCCCTTTGGATTAGACTATAATCCTAATCCACTTGAAATAGTCAGTGTTAAATTTGATTATATTTTAATCTTGCTTTCTATTTCATTATAGTTTTGCTTAAATGTCCACTGTCAGAGAGTAGAGAATAGTGGTTAACAGGATAATTTCTAAAGCTAGTCTGCTTGGGTTAATAAGTATAGACAATAGGCTGCTCTGCCTATGAAGTAGCCATGCTTTTATTCTTTACTTCTTTAATAAACTTGCTTTCACATAAAAAATTATAGATAATAAAAGGACCTACCTCATGGTAACAGTTGAAAGATTGTTAGACTATGTAAAGTGTTTAGAACAGGCCCTAGCCCTATGTAAGTGTTTTATTTACTTAATTACAATTTCTATGGATTTATTGTGTTAATGTTGTACTGTACCACCTAAAGTTAGATTTTTTATTCACCAATGTTCAGCTTTTCTTCTCTAATTGAATTATTTAAGGCTATAAATTTACATCTTAGCATTATTTTACCTGTATTCCACAGGTTTCGACAAGGAGAATTTTAACATTGATATCTAAATGTCTAATTTCCATTATAATTTCCGAATGGACCCAGAAGTTACTGATTATTAATTGGCTTTCTTACTAGATTTCAAAAGCATTTTTCTAGTTATCTCTTTTTTTTTAAGTTATTGCATTAGATGCAATGTAATCACAGAATATTGTGTTTTTTTTGTAAAGATCTGAACTAGCTTTATGTCTTAGGATATAGCCAATTCTCACAGATACTTTGTGTTTTATGTTTGTACCATATATTTAGCTTATTTATTGGTTTGTTCAGATATCCTATGACCCTATTTATAGCTTTAATTTTATGTGTCCTACCAATTATTAAGAAGGTAATGCAAAAATCCCTCCAATATAGTGACAGATTTTCTAATTCTTGTTATTAAAAATTTTGCTAAATATATTCTTAGATGTATCAACTCAGAACATGTTTCTACTGAGTTGAAACATTTATATGCACTTTTCTTCCCTAGGGTGCTTTTTGACCAAAAAAAGTCATTTTTTATATTAATATGGTCTAATCAGCATTCTTTTGGTATGTAATTGATTAGCATTTGCCTTGTATGTTTTAAATGTATCCGCTTAGATTTACTAATAATGTATTTGCTACCTTATTTGCTTATCTTTTCATTGTTTTCATTTCAGATATTACATATAGAATCACTTTCAGGAAACATCTTACTAGTTGCCTTAGAGAGGGTCTGTAGTGTCTAACCCTCAATTCTTATTTATCTAAAAATGCCCATATACTGTTCTCAGTTGCAATATTTTCAGTTCATATAAAAATCTGAGTTATATTTTTCTTTTACAAGCACTTTGTTTTTCAGTGTCTACTGAATTCTTATGGTTGAGAAGTGGGTTTTCATGAGAATTCTCTCATGCCATTGAGGATAATCTATACTTTCCTCTAGATGTTTTTTAAAGCTTAGTTTTCCTCTTCTTAATTCTTTCTCTCTATTTCTTCAGTAATGTTGATTAGAGACATCCTATTTCTTATTTTCATTTTCATTTTTCATGAAACTTTTTAAAATTTCTTTACTGCTCTGTGTTGTATTCAGAATAACATATTCAGATTTATCTCATGCTCACTAATGTTTCTTTAGATATTCATAATCTGATATTGTACCTGTCCAATTAGTGTTTATTTCAATTACATTATTTTTCCCTTTAGTTTCCTTTAAAATCTACTTTTTATATAACAATTTTGTTGAACATGTTTTAATAACTTACATTATTTCAATATAGATATTTTATATTTCATCTAGTAATTCTAATATCTGATATTTTTATTGACCTCACTCTGCTCTCTGCTTTTGATGTCAGTAGGAGTCAGACAGGTTCTTAGACAGAAAGGGGCAGGTCCCCGGTGAGGCCCAACCTTCAAGCCAGAGATGGCCTGAAGCCCAGGGGCCATGTTGCCAGTTCTGCCTCGAGTCCATGACAGAGTGGGCACTTCCTTGATCCCTTTTGGCCAATCAGATGGTGCAGAAGCCCACCTATGGACAAATCAGCACGTACTTTCTCTCACACATGGACCAATCAGCATGCACTTCCTCCATTCTGAGCCCATAAAAACCCCAGACTCAGCCAAACTCAGTAGGAGCTACCCACTTTGGGTCACTCGCCACTGAGAGCTGTTGTGTCACTCAATACAACTCTTTTTTGCCTTGTTCGCCCTCCAGTTGTCCATGTAATCTCTTTCTACACTTTCCTGGCCTGCTTACTGGAGCTGTGGGTGGTGACATGTTCCCATTCACCAGACTGGAAGTGAAGAATGGTGACCCATCTGGGGCCCCAGACCTCAGGATTCCTTGAGACACAGCTGTAACACTATAGCCCTCCCAACCTCCATCAGCACTGGGTGGGCACACCATGTGATGGCAAGCAGCAGCAGGGCTGGGCCAGCCTAGAAGCCATGGGTTGAAGTGAGGTGGCAGGACTAAACGAGCTGTAACACAAACGAGCTGAAACACACCCCACCAACTTTTTCCATGCTGTAGCTGATGGGAATGAAAGAATTGTAACATGTGCCTCACTAAACCCTTTGGGCTCTGTGATTGCTGACATCTCTGAGTTTTTGGGGGCCACCATGTTCCTCTCATCTGGACACCAATGCCCACAGCAGAAACCACTTCCACTATGCCTGGTTCAAGCTGCAGCCTTGCAGAGCTGATGCCTGTGCCAGCATCTGGAGCTGCCTGCCAAGCCACAGCAGCTGGCACAGCTGGATGTGCACAGTGGCCAGACTCTGCGCTCACATACTCACACACTTCTTGCCATTTCATGCCTGGCTCACCCTCGATGGTCATGGAATCTGGGCCGGTAGCATGAGTCAAGTGCAGCCTGCCTGACAGAGTGGGTGAAATGAGCAAAACTCAAGCAGAGGTGCCACTGGCCACAGAGGTTTCCAGCAGACAAAGCAACACTCAAAGGATCCTGTGATATTTCGTCTGCTAGTCTGAATAGTGTTTCATTTTTCTATCGTGTTTTTTGTGATTTGTGACTATGAGTTTATATTCACTGAACTTTACTGTGGCAATGCTTTTTGGCCTGATTTGAAATTGAGTTTCTGCAGAGAATTTTACTACTGCTTCTGTCAGGCATTTAAAGGCATTACTTAGCCCACTTTTAAATTAAATTTTGGCTTTTAGGTGTTTTCTATCTATAAAGTTGTATAAATTTATGATGCAAACCTGCAAAACCATGTTTTTGTACTTTTAATATTATTCTTTCTCCTCACTCAGGGCAGTATTTCTCAAGATCATCAGATGAGGGCAAGTGGGTTTATTTTTCTATTTTACTTTAGTATGATCATATTCTTTGGGACACTTAAAATATGATAAGCTAAGGATCCTATTTTCTTTCTTGAATTTTCTTCAGAACAGGAAAAAATGACTTTTCAGTACCATGTTGTGGAAATGAGAATATGCATGTAACTATTAGGAAATAACTATGCCACAGTCAACAATGTTTCTTTTACAGATTGAAGGGAAAATTGATTTTTTTAAGATCACAATTTACAAGAAAAATCTCTCACAACTCTAATAAAAAGTGGTATCAAAGAGCCATGAAAGCAAGAAGGCAATGCTAAGCAAAGAACTTTGGTTGCCTTATTAACTCTCTGTACTTAATTGTGGTCCAATTGGTTACCCATTTTAGTTGCTGAAGGTTTTGTTTTTGCTTTTATTTTGAGCAGTTCAAATCATATGTGAGTATTGATATTTCAAAGCTTTCCATCTTTGATAGAAGTAATTTTTAAAAATGAAAAAAATCACCTATTTTCTTTCAAAAGAATTAAAATCATTTTACCTAAAAAATACCATTTAAATCCATTAGACTTTTTAAAAAAATAAACCTTAAATACATTATGAGCTATCAGTGACATTATTTTCTTGTATTTTGAAACATTATTTACCACTGATTACTCACAATTATTTCTAACTATGGTAAAAAAGACAAAAATAAGCAAAATTAAGAAGGATGGAATAGCCAAGCGGGGTCCTGAAATACTAAATTTAATTATCTTTCTTATTGTGTTATACAAAGTATGTCATCATCTTTCAAGGAGTTATTGGACAAAAATGGAGACACCATTTTTGTCATCACTTTGAAATTTCATTTAATGGGGTTGCAAATCCAGAATTTTCCATATTCTGTATTTAATGAGAAAGAGAAAACATTAACATGAGAAAGCATGTATTATTACTAAATGGATTGGGAGATAAATACAATGCGACAGAGAACAGCCCTTTGAATGTTAATGTTAAAGGTTACATTAATCCTATTAGTGAACTTTCAGGCTGAATCTTCAGATGATGTTGTCCTAAATACATTTTCTTAAACTTAAAAACCATGAATAAACAGTACATTCCCAAGAACAAATGATAAGAGAGCATTATCACCTAGTCAGAAAGGACTTTATCTTACTTCAGTTAGATTTAAGACACAATTATCATGGAATAATTTTTTTTAATATCCAAATACTTATTCTAAAAAAAAAATTTTGTTGAAATCATTGCTATCTATGCTGCCATTTTTAACAATCGAATTTATCTCATAATATTGAGATGCAGGAATTTCACTTTAAACTACAGAATGCACATTTTGAAACTGCTGTTTTTCTTAAATGTTCATGTGCTTTCTTTATTAAAGCATTGATTCTCATGTTGATATAAAATAGAAAACTCAGCTTACATTTTCAGCTATTAGTGTGTGTAACATATAATTACATATTGAACCTTTAAGGAAGAGTTGAAACTCCACTGAACTCATGTTACTTAAAGTTCACAAAGTGAATACTGAAAAATATGACTATCTCTACCTCAATGACCCAGACCTGACACCTTCTTAAAAAATTCTTCAGGGACAAAATCAAATAAAAAAACCCAAAGAACATCTGTTTTGTATTTATACAATTGTTGATAAATTTAGTGTTTTAATAAAAGTTGTTGAGGCCAACTCTACTCTTTGTTTAGGTACAACATTTTCTAATTCTTCTACATTGTCTGTTATTACATCAGCTTACTAGGATAATAGCTGATTATCTGTCATCGTGGGGTGTAACATTTAATGGAATAATTCTGGAAGAGATCCTGGCCATATCCACAGATCTTAAGTGAGTTCAGAAGCAGAACTTAAAACTCATATGTTTGACATTGGTGTATGGTCAGTCACTGACCTTGGTTATCGGTTTCTCCTGACATATATTACCAAGCAAAAGGGTCTCACTGCCTGATGCACTAGAAGCCAATACTGTGACACAATGGTTTTTGAGGAAAAAAATAAAGCTTTATATTGAAAGTTTACTCACATGGAGAAAGGAGTCAAGCTCAAATATTTCTATATGTCCTGGTTTCAGGTCAGTATATTAAAAAATATTCAGCAGTGGATTCTGAGGTTAGCAGGTGATTGGTGGAAGGAAAAAGCAGGTCTGGAAAGTCTTTGCGTATGCAAAGTTATCTCTTCATGTTACCTAATGGGGGTATGGTGGAGGCACCTAACAGCTATAACAGAATCCTACTTTGAGAGTGA
Organism: Pongo pygmaeus; assembly: GCF_028885625.2. Taxonomy (NCBI): domain Eukaryota; kingdom Metazoa; phylum Chordata; class Mammalia; order Primates; family Hominidae; genus Pongo; species Pongo pygmaeus. The sequence goes on from NC_072377.2 coordinate 13,423,241, forward strand.
CCTTATGGTCTAAGAAGAATGTCTGCTCTGAGTTCTGAGCAAAGAATCCAGAAGTGGCCAGCTCATTGATTCACTCCTTATCTATGAAGGATGTCTGAACACCCAGCCCATTCCTTAGAAAGCAGACTGTACAGGGAATCAAAGTCCTATGTTTTGAGTTAAATGGAAGTTACTAGGTGGAGGGTGCTGAAAATGCTATATAAACTACATGCTTTTCACAAACAATAGTGGTTCTCCTGTCCAGGCCACTACCACTAGACCGCCCCATATGTAATTCTCCTCAATAAATCTCATGTCTAATTCACTGAATTTCTAGTTCAGCCTCTCAGATATGGTTTCATCCATATTGGAGTCAATAGGGGTCTGGAACAACAATGGGTCACATGGGCAAATTTGGAGGGAGTTAATATGAAACACATGTGGAAATTTAGGCTGTGATGTCAGCAAGCTCATTCTGTGTAAACTCCAGTCAACCATCTTGGCCCCAACTGATTTCAGCCAGATTTCTCTTTATCTCATAAGCAGAGGGAGTTTCAGTGTTTCAACAAGTTGTTCTTTTCTTATCTGCTATCCTGCAAACTCAAGAATACATGTTAGTTTCTAGTTTCTTACTCTTTGGGGTACAGTTCCAGTTTCAGCTTTTAAGCAAGTTGCTTGTTTTTTTGTATACTATCCTGTAAGCCCAATAATTTCGTCATTAGTTTCCTTAACTCTTTGAGGCACGATTTCACATGTGCTCCCTCCTTCCCTTTGTTTGGTCATCTTTTATATTCTCCCACTTCATATGATAGCATTTACCTGTTTTCTCACCCAACTATGTAAACTCCATTGTTAACTTTAACTTACCCTTAGGTCATGAAATTTACTTCTGTCTTATTAGTTTCCCCGCTGTATCCTTGGACGTGTTGCATAATTATCTCAGATGTTATCAATAGTTCTAAATGAGACCCTTGACTCTATCCCCTTGGCTAGTACTGAGAATGGTTCCTAAAGACAATAGGTTTAGGATCATCCCTCTTGCTCGTCTATTATGATACCAAATCCTTGAATCTCTGACGACCTATTTCTTTCCTGTTCTCAACAAGCATTTATTAAAAACTTTCTATACCAGATTTCATGCTAGATACAGTCTGCTCTTGAGGACCTCAAAATGTACCACAGTGGTTCTAAATTTTGACAGCATGTAATGATAATTTTTTTTGTATTTAAATTCTTTAAATTTTTTTTTTTATTTTACTTTAAGTTCTGGGATACACGTACAGAACACACAGGTTTGTTACATAGGTATACACGTGCCATGGTGGTTTGCTGCACCTATCAACCTGTCATCTAGGTTTGAAGCCTCGCGTGCATTAGTTATTTGTCCTAATGCTCTCCCTCCCCTTGCTGATATCTTGGCCTTATGCATAGCCATTTTAATTCCATAAAGCCAAGGGAGGTGCATGAAAAAAATTACTCGCAGTGAATCTAACACTCATCTATATATAGGGATAGACAGGAAACCAATTAAAATGGAGCCAAATATATGTGCTAAGACAGTTTACTCTCAAACCCCAGGCACAAAAGCCTGGGAAGCTGCCCAAAATTAGTTGAGTAGACGTTCTTTCCTCGCATTTAGCATGAGCTAGAATTGTCCAGTCACACCTAGGCCATAATAACCTTACCAATATGTTGAAAGGGAGGACATTGAAGTTAAAACATTTTCTCTGGAATCAACCTGTCACCTAGGTGAACTTGAGCAAGACATTTAGCCTTTGTGAGCTTCAATTTCTTACTTGCAGCATGGTTATTAAACGTTATTACCTTTTAGGGGTTTGGGGATATTTGAATACAATAGTGTATGTTCATGCTTAAAGCAATGTCCAGTGCATAACCAATATATAATAAATGCAACATATTCATTTTTTCTAAGAAAACAATATCAGATGATTTTCTAAAAACCTCTAAAGTTTTACTTAAGGCATCAATACATTTTGTATTGTAATTTACGTATTTTTGCATTCCTTTTTACCTTATTGATCAAAATAAGTGAATGAAGGTGAGCCTCTCCTGAAGGTATAGGTGAGGGTCCCCCTTACGATAATCAATTGCGAAGCCCTGAAATAAACAGATCTGGGATCATTGATCCATGGGGTTGCCTGACAGACAGAAAAATGATTTAAACTGCATAGATTTACTAGAAGGTAATCTTGTGCCCTCATAATTCACTATACATAGTTTTACTCTCCTGAAGACGCTGAGTTCAACAAGCCTTGTCTGCTAAAGAATATCAGATAAAGCACCACAAATAAGCTAGTTAAAAGAATAATCTTAACTTCAAAAACAATGAAAAATCAAGTGGACTTAGATTGTTGCAAAACAACTAAAAAAATAATAATTTCAGCTATTTTCAGCTATTTATAAAAGCCCAGAAGTGTTTATGCTTATTTGAGCTTGGTTATCAAAAATGTGAGTTGGCTGGATGCAGTAACTCATACCTGTAATCCCAACACTTTGGGAGGCCGAGGCGGGTGGATCACCTGAGGTCAAGCGTTCGAAACCAGCCTGGCCAACATGGTGAAACCTTGTCTCTACTAAAAATACAAAATTAGCTGGGTGTGGTGGAGCATGCCTGTAATCCCAGCTACTCGGGAGGCTGAGGCATGAGAATGGCTTGAACCTGGGAGGTGGAGGTTGCAGTGAGCCAAATCTGCCTCATTGCACTCCAGCCTGGGCAACAAGAGTGAAACGCCATCTCAAAAAAGAAAAAAGAAAAAATCTGAGATATAAAAATTTTAAATCCCCATTGCTTTTAATTTGTACCATGTAAAATACAAAGATGTTATATAATGTTAACTCTAGGGATGTTAAGTAATAAGTCAACGTATCAGGCAGAGTCCAATCAGAAAAAAAAAGAACCTAAAATGAATATTTCAATGCAATGAAATAGTTACCAAAGAGTAAAAAAGATGAAAAGGTGCAGGTTTGAAAGAAAATGGTGGCCGGGAGCAGTGGTTCACACCTGTAATCCCAGCACTTTGGAAGGCCAATGTGGGCAATCACTTGGGGTCAGGAGTTCGAGACCAGCCTGGCCAACATGGTGAAATCCTGTCTACACCAAAAATTTAAAAAATTAGCCAGGTGTGGTGGTGCACACCTGTAATCCCAGCTACTCAGGAGGCTGAGGCAGGAGAATTGCTTGAATTTGGGAGGTGGAGGTTGCAGTGAGCTGAGATCGTGCCACTGCACTCCAGCCTGGGTGACAGAGCAAGACTCAGTCTAAAAAAAAAAAAAAAAAAAGCAGATGGTAAAGCTGCTACCAGCATTAGGGAGGAGGTGGAGCTGCCCCAGCCTTGGATTCAAGGCTTTTGGTGTAAATAAGAACCACAGATGAGATCAAGGTATTTAGAAATACATCCTGAACTAGAGCAAAAGATGAGTGTTTCTTCCAGCCCTTCACCCTACTAATTGCTTCCGGTGACTGTCATTGCCTAGTAGGCAGGAAAGTAGTTGGTTAAGAGAGAAGAAGAAGAAAGAAGAAAGAAGTTGGTTAAAAGATCAGAAAGAAAACAGGCAAAGGTCAACACAGTGAGAATATAAGGAAATAAATTGCAATGTACTAATGACTTTCTGAAGATCTGTTATAGAACAACTAGGAGTATGTGTTCACATACTCCCAGAGGCTTGTTCTTTGTAGCATCCTAAAATTAATGTCCCATAATTACCTGGCCCATGATTTCTTTATTTTCTTTAAGTGTTCTTGCCATAAATAAATAACATAATTAACTTAGAAAAAAACTTGATTGCATTTATTAAAAATCAACTCTGTATTTAATTTAAAGCAAAATTAAATGTCACTCAAAAATACAGCTAAAGTTAAATGTGAAAGAAACCAACTTGTAATCATGCATTAAGTATATGTTAATGGTTTGAGGCAGTCTTATGTTTGAATACCCTAGAGCCTTGTTGATAATTATATCCTTGTGCCTCTAATAAAGGTAGACAACAGCAATCAGGAGATTTTTCAAAATATATTCTCCTCTTGCACTCTCTAAACAGGCTTAGAAATGAAAAAAAATCTCTAAATAACAACAAAAGTTAGCATGAAATAAAATCTAGTGTACCCTAATTTGTTTAGATTGGTCACTTTCTGAAAGTTGTACTCCATTCCATGCATTCTGTGCTATTCTATGCGCTACTGAAAATAATTGACATTATCAGTAATCGCCATCAGGTAAGAAAACCATCAATGTCTAATTCAATGTGCTGGGTGAATTTAACTCTTATTCATTGGTGAGACAAAGTGTGGGAATTCATTAAACTTCTTTGAATATAGTTTCACCATTTAAATATTAGAAAGGAAGTAATGAAAGTCATTTAACATGAACATATTTAAAGGACATTACTAAACTCTCAAAATCTCATGTGGAGGTATTTATCCCATTTCATAGAGAAGGAAAGAAACCAAAACTAAGAGAGGTCAAAATAGCAGCTTCCTACAGTAATAGATGGGCAAAACCACAATTTTGGCAAAACCACTGCCCCACAATGTAATATTAACTAATACTATTAGAAAGTACCAGGCATATTTCTAAGAATTATTGAAAATTAACTCAATGAATAATCAAATAACAAGAAACAAACAAACAAAAAAGCAAAAAAACCCAAGAGTTCTCTATGGATGAAAACTAGGAAGCACAGAGGAATTACGTAATTTGTTCGAGGTCACACAGCTATTAAGTGGCAGAACTTCAACCAGTTGGGCCCTAGGGTCTTCACTGTCAAATAATGTTATATAATCTCTCAACAGACTGTATAGGGATATTGTGAAGATCATGTAAGTCAATATATGGGAAAATATTCATGGGATATAAAATGCTACGTATACATAAATTATCATTTTAATGTCTAACTAAAGTATCTAATAAACACCCATTGCAGGATTATAACAAAAATCACATTCAGTTACTCTTTGTTTTTGAACAATAATATTGCACAGTAGATACAATCAAGCAATGCTTTGAGTAAAGACGTACTGTATTTTTTCATTGGACTTAATATCTAAATTTTTATTCTAGCATGCCAATTTCTGCTTCAAATGGTCCCAGCTACTTCTCTAATGTTACCATTTCTTATCCTCTCCTGGCTCACACGTATTGAAGCAGATGAGTTTTCTAAGAGTATGTCCTAATGGGATAAGCTCAATCTTGCCTTATCCCTTTCCTCTGCCTGTGAGGCAATTCTTCCTGATCTCCTCATGAGCTGATACCGCTAGTATTCAAATCGCTTCTTCAGAGGTGCTTACCTGATCTTTTATTCTGAAGTAGACACTCCACCATGCTCTAGTCCATTGTCTTGTTTTCATTCTCTACAAAGTAATAACGCATATCTATTTTTTTCTTTTTTATAGTTACAGACTTTCATGCTCAACAGGAAGCAATCGCCTTGAGAAGAAGCTTTGTCACTCCTCACTGACTGGCATATAGTAAGCATTTCATAATGTGGGTGATAAATGAATGAACAAATGATAAATAACCAAATAAATATAAATTATGTGAATATAGAAAGCATTGTCCTAATAAGAAAAAAGTCATGAGTTAGATCTTTATGAGAAGCAATTCACTTTATCAGAGTTGCAATACTGAAAATTAACTCAACATGAAATTTTATAATAGCAGTTGAAATATAAAGTTAAGTATGAGTATAAATGAATAAGCACATATCCACACCACTTCACAGAATTTACCTTAGAATGAATGTAATTTTTGGTATTATGTCAAAGACAGTGTTAACAAAGTAAAAAATGAAAAATGTTATGTTGCTGCATTCTAGGTATACAAAATAAACACAATTTATTTAAAATAGTTTAAAAATTAAATTCAATAAAATTAATTTGATTTTAAAAATTCTTAAACAATCCCTTCAGGGAAAAGTAAAGGAAGAAAGAATTTACAAAACAACTAGAAAACAAGTAACAAAAGGGCAGAAGTAAGTCCTTACTTTTGAATAATTACTTTCAATATAAATGGATTAAGTTCTCCAATTAAAAGGCATAGAATGGCTGAATGGATAAAAAAACAAGAACTAACTATATGCTACCTGAAACAGACAAACTTAACATGTAAATACATGTATAGATTGAAAGTAAAATGGACAAAAGATATTCCATAGGAATGTAAATCAAAAAAGAGCAGGCGTTGCTATACTTATGTCAGATAACTTAAGCCAAAAGCCATAAAAAGACACAAAGAAGACCATTATCTAATAACTAAGTGGTCAATACAGCAAGAGGTTATAACAACTATAAATATATATGCATCAAAATAGGAACAACTAAATTTATAAAGGAAATATTAATAGAACTAAAGAGATAGACTACAATACAATAATAGAGATTTCAACCACCCCACCTTCAGCAATAAAATGATCACCCATACATAAAATCAAGAAACATCAGAGTTCCCATCCAGCAGTCAAAGCATATGTATCATTCCCAATAATACCTAGCACATTCTCCAGGATACATTATACTTTAGGCAATGAAAACGTCTTAACAATTTTTTAAAATTTAAATTATATTAAATATATTTTCTAACCACAATAAAATGAAACTAGGTAATCAATGTCAGAAACTGTACAACCCCATAGATATTAAACAACATGATCCCGAGCAACCGATGGACCAATGAAGAAATATTAAAAATAAAAAAAAATTCTTGAAACAAATGAAAGTGGAAAAACAATATGCCAAAACCTAGAGATACAGCAAAGGTATTCTAAGTGGAGCACTTATAGCAATTATTGCCTACCCCAAAAATGTAACTGGTACCAAAGATCTCAAATAAACAACATGTCATTGCACTTCTAGGAACTAGAAAAATAATTCCAGAAGAAGTATAAGGAAATAAATAATAAAGATCAGACCATACATCAGTGCAACGGACTTAAAAAATACAAAAGATCAATAAAATGAAGAACTAGTTTTTTGAAAAGATAAACAAAATCAATAAATATTTACTAGACTAAGAAAAAAAGAGATATGACTCAAATACAACCAGAGATGAAAAAGGAAACATTACAACTGGTACCAAGGAAGTACAAAGGATCACTAAAGACTATTATGCAGAAATACATGCCAAAAAATTAGAAAACTTAGAAGAAATGGATAAATTTCTAGACACATAGAAACTAAAAAAACTTAATAATAAAGTAGAAAACTTGGGACCAATAAGGAGTAATGCTGTTGAATCAGTTATAAGAAGACTCCTATCAAAGAAAAGCCCAGGACCTGATGGATTTACTGCTGAGTTGTACTAAACATTTAATTAAGAACTAATAGTAATTCTTCTCAAACTATTTCAAATAAATGAAATAGAAAGAATTCTTTCAAACTCATTCTATGAAGTCAGCATTACCCTGAAACCAAAACCAATGATATACACACACAAAAATAAAACTATAGACCAAGATCAACACAAAATAAACGAAATAATTGTAAGATACAAGACTACCAGAAGAAAACAGGGGAAAGGCTTCATTACATTGATCTGTGCAATGAATTTTTGAATAAAACCTTAATAGCACAGACAACAAAATCAAAAATAGATAAATGGGATTAAATTGTACTCAAAAGCTTCTGCACAGCAAAGGGAATGATCAACACAATGAAAAGACAAACTACAGAATGGGGGAAAATATCCGCCAACTGTGCATCTAATAAGGAGTTAACTTATAAAATATAAAAGGAACTCAAACAACTCAATAGCAAAAACTAAAAAAAAATTAAAATTAAAATCCTTCAATTAAAAAATGGGTAAAAATCTCAATATGCATTTCCCAAAAACACAGCAAATGGCCACCAGGTATATGAAAAAAATGCTCAGCATTACTAATCATCAAGCAAATGCAAATCAAAACTACAATGAGAATCACTTCCCACTATCCCAGTTTGTATGGCTGTTACAAAACAGATAAAATATAACAAACACTGGTTGGGATGTGGAGAAAAACACCCTCTTATAAACTGTTGGTGGGAATGTAAATTAGTATAGCCATTCTGGACAACAGTATGGAGGTTCCTCAAGAACTTAAAAATAAAACTAGCTGTCCCACTACTGGGTAAATATCCAAAGGAATTGAAATCAGCATGTCAAACAGATATCTACAGTCCCAGGTTTACTGCAGCACAATTCACAATGGCCAGGATATAGAATCAACCTAAGTGACCATCAATAAATGAATGGATACAAACAATGTGGTATATATAAACAACAGAATACTATTCAGCCATAAAAATGAAAATCTCTCATGTGTGACAATACAGATGAACTTAGAGGATATTTTGTTAAGTGAAATAAAAGAAGCACAAAAGGACAAATTCTGCATAATCTCACTTATATGTGGAGTCTACAAAAGTTGATCTCATAGAAACTAGAGAACAGAGTAGTGGTTTCCAGAGGCTGGGGAGAATAGGGAGATGGGTTGTGGCGAGCAGTTTTCCAATATGCACAAAGTTAGGGCCAGAAAAAAGAAATAAGTTTTGGTATTCTATTGTACAGTGGAGTGACTACAGTTCACAATAATATATTGCATACCTCAAAATAGCTAAAAGAAATAATTTTGAACGTTCTTACTACAAACAAATGACAAGTTGTAGAGGTGATAGATATGCTCACTTATTCTGATTTAATCATTACACAATCTATAAATGTATTGAAACAACACACTATATCTCATTAATATGTACAACTGTGTCAATTAAAAACAATAAATTTTACAAAAACAAAAGTCAAGCAAAAATTAAATTCATTAAAATTAATTTGATTTTAAATATTCATAAAATATCCCTTTGGTGTAATATAACATAATGGAAAAAAAAGCCAATTATTATAAATATGCTTTTACTCCAATTTCATTCGTTCTTTTTAATGTTTTTTCAAAATTGTTATGGTTTTAATTCTCATTAGTCACTTCAAATCCATTGCAGTTCTGAAAATCAAATAGTTTGCTTTCTTTATTCATGTTCATTTACAGTCACATAAAGCACCTTTCTCTAAGGGCTTATTTTCTATTACTTCCTTTTATCACTGTTGATGTATGAAATACGCCATTCCACTGAAAAACAAATATTTAAATTGAATAAGAATGACATTGACAATGAGGTTAACATGCATAAATGTATATCTAGATCAAAGTAACTTTTTCTATGATTTACAAAAAATATAGTTTACATTAAGGCAGCAAGATCAATATGCTTCACCACTGTTAGTGGAAATGTAAATTACAGATAACAGTATGGAAACTGCTTCCATTACAGACAACAGTATGGAAGCTGCTCAGAAAATTAAAAATAGAACCACATAAGGCAATAATCCCACTACCGGGTGTATATTAAAGGGAAATGACATCTGTTTGTCAAAGAGATATCCGCACTCTTGTTATTGAAGGACTGTTCATAATAGTAAAGATATGAAATCAACCTAAATGACTGTCAGTGATTAATCCCAAAATGTATGGAGGTTAAATAACACATGGTTCAAAGAATAAATCTCAAGACAAATCTAAAAATATTTTGAACTAAACGAAAATGAAGACACAACTTAGCAACATTTATGTGATTGTGATGCAGCAAGAACAACGCGTAGGAGGAAATCCATAGCACTGAATTCCTATATTAGAAAATAAGAAAGATCTAAAATCAATCTAAATTTCTTAGTGAAATTTTAAAAATAATAAGAACAAATTAAAGCCAAAGTAACCAGAAAAAAATGAAAGAACAGGAATCAGAGAAGAAATTAATAAAAGTGACAACAGAAAATTAATTTAAAAAATTAATAAAACCAAATGCTGATTCTTTTAAAAGATCAATAGAATTGATAATTTTCTGACCCAGCTAACTAGGGAAACAGAGGGATGACATGACTTTCTAATATTAGAAATAAAAGAGGATACATCATACAGGTGTCATGGACGTTAAGAGAGTAATAATGAAACATTATGAACAACTGTATGGCCCAAAGTTGATAACCTAGATAAAATGTACCAATTTCTTGAAAAACACAAATTGTAAAAACTCATAAAAGAAACACATCATCTGAATAAGCCTATATCTATTAAGAAAAATGAATCAATAATTAATCACCTTACAAAACAGAAAGCATCAGCCCCAAATGGGTTTATTGGAGAATTCTAGCAAAAATTTTAAGAAAAAATTGTACCAGTTATCCACAGCTTTTTCAGAGTATAGTCACATTGACAATACTTCCTAAATTATTCTATGAGAAAGCATTACCCTATTACCACAACCAGAAAATAACACTACAAGAAAAGAACAGTATCTCATGAACATAGATGCAAAAATCCTTAACAAAATATTAACATATTTAATATACAATTTGTAGAATTATACAACATAATAAAGTGGGATTTATCACTGATAGACAAGGTTGGTTTAATATTTTAAAATCAATTAATGTAATCATCATTTCAACAGGCTACAAAAATAAAAATCACACCATCATATCGACAGATGCAGAAAAAGCATTTGACAAAATACAACACTCATACATGGTAAAAACTCTCAGTAAACTAGTAATACAGGAAAATTTTCTCAAGTTGATAAAGAATATTCACACAAAACCTCTCTCCTAACATTGTACTTAATCTTGAGAAAATCAAACTTTCCCACTAAGATTAGAAACAAGGCAAGCGTATCCCCTCCCACCACACCTTTTCAACATCACACTGAAAGCACTAACTAATGCAATATAACAAGAAAAATAAATAAAAGGTACACAGATTGGGATGGAAGAAATCAAGCTGGCTTTGTTAGGAGATGACATGACCATCTGTGTAGAAAATCTGAAATAACCACCAAAAATCCTCTGAAAGAAATAAGTGATTACAGCAAAATTACAGGATATAAGGTTCATAAATAAAAATCAATCACTTTCCTATATCTAATCAATAGACAAGTGGAATTTTGAATTAAAAACAGATTATAATCGACATTAGCACCCTAAAAATAAAATGGAGATATATTTTACAAAATCTGTACAAGAACTATATGAGAAAAACTACAAAACTGTCTAATGAAATCAAAGAACTAAAAAGAGAGATATTCCATGGTTATAGATAAGAAAACTCAATAATATTAAGATGTCAGTTCTTCCACACTTAATCTACAGATTTGATACAATCCCAATCAAAATATCAGCGTGTTATTTTGTGCACATTGAGAAATTAATTCCAAAGTTTATATAGGGAGGCAAAAGACCCAGAACAAACAACATATTGAAGAAGAAGAACTGACAGTACCCAACTTCAAGACTTACTATAAAGCTACAGTAAGCAAGACAATGTAGTATTGGTGAAAGAATAGACAAATAGGTCAATGGAACAGAACAGAGAGCCCATGAATAGACCCACATATATATAGTCAACTGATGTTTGACAACGGAATAAACATAACATGATGGAGCAAACATGGCCTATCATTCAGCATGAAAAAAAAAAACCATGAGCTATCAAGCCATAAAAATACATGGAAGTATCTAAATTCATATTACTAAGTGAAATAAGCCAACCTGAAAATACGATATATTGTAAGATTCCAAATATACAACAATCTCCAAACCTATGGAGATAGTAAAAATTTCAGTGATTGCCCTGGGTTGGGGGGTAGGGGAAAGAATGAACAGCCATAATACAAAGGATTTTTAGGGCAATGAATATATTCTGTATGATTCTATAGGGATGAATGCATATTATCACACATTTTTCCAAACCAATAGAATGTATACACCAAGGGTAAACCTTAATATAAACTACAGACTTGGAGTGATTATTAAGTGTCAGTGTAGGTTCATTAATTGTAACTCATGTACCACTCAGGTGGGGGATGTTGCAAATGAGGGAGCCTCTCCAGGTGTGGAGCCAGGAGATCTACAGGAAATCTCTCAAGTTTCCTATTAATTTTGCTGTGAATCTAAAATTCCTCTAAAAACATAAAGTGATGCACACGTACACATAGAGTTGATCATATCAACTTAGCTTATCAATTCAAGCAAATTTGACAGGATTAATGCATCACAGTAAAGGAGAAGATTCTGTGCCAATAATTTTATTAAATATATTAAAGTATTTAAATATTAATGTCATGTCTTCCTTCTAAATATTGCCCTTTAATTCATCTTTAACATTCCTAATTTTCTGTAAGGGTATCATGAGTGTTTAATGTAATGTCTGTGTCTTACTAGCTTTGGATTTATTTTATTCTCATGCAGAATAAAATTATTAATTTAATTTTACTTGCAATGTTAGAATATTGATGTTGAACAAACAAATTTGTCATTGAAATAGCTGATGCCTAAATATGTATATTTAAAAGGTGTACTTTACAAAGCTATTGATTTATTCATTTATACTCTTCTTGTTCTGAAGGAATAATAAAGGAAACCTATACTTTAATAAAATTAGTATCCCCAGTCACCATCTAACATTCACTAATCTGTTAGTATATAAATAATGTATCAAGAAAGATCCTTGAAAAGGGTAAAATACTTGTATGGATTTAGAAAATACTTATTTGGGGAAAAAGAGAATGTCCACAGTCTAACATGAAGATTTGGTGGGTCAGCAAAGTTAAAATTAGGAAGGATAAATACCATCTCTCTCAGAAAATATATTTATAATAAGGAAGCAGAATATATTCTGCATATATATTTTTTGTTTTTAGAGACAGAGTCTTGCTCTGTCACCCAGGCTGCAGTGCAGTGGCACAATCATAGCTCACTGCAGCCTGCAACCTCGAATTCCTGGCCTCAAGTGATCCTCGTATCTTAGCCCCCAGAGGAGCTAAGACTGAAGGCATGTGCCATCAAGCCCAGCTAATTTGTATACTTTTTGTTTTGTTTCTGTTTTTTGTTGTTGTTGGTTTTTGTTTGTTTGCTTTTTTAGAAGTGAATCTCACTATTTTGCCCAGGCTGGTCTCCAACTCCTGGCCTCAAGAGATCCTCCTGCCTTAGCCACCCAAAGTGCTGAGATTACAGACATGAAATACCATGTCTGGCCCTGTGTTTGACTTGAAGGATCTTTCATATGTACTTATTTTGATATTTTACATATCTAATTTTCTCTACTTATTAGTTTTGCTAAACTCAATCCATGTAAGATAACTAATAAAATAAACAGTGGATTTACTACAGTGTTTTCACTCCCAGGTAACATTTACAAGAGGCCATCTTTGTCACTTCAATCACCAATGAACATTACTCTTATTTCACCTTTGTTTTTGTTTGTTTGTTCATTTCTGACAGATTTTTTTCCGCAACCGAACTTACTCCACTGGTTCTTTGTTTTACAATTAAGTGAGAGATACATCTCTGATAATTTTATAACCAGAGACACCTTTATTTATTTGGTTTATGAGATTCATAAAACAACCAAATAAAACTAAAAATCCTCCTAAATTTGACCTAGAATGTGTTGGAATTTCTTCTTTGTTCAATAGGAAAACTTTAAAATTTCCTATTGTTTAAATAGAACATGTTTGTATGCAGACAACATACAACTGTGGTACAAAATGACGATGAACAGTTTTGTGACTGAGGTGAAAACAAAGTTTTGGGGAACAGTGAGAAGAAAATATGGATTTATTCTGACTGAAGATGAGGAAAAACTTGACAAAAGGGGGAAAAACTTAAGCTAGCCTTAGTGGATGAGCAAACTTTTGACAGATAAGTATGTTGAAGAGTTTACTAGACATTCTAATATTTAAAAAATTGACTGTGCAACATTTTTGGCAGCTCTTTTTTTAATTAACTTTTTCCCTGCTTAAGCTCTGGGCAGACATTTAGCAATTCATCTTCTAGTGCTACAGTGAAATAGGCAATTGTGATTAGAATTGTTAATAGCTCAATGTGAGGATAAAATACAAAAAAGATAAAAGACATAAGTCTAAGATAATAAAAAGCCATAGTTCACCAGAGATTAGATTCCCCATATTGCAGATTTTGCTATGTAGCCTTCAGCTAGGCATGAGACATCACTAAATGTATCCCATTTACTTGTTATGATGGTCTTTTAGGAAAAGAGAAAGCTAAAGTACTTTGATATTTTACCAGTTATACTCCAGTCTGAGAATAAACTTTCTCCAAGGAAGGTAAATTATTTCAATGTTCAATTGATAAAAAGATGGTTTTCTAAAATGTGCAGTTAATTATCCACTTGCTTTCAAAACAATGAATTCTTTTTGGCTCAAGTTTGCATCAAGATCACTTCATATTTTATTATCACATCATCAATCTCCTTTCGTTCTCTATCTCCTGAATCCCATCTATGCATTAACTTTCATGACAATATTCTAGTTTTAACTCAGTCATATTTCCTGTTGGTATGATTGTAAATTTAGAATATACTTATGCTGTTTAAATTATTTATTTTCACAAAAATTCCACATAAATAGTAAAAAAATCAGGGAGATTTTTGTGGGGAAATCAATATAGAAGATTTTCTTCCTGGCTTTAATATTTAGGAGATTTGTAAGCTAACAAAAAATGTCCCAGGAAGCAAATGTGCTCATTATGAAAGTCAAAATATCAGATATTTGCTAAACCTACTCTGATATTTTCTAGAACTAAACTATAAAATTATATATATCCAATGCAAGTATATATTCTTTATTCACCTTTTACTAAAGGACCAAATTTATGTACCGTTTGAAATAATTTGAAGGAGGAGTCTGCTTTGGAAATTAGGAGAAAATGACATGTTAAGGAGATCCTTATGTAAATGTGGGATTTCATGTTGTAACAACTTTGAAAGGACATATGACTACTCTAAAACTTAGAACGAGTAATCCTTTTATTATTTGCATCCCTAAAAAAGCCTATTCTAAGTCTAGGTCAAGAAGCTAAACTTCCTTAAAGAGTAGAGGAACAAACTAGTTAATGAATAGGATTTCAGCATGTAAACAGGAGCATAAAAAGTAGGCCTTGGGAGAGATAGTCGAGGTTCCAGAACCACTGAAAACTCTTGAAGGAACCGAACATGGTCATAAACTTAGGCAGGAAGGTCATGGGCTAAATCCAGGAAACCATTTACTTGCATAATACAAGCAGAAAGAGCAAACTTACTGGACTCAGGCTTCAGCATTGCATTCGTTGTCATCTTGAGCTGCCAGATTAACTAAAAGATGCAAAAAGAAATACTGAAAAAAAGAGGGAGATCTGGACATGATTACTACCTGAAAAATTTGGCTGATGTTTAAACTTCATTTCTCCAAAAATCTCAGGGAAAAACAACAGCTGTAAGACTGAAAAATTTCAGCAGCTTCCTGAGAGTAACACAATATGTTTTGGAGTTTCATTCTGCTAAGCAGGAGGGATTTTGTAAATATTTTGTGCTTGATGAAACTCTAGAAGGGTCAGGACTCATAAGTAAGGATAGTATTTTTCCTTAATATTCTTGCTTAAGAGATTTGCTTAAGCTATAAGATCAAAATGGAAACTGACTTATTTTAACACAGGGGTCCTCAACCCCTGAGCCATGAACTAGTACTGGTCCATGGCTTGTTAGGAACCAGGCAACACAGCAGGAGGTGAGTGGCAGGTGAGTGAGTGAAACTTCATCTGTATTTACAGCCACTCCTCATTACTCACACTACTGCCTGGGCTCCACCTCCTGTCAGATCAGCAGTGACATTAGATTCTCATAGGCATTCAAATCTTATTATGAACTATGTATACAAGGGATATAGGTTGTTCACTCCTTATGAAAACCTAATGCCTGATGATCTGTCACTGTCTCCCATCACCCCCAAATGGAACCATCTAGCCTCAGGAAAACAAGCTCAGGGCTCTCACTGATTATACATTATGGAAACTTGTATAATTATTTCATTATGTATTATAATGTAATAATAATAGAAATAAAATGCATGATAAATGTAATGCACTTGAATCACCCTGAAACCATCCCCCGACCCTGGTCCACAGAAAAATAGTCTTCTATGAAACTGAACCCTGGTGCCAAAAAGGTTGGGGACTGCTGCTTTAACAAACCCAAAACCTAAAACTCCACAAAATAAACACGCATCAGTAGTCTAATTGCCCTCTAGGACAAAACTCAAAAACTCTTAAAAGGATGATTTTAAAAAAACAGTTTAAAATGTATCATCTACAATTTTCAGTATGCTGTTAAAAAATAAAGATGTGGGAAAAAAAAGAAACAGGAAAATGTGAAGAAAGAGGGAAGAGAAAAATCAGTCAATAGGAAAAGAATGATAGAAAACTATGATTTTAGAATTAACCAATAAACATTATTACAAACTATGATAAATGTGTAAGTGAATCTTCAGAAAATTATGAGAATGCTGAGTAAACAGATTGGAACTATCAGAAGAGGTATGAAAAGTCTTAAAAAATGGAATATTTAGGACAAAAATGTTACAAACAACAAAAAAGCATTTTTGTATGGGATGAAATCTGTAAGAAAATAGGTGACTTTTAAAACATGGTAAACAATTTGGTTAACTATGTAATTATGTACCCCACAATCGTGGGATACACCTTGTTTCAAATATACAAGAAATGTTATAGAAATTGATGGAATTCTGGGCATAAAGTAGCCTTTAGAAAATTAAACAAACTAAACTAAAACAAAAAATATGTGTTTTCTTACTACAATGCAGCCATTCTAGACATCAAAAATAATATGTAGATAACTCATGGTTAAATACAAAATTAAAACAGAAATTTGATTTTTTTTTTATGAATGATGGAACTGGTGGATTGTATCTTATTTTCAGGGAACTCTTTAACCCAAGCTGAAAATATCAGAAAAAAATAGTATTTTATTTTGTTTAAAAATCAGTGGCTAAGCATCCAACTCAATGTTATAATTTACCACTGTGCTGACAGTCCTCTTGCGTTCTATCTACGGCTACATACCAATGTTACCCCAAACAGTGGTTATACAACACACAACCATTATACCACAGTTTCTGCGGGTATGGACTTGACACAGCTTAGCTGGATCTAATGTTTCAGAGTCTCACAGTCTCCACTGAAGGTGTCAGCTCAGACTTCAGTCTCATCTCAACAGGGGAAGAATTTGCTTTTGAGCCCACCGGGTTGTCAATAGATTAAATTCTCTATTGCCTACTAAACTGGAGGGTTCATTTTCTTGCTGGCTTTCAGGTATTGGCCACCCTGGGTTCCTAGCTGCTTCTTGGCTGGAGAACCAGTTCTTTCCTACGTGGCCTTTCTCAGCATGGCCACTTGTTTCATCTAAATCAACAAAGGAGAGAGTCCACTAATGAGAATAACATTACAACCTTATGAAACATAATCACAGAAGAGACATCTAGTCACCTTTGCCATAGGTTATTATTTAGAGCAAGTCAAAGATCCTGCCCACACTCAAAAGGAGAATGCTGAAGGGTGTGGAAACCATGAGGTAGGCATAATCAGAGACATCTTGGAACGTTTCTGACACACTTTTAGTATCTCTCCATATGAACTCCTCGTTTTTCTCCACCCAGTGCAGTATCCTGAGAGGTTAACTTTCAAGGCTTGTGGTTAGGTATGGCCATGGGAGGCACAAGTGCGGGCAATTGTAAGACTAGAAAATTGTTCATGCCTGTAATCCCAGCAATTTGGGAGGCCGAGGCAGGTGGATCACTGGAGGTCAGGAGTTTGAGATCAGCCTGGCCAACATAGTGAAATCCCGTCTCTACTAAAAATACAAAAATTAGCCAGGCGTGGTGGTGCACACCTGTAGTCCCAGCTCCTTGGGAAGCTGAGGCAGGAGAATAGCTTGAACCTGGGAGGCAGAAGTTGCAGTGAGTTGAGATCACACCACTGCACTCTAGCCTGGGTGACAGAGAGAGATTCCATCTCCAAAAAAAAAAAGAAAGAAAGAAAAAAGAAAGAAAGAAAGAAAGAAAAGAAAATATATGACATTGTAGTATTTGCTCTGCTGGCCTCCTCTCTTCCCAGGCATGGTTTGATATGGGCTGTTTTATGCTACTAAAGCTCAGCATGTTGGCTCTCACTTACAGCATCAGCATTTCTCCAAATTATTATAATTTGCTTCCCTTTTACTCATTCCTTCAGGACCAGGAGTGGTAATGAAACTTGGCTTTTGGTAGAGCCAAGATGCGGTGGTTCTGCATCTCTTGCATGGTTCCCTAAACTGTGCCCACTGCATTGCAAATAATCTCTTCTTTAGACTCTTTTCAATTATGCTGGGGAAATGTGCCACATGTTTTCTCTGAGACTAACTGAGAAAACCACATGGTCAAATCACAGAAGAAAAATCACACAACTTCAGTAGATGCAGAAAAAGCATTTGTTAATATTCAGCAGCAAACACTGATTAACAATTTTAAAAATAACTATTTTTAATACTAAGAATAAAAGGAAATTAATATAATCTGATAAAGCATATTCTCCAAAATATTGGAGCAAACATGAAGTCAAATGGTAAAACATTGAAAACTTTTCCTTAAAGATTTAGAATAATACAATGATGTTTCCTATCTTGTTACTTAATATTGAATAGGAGACCTAATAAAGCAAGGCAAGAAACACACATAAACACACACACACACACACACACACACACACACACACACACACACATATATGCACAGAGATATAGACTGGGGAAACAATTCTCATTAGAAACAAATGTCAAGAGTATTAACTTATCTAAAATTATCTACAGAAAAAGTGTTAGTATTAATAAGAGAAATTAGCAAGTTTGATAAATTAAGAAATAATTATGTGAAAAAATCTGTAGTCAAATATTCCAAAGTATGAGAATATGAAATTTATTAGCATTAACTTAATAATCTATGGAATCAATGCAATTGCAATCAAAATCTCAATGTGCTCAGTGTGTGTGTATGTGTGTGTGTGTATGTGTGTGTGTATGTGTGTGTGTGTGTGTGTGTGTGTTTTTTTGTGTGTGAAGGTGGACAGAGAAAAGAAGAGAGTGCACACACATGGGTGACACAGAAAGCTAATTCTAATGGAAACACAGAGGACTAAGAACGGCCAAGTTACTTTCCTGAAGAAGAATGCCAAGGTGTGAAAAGTTGTTCTACCATACATCGATATTGATTATAAAGCTATAGAAATTAACACAGTGTGCTAGTGGATAGGTGAATGAGCAAATGGTAAAATATAGAAATCTCAGAAGCAGACACACAGGTACACAGACACTTGATTTAGGACAAAAGAATGCAAAGAGCCACAAAAAATACTATTATAAATAAATGGTTCTAAGTCAATTGGATATTGTAGCAGAAAAAAATGAACCTCGACCTCAAACACATGATATACAGGAAATGTTTAGTGTAAAATGTAATGACTTTTAATATGAAAGGCGAAATCTTAAATCTTCTAGAAAATAAAATAGAACATGTTTTTGACATTGGGAGTAGGCAGAGCGTTAGCCACAAAACACTAGACTACATTTTTGTCTAAAATGAAAGACTACATTGATATAGTCTTTTAAATTTTAAACATTTCAACACATAAATAGTTTATATATAAAATATAGTTGAAATGTATATATACCAATAAGTAAAAGAAAGGCAACGCAATAAAACAGTGGGCAAGAGGAGTAAACAGAACCTTTAAAAATATAGATAATCCAAAATGACCAGTACTTCTATCCAAAAGTAATTCCTCTCATTAATAATCAAGGAGCTGGGCACGGTGGCTCACGCCTGTAATCCCAGCACTTTGGGAGGCCGAGGCAGGTGGATCATGAGGTCAGGAGATCGAGACCATCCTGGCTAACACGGTGAAACCCCATCTCTACTAAAAATACAAAAAATTAGCCCAGCATGGTGGCGGGCGCCTGTAGTCCCAGCTACTCAGGAGGCTGAGGCAGGAAAATTGCTTGAACTTGGAAATCGGAGGTTGCAGTGAGTCGAGATCTTGCCACTGCACTTCAGCTTGGGCGACAGAGCAAGACTCTGTCTTAAAAATAAAATAAAATAAATAATCAAGGAAAGGCAAATTAAAACCACACTGGAATGGAAAAAAATTAAAATAGACATCACTGTCGATGTGGATGTTGCACAGTAACTTATACACACTGCAGATGGGAGGATAGAGACAATCGGTATCTAAAAATAACTATTGGCAGTATCTAGTAAAGCCAAAAATATGCATATCCTATGTCTCAGCAATTCTTTGTGTAAATGCAACAGAAATGCATACATATGTTCTACAAGAGATATATACAAGAATGTTCAAGCAACACT
This sequence comes from Pongo pygmaeus, assembly GCF_028885625.2. NCBI lineage: Eukaryota > Metazoa > Chordata > Mammalia > Primates > Hominidae > Pongo > Pongo pygmaeus. The sequence goes on from NC_072377.2 coordinate 13,443,501, forward strand.
AATTGTAACAGTCATTATTAGAAACAACACAATAGTTTATAACCAGTAGAATAGCTATCTTTTGAAATATTTATTCAACAGAACATTAATTTGTAATGAGAATGAATAAACTTTTACTGCATGCAGCAATACGGATAAATCTCACAAACATGTTGGAAAACAAAACCTAGAAACAAAGAAATATACTCTGTGCAATTCATTTATAAGATTTTGGAAAAGTGGCAAAAGTAAAAAACAAAACAAAACAAAACAAAACAGAAACAGTACTAGAACTTAGAACAATCATTATCTTTGCAGAGAAGTAGAAACTGGAAGGGAGTAAGAGAAAGCTTCTAGGGTGTTGGTACATTCTAGTTCTTGATCAGGGTACAGAATAAGTGGGAATTTTCACTGTGTGGAAATCCATAAAGATGTATAATTGCTATTTTCACTCCACCTAAGTTATATGTCATGCTTTAATTTTTCATTTTTAAGCTGATATTATCAAGCACTGGCAAGAATAAGCACATAAGGAATTGTAAAGTACTGCTGGGAAGAATCAGAATTGTTATGACTACATTAGAAAATAATTTATCATGAATTATTATATTGAATGCATAAACTTATGACTCAGAAATCATACTCTATGGTTGCCAAATATGAACATGTGCACAAGAGGACATGAAGTAACAGGTTAAGAGGAGCATTTTAATCATAGCATCAAGAATTAACCAAGAACTTCACAAAAATCAAATAAATGATTGTGGCATACCCATACAATGCATGAAACACTATCTGGCCACAATAATAAATGGATCCAAGTCACAGGCAACAACTTAAATCATAAAAGCCTAAATTTCAATAAAAAATTAACAACTATGTGATTCTATTCTCCATAATAGGTCAAATGAAAGCCTATTTTAAAGTACAAGGAAAAACAAGGAAGTGGTTTCTGTAGAATTCAAACAGGTCATGTGAAACATACTCTGGAATGTAGCTCAAAGTTTTAGCACATGCTTGTAGATAAAAATGCAAACTTTAATTAATGCATAAATAAAAGCATCTACATCAGTGACAATAATAATAATACAAACAGTAATAACGTTTCTAGTAGTTAGACTTCTATGTGTAAGAGCATTGTGACATAGAGGTAATAACAACCAACATTCTAGAGTGCTTTACATTTATATGTCCATTACCTCATTATTGAAAAAAGTTATATAATTAATAGCATCACTAGAAGGATTAAACTGTAGCACTTCTGACATTAAATCTTGGACTTCCAGGGTCCATATAATTAAAATCCAAAGTCCTTTAACTTCAAGTAGACTGTTACAGATAAGTGGGATAAGACAATTCTTGGAGTTCTGTTTCTTACATTAAAATAAAGAAATTATACTAGATGTTCACAAGCATATGTTTTAATTTTAAATCTCTATTTCTACACCAGTATATTTTTTCTTTTTTGAAATTAATATATTTGCTCAGTGACAAGCCAAGTAAGATGAAATGTATAATTTTCAAACAAAGATAACTATAGAAAAACAGTGATTTTATATTTCCATTAACTAACTTAAAATAATATATTACTATGATTCACCCAGAAGATTTTGTTTCTATTCTAAGGATTTTTAAGTGAAAATAACACTTTAAAGATGATCTCTGAAATCCAAGAGGATCCCAGAAAAGTACGGAAATTAAATATTGTGATGTTTTAAACATCATTTAGGATCTAGTACTCATATGCAGTACCTTTAGTAAGACCCATCAGGAAAATTACTCCTCATTCATTTAAATGAAGTGTCATACAAATCTTTCCTCCACTCTTAGTTTTATCTCTCCAGGAGCAAATGATTGTATTCTCTTGTTTGCTATTAATATTTGGTCAAAGAAAGAGAGGACAGAGTTACATCATTTTATTTTTAGAGTATATCATTTTATGCCAATCGCTTCCTAAGCCTTTAACACAAACAGCTGAAATTTCATTATAATATTCATCCTTTAGATCATATCACTGTGGTATTTCTTCTTGTTCATTTCATATACCATGTATTATGACCCATGAAAAGGAAAAGTTCGTTTAGGAAGTGCAAATACAATTCTGTTGCTATATAGGGATATGAAGTAGGAGATACTAGGTGCATCACTTTCTGAGAAAAATGCTCCAGTTTAGAGAGTGCTTCCTATCACAGAGTATAGGAAGTAAAGTGTCACTTCCTCAGATACTAAATTTTCTTCCAGTAAGCTGGTGATTACAGCACATGCAGTTATGATTCATTATGGCATGTTCTTCATGTTTGTATCTCTCTATGACTTGAGTATAATTGTTAGAGAAGAAAATAACACCATAAAAACATCTCTGAGTAATTAAACAAGAATTTAATAAGTAACCTCACAGGAGTGATCTGTTTTATGCATATCACTCCTTGATATCTGATTAATGAATGTTTCAGGCCTCTGTAATCTTGGGGAGTTTGGTTACAATTGAAGCTGCAGAGTTTTAGCTGATGTAATTATTCATGTGATATAATCTGCACACAGATTTCCTGCCTGTCCTTGACAACCTCAGTGATGAGTTACCTACTAACGACTCTTACTTTAAAGGGTGAATAAAGGACTGAGCAGAGCCAAATAGAAGAAAATGGGCTACTTATGGTCCCTTGGGCTAGAAGGAAGCCAAGCAAAAGAAAAAGAATTCCAAGGTTACTGAGTCTGACTTTTAAGAAGCAACCATAAAAGCAAAACATTAGGATGATTTGTCGTCATACTTCTAAAGTGATGATGAGAAACCTTGTTCTAAGTAGTTACAACAAAGCTACCCCATCTCATTGTCCTGGAGGGATTAAATGTCAAATTAAATAGTAGATCTTGGACTACTCTCCATATTTGATTTATGAGACTATTGTGTACTGGAATAATTGTGAGAATTCCAAAGGATACAGGGAGGCTTTGGGTAAAACAAATGAAGGAATTCTTCCTTTAAATTTATGAACCTTAGAGTGAACATTCATCACTGTGGTCTCTGTAGATAAATTTCTGAATCATAGACCTGCTGCTGTCTCAGTAGGCATGCCGTCATGGAGAGAATTTGGGAATTCTGTTGTTCTTAGAGTAAAACTTTAAAAATTCCAGGGAGTTCGAGTAGTTATAGATTTGAGAAATATGAATCCATGAAAGTAGATTCATTAACTTCAGTGTTTACTTATAAAGAAAACAGTATTAGTCCTAAAAGCAAAGAAAGCACCAATTGAGGCTCAGCAGAATTCGCTAGGAATATGACAGAATAACATTTACAAGCCCATTTTTTGGAAAGATCTTAATAAAATTAAATATTGGCTTCCAGAATTGGAAAATTATGCACATTTTTTATATTTTTATCTTCAACGTTTTAAGCCTTTAATTGTACTCTTGAAATATAAACTTGAAGGCTGATGTTATTTTTATAAAGGCATTTTGCCTATACTTTGACCATAAATGGAGATATACGAAATCAATTTAATGAACTACCTGAATATTCCCATTTGTTGTAATGTATTAAGATGAGTTCATAAATAATAGGACCAGCACTTCTTCAGTTTTAATGGCCCCATTCATAGGATACCATTGCAATTAATTCCCTTCTATTATAATCAATTCCAACATTTGCATTTAAATGCAACATTTTGCATTTAATATCTTTTTTTTTTTGCTTGAGAAATGAAAAAAAAATAAGGCCACATTGAAGTATGGGAAAATGTAAGAATAAAACTAAACAAAAAGTATTATTTTTCTATGGCTGAAATATTAATAAGCTTTAAACAAAGCTAATGGCAATTTTTTTCAGAGAATACAAATTTATATTAATCAGTTTTATTTCCTTCTGTGGAATGTATTTCTTTAAAATATTTATGTTTTATTATTAATTTAAAAATGTGCACTGCTAAATTTGGGCATTTTTAAAAATCTATGCCTCTGGTTGTGTGTGTTAGCCCGATAATTTAATTATTACACAACATTTTAATTTTTTTTTTAATTTTGATAAACGCAATAATAGTTGCTAATGTTTAAATTTCTAAATCACAAATCTGCTGCTTTCTTAGTAGGCATGGTGCAAGGTAGATCTGGGAATTCTATTGCCCTTATAGTGAAATTCTCAAAATTTCCGGAAGTTTCAGTAGTTATAGATTTGCAAAATAGGAATACATGAGCATAAATTCATTAACTTCACTTTTTGAAGTTACAATTTTATAAGCAAAGGGAAATAAAATTACAGAAAAGTAACTTTATACTAGTAAAGTCAATCAAAAACAAAATTTGCCACATTAATATTATAGTTAATTATCATATTATTAAACATTTCTTTCAATTAAATATCTTAAGAGCAAAATTTCTAGAATAAAGCTGCTAAGCAAAATTTATTTTTACACTTCATTTAAGGCGCAAAAGACAATTCATAAGAAATCAAGGTTCAAAAATTTGTTTCTATATACAATTTCACAGTATACCTTGGGGACAGTACCTATCTGGCCTACTCACTTTCCATTTTTACAATCCATTTATAGTCTTACACAATAAAAGACAGTGTAAAACCCAAGTCATCAAAGAAAGACTTAGCAATTACTTTTAGCAGAATTAACTACCATACCAGGAAAAGCAACCGACTGATTTAAGAAAGACTTTCAACCAAAAACTTTGGGGAAAAATGATTTTTTGTTTTTTGATTTTTTTACCCAAAGTCTAATAAGAGGAGTCTAGGCTATTGCACAGTTTAATATATGGCAACTATGGCTTAAAATATGATGATCATGACAAGACAATTGTACTTCTGCTCCCAAGATTATCCTTATCTCTTTATACTCCAGCACGGTCACTGGCACCACCTACCACCTGATTAGGGACTCCCATTCTAAGTGTTGTTTGAATGGTTTCATGAAGTCTGGGGAATAGTGGCTGCAATATCATATCAAAACAACTTCATGTTACAGGCCAAAGAAAAAGGATTTTAGCTGTCAACTCTTTGTCTTTCCCTTTCCAATGGAAAAAGTCACTAGGTCATTCTGTTTTCGCTTTTGAAGATGAAAATGGTAGGACTTCAATAGGATGGGAGTTTACAAATTGCATTTCTCTGAACAAGCAGTGAAAGTGACACTTTTCTGATTACACTGCCTTGGACAATATATTAAATTATAAAAAGTGCCCAATTTTGAAAGATTCTGGTTATATTGTACATTATACAATACCTCAATCACTTTATATAAAAATATTTTCTGAGAGAAAAACTATGTGTAAAGATATAAGGCAACAGAGAATAAAATTTGCTGAAATCGTACATAAAGTAAATCTCATTCTTTCTTTCTAAAGATATAACTTTGAGCCAAATGTAGTGTAAAGTCTCAAGCACGGGACATTTACTATATTTCCAATAGTTAAATTGTAGAAGAAACTAACGGTTCACTTAAGATTGCCAGGCCTCCCCTGTAGGTCTGAACTCTGTCTTATGAGATATAAAGGATGTAACATAGGTCACCTTAAAAACATCTAAGGAAATCAGAACTTGTGTGCTCAGGGAATGCATACTCTAAGCTAGTCATCACTGACATTTTGCTGCTCCTCAAGCCTTCTCCGTCACCTGCTATGTTAATCTTTTCACAATTTGCCTTTGACTCTTGGTTAAGGCCTTTTTCGAGTATAACAGCATAAGTATTGGGCATCTACATGCAGCACAACATTTATATTATATATAAGCTGAATCTGCAACAATGGCATAAGTACACCTAATCTTGACAAACCCAATGAGGAGTGTGGAAAATTCTAAAGAGCCAACTTATTCAATACGTAAGGCCATTACATACAATATATTGTTATGTCAATTTAATTATTTACTTTGTCCATTGTTCTACAGCTTTCTGAAATTTATAATGAGCTTGCATGAAACTATTTATATAGTAATATTGCTATTCCAGTTTATGCAAATTTATGTGCAGGGCAAGTTGTAGAGCTAATGGATAAGCTTGACTACAAATTCTTAATCTACATTAGATAGTGCAGTTGCAACACAAAATGTGTGATCATAGAAATACTGCTCATTCCTTTTAAACCATTTAAAATTTGTGAACTGTATTTCCCTAAAACACATGAAAACTCTGCCCAAGGCCTTGGGAGCCCGTGTCTTGCACTAGTGTGCCCTGGATGTAGGACATGGAGTCAAATGAGATTATTTTGAAGCTTTAAGATTTAATGACTGCTATTCTGGGTTTCAAAATTGCATAGGGCCTGTAGCCCCTTTCTTTCAGTGGATTTCTCCCTTTTGGGAATGGAATGTTTACCCAACATCTATACCCCCATTGTATCTTGGAAGTAAATAACTTGCCTTTGATTTTATGGGCCCATAGGTGGAAGGCACTTGCTATGTCTCAGATGAGGCTTTGGATTTTGAACTTTTGAGTTAATGCTGGAATGAGTTAAGTCTTTGAGGGACTATTAGGAAGGTTTGATTGTATTTCTCAGTGAGAGAAGGAAATGAGATTTGGGAGGGGCTAGAGAGGGAATGATATGGTTTGGATATTTATGCCCATCCAAATCTCATATTGAATTGTAATATCTCATGCTGGATGTGCGGTCTGGTGGGAGGTGTTTGGATTACGGGGTGGATCCCTCATGACTTGGTACTATCTCCATGATGGTGAGTTCTCACGAGATCTGGTCATTTGCACCTGCCAACCCTACTCTCTCTCTGTCTCTCTCCTTCCCTCCCTCCTTCTCTCTCTCTCTCTTGCTTTCTCCATGTGATGTGCCTCTCTTGCTTTACCTTCTTCCTGAGTAAAAGCTCCCTGAGCTTACCCTAATAAATATGTAGAAATGAAACAGACTATGCTACATTTCTATAACTACTATTTACATTATTTTGATTAAGATATACACATTTCTCTAAGATACAAAGAACTTTAGGTTTCTTAAAGGGCTGCAAAATTCATCTAGTAACAACGCTACTTAGCGCTCTTCAATACATTTTGGTTTCTTAAAGGGCTGCAAAATTCATCTAGTAACAATGCTACTTAGCACTCTTCAATACATTTTGAGTATGGAAAGATTGTCATATAGGTCCTCTTCTCAGAGGAAGTTACATTTTTTCCTTGGGAACGTATAGATTGTGAAATGATTTAAATACCAAGGAAACACAGCATAGTAATATTTTTCAAAGTCTAGGCTTCAGATCACCTCCATGGGATCACCTGTTGAGCTTACTAAGGACGTAGTATTTTGGACTGCCCCCTCACCCCTCTTAATCATATAGTCCCTGAGGATGGAGATATGTATTTTGCATTGTAAAGAAACTCTCTAGCTGATTCTTATGTACACTATGAATTAACAACCAGCATAAAATGTACTAACAAAGATGTAAGATATATAATGCACATCAATAAGAGACCATCATGGGGAAGAAGTCAAAGAGTATTACACATGCAGCATTTAAGGTGAAGGCAGAAGATGACTCGTTTCATATAAAAATAACACAGCATTTATAGAAAGAGTATTTTCTTTCAATTTTTAAAGACTTAAATACAGTGAATGTCCTGATTATGGGAACCAGGATAATTGGATGTAAGACTGAAAATCAAAGTCAATGGAGCCAGTGCTAGGTACATAGGTTATGTAAAATAAATATTTGTTGGCTGATTAATTAATGAAGACCTTAAATGGGGAACTGAGAAATTCAAAGGCATTCTATGAAGTGAATAATAGCAATAGACATCATTTATTTCAAATATTTCTATAAAAATGGTTTTGTATTTTCATTTCTCATAATGTTCAGAACACCTCTCAGGATACATAGATAGTATCCTAAGTTACAAAACAGGAAATTCAAGCTTACAAAGTTAAAGTAACTTGCCTACTTCACGCAGTTACCCAGTGGCTCATGTCTACCACCATTGATGCTGCCTCTGCACATGATAAGGGGGCCTGGGAGGAGGAGGAGATCATGTACACAGTATGTTCAATGCTTCAGCTGTCTACATGTTCTGACTGGTTCTTTGTAAATTTTGTTTTTAAATGAAATCTGTCATCTAACCTTAGAATACATATTGTTCTATCTGAATTATGTTTTCACTATTTGCTGGGGGAGAAACAGTCTAGCTCTTTCAATGTAGGCTTTATTTATTTAGTTTTTTAAAAAACATATATATAAAACAAACACTATTCAATGTTTTATAGTTTTATACAGGAGGCTTCAAGTCCCTACAGGTAATCATGTCACTGTTCTTAAAAGTGAAAAACTTCTCCAGCATCTGTGCTGGAGAGGATGTGGAGAAATAGGAACGCTTTTACACTGTTGGTGGGAGTGTAAATTAGTCTAACCATTGTGGAAGACAGTGTGGCGATTCCTCAAGGATCTAGAACCAGAGATACCATTTGACCCAGCAATCCCATTACTGGGTATAAACCCAAAGATTTATAAATCATTCTAATCATTCTACTCTAAAGACACATGTACACGTATGTTTATTGCAGCACTATTCACAATAGCAAAGACTTGGAACCAACCCAAATGTCCATCAATGATAGACTGGATTAAGAAAATGTGGCACATATACACAATGGAATACTATGCAGCCATAAAAAAAGATGAGTTCATGTCCTTTGCAGGGACATGGATGAAGCTGGAAACCATCATTCTCAGCAAACTAACACACAGGAACAGAAAACCAAACACCGCATGTTCTCACTCATAAGTGGGAGCTGAACAATGAAAACATATGGGCACAGAAAGAAGAACATTACACACTGGGACCCGTCGGGTTTGGGGGGTTACAGGAGGGATAGCCTTAGAAGAACTACCTAATGTAGATGATGGGATGATGGGTGCAGCAAACCACCATGGCACGTGCATACCTATGTAACAAACCTGCACGTTCTGGACATGTACCCCAGAACTTAAAAAACTTTTTCTTTCCCAAAATCAGCCAATTGACTTTAATCCTGCACAAAACTGTGAAGTATAATTATTTTCATGATTGGTTTGCTCAGAAGCCTAGCCATAACTCTGGGGTGAGAATGGTTAATGAGTGAAACACATTAACCGATGTTTAGCATTTCTTTTAAGAAATGAGATTGTGATTTCAATTTAGATGACAATCACCAGGACCAGGCCTGCACATCGTTGAATCATCATCAACATAACTCTCACTGATCGCTTTAATGGTAGTGCAATAACAGCAACTGCAAAGTTATGACAATGATCTCTAAGGCCCCTACCACCCAGCTCTTCAAATTATCACTGAAGTGTTGAGAGGTGAGAATTATAGGCTATATTTCTTTGTTTGAACTCACTTTGTAATTGCTGTTGCTTAAGCCACCTAGTCTACGTGATTATGTTGTAGCTGCCTGAGTTGATTAAGAGATGCCCTGTTGCTGTTCCTGCTGTTAATAATAATTATCATGAAAAAATTAGGGGATGGCTTCTCATTTCATTTGGTGCTGATTGTGGATATAGGTTCAGGTAAGGTTCTAGGAACCTAGGTTAAGATAAATTAGAATACAATGCTCAAAGGTAATTAGGGGATTTGTGTGTGTGTGTGTGTGTGTGTGTGTGTGTGTGTGTGTGTGTGTGTGTGTGTTTCAGTTTTGAGAGAGGTCACTGAGATATTCAGATATTTTAATCTAAATAATTCCAATATAATCATTTGAGCATGATCCTCATTGGATCATGCTGAAGCTGAAATTTTAGGCAGCAGCAGGACAGGATAAAAAAAGAATGTATCCAATTAACTTAAAAGCTTTTATAATAGGGACATTTATGCTGTGGTATTTGTTTATAAAGATAAAGCTTTAAGTCAACGAGAAGGAAAAGGTTGCCCAACCAATAGGTAAGGCAGCACATCCCAGGGGTTAAAGAAGTTATGTTGAACTTGAGGTTTTCCACTTGAGGTCATTCCCTGATGAGCCACAGGGCAAACCTCTCTTTACTCACAGATTTACAAATCTTCCATAAAACAATGAAAATAGGCATCAACCTGACCCTCAGCACCATGATAACAAGGAAGACATGATGAGCCTTGGGGGAATCTTTCAGTACAGTATTTTTTAAAGAGTCATTATTCCTATAAAAATGGAGCTCAGGCCTTTTGCTTTAGCCAGTGGTTTATTTTATTTAATATGCTTTAGTTTATATGAAGTACCAGGGAATATAAGGAAGTGAGTAATCTACAGATATTATTAAAGAGAAGTGAAAATGAGGCAATCATAGAGGCTCTGATAAGTTTTCTGGCCTCAATTATCAAACGTATTTTGAAATGTATGTAAGAGGCTGAGTCACTTGAATAATTAAGTCAGCAGCTTCTTAGGACCAATTTCTTTTCTTCACAACTTAGATGGGTCACAAAGAATTCACATATCAAAAGGGAACACAATTGAATTTTCCTAATCTAATTTTTCAGTAATAATAAGAAATGATATTTCTAGCTTCTTAAATAACTTTTGATGTTTTGGCTGTGTCTCCACTCAAATCTCATCTTGAATTATAGTTCCCATAATCCTCAGGTGTTGTGGGAGGGGCCCAGTGGGAGATAATTGAATCACGAGGGCAGTTACCTCCATGCTGTTCTCATGATAGTGAGTGAATTCTCACAAGATCTGGTGGTTTTATAAGGAGCTTTCCCCCACTTCTTTCTTCACTTCTCCTTGCTGTCACTATGTGAAGAAAGACGTATTTGCTTCCTCTTCTGCCATGATTGTAAGTTTCCTGTGGGCTCCTCAGCCACGCAGAACTGTGAGTCAGTTAAACCTCTCTCCTTTATAAATTACCCAGTCTCAGGTATGTCTTTATTAGTAGTGTGAGAATGGACTAATATACTTACAGACTGTCATCTACTTGTTCTGTGAATATATGTTAAATTAAATTTGGAACCACAGCTAAATTACTTGATAAATGTTACTTAGTGTTTTCAGAGCAAGAACAGATGCATGCATTATGGTTCATTTGTTATATTTTATTATAACACAGAAAATTTTAAAATACCACAGACTTCAGAATATTAATTGGAAGTAGATTATATTTAACAGTACATTCCAAATATGTAGCATTTTCCCAACTAATGATAATATTAAGGAAAACTTAAGGCATACACATAAATTTTTACTTTGAAGTCAAATATCTATATAGTTTTAGTGAAGTTATGGTGAATATTAAATTACGTAGACAGCAGCTTCAATTTTCCATTTCAGTTTCCACGTATAGATAACACACAAATTGAATTTCTTCTAGGCCATAATTGAATATGTATTTTATGTATACATGAAATATATATTCAGACATGGCTATACAAAATCTATATTTATAACCGGAAAGGAGTATGGAAATTGAGGTATTTCATTATTTTAGTATCTGAATATTGAAATAAATGTTACATGCAAATAATTTCATCAGATTATGTTAATAAGGTATATCAAAACAATAAATAAAAGTAACATTTTAATAATAGTGAAATGGAAAGATATAAATTGTTGAAAGCAGAGAAATGGTAAGATTTGTTTAGAGGCTACACAATTTAATTTATGCTAGTATAGATCAGTTTAACACATTTAATATTTTTTTATCTGAAGTTGAATTATATGTAGATATTACCATCTAAGGCAATATTTTAAATATCAAATATTACTACATCTTTTCTCTTTCAACGAAGAATCCATCTCAGCTATTTTGCTTGGCATCTTTCCATCAATCTGTGTCCTTGGCAATCATTGTTATTCACAGAGATAATTTGCACATAGCCCTCAAAATTTTCCCTGCCATTTTAATTAGTGGTTTCTGTTCACACTGTAAGAACTGAGAATGCAAGTATTGAATTCATGTAATTAATAATAACTATTATTTGCAGGAAAGAAAATATTTTGAAACACAAACCTATTACATTTGAAAGACAAATATGTATGGAAAAACAGTGGAACACATATGGCACTGTTGTACAGTTATTATAAAAGAATTAAGTCCATGAAAATTATTTCTATCTGCTTAAGTCTCAAGATTATAGATACTCCTATTACATTATCTGAAGACTTAGAATAAAGCTCTGCTTCATGATTCCTCAATTTTAAGTATTATCTATGCTTCTACCATGTGACTTTTTTAAAAATTCTAATTCATCCATGAAGAAAAGGAAATGACACCCTAACCATTTTGCACCTGTACCCACAGCCCTGATTTTCAATTAGCTCCAGATGTTTGAATTATTTTCTGGGGGATAAAAAGTATTTTCTTCCAGATGTATTAGTTTTCAGATAAAGATTAAAAAATCCAGACACTAAAACTACTACTGAAATTATGTGTGTGTGTGTATATATATATATATATAAACCATATATATATTTATATATGTGAACATATACATGTTCCTCACCTCTTCAAAGGAACGTTTTCCTAATATTGTCTTTGTAAGCTAAAATGTCACCTCTGAATTCAAAAGGGTCAATTCAGTTTAACTCTGACAGATATGTTGTTTGATTTATTTGCCTATGTATGTAAAATGATAGTCTCATTGACAAGTAATATTAAATACTTAATATTATACTCACTATATTAATGAAAATGTACCACGTTTCATTTCCAAACCTTAGTGGAAAATACTTCTCTAATAACCTATTCATTGGCTGCAAGCTTCTCAGAATATTGTCTTCTATTTTTGGAATAAACTTTTATTGTAATTTAGATTCTACTTCAGGCAAACAACCTGTAGTAGTATTTTCTTGCAAAGTTAAAAAAATACTTGCAGGAAGACACAAAGGAAAAATAGAAAGAGCAGACATATTTGCAAGAGAGAATTCTGAGGTGGTAGAGCAATTTCCTAAGTAAACAGCAGTGTTTTCTCTCAAAAAGACTACACAAAAAAATATAAAATTATTTAGGCTACTAATAAAACTATGTGTTTTCTAATTCATTACAGGTAAAATATTCATTTCTGGATATAACTGATTTTGTTGACTATCATTATTAATATAACATATATTAAATTACAATTGTATTCATACAATGTCTACTCCTATTTAACTTTCAATTTTAAAAGTCCCAAACATTTATGATATGTAAAAGGTTAACTGATTCATATGATAGTTTTACTATTCCATAAACAGATAATGATCTTTATTTAAAGTTCTTATAATAGGGGTAGTGTAGATTAATGCTATATTCTAAAACTTTAGAGTGTGTTAAAGTAACATAATGTGCATGTTAAAACTCTCACTGCTGAGCCCTACTGCCAGAGTTTCTGATTCAGTAGATCCGGAGTGGGTCTGAGAATGTACATTTCTGAATAATTGCAGGTGATGCTAATGTTTCAATCCAGGCTGCAAACTCGGGTCAAAACAATTATAAGTTTATCTTCACACTTTATTTAAAGCAAGTAATTTTAAAACTAAAAGTTAACCTAGAACGGCAGTATCAATTCCTGAAATTCTATGCCAAGTGTAATTTATGGTAGACAGGGAATCTGACCTAGTTAGATATTGGAAAACACTAGAGAAATTTAGGTTTCTCTTAAGTCACCTGGAATGTTATTTCATTAGATAGATAGATTTATTTTTTGTATGTGAGATTCTTTTATGTTTATGAGGAATAGCAGATCCATGAAATTTTAGATTATCCAAACCATTTTGATTTAAAATGTATCAAACTTATAATCTTTCAAAAATACCTAAAATTAGGGATTTTTAGAAGTCGGCCTTTATGATGTTTACTATTATATGATTATGATGATTAATTTGTTTCATCTTTAACCAGAATCTGTCGTCAGAGAACTCTAAAGCACTTGCTAGGTACCACTGTTTTATGAAAGGAGAAAGAGAGAGAGACGGAGAGAGAAGCAGCAGGAGGAAGAAGAGGAGGCGGGGAGGAGGAGGAAGTGGAGGAGGAGGCGGGGAGGAGGCGGGGGGGAGGAGGAAGCGGAGGAGGAGGCGGGGGGGAGGAGGAAGCGGAGGAGGAGGCGGGGGGGAGGAGGAAGAGGAGGAAGAGGAGGAGGCGGGGAGGAGGAAGAGGAGGAAGAGGAGGAGGCGGGGGGAGGAGGAAGAGGAGGAGGAAGAAGAGGAGGAAGAGGAGGAGGAAGAAGAGGAGGTAGAGGAGGAGGAAGAGGAGGAGGAAGAAGAGGAGGAGGTGGGGGGAGGAGGAAGAAGAGGAGGAGGTGGGGGGAGGAGGAAGAGGAGGAGGAGGTGGGGGGGAGGAGGAAGAGGAGGAGGAGGTGGGGGGGAGGAGGAAGAGGAGGAGGAGGTGGGGGGGAGGAGGAAGAGGAGGAAGAGGAGGAAGAGGAGGAGGAAGAGGAGGAAGAGGAGGAAGAGGAGGAAGAGGAGGAAGAGGAGGAGGAAGAGGAGGAGAGGAGGAAGAGGAGGAGGCGAGGGGGAGGAGGAGGGGGAGGGGGAGGAGGAGGGGGAGGAGGAGGGGGAGGAGGAGGGGGAGGAGGGGGAGGAGGAGGGGGAGGAGGGGGAGGAGGAGGGGGAGGAGGGGGAGGAGGGGGAGGGGGAGGGGGAGGGGGAGGAGGAGGGGGAGGAGGAGGGGGAGGTGGGGGAGGAGGAGGGGGAGGCGAGGGGGAGGAGGAAGGGGAGGTGAGGGGGAGGAGGAAGAGGAGGAAGAGGAGGAGGCGGGGGGAGGAGGAAGAGGAGGAGGCGGGGGGAGGAGGAAGAGGAGGAGGCGGGGGGAGGTGGAAGAGGGGGAGGCGGGGGGAGGAGGAAGAGGGGGAGGCGGGGGGAGGAGGAAGAGGGGGAGGCGGGGGGAGGAGGAAGAGGAGGAGGCGGGGGTAGGAGGAAGAGGAGGAGGAAGAGGAGGAGGCGGGGGGGAGGAGGTAGGGGGAGGAGGAAGAGGAGGCAGCGGGGGGAGGAGGCGGCGGGGGGAGGCGGGGGGGAGGAGGCAGAGGGGGAGGCGGGGGGGAGGAAGCAGAGGGGGAGGCGGGGGCGAGAAAGCAGAGGGGGAGGCAGAGGGGAGGAAGCGGGGGGGAGGAAGCAGAGGAGGAGGCGGGGGGGAGGAGGAGGCGGGGGGGAGGAGGCGGGGGGGAGGCGGCGGGGGGGAGGAGGCGGGGGGGAGGCGGCGGGGGGGAGGTGGCGGGGGAGGCGGGGGGGAGGCGGCGGGGGAGGCGGCAGGGGGAGGCGGCGGGGGAGGAGTTGGGGGGGAGGCGGCGGGGGGAGGCGGCGGGGGAGGAGTTGGGGGGGAGGCGGCGGGGGAGGAGGCGGGGGAGGAGGGGGGAGGAGGAGGCGGGGGAGGAGGGGGGAGGAGGAGGCGGGGGAGGAGGGGGGGAGGAGGAGGCGGGGGAGGAGGGGGGGAGGAGGAGGCGGGGGAGGATGGGGGGAGGAGGCGGGGGAGGAGGGGGGGAGGAGGCGGGGGAGGAGGAGGCGGGGGAGGAGGAGGGGGGGAGGAGGCGGGGGAGGAGGAGGCGGGGGAGGAGGAGGCGGGGGAGGAGGAGGCGGGGGGTGGGGAGGCAGGAGTGGGGAGGCGGCGGGGGGGAAGCGGCGGGGGGAGGCGGCGGGGGGAGGCGGCGTGGGGGAGGCAGCAGGGGGAGGCGGCGGGGTGGGGGAGGCGGCGGGGTGGGGGAGGCAGCAGGGGGGAGGAGGCGGCGTAGGGAGGCAGGGGAGGCGTGGGGGAGGAGGGGGGGAGGAGGAGGCGGGGGAGGAGGGGGGAGGAGGAGGCGGGGGAGGAGGAGGCGGGGGGTGGGGAGGCAGGAGTGGGGAGGCGGCGGGGGGGAAGCGGCGGGGGGAGGCGGCGGGGGGAGGCGGCGTGGGGGAGGCGGCGGGGTGGGGGAGGCGGCGGGGTGGGGGAGGCAGCGGGGGGGAGGAGGCAGCGTAGGGAGGCAGGGGAGGCGTGGGGGAGGAGGCGGCGTAGGGAGGCAGGGGAGGCGTGGGGGAGGAGGCGGGGGAGGCGGGGGAGGAGGCGGAGGAGGAGGCGGGGGGAGGCGGGGAGGAGGCGGGGGGGAGGCGGGGGGGAGGCGGGGGGGAGGCGGGGGAGGCAGTGGGGAAGGAGGCAGGGAAAGCAGGGGGGAGGAGGAGGAGGGGAGGATGGGGAAGAAAGAGGCAGAAAAAGAGAAGGACAGGAAAGAAAGAAAAGAAAAGCTCACTTCTAAGGACAAAACTTTCTCTTCAAAGCATTTATTCCCCCTGACTTCCACCCAGGAATACTCAGGCAGAACTGGCTTTATGTATATTTGACCCGTACAATCACAAGATAAACTGTGTTCAGATGATCCCTGTGCTTAGCTGAATATTCTGCTGTTGTTGTCTTGAAATTTCTAATAATTTTAGAACAAGAACCCTGCATATTTATTTTGCATTGTAGCCTGTCCTGTCTTCAGGTAACAAAATTAATTCAAATATCGTTTTTTCTCGTCTTCCTCTTCCATTGTAAGTGTATACTTCTTAAGTAAATGTCTCAAAATTTTAAGAATGACTTAAAGCAGCAAATACTTTTAATCATGTTTACACATAGGGAATGTGTTAAGTATGACAGAATAAAAAGAAGAAAACTAAGGTTGGAGGGGAAAAAAGGAAAATAAGCCTATGTATGCTGGGAACAGATAAAGCCTGAAAGTCATCAAATAAAGGAAAAAGAATTTGAGCCAAAGACTTCCAGGTTTTGGAGGAACACTCCCATGTCTACAGAGGGAAGGACATCAGAGACTTGTAAAAAAGAGGAACATATTGTTGAGCAAAGTGGATTATCACATAATCTACTGTGAAATATTCACAGGCAGATCTAACACTTTATATTGTGTGTGGAGGGATTTCTGGCCTAGAGGAGCACAGATAAAATACCCAAATAGCAAAGCTAATCTACTCAATCCATGGCCTCCATTTGGAGGCTCTTATAAATTATCAGATCAATGCATTTTCTGTTACCCATAGAGACAAAAATTAGTATTTCTTTATTTTTTATCAGATTGCAAAAGTTCTTTCTTACAAATCGAAAGAAAATTCTCAAGCCTTTTTTTGCGCTACTTTTAAAGGACCACCCTAAGGAAGAGAATGCCTCCATTGTGTGCAGGGAGGCAGAGGGGACAGAGATAAGTAAATAGACATTTTGTTTCCATTATAATTAAATTCCAAGTCTCAGGAAAACAAAACATCTAACATCTTCAATAACTCATCCTCTGTTTGAAATAACAGCACAGTAAAAATGAATTACCCAAGAAATAAAGCACTCTAAAATAGGATATTGGGTCTCCTGTCCAAAAAGGATTTATTTTCATTAAAAAATATGTAAATGGTAGACACTGCATCAAAATTACTCCGGAATTTGAGTAGCAAAATTATAATTGATGATCTTCGTAAAGGTAAAATGTATTCTATACTGCATCCTACATGTTCATGTCCTTAACAGTTTTACAAATAGGATTCCTGAACTTCCAATTCTTACGAAATAGTCTTGTTTTGTTTTGTTTTTTGAGACAGTCTCGCTCTCTCGCCCAGGCTGGAGGGTAGTGGCACGATCTCGGCTCACTGCAACCTTCCCCCTCCCAGGTTAAAGTGACTCTCGTGCCTCAGCCTCCTGACTAGCTGGGGTAACAGGGCCTGTGCCACCACGGCTGGTTAATTTTTGTATTTTTTTTTTAGAGATGGTGTTTCACCATGTTTCCCAGTCTGATTTCAAACTCCTGACCTCAAGTGATCTGCCAGCCTCAGCCTCCCAAAGTGTTGGAATTACAGGCATGAGCCACTGTGCCTGGCCACATGGGCAATAGTCATGCAAAAAATAATTATTGTAATCCATCTGTATCGTTGTCTCCTTGAATTATGAAATTGAAAAGTGCATGTATTTTTTAAAATCACAGTAAAATGTATTTTGGAGACAAATGCTTGAGAATCAGGCCACTGAAATTTAAATACTGACTGACAGTTCTGTGAATTTGTGAAAATGCTTACATTCTCTGAACCTCACTTTTTTATCTTATATTAATGACAACAACAGCAAAATATCATACTTTTTTAAAAGAATTAAATGAATTAGATGTAAAGTGCCTAGAATGGTCCCCAGTATTCAGTAATTATTATTATTGTCACAATATAGCAAGTCCCAAGACTAATGAAACAATCACAAAAGGCCACCCAGAGGAAATGCTTTATGAAACTGAATTTAACTTCCCAACAAATGTTATGCACACATTTACTAAAGCACATATTGCTTAACTGTTCTGACATATTAGACTTGAATAAAGCAAGGTCAGTGTTTTACTCACTTTTGCATTATTTATGCAAAATTCCAAGCTTAAGAAATATTTGCTGGATTGAAATTGCCATATGACTTCAACTATTGGCACAAATTACTTCCAAACATTATAGAAAGGCTATGTTCTTTAAGATAACATAACAGGAAGTGATTATAATTTTAGATGTGGCCTGTAAGAGACCTTAGACATCAAGAAACCCAGGATTTTCATTAGAGAGATGAGAAAACTTGACCTCAAGAAGCCAAATTGCGTATCAATATATAGAGCAAGTGAACACCTGCAGTCAGATTATAACACAAATTCTTTATCAGCACTAGTCACACCAACACTAGGGATCATGAGACCTTTTAGTTTTTAATACCCAAGTGTGTAATAATTTTGTCTTATAACACTCATAACAATAGGCTTCCTTCCACTGTTGAAAATGCCTAGGAAAAGGACAAATCAACCAATTGCCTTGCTCTGCTCTTAGAAAAATGACCTCTTTACTCCCTCAGACACTGTGCTCTTTTTAAAAAGAGAGAATCAATGTAAACCTTATGTGCAAAGAAAATGTCACCCAATTATATTTCATTATGTTAAGTGTTATGGATATAGGAAAGAAAACAGAAGCCATGAAAATTCTATCAAAATGTTAACCCTAAACATTCTTCCATTATGAGTCAAGTGAATAAAAATACAATGTTAATTTTTTTCAGCAACACCAATTACATCTTGGCAAGGATCCAATTACAGTTGATATATCTGTTTGTTTGACATCTTACCTCTTTCTGATGACTAAAGAACATTCTGTTTTAGAGATGACACATATTCCTGAAATGATTTATTTCATTTTCTCACAGAACATCACATCTCAGGCAACTATAGCTACAAATATATACATATGTATATACATATGTATGTGTGTGTTTGTATGTGTGTGTATATATAAATATATATAAATATATATACACACATGCACATTTTATGATCATTTTGATATAAATAAGAGCCCTATTTACAAAATTTGAAAAAAATAAATGTTAAAGTTTATAAAATAAATTTATAAAACAAAACCATTCAAATGAGCAGATTGAAAAGCTTTGAAGAATATTCTACATACACAATGAAATTTCTATTCCACTCATAGCTGTTTTCTTATAATAAAAACAATATATAACTTGTCCAACTTTTAGCAGTCTCTACTGATATCACCCATATCTCTGGCTCTTCCATTAGGAGACGGGAGTCTCTGGTTCCTAGGTGTATTACCAATGCTTAACATAATGCTGGAAAAAATGATAAATATTTGATAAATAAATGCATCAATGGTTAAAAAGGTTTACAGAAGTTCTCTTGATGCAGAATAATCTGCAAGCATGGTGCTTAAAAGAAGTGCTTCCAATAAAAGCCCAATTTCAGTTCAGCAGCCTTCAATGCTTCGAAGGTATATGCTTATTACTACTCTGTCCTCAAAAAACCCTCCATATTTTTTTCTATTTTTTTTTTTTAATTTGCTCCTATTTCTTTCCAAAGGACAGCCAGCCACTAGACACAGTACAGCATTGAGTCACCCCTTTGACCTCCTATCCTCACTTCTTACAAATTCACTATCATTCTGTTAGATCCAGGCACGTGGACCATCTTCCTGTTCCTTAAAAGTGCCAGGCACATGCGAACCTTAAGCCCTTTGTACTGGCTGCTTATAACCTGTCATGTTGTGGCCCTTAATAATTATTGCCTTAAAGGATGAAACTTTATACTTTTTAAGGCTTTCTATTTTTTTTTTTAATTAAACAAGATCTGCTTGAAGCAAAAATTGCAAGTGATTGTGGAATGGGTTGGAGGAAGGGGTGATCTTGCTCCTCAGTTAACTATATCAGTATCTTTGACTAGAGGGTTTCTTTAGCTTGTCCTCTTACTACATGCACAGCTTTTACAAAGATGTTGACTAAGGAAAGAATAAGATTATAAAATATGAATTCAGGTCCTTGGGAAGAAGTGTAGAAAAAATTTATATGAAGTTTTATCTTTTAATTTTGAAATATTGAAATAATGTGTTAAATTGTGCTATGAAACCATAGTTGTTCAATTGTCAGAAAGCAAAGTAGAACAAAATATTTCAGAAATCGAAGACAATTTTCTTGATTTTTGTCAGCTTTTATACAGAAATTTGGAGAGATCGAGGAACAAAAGCCCATGTCCTCCATTCCCTAGTTTTCCTTGTAGAGGAACGATGGGTTAGAACATTCTTATATGCTCCTTCAAGATCAAATGTTCTGTTTCACCAAAGTGCCAAATTTTATTTTCTATCCCTACAAGACTATCTTCCATATTATCCTCTTCATGTGAATAATTTTCTATATTAGGAGTCATTTACTTACTTTTTCTCCTAAATTCTGCCAGTGCTTTTTCTTTCAGTAGGTATTATAGAGCCAGCTTGCCAGAGGAAATAAGGCTGAGCTACAGTGAGAGAGAGCAAGTACACAAAGGGGAGCACCCAGGGGAGGTTTGCAAATGCTCTCTCAAATGCGTAACGCTGAAATGAAGAGCAAAACTCTGCCTAGGATAGTGAGGAGGAAAAGAAGATTTGAAAGTAAACTCACAAAATTACACATGCATACACACTTTGATGCAGCAACGCCATGTCTACGAGTCTGTCCTAGAAATTCAGCTGCATAGAATTAAAGTGACATGTGCATATGGTAATTTATGATGACATAATTTGTAATAGTTAAAGATAAGAAACAGCCCTGTTTCCACAAAGAGAGGACATACGTAAACCGTAAGTGGGATACAATGCAACGTAAGAGTGAGAAAGTTCTCCACTTACTGTGGGGAACAATCTCCAAGGTATGTTTGAAAAAACAATCAAGGTGAAGAATCCTATGTATATTATGCTACCATTGTATTAATAGAGAAACTGAGAGGAGCGTATATACTTATATTTGATATTTATTCATAAAAATTCTAGAATTAGGTCTAATAATTTTTACATTTTAATTTAAAATTTAATTTGCACTTGTAATTTTACAAAAACAGTTAAAGTGTTACCCATATGTGCTGACTGAGACGGAGGTATGCTCTCTATGGAAACACACAGATGATAGGAAGTTATTCTTCTACACACCATTTAAATTATCCATATTTGAACTTTATAAATTAAATATCTATTCAAATACATCTGATCTTTGACAAAGCTGACAAAAACAAGCAACAGGGAAAGGATTCCCCATTTAATAAATGGTCCTGAGAAAACTGGCTAGCCATATTCAGAAAAGAGAAACTGGACCCCTTCCTTACACCTTACGCAAAAATTAATTCAAGATGGATTAAAGACGTAAATGTAAAACCCAAAGCCATAAAAACCCTAGAATACAATAAAACACACGGAATACCATTCAGGAAATAGGCATGGGCAAAGACCAAAAGAAATGGCGACAAAAGACAAAATTGACAAACGGAATCTAATTAAACTAAAGAGCTTTTCTGCACAGCAAAAGAAGCTATGATCAGAGTAAACAGGCAACCTACAGAATGGGAGAAAATTTATACAATCTACCCATCTGACAAAGGTCTAATATCCAGAATCTAAAAGGAACTTAAACACATTTACAAGAAAAAACAACCCATCAAAAATTCGGCAAAGGATATGAACAGACAATTCTCAAAAGAAAACATTTATGCAGCCAACGATCATGGAAAAAAGCTCATCATTACTGGTCATTAGAGAAATTCAAATGAAAACCACAATGAGATACCATCTCACACCAGTAAGAATGGCAATGATTAAAAAGTCAGGAAACAATAGATGGTGACAAGGCTGTAGAGAAATAGGATTGCCTTTACACTGTTGGTAGGAGTGTAAATTAGTTCAACCATTATGGAAGACAGTGTGGTGATTCCTCAAGGATCTAGAACTAGAAATACCATTTGACACAGCAATCCCATTACTGGATATATACCCAAAGGATTATAAATCATTCTGCTAGAAAGACACATGCACACATATGTTTATTGTACCACTATTTACAATAGAAAGACTTGGAACCAACCCAAATGCCCATCAATGATAGACTGGATAAAGAAAATGTGGCACATATACACCATGGAATACTATGCAGCCATAAAAAATGAGATCATGTTCTTTTCAGGGACATGGATGAAGCTGGAAGCCATCATTCTCAGCAGACTAACATGAGAACAGAAAACCAAACACTGCATGTTCTCACTCATACGTGGGAGTTGAACAATGAGAACACATGGACACATGGAGGGGAACATCACACACTGGGGCCTGTCAGGGAGTGGGAGACAAGAGGAGGGAGAGCATTAGGACAAATACCTAATGCATGCAGGGCTTAAAACCTAGATGACGGGTTGATAGATACAGCAAACCACCATGGTTTATGTTCACCTATATTACAAACCTGCACATTCTGCACATGTATCTAGAAACTTAGAGTAAAACTAAAATAAAACAAAAAACAAATGCATTTCACAATGAAATTATTAAGTAGGATACATTAAGTTTGATTAAATTTGGTATATTTTTAAGAGGAACACCATTGGAGTTTTGTTGGCTTTTTAATTTTTAAAAAATTTTTCATTGAGATATAACTGATGAAAGTTGTATATGCCCGTTATTAATATATACACTGTAAAATGATTTCCACAATCAAGCTAATTAACATATCCATGTACTTAAGATCTACTGTCTTAGCAAATTTCAAGTATGCAGTACATTATTATTAGCTACAGACACTATGCTACATATTAGGTCTCTAGAACTTACTTAGCTTATAACTGTACATTTGTACCTTTGATGGGGAGATGTGGATCTCCCCTGATCCCCACTCTTCTACTGTCTGTTTCTATGAGCTCAGTGTTTTAACATTGCACATAAAGCAAGATCACACAGTATTTGTCTTTCTGTGCCTGACTTATTTTACTTAGCATATGTCCTCCATGTTTATCTATGTTGCTGCAAATGACAAAATTTCCTTTTTTTATTTTAGATTTCTTAATTTTAATTATAACTTTTAAGGCTGAGTAATATCCATTATACATTTCTTTATCCATTCATCTGTTGATGGACAACTAGGTTATTTCCATCTCTTGGCTATTGTGAGTAATTCTGCAATGAACATGGGAATGCAGATACCTCTTCAAGATTAGTGATTTTATTTCCCTTCAGTATATAATAGACCCAGTAGTGGAGTTGCTGGATCATATGGTAGTTCTATTTTTAACTTTTGAGGAACCTCCATACTTTTTTCAATATTTTCATATAACTGTTGGTCATTTGTATGTCTTAATTGGGAAAATGTCTATTAAAGTTCTTTGCCAAATTTTTAGTCAGGTTATTATAATGATTTGCCATTGAGTGGTTGGAGTTCCTTATTATTTTGGATATTAACACCTTGTCAGATATGTTTGCAAATACTTCCTACTATTCCATGGGTTGCCTTTTCATTTTGCTTCTGTACAGAAAGTTTTTAGTTTAATGTAATCCCACTTGTTTATTTTTACTTTGGTTGCCTGAGTTTTAGCAACAATTGATATAAAAAAAATTTTCCAAGAGCAATATCATGGGGCTTTACCCCTATTTTCTTCTAAGAGTTTTTGGTTACAGATCCTATGTTTAAATTTTTAATCAATTGTGAGTGATTTTTAATTATGCCCTGAAATAAGGATTCAATTTCATTTCTTTTGCATGTGTATATTCAGGTTTTCAAACGTATTTTATTTAACAGACTACCATTTCCCCATTTTGTACTGTTAGCACCTTTGTTGAAGATCACTTAGTCATATACACATAGGTTTATTTTTGAGCTTTCTATTCTGCTTAATTGCTCTGTATGTCTGTTTTTAACAGTATCATACTGTTTTGATTACTGTGGCTTTGTAATATAATCTGATATCATAAAACATGATACCTCCAGCTGTGTTCTTTTTCCTCAATAATACTTTAGCTACTTATTTGAAGGATTTTATTTAATATTCATTTAAATTTGTTTTTGTATTTCTTTGAAAAAATGACATTGGAATTTTGATAGGGATTGCATTGAGTCTGTAGATTGCTTTGAGTAATACAAAAATTCTATGAAAGCATAACACTCAATGGTAAAATAGCAAATAGTGAAAATTAGAATGCCCTAATACTGTAATGCTCGTATATAAATTGCTTACATCCCAAGTATAAAGGTCAAAAGACAAAACTTTTAAAAATAACTAAGTTACAATAATTTGATAATAACTAAACAATATAAAAAGATATAAATTGTGACAAATCTAAACAGACAAATAATAAATAAGGAAATTGAATCAGTAATGAAAAGTCTCCCATCAAAGAGAAGCCTAGGATCTGATGGTTTTACTTGTGAAACTACCAAACACTTAAAGAATAAGTAATACCAATTCTTCTCAAACTCTGCCTGAAAATAGAGGCAGAAACACTTCCATATTTGTTCTATGAGGCCAACAACCAAGATACCAAAGCCAGACATGGACACTACAAGAAAAGAAAACTATTGGCCAGTATCTCTGATGAGCATAGATACAAAAATCCTCAATAAAATACTAGCAAACCAATTCAAGAGGACATTACAAAGATCATACACCATACCATGGGATTTATCCATACGATGCATGAATAATTAAACTTATGCAAATAAATTACTGTGATATACCATATTAAGAGAATAAAGGACAAAAATCACATGAACAACTCAATAGATGCAGAAAAACTTTTGACAATATTCAACAACCTTTCATAATAAAATCTCTCAACACATTAGATATAGAAAGTATGTATCGGAACACAATAAAGGTCAAATATCACAGGCCCACAGCTAACATTATGTTCAACAATGAAAAGCTGAAATATTTTCCTCGAGGATCAGGAAAAACACATGGACAACCAGTCCTGCCACTTCTACTAGAAGTCCTAGCCAGAAAAATTAAGCAATAAAAAATAATTAAAAGCATCCAAATTGGGCTGGGCGTGGTGGCTCACACCTGTAATCCCAGCACTTTCGGAGGCCGAGGCGGGAGAATCACGAGGTCAGTAGATTGAGACCATCCTGGCTAACATGATGAAACCCCCTTCTCTACTAAAAATACAAAAAAATTAGCCAGGCGTGGTGGCGGGCACCTGTAGTCCCAGCTACTCGGGAGGCTGAGGCAGGAGAAGGGTGTGAACCCAGGAGGTGGAGCTTGCAGTGAGCAGAGATCGTACCACTGCACTGCAGCCTAGGCAACAGAGTGAGACTCCATCTAAAAAAAAAAAAAGAAAAAGAAAACATCCAAATTGGAAAGGAAGAAAAAATTGTCTCTTTTTGTAGATGACATATATATAGAGAAAGAGAAAACTTTAAAGACCCCACCAAAAAACTGTTAGAACTGATAAACAGATTCAGTAAAGATGTAAAATACAAAAATCAAGACGGAAACATCAATTAAGTTTCTAGAAACTAACTTCAAAGTACCTGAAAAAGAAATTTTAAAAAAAATCTCATTTACAATAGCATTAAAAAGAATAAAATTTTCAGGAATAAATTTAACTGAGGAGGTAAAAGATCTGAAAACTATATGCTGAAAACTATAAAACATTTGAAAAAAATTGAAGGAGACACAAATCAATGGCAAGATACACTATGTTCATGAGTTGGAAGCATTAAAATTATTAAAAGGTCCATAGCACCCAAATAAGCAACTTTTTTGTTGGTTTGTTTGAAATTAAGTTTTAGTCTTTTTTGCCCAGGTTGGAGTGCAATGGCATGATTTTGGCTCACTGCAATCTCCACCTCCCAGATTCAAGCTATTCTCCTGCCTCAGCCTCCAGAGTAGTTGGGATTACAGGCATGCACCACCACGCCTGGCTAATTTTGTATTTTTAGTAGAGACAGGGTTTTACCATGTTGGTCAGGCTAGTCTCGAACTCTTGACATCAAGCGATCCACCCACCTTGGCCTCTCAAAGTGCTGGAATTACAGGCATAAGCCACCATGCCTGGCCCCAAATGAGCAACTTTAACTATAAATGCATTTAAAGATAAATGCAATAACATTACCAATGACTAATACCAATTCTTCTCAAACTTATCTTTGGACTTTCCATACCCCTTTTTATTAAGCAATATTTTCATGTACCAGGATTATCCCCAGGCTTTCTCCCACTATTCTCAAATGCCATCAATAGTTTTACCTTTTAATTATGATAAAAATACTTTCTCTCTGCTTAACATTAACTACTTACTGTTTTTCTAAATATCTACCAATACATAGCCAGCAGTCATGATATCTGTCTGTTACCTAGAAACACACATTCTGAGATGGTAGTCTCCTGGTTGTACTTTTAATCCAGGAACCTGGAATTTGAGTGCAAAGGGGTTTCATTACAAGCCACAATGTGAATTTAAAACTTAGATGGCAGCACTGAGAGATTTTATATCCATCTTATGTGAAGAATTCAACATTTTCTTGAAAACCTCATTGATGTGTTATTTGATTAACTGCCTTTTCAAGATATTACATAGTGCTTTCTCCTGAGAAAAAATTACTTCATTTGATTTACTATCAAATCATTAGCTAGCATGATTTAATATAGTTTCAATTACATCTGATCTCATAAATTCACGTGTGCACTTTTATAGATATTGTGCATGCATTTAGCAATTCTTGTAACTAGGAAAAAAGACTTAAATGTGGGTGTTTTTTACGTTTAAAAAAATTTTATAAAGATGAGACAGTCAACATTTTTTCTCACAGTTGAATGTTCTTTGAAACAAATAAATTCAATTTATATTGATACCTACACATTTATTCATTTGTGGGACATCTTCCCTCTGGAAATAAAAAAGAAATCACATTTAAAATTAGATTTTTATTAAGAAGAATTTTCATTCTGCTGTTAAAAATAGATTTTTCAGAAAACAAAACTTTTATATGGACTTTAATAAAACATCATTCCTTGACGATTATTAAAAAATCAGGAAACAACAGATGCTGACGAGGCTGTAGAGAAATAGGAATGCCTTTACACTGTTGGTGGGAGTGTAAATTACTTCAACCATTGTGGAAGACAGTGTGGCAATTCCTCAAGGAACTAGAACCAGAAATACCATTTGACCCAGCAATCCCATTACTGGGTATATACCCAAAGGATTATAAATCATTCTACTATAAAGATACATACACATCTATGTTTATTGCAGCACTATTTACGATAGCAAAGACTTGGAACCAACCCAAATGCCCAGCAATGATAGACTGGATAAAGAAAATGTGGCATATATATACCATGGAATACTATGCAGCCATAAAAAAGAAAGATCATGTTTGTTTCAGGGACATGGATGAAGCTGGAAGCCATCATTCTCAGCATATTAACACAGGAACAGAAAACCAAACACGGCATGTTCTCATACATGGGAGTTGAACGATGAGAACACATGGACACAGGGAGGGGAACATCACACACCGGGGCCTGTCGCTTTGGAGAAAGGGGAGGGGGAGCATTAGGACAATACCTAATGCATGTGGGTCTTAAAACCTAGATGACATGTTGATAGGTGCAGCAAACCACCATGATACATGTATAACCTATGTAACAAACCTGCACATTCAGCACATGTATCCCAGAACTTAAAGTAAAAAATAACAATAACAATAAATAAAACATTCTTAAAAATAATCTAACAGTGTAGATATGCCATCTATTTAGATCAACAGTTCTAATTTCTAATTTGTGTTTCAAATAAAGGAACATTTTATGTTATTAAAATGATTTGAGAAGCCAAAAGGGCTTTTGTTTTTGGTGGGTTATGTAAATCAAAATCTTTGTGAAAAATTACTATGTTCTATATCTCCCTCAAAATACAAAAAAGAAAGAAGAGGGAAATTATACCACAGTTTTGCACATTTCTTCATGTCTGGTTGAATAGCACACAGCAGGATTACCACATGTGATTATGGATCCATCTGTTGCCTCCTGCATATATGTAGTTGGATAATGGAGAAATATTTAAAAATAATTTTTCCATGATTGTAGATATTCTTCTTTGCTTCTACCACAAAGTTTAACAAGTGCACAAGTGGTGATTTCTTAACGGTTAGCTGCAATGTGGAATGTGAATTAGTATCAATGTCCTTTTCGTACTCTGTTACATTAAAATTTATTTTTTGAATTAAATTTGAATCAAATAGATCATTTACCCATGCATAATTTTGTAGTATCATGTACTGGTAATGTGGTATATATTGTCTCACTGAATTATGTAGCTCATGGAAATGTGGACACATTTTGTTTTATTACATCAAGACATCACATTCATTAATATCACCAATAATCTCATCAGAAAAGTCTTTCAGAATCCTGAATCTCTCAAGCTCATGACGATGGACACAAGTTTTCCAAAAGTCTAGTTTTCACTTGAAATTTCCAGTACAATCATTGACAACAATTACTGTCAGTTATCCTTGAAGTGACAGTATCACATCACTGATAATTTCTAGAAAATAGCTTTCAAATACTAAAATCCAAATAATTGCTGTTGGTCATTCTTTACAATAAAAGAAAACCACTTAGCACAGCTCACAACTCAAACAACTGCATATGAAACAATTGCGCCTACTCAAGTTAAGCATCATCTTTCCTTTTGTAACAAATGTGTGTGGTGTGTACTTCCCGTTTCACCACAGAGAATTTTTAAAACACAGGGATCTAAGGGTCACTCAGGTGTTACTCTCCTAAATAGTAAAGAGAATAAAGGGAGGCCACTAATCAAAGCAGAGTCATAAACTGATGAATTATTATTTTGTAAGGTGAAGTTTTCTTTACATCTTACTCCACTCCTTTGTATGACACCATTCCTTCCATTTTGGTCAAAATAGAAAGTGTTTCCCAAGCCTAGTTCCATACAGGAAAATGTAAAGTTTAATTTTTGTAGCAGAATTGCTCAATAAATATTCTATCATGTTGATGGTATGAATACTCACTCCATCTCTTAGGTGATTTTACTGTTCTTTACTTGGACCACAGAATGCAGATCTAATTGTGATATTAGTAACTTATCATATATGTTATCATTTAGCTCTCTGAGTTATATCATACATAGAATTTATATGATTTCTAAACATTTTTAAGATGTGCATGGATAGCATTAAATGTTGAGAATAAGCAAAAGTTTTTGCTTAGCCTTAGTTTTCAAATTAGCTTCAACCACAGATAAAATTCACTAAAGAATATAATCAGTATTCCAAAAATTATTGTGTGGGTATCTTCACAATTCATTCACCTCCTTTTTTTTTTTTTTTTTTGAGATACAGTCTCGCTCTGTCACTCAGACTGGAGTGGAGTGGCACCATCTTGGCTCACTGCAACCTCTGTCTCCCAGGTTCAAGTGATTCTTCTACCTCAGCCTCCTGAGTAACTGGGTAACAGGCATACACCACCACGCCCAGATAATTTTATATTTTCAGTAGAGATGAGGTTTCACCATGTTGGCTAGGCTGGTCTCAAACTCCTGACCTCAAGTGATCCACCAGCCTTGGCCTCCGAAAGTGCTGGGATTACAGTCATGAGCCACTGCGCCCGGCCTCACTTTCTAATTCTCTCTCTTTATAATAAAGCCACTAGATTTGTTTTGTAATTAGAACACTTTTTTATAAAGTGCACAGAAGTGCTTGGATTTACGCTGGAAAAAAAGCTGAATAAAATAAATACAAATGAAGTAGAGATCTCAGTCCACTGGATTCATTATGTGGAACACAGAGCAACAGAAGTATTTATTGTCACTTTGCTAGCTGATAAAAAGTATCTGGATTTGTTTCATGTAATGTACACTATTTCAGTTCTAGGAGAGTTTGTGAGAAATTGTTAAATTATATTCTTGAGATAAAGAGTTGAGGTCTGATAACCAGTTGGAGAAAAGTTTAGGGATAAATTTTCCCAAATAAGAAGTATAAATGCAAAGAAGATAAGATATTTATAATTCTGACTGTGTGTTTTAAAAAATACCTGTTACATATTAGGGTTAATAAAGACAAAATAGGTAGAAAGTATAAGAAAATTGGAATTAAAATTATTTTTTGATATTTTTAAGTGACCTAAATCACATGACAATAAAATATAGAATATGTTTTTTACAAGGCATAGTACCAAGAGCAAATAGTTGCAAAGATTATTTTAAGCTATTATTTTACTGAATCTTTGGCTGGGGAGTGAATTTAGAATAATTGTATTTGTGCTATTGGCAAGAACCTGTGGCTGAATGGAATGGAACAGCATCTCACTGGGAAGCAAATGACTTTATTTGCTCTTCAGCCAGTCAGAACACCTCCAGCAGCTTAAGCATGGCACATAGCTTACCATGAAGCAAAATAACTGTGCACAGGATGATGGGCTTTTCTTTTGAGGTGCTAATTAGTCATACAATTCACACTGGAATCAAAGTAATTAATGATCAGAAATTGTTACTTACAGGCTGCATCATTTGGAAATGAGTAAATAATCAGGCTAAGATTCTGGATTTAAGATCTCTTTGCCAAGTGGTTGTCAGCCAATACACAGGCCATGTTTGCCAGAAAAACTTCTGAGCCTATGAGCCTTCAGCATCCTGTAGTCCTCATGAGTCCCTACTGTCATGATAATGCCTTTCTTCCTCCTTTGTCCCCAAGATAGGCTCCTAGGAACTCTGATTTCAGAAAGATACCTGGAAGCAAATCCTCTCACAAAGTATATTTAATAAAACCATTAACAGACTAAAGACATGAAGAAAAAACTATTTCAAATTCTTATAAGAAAACCATAATTATATTTAGCAAGGCACTAGCTTTATTAAATGGCAAGGGCATGAACTCAGGATAAAAAATACAAACAACAACAATAATACTGTAACAAAGGAAAAATATGCACACCTGATGTCATAGGTTTTGTAAAGTAAGTAGAGTTTTTGTTTTAATACATAACTTCTATCCCACAAAATCTAACTTTGTACTGCTTAAGATAATAAACGACCAGTAAGAACATCAAGAAGCATAACTATTCTACAGCCTTTTATGCATAGGTAATAATTACAAATGTGTATGTGTGTGAAAAATATATTTTCAATATATTTTTAAAACTTCAAAACTTATGTTTCCATGTAAGTAAGCTAAGTATCTTACACCAACTCTTTTACCAAGAGTAGACATTAGCCCTGGAATCTAGAAGAATCCAAAAATTAGGTCAATTATCCTTCAAGTACCAGCAAATAATCTTAAAACATTCCCTGATGACTCAAGGAATCACCATCCTCCACTGCCCCAAGGTCCTTGAAGTCACTTCCTTTCCCCAAAAGCCCAGATACCATTTTGAAGAAACAGCAGAGAACAGGAATCTAAAAGACTGAGGCATTAAACCTATAGAAACTAATGATTTACTTGACTGTGCTGATTAAAATCCTCTTTCAAGTTTCTAAGTTTGCTGGATTGGACTACATTTCATATATTTTTCCTCTACCACCAATCAACGGCATGTCTGTGAGGGGGAGAAAAAGTAAAGCTTCACACATCCAAGTTGTAGTACTATGAATTATGTGATCAGAATGAATTCAATAAGATAAATAAAACAAAAAGAAATAGATGAAAAGAAGAAAATGACAACGAAAAGAAATGCAATTAATTCCCCGGGGCTTTTGATCCGTTATAATTTTATTTAACATGCGTCTCATCTCCTACAAATTTCTCTCTCTACTTCAGAGTTGATGCTCTAACAGGTATGTTTATCTTCATGTATCTGATGGCCTTCCTCTGTTCACCTCACATTTCCTGTTATTTTGTGCTCTGTCACCTCTGGGTTTCAACAAATCCCCAAAGTTTCTCTCCTATTACGGCTTTCTCTTTGACTTCCTTATCTTCCCGTGTCCTACCTGTACTATCAATGCCCAGTGATCAAGGTGTTACAGGTAGTTCAGCATGAACCGGGCAGAGGTGGGCTCCCCGCTCCGCCCACTAGAAATATCGGGTGATGATTCGGCTATTATCTCATTGCCTCTCTAACAGTGATAAGTTGGCAGCCAGCTCCAGGGAGAGGCCATTTCCTGATGGTCCACACCTGTTAACATTAAAGTGTTAGTTAAAGGCAGGCCCAGGGAGAAGAAACTTCCTAGGCATGCACATTAAGAGACAAAAATGGTGAAGTATGACCTTTCAGGTACACTCTCCACTGGAAAAAGGAAGAAAGCCTCAGCTGGGCATGCGTACAACTCCCTAAACGCTGCGTGCTCACTTCCTGAGGGTAAGGAGTGCTCTGCGCATGCGGGCAGCCTGCCCAGACCAGCTCGGTAGGGGAGACCCTAACCCAGCGGCGCTAGAGGAATTAAAGACACACACACAGGAATATAGAGATGTGAAGTGGGAAATCAGGGGTCTCACAGCCTTCAGAGCTGAGAGCCCCGAACAGAGATTTACCCACATATTTATTAACAGCAAACCAGTCATTAGCATTCTTTCTATAGATATTAAATTAATTAAAAGTATCCCTTATGGGGAACGAAGGGATGGGCTGAATTAATTGCAGCAGGAACACGCCCTTAAGACACAGATCGCTCATGCTAATTGTTTGTGGCTTAAGAATGCCTTTAAGCAGTTTTCCGCCTTGGGCAGGCCAGGTGTTCCTTGCCCTCATTCCCATAAACCCACAACCTTCCAGCTTGGGCATTATGGCCATTATGGACATGTTACAGTGCTGCAGAGATTTGGTTTATGGCCAGTTTATGGCCAGATTTTGGGGGGCTTGCTCCCAACACAGCCCACCCTAGGGGAAGAATCACGGGAAAGAGGTGCCTATAAAAGTCCTAGGGACACGGTTACACAGGGCACTTGATCTTCTCTTCTCTTCTCTCTCTCTTGGACTTTCATGCGCCCAATTGAATCTCTTCCAAAAAGTTCTTTTCTGTTCTAAAGCCTTTTTAATACGCTGCCACTCCTGCTCTGGAACTCACCTAGGCCTCTTTTTTTGCATGCTGCCTCTGCCTTGCCTTGCTTCTGAGGAAGCAAGGGCTGAAGTTGGTTCAGTTGTGTACACATTTGTTGCTGGTAACTCAGGGTAACTTGGATCTCTTCCACGGGTAACAAACGGGCCTGTGCAGTGGCTTCCAGTTGATAATGTTCCAAGGAAAACAGGTTGCAAGGTTTCTCAAAAGTAATTTCTGCAACTTATGAGTGTGATATCAAAATAGGATATATTTTAATTTTAAGGTTTTTTTTTTTTATGATTCTATTTCTCCAGTGGATTGGAATCAAGAACAGAGACTGCGGGAAAAGAAGCAAAATTGAAACCAACCCAATTGTCCCATCAACAGTTTTCTTATTTTGTTTT
Source organism: Pongo pygmaeus (assembly GCF_028885625.2). NCBI lineage: Eukaryota > Metazoa > Chordata > Mammalia > Primates > Hominidae > Pongo > Pongo pygmaeus. Next base: position 13,476,992 of record NC_072377.2, read on the forward strand.
GATAAACATAGAAATTGACCCTTCTGGTCTTAAAGCATGAAACATATATTTGTTTTTTCTGAGTTCTTTCCTCAGGAAAGAACTTTCAGACCTCTCAGAAAAATTATAAAACAACTGAAACTCACCAAATAATAATACCCATATAATGAGATGCCAGACTCCTCATTCATCATGACTGCTTCATAGCCCCTCACTAGTTTCTGTTTTCTTACACATTGTTACATTTCTTCCCTGCTATATAAACCCCTAGTTTTAGATAGTCTCAGAGATGGTTTCAACTGAACTCCCATCTCCTCAGCTGCAGCACCCAATTAAAACCTTCCCTGGCAATACACATCTTCTCAGTGACTGGCTTTCTGTGCAGCAAGCAGCAGGACCCAGACCAAAGGGTTTTGGTAACAAATTAACTCTATTTGTTCATGCCCAATGTACACCTAAGAAATTCCAAGAACCAGAAGTTGAAGGCTCAGCATGAGTTTATTTTTCCACAAGTTATTTCAGTAAATTCAATAAAATATATTTTATTATATATTTCCAATATATAATAAAACTCTTCATTCTTCAGTGGCCATTGACTCTACCCTTCACCTGAAACAGGAAATGGTAAGGTGGCCAGCAGAGAGACAAGTGTGAAATGAAACTAGAGAGATGAAATGGGCCAGATTACTAAAGATATTTTAGTTTGGGGGACTGTTTTCTCTAGACAAAAGGAGAGAAATAAAAGTCTTTTAAGGAAGAGAATGACATATTGTAATTGGCAATTAAAGCCATTGAGAGAACTTCTGCTGAAAGAAATCATGAGGGAGGTCAAAACCACTGCTCCATATGGAAAACAAGCCTATGGAAAGTAGTGTATTTGCATTGCTATGTGTGGAGGGCTAATGGAGATACACTGGGCTTGGATCTGAAATGTATCTTCCCTAGGATTTTCAGTAATATTTTGTGATAGTTGTTATGGGATACTGTAAAATTTGAGCTTTACCTGGTTTCCTAATGCATAAAAATGCTGACTTTCATAATAGTAATATTTCAGATTTGAAATATAAATCAGTATGATTGCAGAATATATGTTCTTGTGTACACGTGTGGGTGTGTGTGGACCTTTATATGTGCATATATACATTATATATATATATATATATGCCTGTTTATGTGTATGTGTGTGTGCACATGGCGTTTGTGTATTTGTGTATCTTTGGGAAGGGAATGATAGACCATCCAGTTGGAAACCTACCTGTGAAACCTTTAGTAAAGAGATTTCACTAGGTTTCTAGGTGGGAAATCAAACTAATAAAATCGTGACTTGGTTACTGAAACATTAGGGGTTCAGTTCCAGTGCCGCTGCTTGCCACATAGTAAGCCAATCACTGAGGTGCCAAGTATTACCAAGGAAGAAGGCTTTAATTGGACGCTGCAGCTGAGGAGATGGGAGCTCAGTCTCAAATCCATCTCCCTGACTAAACCAGGGATTTATATAGCAGGTGAGAAATGTAACAATGTATAAGAAAACAGGAACTAGGGAGTGGCAAGGAAGCAATCATGTTGAATGAGGTCTCCAGCATCTGATGCGATGATCTGGTTTCAGTTTTTTGATACTTTTTGTGAGAGGCCTGGAGGTCATTTCCTGAGGAAAGAATTCAGATAAAACAAATATAATCACACCTGTAATCCCAGCACTTTGGGAGGCCGAGATGGGAGGATCACATGAGGCTGGGAGTTCAAGAACAGCTTGGCCAACATGATGAAACTGTCTCTACTAAAAATAAAAAAATTAGCTGGGCGTGGTGGTGCATGCCTGTAACCTTAGCTACCTAGGAGGCTGAAGCAGGAGAATCGCTTGAACCCAGGAGGCAGAGTTTGCAGTGAGCCGAGATTGTGCCACTGCAATTCAGCCTGGGCAAAAGACCAAGACTCTGTCTCAAAATAAATAACTAAAAATAAAAATAAAAACGAACATAAGTTACAAGTTTTTAAGACTAGAAGGCTAAAATCTCTATGTTTACCGAAAAGAACAGTCTATGGGTCTATGGGACAATTGGGTCGGTTTCAGCCCGACGCAAAGATGGCTATGCCTTCTGTGTTTAGCACTTTTCTCATTAAAATTTGATACATGATTTGTGTGTGTTGCAATATGCTAAAAGGTATCTATAGGCTTTGTAAGGAAGGCAAGGGAAAGGTCCCTTATTCTGCCAATGGATTCTGCACTTTAGTATCTCCAGATTGGTTCTCAGCAAAAACCTTTCAAAGACACAGCCCATTGGAGGCTGTCTCAAAACTCATAGCTAGAATTCACATATATCAGTGATCTTGTGGTTCTTTTGTAAAATTTCTGTATATTTGTATACATTTGTATCTGAGTATAAGCACTCCCACAGCAGTACCCTCTTATCACATATATGTGTACAATTTTACCCTAAACATAGTTTAGGCACACAAGGAAAAGAAGAAAAAATGTTGAGTCTCACTGCTTGGGGAGACTACAGAGCAGACTCTTCAATTCCTTTTGGGAAGAGGCCAGTAATTCTTCCAGCAAAAAGAAAAAGGTAGTTGATTGAGAATTCTTCAACCCAAATCATTGTTGAAAAACATTCCTCAGTGCAATGACAGCAGAAAATTTCAGGCTCTGAGATTAGGTCTTTAAGTAATATAAATGCAAAAATTACAGTTATATAATATAATCCAAAAATAATGTAATTCAGGACTTGCATATGGTAGTGAATATCCAGAAAGTGGAGGAGGTGAGGCACAGAGAGAATAACCTTTCACAACCACACTAAAATCACTTTTCATTTTTCTTCTAAACTTCACTTAAAGAAGAACAAAAAATAAAACATTTTCAAGTAGATTTTGGCATAAAGCCAGTTCTTATTAAAAAAAAAAATCTCAGTTCTGTTCTGGTCAGATTAATTATCGCAAAGTCTTCATGGTTCCCTAGAGAAGATTATAAACCTTCTAACTTAAAATTATTTTCATATTGATATTCTGTCCAAATACAAATCCCAGATAAAGCCTCACGTCCTGTTATGTTTTTCCTTGGTGAACTCAGCCTACAGAAATTTGTGTTTTCTCCAAGTGTCTTTTGCATTTATGGCTCCCAGCATAAACTTAATCACACATACTTAAACTCTATAGTTGTTCTCTGTGTAAATTATTGCCTCAGCAGTGCTTAATCTCCTTGTCGGTAGGATCTATATTATCCTTCCTCTGTATCCCATGAAGCGCCTAGAATACTACTCTGTAGGGGTCAAAAGTGTTGATAGATTTGACTTTGTAATGTCATAAATGGGAAATTATAAAGAATATTTTATCTCTTCAATTATTAGATTTCAAGACTTGGGTTCTCTCTAAACTAAACTCCTGGAAATCAGAGAAAATGTAACCTGTTGACAGACTCACTCAGCATCCATCTTGGTGCCTTATAAGTTAGAATGCAATCTCAGTGAAGCCAGGGATGTTGAACCTCCTGTTCACCCCTACAACATAGCACACAATTTGGGTCCTAGACAAATGCATGTTGAATGAAAAAAAGTGAGTTTTATCAAATAATTTCTGGGATGTTTTCCTAGCCCATATTTCTCTTTTTGAAAACATGCTACGGTTTGGATGTGGTTTGCTGGTCCCTAAAAAACTCATGTTAAAATCTTGCTCCCAAATTGGTAGTGTTGGGAGGTTCAGCCTACGTGGAGGCGTTTGGGTTATGGAGTAGATCTTGCATCAATGGCTTGCTGCCGTTCTTACTCTTGCAAGACTAGATGAGTTCATGGGACTGGATTAGTACTTGCCAGAAGGGGTTGTTATAAAGCTGGGATATCCCTCAAGTTTTCTTCTTTTCACATGCATCCACCTCCCCTTTGGCCTTCTGTGTCATGTTGTGACACAGCAAAAAAGCCCAGGCCAGAAGCCAGGGCCATGCCTACGAACTTCTCAGCCTGCATAACCATGAGTTATATAAACCTCTTTCAAATAAATTATGCAGTCTTGGGTATTCTGCTATAGCAACACAAAGCCAGTTAGGACAGAACACTACTTTCCTCACCCATAAGCAGAGAAAGCCCCTTTTATTTTTCTCATAACTGATTAGAATTGTAATACATGCTTGACCTAAACCAGCCAGTCATCCCCCTTATTCTTGTTGAACTATTAACTTGGGGCACTGGAGTACATAATAGGGATGAAAGCTGACAGTAGAGGTGAATTGCAGGGCTGGAAGAACCACATGCTGCCATAGATACCGACGGCATAGCTCTCAGGTACGAGAAGGAGAAGACAAAGCTGATCTGCGGAGAAAGGTGAAGGAGCAAACCAAGGGGAAGAGACTCATGGGGCAAGAATAGACAAGATTTGCCCCAGGGCTCTTGTCTGGTCCTGCCTCTGATACCTCAGGAGTTTGACTCATCCCCTGCCCTTAGTTTCCACGAATCACTCCTGGGCAGTAAACAAGCCATCTCTCAGGGTTTCCTATTATTATGTCACCAAACATATTTTATGAACTCAAAATATTCAATAAATATGTGTAATAGAGAATGAATTGAGAGGACCATGAAGGTGCTTCTAAGTAACAGACAGAGGACTTGAACCCTGCTGTCAGTTGCACCATAGGTTGTGACTGAGTGCAAGTTAAGAATGCTGAACCAGATTACATTCATGGATGCTTCTACCTCCCAATTTTTGTCATCTGCCAGGTGCCAGTCATTCCAATGAAAATTATTATATTCAATTCACCAAATATTTACATTCACCAGTTCACCAAAACTATTACATTCAATTCCCCAAACTATTAACATTCAATTCACCAAATACCCAGACATTTCATCATATGTGAGGACATATCTAGGCATTTATAGCATTTTTCAGTTTTCACTTAGTTTAAATTAAATTGGTGCAGTTTCTTTTCAAATCCGTTTATAGCTCTTCACATTCATATATCACCAGATTTTATTTCCTTTATTCTGGGATCTTTCCAAAGAAAATGAAATCAAAAGTATGTTTAAATAGGCTTTTCTAATCCATGTGCATGGAACACCTGTCTTTTTTATATCTGTAGAAGGCTCTCTCATTAACAATTTAGTGTTGTGATTTTATGATTTTTTTCTTCTGAACATATTAAAGCAGCTTTCTTAACAACATTTACAAGATTTTGTGGGCATATGTAAGTGTAAAAAACATGGTACAGGCCTTGATGGAAATTAATACAGACCCAAGGGACAGAAAGAATGGCGCATAGCAAAACAGGCAAACAAAAACAACAGATATTTATATCATGTCCAATTCTAATATTTCAATAAACCTTTACATAATTACTTCTATGTAGTTGAATGATAGTTTGCAAGATGGAATTATAGTTGTTAAAGACTGAGAAAAAAACACATTTTGAACCCTTTTTCTATTCTTTGTCTTGTTAAGCAGCTGCAAAATGTGTTTTCTAGCCCTAATTAAATAGTACATATAAAACTATATTTGTTACATACCAACACTGTCTGCTTAAAATAAAAAATATATATACTTATGTGTGCATATATATGTGTGTGTATATATATATATTCAATATTCTCTTATAACTTAGTCCAAGTCCAAAATATTAGTTTAGTTGATGTAGTTATCTACAATATGATCACATCATATGTTCCTCCAGGAAAACTCACATTAGAAAGATGGCAGAATCCTCATTCTGACCCTGAGTTCATGTCTCAGTGTAGCATAGTGGCCTAATCCATAGCATGCTGGCATTCATCCTGGTACAGGGGACCATCCACCCTTGTCCTCAGATGCATACAGGGAGGCAGGGAGCCTATATATATTCATAGGGCAATCTCTCCCTGGTGGGAAGCAACCCATCTGAGTATCCAGACTCATTTAAATGGAGCAGAATAGTTTCATGAATGGCCAGCAGGAAGGGTGAGAGAAGAAATGGCTGACAACCATGGGATGGGAAGAAAACCAAGAGCTTTGTTAAAATGAGGACTCAAATCAACAAACGTGCAAAAAAACAACAAATAGTTTAGTTCGACTTTGTTAATGTTGCATGAAATGATGAATGGCAATTAAATCTAGAAATTTAGATCAGAACCAGATTACAGATGGCATTGATTACCAGGCTAAGGAAACCAAATCTCAAACTGTACTTAAGACACCACTGATGATTTCCAAGCAGAGAACTGACTTAGAACAATGGAAACAGGAATGGCAATATTAAATCCTATTATCATGTCATAATCATTGACACTAGGCAGAATACTGCACGGAAAATGAAGATTAGTAAGGCATCACATTTGCCTTCAGGAAGAAAAAAGTCTACATGTATACAATGTAAAATAATGAATAAATATCCTCATACTATAAAGTAGAAAGGATTAACTTCTTAAGGAAGGACAAGAGTGCTATGGGGGTCATGTCAGTCCTATAAATTCTTTGCTGCTGTATCATTTTTCTTCCATTAATTGACTCTGACCCTTTATTAATTCAGTCCTGCCAGTCTTCAGAAACAAATATGATTTCAGATAAAAATTACTGAACCAACTTTTACCCAATACTCTGAAGCTTAGCAAAGATCACCTTTACCACCCACATCTAATAATAGCAAAGATCCCTTGAGCATATGCTAGGTGGCAGGCATATTTCTAATCATTTTATAAGCCTCATCTCATCCAATCTTTCCAAAAGCACTACCTGGTAAGTTCTATTACCATTTCCTGAGGCTGAGAGATATAAAAGAAGACGCCCAAGGCTACCAAATTTATGCTCCTTGCTCCTAGTCAACACATACACTGCATATGACATAATTTGAAAATTGGCCTCTGACCTGGAGTCAAAAGCCCTCACATTGTTCCCAGTGTCTGCCTTTTCTTTGAGATCTTGTCCTCACATTGTGCTCACATTTTCTTACATAGGTTCTGTCCTGTCTTGCCTGCTGTAGTCCCTGTAGCAAGACAGTCAATGTCTCAGAGAAAGAGAGCTTCATCAGCCTAGCTCTGGGAACAAGGGTATGTGGGGTAAAATCAAAGCTGACCTGTAATAGAGGCTGAGAACCAGATTCAGATATCTCTATCTCCGCACTGGTTCTTTCTCAGTCCCTGAGGCATATACACTCCTCACAGCACCAGTATTTACCTTAAGTGCACTAGCTGCAGGCCACATTCCCAGGAAACTGACCCTGAAATGCTTGGATTTGTGCATGGAAAGCTTATTGGGAAGTCAACTTTGGAAAAACACCTAAATCCTATTACCATGTCTTAACTGTGGGTGAGGAAATGACGGGTGAGGGAAGTGAAACTCGGCAATGCAGAAATTGAGTTCTGATGCAGGTGTCTTCAGATTACCTATTTGTGAACCTGGATCTAGAAGGCCCTTTAGAATTATCCCAGTTGAGACAAGAGGGCAGGAGATTTGTATGCCCATTCCATTGGCTTGTCATTGGACACAGGCTACCCCATTTGGTAAGGCAGCTTCCTCAGCCAAGGTTAATTCCTGGACAAGGACTTAACCTTTAACCATCTGAGGCAATACTCCCTGTATTTGGGGTAATGGTTGATCCATTCTAAAGTGAGTTTTAGACAATACACAACAGTATTGACCTTAGCCCCTCATCGTGATTTCCATCCATCTTGAAAAAGCTTCTGGTTGGTCTCTTTTCCTACAAAAACTTAAATAAAGGAAGGTTAGCTGGCCAACTACATCCACTCCCACTGCAGCTGGTCTTAAGGCCACAATGGATACTCATCATCTCTCTGCTACTACCCATGCTATATTTCCCAGATCTTTGTCTAAGGACTTGAAGGGCTTTGGGAACATATCTGATGTGGTGAACCAGACCCTTATTTCCAAGGGCAATGCTTTCCTGTCCACCTTGTCCTTCTCCAGGTGCACCTGTCAGTTTTGTCCATTTACAGTCAAAAGTGAACAGGTGAGTGCTAAAAGACACACCAATAGGTTACCTGAGTGCAATACATTTTATTCCCTTTCTCCATTGAATAATAACAGCTTTTCCTCAATTACCCCTTCAAGGAAGGTGC